>NC_083229.1:102539221-103163888 GCF_032191835.1 Heteronotia binoei
TTTGTAAAAATTTTCTTTTGATGCTGGGGGTGATTTTCTGTACCACATAGACTTCCACCATAGCCTTAATACTGCTGCCCCCACAAGCGCAGTTCCATGTGTAGGAAAAAAGTTCCCTCTAACCTTTGGGCTTCAGTTAATGAAGTATATTGCTCAACCCATTCCTTAGCTTGAACCGGGTTGCAATAGTTTTTAATGTTTCCAGGGAATGGGGCCTTATGTACAGATATGTGGAGAAGAACCCAAGCCAAATAACAAGAACCACACAATCACTTTGGGAACCTTCTATACCAGGGGTGGCCAACGGTAGCTCTCCAGATGTTTTTTGCCTTCTATATGCTTTGAGACCACAGACAAAATAGTGGTTGTTTAACAGCTGTAATACCATTTGCGAACAGGCCTACAAACTTAGTGTTATTATACTGAATACTTGAAAAAGATGTAGAATAATAGCTGGGGGGGGGGGGCTGGAAAAATTTATGATTTAGGTTCTGACATTTTGAAATATTTTGAGGTGGTAACATTGACACAACAGTGGTTGGTATTATACATCCAACTATCAGGTGTTGTCCAATAGACTGAAAATCCCACTGGAAGGGTGATACCAGACAGTTGGTTTGGGTCGGCTTCAAGCCGTCCCAAGGAGAGCTGGCCAGAAATGGAGCACCCTAGAGCTTCTTGGCAGTGCGCAGAAAAGGGGCAGACCTTGGGCGCCCAG
Organism: Heteronotia binoei; assembly: GCF_032191835.1. NCBI lineage: Eukaryota > Metazoa > Chordata > Lepidosauria > Squamata > Gekkonidae > Heteronotia > Heteronotia binoei. The sequence continues at coordinate 102,539,940 of NC_083229.1, forward strand.
GGAGCATCTGGAACACTCTCACATCCCGTTCGTAGCTCTCCGGGCGCCTCTCAGCCCCAGTGAAAAGGTACCACTTTGAAAGTGGTGCCTTTTTGAGCAGGCTCCTGGCAAGCCTAGGACGGGACAGGGACAGCAGGCAAATCTGCATGTGTGGACGCGCTTTTTTGGTCCACCTGCCTCCCGTCCCCCAGGCTGCTTTAAACGCCCATCTGGTATTACCCAAAATTCAACCCCGGTGAACCTGAAAGAAAATGGCCATCCCTGCAGTCTTATTAAATAACCAACACAGTTATTTTTCAATGTTACACCCTGGATAACTAACATTGTAGGAGGTATCAGGACTGACTTGGAACCAAAAACCTGAACTTACAAAACCTGAACAGAATTTTCAACCAGGTTAATAGCTGCTTTATGGACTGAGGACAATATTGGAAGCAAAGCCAGTTCTGATCTAACTTTAACTGCTGTCGCTGAATTAGGATCTGCTAATAACATGTGAGCAAATTTATTTTGAATTACTTCTAACGGTCATAAATTTCGAGACCCCCAAATTGTGGCTCCATATAGTATCTGTGATAATAGACCTTTGTTCTGAAGATTCCTAGTGGGGGGTGCACCAGACTCCCCTTGTTCTATAACATCTAAGAATGCTGAACACAACCTTTTCAAAATTCCACTTTAAATATTCAATATGTGCTGACCAGGAACCAGAATTATGAAAGATTTTCCCAAGATATTTAAAGGTCACTTGCTCTAGTGAGTTCCCATCCATTGTCCACTTTTGAGGGTTAGAGCTATATTATAAAATGGAGGTGTTATACTAATGACATGTTTGTATTATGGAAGGGAACTTTAGATCAATTATGAACATTCAATAACTGGCTTGACAATAGAAATATTAATTTAAAATTTGAATTACATGTAAATAAAAAATAAATCAACTTTTTAGACATTATGTTTTTCGGTGACAATAAACAATTTTTTACAAGTTTGTTATTTTACAAATTTCCTCCTCAGATATGACAGCCACTTTCCACCACATGTGAGAATAATGTACCTTTTGGTCAGTTTCTCAGAATTAGGATAAATTGTACAATATTACAAGACTTTTTCAAGGGAAGCATCAGTATTGCAGAAAAAATTGGCAGACAAAGGGTATCCATGGTAAATTCTGCAAACATCTCTTATCAAGGCCAGTGCTAAAGATAGAACTGAGATTCTAATGGGTAAGAAAAAAGTGACATTGGAAAGCTTGTATGCAGTCTAAATTCTATACATGCAGCCTTGGAAAAGTACATTTTCAAGAATTGGAACATATTGAATGATATTCCAATGTGCAATAAAAGACCTATTGTTGCTTATTAAAAAACTCACTCGGTTAAAAGATCTCTTAGTACACAACAACATCTACCACAATCTGTTCTACCAGGATACAGCCCTCCTTTGGGTTACTTTCTTTGTGAGCATTGCTGTTTTAATTCTGTTGACAGTAAACAATATTATCTTAAAGAAGTCACTGTATGCAGTAGTGATCATATGGTACATGTGACTTGATAAGGATGAGGGAAAATGTATACTGGTAAGACGAGTAGACCTCTTAAGATAAGACTCTCTGAAAATAAAAGTAATATATATCATGAAACAAATGGTACTCCTCTGACAGAATGTTTCTTAGAATACAGAGCTACATCTCGCTGGTCTTAGGGAAGACCATTTACCCACCTCCACAGTTAGTACACTTTACAGAGGAGAGAAACACAAAATCTCCCTCCCAACGTTTCAGAGTGGACACAAGTTCACCACCTGTTGGGTGACTGAGTAGGAATTTTTTGCCTTTCTGGCCTATTGGCTGAAAGTCTGGGTATATTTTAACCAACTCTGCTCTGAAGAACACTGGAATAGACTTGTCCAGGCCCTAGAAAGTCAGTCACCCTAAGTATCAATTTCATCTGTTGATGATATCACGCAGAGCTCTTTTTCTAGCAGGAGCTCCTCTGGATATTAGGCCACACCCCCTGATGTAGCCAAACCTCCAACAGCTTAGAGGGCTCTTAGTACAGGGCCTACTGTAAGCTCCAGGAGGATTGGCTACATCAGAGGGTTGTGGCCTAATATGCAGAGGAGCTCCTGCCAGCAAGAAAGGCTGTTCAAGTTCTAAGAATAAAACCTAAGTGAGCATCGTGAGGTATCCACTGAGGCTTGAGGGTGCAATTCCTTACACCAGGAAGTTGAGGCTATTAGGTGGTGCCTTCATGGAACTAGGACAGAAACTCCTCAACAGTTGCTTACTAGCATCCTTGATCCAAATACCTTGGCACACCACACTTGAGCATCAGTAAGCAAGGAGGAGCTGAGGCAGTTTATAAATGGACTTATCAGGGCTCAAAGCCAGGATAACCTCATTCAGAATACAGGGATACTCAGACAGAGGAGACCTGACTCTTCTGCATCCCATCAATGGCCTAGACTGAGTGGGTAGTGAGTTTTGCCCTGGACACTGAGAATTCTAACCTAGCTTTATAATAAAGTTGACCTTGGTTACCACAGCTAATAGTGTAGACCAGGGGTGTCGAACTCATTTGTTATAAGGGCCGGATCTGACATAAATGAGACCTTGTTGGGCCAGGCCATGTTAGGCCGGGCCACATGTGTCCCTATTTAAGATTAGGTAGCAGAGATATAAACTTTATAAAGGACACAGACAAACACAATTAAAGATTTTTTTAAAAAAACTTAAAACATGATTATAACATTAGCACTTGTTGGTCTTAAAGGTGCTTTCCTTGTATTTCTCCCATGGGATCCAGGGAACTGGGCAAAGGAAACTTTGGCTCTTTCCTTCCTTCCCCAGGGGACCAGGAGGGAGAGAAGCCTCAGCCAGCAGAAGGAAGAGAGGCTTGGCTTAGTAGTTCTGCTGTGTGATTGAGAGAGCCTGGCAAAGCAAACTTTCCCTCCCTACCCTTCCTCAGCCAATGGAGAAAACAGAGGTTTTGCTCTGTAGCTCCTGTGCAATTGAGCAAGCCTGGCATAGCAAGCTGCTATGCAGAAGGAAGCAAGAGAGAGGGTGAAGGGTCTGATTTGGTCCCTGGACCACATGTTTGTCACCTCTGGTGTAGACTTTTCTGAGCATTGTGCAATTAATCTGCTTATGCTAAGCAATTTAACACCAATAGGTGCTAACAAAGGCTCCAAGTCTGTTTAACTCCTGGTTGACAATTGTCAGTTGCTGCATGACTGATTACTTCTAAGTCAGTATTTCTTACTAGAGTCTCCTTTTGAAGTCCTTTATTGAATAAAAACAGTACTGATAGATTAAAATGTTTTTTCTCAGATTTCTGAATGCTGCCATTTCAATATCAAATGTATACTGCTTCATAAGAATGGACTCTCTCTCTCTCGGCTTGGCTTCGCGAACGAAGATTTAAGAAGGGTGCAATAGTCCACGTTTGCTGCAGGCTCGCTGGTGGCTGACAAGACCAAAGAATGGACTAAGCACTGGATTATACCACATAAATACATTTTAGTATGCAAAAGGAGAAATACGTTACTATTTAAGTTTAATTTTCTTTGGAGAATGAAAGTTTATAACTTTTTGATATATCTATCATTATGGTCCCATTATACACTTGGTCATTTTTGTGATCCATCAACTCCTTGATGTTCCATGATCTTGCATCTTTTTGTTTCTTGAAGGGAGGGAATGATAGAAATATTTGTGTCTTCCTGCCACCATTATATGTGGTACATTATATGTAGTTACTTGATAGGGTCAAGCTTCCCTTTAATATGTTTTTATCAACTTTAATGAAATCAGTTGTTTTAAAACTAGGTAATTCAGCCACAAGTTGATACATTGGACTAGGTGCTAGGAAAGCAAGGCTGTATTTTGTTTTCTACAACACAGAAATAAAATAGTTGAAAGCCTTAACCCCAATAAATGTTCAAATGGGAGGAAAGTGCTGCCTCTGCAGCAGTGTCACAGTTTGAGAGACAAAGTATTCTTAAACCTGTAAATAGCCTCACTCTTTAGCGGGTGAACTGCTATAGTGAAACAACGAAATGCCAACTTTATATACACTATCATGGACAAATACAAAAAACTGTAAATGGTACTGGTTTTGAAGATATATAGACACTATCAGTAAAATATGGGAAATAGTAATATTTTTAGGATTTTAAGCTTAGCTTATTTTCTTGTGGAAATCTTCATAAAGGAAAATGGAGATATATTAAAATATGTCTCAGAGTATCAACAGGCTCTAAAAACAACAATGTGATTCATTGCTGGGAAATGACCTAGCTTAAAAATCCAAATCACTACCTATTTACTAGATAAAGATGTGTCTGGAAAAATACTTCAGAATCCTAGATTCCAAAATCATTATTTCTGATGCCACTATTAAATTGTATATATTTCAGTTCTGCACATGATGTTTATTTATTATTTTTTAAAATTTAGACAATTTATATTCTGCCCTTTCCCAGACGGGCTCAGGGCGGATAACAACATTTTAAAACAGTAAAACAGCAAAACCAATAAAAATAAACAATACAATTTGGCAGCTCAGTTGGGCACATCATAAAATACTGATAGATTAATCTGTGTCAGATTATTTGGTAGGGATCTGGAAGTCTAGGGATCTGGAATACTAAGATGGTGGGTCTAAAACTGTAAATGTAGCTGTTTAACTGGATATGTTATAGTTAAATCCCCCAGTTTTTTATTAGCAGAAGTTTAAAGTTGACCAAACTCTTATTTTGTGTATGAGAGACAGTTGGATTCAGCCAGCTTTTTTACTTATCCTCAACTATTTCACTATCTTGGGCATTGTTGAAAGGTGTGCAAAGGTGGGATACACTGGCAGTCTTTAAGCAACAGCTGGACAAACATTTGTCAGGGATACTCTGCTTATCCTGCATTGAGCAGAGGGTTGGACTAGATGTCCTGGGCGGCTTCTTCCAACTCTGTGATTCTATTATATAAATAAATAATCCCTGTCAGGGCCTTCTTTGTAGAAAAAGACCAGCAGGAACTCATTTGCATATTAGGTCACACCCCCTGACATCACCAATTGTTTTACATAGGGGTTTTTTGTATAAAAAGGACAGCAGGACCTCATTTGCATATTATGCCATACCTCCTGGCACCAAGATAGCCGGAACTGCGTTCCTGTGCATTCCTGCTCAAAAAAAGCCCTGATCCCCGTCCTTATTACAGCCTCTGTCCCACATACCTTTTGCACATGCAAATCAGTCAGGGATTTTTGGCTCTGGACAAATGTGCCCATTTAGCCAGGATTTTTATTTGGATTTTAGATAGGATTTGTGTACCTTGGGGAATAAAAAAATTAAGTGATAAATAAGCACTCTGGTAAAAGTTGGAAGTACCAGATCTACCTTGGCAGTTTCTGAGAACCAGAAACTATGAAAGGGGAAAACCTCCGTCTTTGATGGAACCTGTATTTTGATAATCAGGTCCCATAAACCTCCTAACCCAAGGTAAATTTTATGGAGAATGGAAGAAATAATTGATCCTTGGTATTGATTTATTTAATTCAGCCTAGTTAGAAAATATTTGATCCTAACCTGCTCACCCCAGGTAAATTTAATGTGGAAGGGGAGCAAGAACTGATTCTCAGCACTGATTTGTTTAATTCAGCCTACACAGAAAAAAATTGATCTCTTGGGGGAAAAGTTAGGTCATACTTCAGTCATTTTACCCATTAAAGTTATAGCATTCTGAAGATAACACTTACTCAGTTGAATACCTATCTTGTTAAATAAAACACATTGTTTTGCAGTCACCTGTGTCTTGTCTGTCCAGTCAAATATTTAATGGCAGGGGGACTAAATTTACATTATGAGTATACCAATATTATTATTCAAGGGTTTGAAGAAGAAATCTATGGGAACTTCCTCATAAACTCATGTCACTCATTCTCATGATTGTTGGAGGCTGGGGGTTTCAGGAATCCAGAGGAGAGGTGTGGCGGGCATTATTTCATGCAATGGATTGTGGCCTCAGAGTTCTCTCTTTCCCTCTCCATAGCAACCACAGATGTCTTTTAAAATGAACGTATTTTTAAACATATCTTCTTGCATACACACACAGTAATGCAGTGAAGGGCCTTGTGCCATTGTGGCAGTTGTTGCTGTAGCATCTTTTAAAACCCTGTCCAGCCAATCCAATCTCCATTAGCTGGGGGTAAAATACCTAGGGGTAGAGATAACAATGAAAAATATTGATTTGTTTAAGAACAATTATGAAAAGCTATGGCGTAAAATAGAAGAAGATATGCTAAAGTGGAACAAGCTCAATTTGTCACTGTTGGGTAGAATAGCTGCAGTAAAAATGAATATTTTACCAAGGATTATGTATCTGTTTCAAACCATCCCCATTGTGAAAGATGCTAAGCAATTTGATAAATGGCGAAGAAAAATTTCGGAATTCGTGTGGGCCGGGAGGAAACCTAGAATTAAAATGAAAGTCCTGATAGATGCGAAAGAGAGAGGTGGATTCCAATTATCAGATTTGAAACTGTATCATGAAGCAATTTGTTTAGTATGGTTAAAAGAATGGATAACGTTATTAAATAAAAAACTTCTAATGTTAGAAGGCCATGGAAAAAAATTCGGCTGGCATGCATATTTGTACTATGGAAAAAAGAAGATGGACGGTCTTTTCTCTCACCATTATATAAGGAGTAGCTTATTAAATGTGTGGATAAAGTACAAGAAATATGGTGATGAGAGGAGACCTTTATGGATAGTGCCGGCTGAAGTGATAAAGTTAACGGCCAAAACAGTCAAGGAAAAACAACTATCATACAACCAGTTACTAAAAATACAAAGCGGGAAAATAGAATTGAAAACTGCAGAAGAACTAAACTATAAATATGATTGGTTTCAAATGCAACAAATAAAAAGTTTGATGGAGAATGATATCAAAGCTGAAGGAATAAGGAAAGAACAAACAGAAATGGAAAGAGTTCTGCTTGGAGATAATGAGAAATTAATTTCAAAAGTGTACAAATTACTTTTACAATGGGCTACAGAAGATGAAGTAGTGAAATCTCAAATGATAAAATGGGCAATTAATGTAAATAAAGAAATAAAGATGGAATCTTGGGAATATCTGTGGAAAAATTCCATGAAACTCGCAACATGTCATAGTATTAAAGAGAACTGTTTTAAGATGATGTATAGATGGTATATGACTCCAAAAAAATTAGCAAAGATGAACAATAAGATGCCAGATAGGTGCTGGAAATGTAAAAAGCATGAAGGTTCTTTCTACCATATGTGGTGGACTTGTGAAAGAGCTAAAATGTTTTGGCAAATGATTCAACAAGAGATATCTAAGATCCTGGGATATGAATTCAACAAAGAGGCAGAGACTTTTCTGCTGGGATTACAAATGGAAAAATTTCCAAAAGAAGATAGAACTTTAATATGGTACTTGCTCTCAGCTGCTAGGACATTGTATGCGCAGTTGTGGAAGCAAGAAAAAATACCAGAAAAATGGGACTGGATTATGAAAGTTATGTCATGGAGTGAAATGGACAAATTAACAAGAAAATTAAGAGACTGTGATTTAGAACTTTTTAACCAAGAGTGGAAGAAATTCAGAAGATATGTAGAGAAAGAGTGGAAAATAAAAGGACATTGGACAATTTTTGAGGATTAAGATTTTTAAGATAACAATACAATTCTTGAAGGGGGTTCTTCTTCCCTATGTTTCTTTTTTGTTTCGTTTTTTTTCTTGATAGTTAAGGGTACCTTTAATATCTGTTTTTTTAAAGAAAATAACACTGGCGGGGGTCAAATAATTGGGGGAGGGGTGGGAGAAAGTAAGATGTGGGGTAGAATGATGGTCTTTTTCTTAATATATATTAAGCTTTTTATAAGTTGTAGTTATAGTTCTACTACCATATGTTACTAATAAAATTGTTTATTCAGACAATCTCCATTAGCTGGGCAATACCCTCCTGGCTCCACCCAACAAAAACAACAGAATAATCGAGTTTTTAAAAGAGGAGGGGCATTGTGCCAGAAGGCAAGCAATGATTGGAGGCATACACAGATCAATACAAGCCTGCTAGGGTTGCCAGCCTCCAGGCAGCACCTGGAGATCTCCAGCTATTACAATTGATCTCCAGACAACCAGGATCAGTTCCAGGAACTTCTCCTGGAGAAAACGGCTGCTTTGGAGGGTGGACTGTATGGCATCATCCATGGCCAAAGAGAAGCCCCTCCCTTCTCCAAACCCTGCATTTCTCAGGCTCCATCCCTTAAATCTCTAGGCATTTCCCAACCGGGAGTTGACAACCCTACTTGACAGAGAAAAAAAACCCAGTTCTTCAGGAAAACTTAGAGGCTACTTCCAAAATGTTCTATGCCCGGCTTAAATAATCAAAACACATTTTTTAAAAAAATCAATAGCATCCTCTTCAGGATGAAGGCAACATGTTACAAAAGTTAGAAAAGCCACTGCGGGAAAGTCGTCCTTTTGTCGGAGTTCTTTATTTATTTCTGTAGGCACCGCCGCTCCCAGTTCAACGCTAAGCCAAGGAGGGCTCTGCCGCGCTGTCCCCCCACAGGGTCAGCCTCTCCAGATCACGCGGAAGCGGCGGGAGCGAACAAGCAGCAAGTTTCCCACCCTCGCTGTAGCCCTGAGGCGCGCGCAGATCCGGGGCGCTTGAGAGCCACGAGCTCAAGCTAGAAAGTCTGTGCCGTCGTCAGCCGCCAGGGGAAAAAAAGTGGGCAGGAGACCCCTGCGGTGCGATTCCTTGCAGCTTCGCTGGTGGGGCTTTCGAGGCGAGGGGTGTGCGCTGGAGGCGGTGCTTGAGGCGAGGCTGGGCGGTGTTATTCTCCTCCCCCGCCCCCTCTCTTCGCTGCTGTCTTGGAGCCCCGCGGCTAGTGCCGGGACTTATGATTGTAAGGAGACGGGGGGAGCACCTGCAGCGCGCAGCCGAGCGAGCGTGTCGCTGGCTTGCTGGGGTTTTTATATGCAGTTCGAGGGAGCCTTGAAGGAGGGACAGCGAGCCGCATCGCCCGAGCGCGTTCTTCTTTTCGCGGGGCAAAAGGAAAACTCCCACCTGGCAGACGGCTCGGCTAGTTCGAGCCACTCGCCGGTCTCGGAAATCAAAGGCGTTTTCAAAGGCTCGCGTGCGGAGCCGGAGAAGTGCTGCTTGGAAACTGGAGGCGAGTAACTGGCGGGGCGGGAAGTTTGGGTGGGCACTGCTGGTGAAGTCCGGTTCCGACGGTCCCCTCGTCCTCTGCCGTTGCAGTGAAAGTCCGGTGATTAGCAACCCTCAAACCTGTGCCGTTTACTCGCATGTAAGAACTCCTGGGATCACTGGATCTTACACGCGAGGCGGGGTGCATAGGAGAGCCTCTACCAGTTAAAGATATTGCCCCAGAATCTTTTCCTGCTTGTCTGTGTGGTCCCCTTGTTTGCAGCGAGCTGATCAGCATCTAAAAACGTAGAGAGTATGAAGGGGCTCAAGGAGCTCCATTGCTTTTTCTTGTATGGATTGTGAGTTGGCGGGTTCGGGCAACTGGGTGGGGTCTTGTGTGCACCGCTGGTAAGAGGTTGATAGGAACTTTCTCTGCTTCTTAGACAGACCCCCCCCCCCCCCCCGCTACTGGCTGGGCTGAGATCGGTGTTGGCTCACAGTCTGCATCAACTTAATTGCGCACATCACATTTAATCAGATAGCGAATATCCCCCTCATACTCTCCACTAACTTCCATTAGACAGGAGCAGATAATTTTGGGAGCACATCATCTGTGTTACAGTTGCCCTTCCCCTCCATTAATAATTGAGGATCCGATAAATAGAGATAAAGCTTACTTTTCCTTTTTGTACGAAAAGTTCAGATCTCATTTGGTCCAGAATCTTATATTCTGGGTAGACCTGTTTTAGATTGCTCTCTCAGACTATAATCTGTTGTGTGGGGCACAGTGGCCCTGAATTTGGACTCAGTTTACTGATGGTTTCTGCAAAACAGAGCAACCAGGAGCCAGTTTCTAATTCCCTCTTTTTGCCTCAGCATAAATTAGTGATACCAATGGCTGCCAACCTGAAAAATTGATCTAGTTTAAGTGTTTTGGAAGGTGACTCCAGTATGGTTGCTCCAATATTTCCTTGGAATCGGAGTAAGTAAATATTTTAAAATAACATTCATGAGTATAATGAACCTCAGAGTTCAGGAAAAAAATGTTATTGGAGGCTTCTTAACTATGAGCAAATGTTGGGTTTTGCTTTTAAAGAGAACATTATGAGTATAAATTATAATTAATAGTCACTGTTTTAGGTTCCAGATACTTTTGGCTTGATCAGTATAGTACTTAATTTTGCTTTTCTTCTAAGTGAATCTGCCTTTTTGCATTTGTTCTTGTACATTTATTTGAAACGACAAACTCAGTGGTCCTTTTGAATAAGCCTTCTATTTTACGGAATCCATAAGAAATCAGCGAGTCTTACCTTTTATGCCATCAGTATTCCCCCCTTCCTGCAAGAAATGGATATATTAATAAGAAGATGCCAAAGTGCTGCACACATTATTTATAGCATTTACAGTAGACACTGTAGCATGCAATGTGAGTAACATTTTAATTTCAGAATCCATCTCTCTCAGGGATCTGCTGCTTGTAGTAAAGCTCTCTTGATGATTGGTGTGAAGCTCTCATTTGAAAATTTTACTGATAAGCAGGATTTGTACCATTTGTTTCAGTTCTTGGTTTGTAATGCTAAGAACTGAAAGCATGAACGGGAGCTGCTTGTTTTACATTCAGAATGAACTTATTTCAGTTTTGTCTTATTCAGACTGGAAAAGTTGTTTTTGTTGTGCTTTAGTTGCAATAAAGTTGCTGTAAATAGCATGTAGAGAACGCATCGCTGCTGTCTATTCCAAGTCCTTGTAAATTTAAAGGAGTTTTAAAACTTGGTGTTATGTACCGGTGCAGCATCTCACGAAACAGCTCCTTGCATGGCAGCTGCCACCACACAAGTGAGTGCCCAAGTGGGATACATATTGTTAAAAAGTAGCCTTGAAGTTTGTCTGTTTTAATTATTTTGACATATACTTAATTTGATGTGGTGTGACTGAATTGTGCTTCTCATCACTTCCAGAAATGAGATTAGCCACAGGAAGAAACTTAATTGATTACTTTCTCCAGTAAGGTAGTCTCTCCATTTATGAGTTTTTATACAACATTTGTTGAGGAGTCTCTGATAAAATTGTCTTTCCACAGGCATCTCTGTTACTTTTTCTTTGTTGGTTTGGCACACTTTACTAGTAGTGTATGAAATCTCACAAAAGGATAATTCTCATTCTGTGATATAGGACGAAAAATGTCATCATACATGAAAAAAGTTGAATAGCTGCATAAATGGTGCATATGGGCAAGGATGTTCTTACAGTTGTAGATCCATTAGGGGGAAAGTAGTGGTCCATTATTTATTTTTCCCCACATTGTTTCAAGATGTGCAGGATGTTATGTTTGGTTTTCCCCAATGTTATTGTCACCCCCAACTTATCAGAGCAGTAGGTTAGGTTAAGAAATACAGACTTGTCCAAAATCACAGTGACAGTGGCGAAATGGGTCTAAAAATATTGGTTGCAAGGAGACATAGGGGGCCCACCCACAAGTATAAGGTTATCATTTAATTTTTGTAAGAAATAAGTAAAATTTTCAAAAAATATATCCGTGGAAAAAAGGTACAATTAAAACCTTTGCAGAATAAATATATGTATTTTAGTAATTACCGTATACATATATTGTATATATCACTGGCATTATACAGTAGATACTAAAGGTAAATACAGATTGCATTTCCCCCAGGGGAGCTGATCTCTGCCAGCTGGAGATCAGCTTTAACAGCGGGAGATCCCCTGGCCCCACTTGGAGGCTGGCAACCCTATACAATGTAAATTTTAGTTGCATTGCAGTAATAATACTGAAACTTCTATTATATTTTCAAGCTACTAAAAGGTCATTAACATTTTTAGTATATTGCCTAACGTTTAAGGGGCCTACAGGGCCCACTTGCCATTGGGCAAGCTGACACCCTGGCCAGTCCGCCGCTGCAAAGTGAACCTAATGACTGAACAGGCATATGAATCCAAGTTCTCTCAGGTAGCTTTATGTTTTGCTGGCACTACACTGGCCATTCATTTCTGGTTCTTTTTTTTTTATACTAAATATCAGAATAACGTATATAAGAATGCATATGAGAATGTTCATAAAGGACAACAGCATTAGTGAAAATTTTGACAAAAATGACACATTCAGAATGTGTGGGAAAGCAATTGTTATTCAGGCATTTTGCTCTTAAAACCAATGTGTTTTTTTCATGTCTGTTTACTTCAGGTGATTAACATGACATTCATTATGCCTTGAGACAGAATATCCTCAATACATTGTGTATCAAGGATAATCATAAAAAACCCAAAAGCTTTGCCTTTTTCAAAATCAAAAACATCTTACAAAACCATTTGGATATAATAAAGGATAAAATGGTATACACTAACAACAGAATGCCAATTTCTTAAAAAAATCACAGCAGTAAACTAACTTATTTCAATCTTGCAAAGCCCTAATAAAACAAGAATGCTTTGTACTGTTTTCTAAAACTTAACAGCCAGTTTGCAGTGAAGTAGGAATAACGTGAGGCAAGGAATACAACTAAGGTCAGGGAGTAGGTGACAGGGACAAGAGTAGTTACTTTTTTATATATATCATATATCTTCTAAATATGGACAGTGTGGCTTTGGATGTCAGAGACTATTTCCACAGATGGACTGGCAGCATTTTTTTTTTTTTTTGCTGATTCCCCCCTCCTGTGGGACTCTTGATTTCCCCATGATGTTTCTTGGTGTCCCTGGCCCCCCAAAAAACAGCATTTCAAGGGGACATTTTGGGCTGTAGTGGGAGTGGGGAGGCAAAGACATGCTCTGCATATGGAAATCTTCTGTGGGAAACAAACTTTAGACAGCAAGTAATTCAAATTGCATCTCAGAGTCAGATTCCAATTCCAGTTGAATTTTGATTCCTGGTTTCAAGATGAAGTGTGTGTGGGTGTCTGCCTGTATTTTGGGGGGAGAATTGTTATGTTTCCAAGCACATTTCAGATGGTACTGCTCCAGTGAGCAATAGTGAGATATGTGGATGGAGTTTTCCCAACAATGAGTGGCTGAGAAATTGCAGTGTTTCCCCCTATAAGTTCCTTGCTGTGTTTCAGAGGGCTGCAGAGTATGTAGTTGTGGGAGTATCAGGGATACTGCCTAGGCCATCATTTTAAATCAGTGACACAACTTTGCCTTCCTTGCCCAGTAGCATTTCTAAGTAACTTGTAGAAGCAATTTTTATTTATTTATTTTAATTACATTAAAAATTAAAAGGCTCATCCTTGCTTTGCTGCACTGCGGTGATGGATTGCGTGTTGAGCGCTTTGAATTCTTGCAGAGGTAGTGAATGCCAACAAAGCAACCCTTTGCCCTACTTAGAAAGAAGCCCTCCCCTCCCCTCTTAAAAATCATGTAATTCAAGGCTTATTTCATATTTCAGTGTTCTCTCAGGCTGTTCTTAATGCACAATTGACCTTGTCAGACAATTCCACCTGCCTTGGGGAATGCAAGTTTTATGCTTAATGACAAACAGACTTTTCATGAGTGGAACTTAAAATAGCTTTACCTCTCACTTGTAACCATTAATGTGCACTAAAAAGCGTAAGAATATATTTTAAAGCTGACTGTACGTTCTAACTAATGTGGTAGCTTATTATACGTTTGTACATTTGAATTACTCATATAAAAAGTTTAAAAGCCTAGTATAAATAACAAGTGAATATAGTGAGATCCTTCTAGAAGATTGAAAACTTCATTATATTGTATTGTTGATGTATTAATGAGGGAGTGAGAAAGAAAAATTAGCAAAAGAGCTTCCATGCTGGACCAGGATTAGATAGATGACTAGGTAGTGAACATGGTTGAAAGGTTGTATGCATTGGAATTTACTACTCAGAATGTTGACTGAGGCCCTCTCATTATTTTAAAGTACAATTTTAAGGCTGTTTCAGCCACATATTACCCATTCAAGTTAGAACGATTTACAGCAAATAGCAGGTTGTGAACTGGATTGTTCAGCATGCAGTGCTTTTGAAATTTTGATCTGAGAAGATTCATCACCAAGAATTAGGCAGCCCATCCCATGCTGTGAAATCAGACTTGAAAAGTAAGTAACTAACATTTTCCTTTCCTATTTCAGAGCTTTGAAAAGTATCAAGAATATGAATATGTTGTGTGAATTTTTAAAAGCTTTCCATAAAGCTTTTGTGCAATTATTGTAATTTTTTCTGTGAGGTTTTTGTCTGTGGTTCTGCACAGAAGAATAGATGCTCTTGAGCTGTGGTGCTGGAAAAGAATCTTCTTGCAGTCCAAGAGTCCCTTGGACTGCAAGAAGATCAAATCAGTCAGTCCTAAGTGAAATCAACCCAGACTGTTCTCTCGAAGGTCAGATGCTGAAGCTGAAGCTCAAATACTTTGGCCACCAAATGAGAAAGGAGCACTCACTGGAGAAGATCCTGATGCTGGGAAAGACAGAAGGCAAAAGAAAAAGGGAACGACAAAAGATGAGATGGCTGGACAGCATTACTAATGTAACTAACGCAAATTTGAGCAGACTTCGGATGATGGTAGAAGACAGGAGGGCCTGGTGTGACTTTGTCCATTGGGTTGCAAAGAGTTGGACCTGACTGTGCGACTGAACAACGATATAAGAAACACCCAGTAGTTTAGGACTATGACTCTAGAGCCATTTGAAACTTAGTGCAGTACCAAACATGGCTCTATAAAAAGATAAGTGAAATCTTAAAGTTAAGGTATGAGACCTCATGTATGCCACATCTTAATAATTATTATTATTATTATTATTATTATTATTATTATTATTATTATTATTATTTATATAATAATAATAATTAATGAAAGACTTGGCAACAGTTTGGGTCCCCAGAAATATTAAATGTTCTTAATTAACATATCAATTAATAAAGTCAATGCATATTTTTAGTGATGCAAATGAGTTTTCTTGTACCACTTACTCTGAATTTTGACATATTTTCATTCTTTAATTATAAAAAGTTGATGACCCCTATACTAGCTCATGTTCTGTTGATGTACTGCTTTGAAAATTAAGAAATGCTGTGTTGAAAATTACACAGGCAGTGTCCAGCTCTGGTCTCAGTTTGGCATTTGTATGTTAAATTGGAATCTACCCTTTAAAAAGTTACCTTTTTTGTAGCTTGATTCATATCATTCAGTCTGCCTTGATCTTGTTGTTGCTGCCACCTGCAATACACAGATATTGGGGTGGGGGGGGGAAGTGCCAGGTGGATAGATGCAAATCAAAGAGATTAAAACAATTGATTTAAATAACTAAGCAAATTTTATTTTAAGAAATTTCAAACTTCCTACGCATTTCCTGAATAAGCATGCATGTTAATTGATTATTTTAAACAGAATGCATCTGATTTCAACTAAGGGACAGGCTAGATACAACAGCATTCACAGATCTGCTATGGACACTGCTGCCTTTTTAAAGAGATTTAAAAATGCTGTGAGGGCCCAATCTGCAGTGCTGCAAGTTACAGTGCTCTTCTCCCATCCTCACATGCCTTTTCAAGTGTCAAAACAGCCCCAACATTTTGAAGTCCCTTTACAATCATGGCAGCATCAACAGGTCTAGTTTGGCCCTAAATAGAGCAATTATACTATTCAGATTTATGATCCAGAACCACTGGTTGTTCAATTCTTATGTCATTTCTTCACTACAGAACTTATATCTGCTGTGAGGCGCAACTGTGAGCTTAAGGATTTGTTTGTCTCACTGCATACTCATGGGAGGACACTAAACCAGATTCTTTACTTGTATATGAAATGCTCAGAACTTTCCAGAAGCAAGACTTGGCTATCAGGCAGAATCCTGAATTTAATTTTAAAAGAGTAACAGTGACATCCTAGACAGAGTTACACCCTTCTGAATCCACTGACTTCAATGTATTTAGAAAGGTGTAAATCTGCATAGTCTGCCCTGACCCTTCAAGTTACACTTCTATATTTTACACTAGGTTATTTTTAGTGTAAGCTGTAATTTTTAAAATTATAATGAAAATGAAAATCTAATTTAAATGTTAAAAATTCCAGTGCTCTCTTTGAAAAAAATAATCTATTTTATCCACCGTAAGCAGCACAACTTGAAGATTCTGTCACTTGTGAATTATTGGTTGGTTGAGAAATACACAAACGCACACACACACGTGTGTGTGTGGGGGGACCTGTGAGACTCATGGTGGGGGGAATCCCCACTCACTCACTCTACTTTCCTGTCCCTTTCCCTGCCATTCTGGCCTCCTCCTCATCTCCCTCTTCATCACTGTTCCTGTTCTCCCTACTGCTACCTGACTACTCTGCCCACATCCTCCCTACTACTCAGGCCACTTGGCAGTCTGCCTCCCCTTCTACTCTGCTCATCCTCCTACTCCTTTGCCATCCATCTTCAGCTGTTCCCCTCCTTGCCCCTCTGCATGCCCATCAGTGGGGACCAACAGAGGCAACAGTGCCTTCCTTCTTTCTCCCATTCACATGCATTGATGACTCTTGATAGGCCAATGGAGGCATGTTCTCTGTGCTACCAATTCCTGTCTGTTTTGGGGAGATTTTAACCCTGCTTAATTTTTAAAAACCTTTCAGTATATTCTGCAAACCTGGGTGGGGACAAGTGTGCTGAAAAATCTTTTATGTGCAAGGCCACAGATCTTTTATCTGCAACTCCACAAATGTATGTTTTTATCGATGGGGCCATGTTCACTATCAGATTTATTGATGATCTGGTCCTCCAGTGGGGATATCTTGCATCTCAAGGGATGTCCCAGAAATCCAAGTACAAAGTATTTGGTGTTGTTCCTGAGCACTGGTTTATATATAATGTGTGCGTTTGCATTGGAGGGGAAACGAACAGATGTTCTTCCATATTCTACTTTTAAAGTTCTACCTATTGTATTTGTATGACTTTCTTACTGCTGAATGGCTTTTGAGATAACCCCTCTCCAAGAAAAATTGTAGAATATATCTGTCGGGCTACACTGAGTATATTAAATTATCTAAGGCTCTGTAAGTTTTATACAAAAATTGCTGCATACATTTATATTTGCTTTATATTTCCGAAGTTTTCTCCACAGTAGTAGCATCTAGAGACTTAATTATTTCTAAGGAAAGCTCAGATGGTGAGGAACAAGGCAGTTGTTTCAGAGAAGTGCTGATGCACTATACTGCCATGCACCGGCTGCTTCCGATCCCTTGTTAGACAAAGAGTAGAGAACAAGAAATACACATTAAAGTCAGCACAGTGAGACTGAACAGATGGTGTTTGGGAGACAATTTAGAATGGGTTCAATTTCATGAGTGTGTTGCCTGTACAGAGACTGGAGGACTTGTCCAGCACTTCTAGTCTCTATCTTAGCATGGCTATGTACAATGGCTAATTATTAGGCAAACTTGCAAAGATATTCAGGAATCTACAAGTTTGCACTGCAAATGGTGTTTGAAAAAAGCATGTATGTGTTCAGGTGTTGTAGGGGTTGGTTGGTGTGTTCCCAGCTTCATTTCTGTTCAGCGTAGGTATTTAAACATACTGAAAGTATGAGGAGTTTCTGAAAGGTTATGATTAACAAGAAACTTAAGATATCGAACATAATGTAGTGATTAAAGTGTTGGACTATGATATGGGAAGTCCAGGTTCAAATTCCCACTCATGCCATGGTGGTTTGCTGGGTGACCTTGAGCCAGTTGCACACTCTCATCATCATCATATTATCCAACAAAGTTGGCCTTCTAATGTTGGCCCAAATGATTGGTCTCTGCTAGAGGCAGAATATTGAACTAGATGGGCCCTTGTTCTGATCCAACAAGGCAATTATCTCATTTTTCAAGGAGAAGGTGTGATTTAGGGGTGTTTTGGTAGTTCTAAATCACTGCCAGCCACCCCACAGTTTGGGCTGTCTGAGGAAGGAGGCTGCGACTCGATTGCCCAAAGCACTCAGCTGAAGCCCTGGCTGCAGCCTTGAACAAGTCAGCCAGTTGACTACATTGAGGGGAAGAATTCCAAGCTGATCCAGGTGAGAGCAAACGCACAATGATCAGGGCTGAGATCCAGGTGGCAACTCACCTAAATAGGGGAGGGATGGGCAGGCAAAGCCAACAGGACTGCCTGCAGCACTGCCCAACACACTTGGGGATGCCCTGCTGCTGCCCCCAGACACTGAACCCACCGTGGCCACATGGTCCACAGATCACCCACCAATACTCCCCCCAGAGACCACAAAGCAGTAATGGGGTAAGTCCCAGCCAGGTCTTTTTAGCTAGTTGCTACATACACCATTTCTAATGATTAAATGAAACTTTTATTAACACTAATTTATGAAAAAATTAGAAGTTAAGTTAGGATAAGAGATTAGATTTTTGTTGTAATGATGGCCATTAGACTTACCCCTCATTATTTACTGCAACACTTTTTCATAGTTTTAATAAAATTATAAGAACCATTGTGACATTGTGGTTAGATTATACTAGAACTTAGGGCATTTGAGTTCAAATCTCAGTTTTGTCATTGAAGCCTTCTTGCGGGGGGGGGGGGGGTGACTAGTAGGCCTGTCAGTCTCTTAGTTAAACCAGCTCACAAGGCGCTTGTTGTAAGGATAAGGTGAAAGAAAGGAGAATTGTGATAAATTGCTTTAGATCCTAATTTGAAAGAAAAGTGAGGTTTAAATAAAATAATTAGAACTAACTAACTAAATAGATAAATAAAATAGAAGAGCCCCGTGGCACAGAGTGGTAAGCTGCAGTATTGCAGTCCAAGCTCTGCTCACGACCTGAATTCAATCCCAGTGGAAGCTGGGTTCAGGTAGCCAGCTCGAGGTTGACTCAACCTTCCATCCTTCTGAGGTCGGTAAAATGAGTACCCAGCTTGCTGGGGGGAAAGTGTAGAGATCACTGGGGAAGGCAATGGCAAACCACCCCGTAAAAAGTCTGCCATGAAAACATTGTGAAAGCAACGTCACCCCAGAGTCGGAAAATGACTGGGGAAGGCAATAGCAAACCACCCCATTAAAATGTCTGCCGTGAAAACATTGTGATGCGACATCACTCCAGGGTCGGAAACGACTGGTGCTTGCACAGGGGACTACCTTTACCTTTAAATAAAAAATAACCTGTGAAGATTTTAGGATTAGGTTATGTGGTAGCAGTAGCTACAAGTGTGAAAGCCTGAAAAGCCTGAAAATGGCAAACCACCCCATAAAAAAGTCTGCTGTGAAAACATTGTGATGCGATGTCTCTAGTCAGAAACGACTGGTGCTTGCACGGGGACTACTTTTACTTTTAAATCAGAGGTTCTCAAACTTATTTGGCCTAGCGCCCCCTTTTCAGAAAAAAAATTACTCAGCACCCCCCTGGAAATCTATTCTCAAGAAGTGGACTAAAAGATGCAGTGACATATTTGCACACAGAGTAAACAAAGATGTTGTAAAGACACTTTTAAGTGTGAAATTCTAAAATTATTTTATAAAATCAACTATAATAACATTCGCATTCACAGAATTTTTGAAATTTCAGTTCCAACTGACAGGAGGTCATCTAGTTTGACAGGTATTTGACAGGAGAAGATCTAGATGGGCCCAGCTAAATTGCTTGTTTTGTACCAATGATTGGTTGCACAATTCTAGCACTTTGACAGACAGTCAGGGATATGTGGATTAGTAAAATATCAAAACTTTTTCGTGTTAAAAGTCAGCCACTTTTAACACGAAAGCAGCAGGCAACAGTAAAATGGGGCGCTCTTCAGAGGCTTCCTTGGAAGCCTTCAAGTGCAGGCAACATTTGCCCTGTGAAGAAAAGGCAACGTTTGCCCTGCGAAGAAAACCACCCAGGGCTCTCGGCTTGTCTGCTGGCTGGCACGGTCATGCCACGTGGGAAAGGGGAGTAAGGGGACACCCAGTAGCGCCCCCTGGCAGGGTGGCACCCTAGGTGGTCGCCTACCCTGCCTACTCTCAAGCGCTGGTCCTGCAGAAGACATTGTGTCTGGGGCACTGTAGTTGGCTGAAATCAACAGAAGCAATCAACTGGTAACGAGAGGACTATAAGAAGTTTGACGCTCTGCAGAAAACTTTGTGAGGAGAAAGCCACAGGTTGGAACTCTTCAGAGAGGTTTGTGCAATTGCCTCAGTGGTTCCACTGTCCTGATTTAAACTGTATTGTTGAGAGAAACTGCAAGCAATCTTGAGAAGCTGCTAGCTGTAACAAGTATTGGCTAGGATAAACTAGTAAGATTTTTTGTTTCTTGTTTGTCTGTACACTTCTATTTTTTATTCTGTCTTGTAAATAAACTGCATCCTTCTTATATTTTAATTGGACAGAGTTCTGGTCCTCATTACTAGTCTAATTGGATGAATTTGCACTAAATAGCAGACAAAAAGGAACCCTCTATTTTTGTTTATTTGAATTTTTCTCTAAATTAGAAATTCTGGACCCAAAAACGTGATGTCTTGACACCTCCCACCCTCTTCTCTTCTTCCTTTATGCTTTCACCACCCTCTTATTTTTATTCACTGCCCCCCAATTGCACCCAAGGCTACTACCACCCCCCTGGATTGTTCCAGCGCCCCCCCAGGGGGCAATAGCGCCTACTTTGGGAAACACTGCTTTAAATAAAAAATAAACTGTGAAGATTTTCGGATTAGGTTATGTGACTATAAGTGTAAAAGCCAGAAAAAATCAGAGGGGGTGGAAATTTCCTGCTTTTTTCCAAGATAATTTTGTTTTCAGTTTTTCAGTGGGGGAACACAACCCCCACCCCCTGTAATTTACTCACTCAAAATGTATAATACTTTTAATGTAAGATTATTTATAGCATCAGTAATAAATAAAAGCCCTATTATAGTGGCATATTGAGGATTTTCATTGCTTGGATGTGGGCTATACAGGATTGGCTCGCACTCTGTCTCTGGCATGCCATTGGCTAATTCTGCTCTCCCCCGCCCACTGCCAGCCCCATCAGGCGAGAACCCCACCAGACAGCCACTGACCTCTGAGGGAGACCTCTTTTCCCCATCTTTTTCCTACTGTTCTTTCTCTGTCTCTCTTTCTTTCTCTTTCATTCTGTTTGTCTATCTTCCTTCCTGCCTGCCACCTACACATTCATTAACGCCCCCCCTCCAAATATTTTTCTTCAGGCCTGTTGTATTTCTTCCTAAAACAGGCTTTACTGCTAGTTAGATAATAATTCCTAAGATTAAACTATTAAATACTTTATTATGATTTAATGTGTTTAGCAGAGTTTAGTGTTTTCAATGTTATAAATGTGCTGTCCATGTACATTGGTTGCCCTACCTATTGTGACTATATGAAAGTGTTCCTGTCCAAATGATACACTTTCTTATGTTTATTGTAGAGTTTGTTTTCTAACTTCAGTTTTCATTTTGTCTTGCATATAGTGTCCTGTTCTGGGTTGGGAAATATCGGCTTGGGAGATTTGGGGGGGGCGTAGCCTACGGAGTGTAAAGTTTGGGGAGGAGAGGACTTCAGTGCCATAGAATCCACCTTCCAAAGTGGCCATTTTCTCCAGGTGAAGTGATGTCTATTACCTGGAGATCAGCAGTAATCCCAGAAAGTATCTAACCAACCACCTGGAGTTTGACAACTCTAAGGCTGAAAAACTAACTTGGTCCTTAAGGTTTGATTCCCCACTCTTCCGCATGAAGCCAGCTGAGTGACCTTGGGTCAGTCACAGTTCTCTCAGAACTCTCTCAGCCCCACCTACCTCACAGGGTGTCTTTTGTGAGGAGAGGTAGGGAAGGCAATTGTAAGACACTCTGAGACTCTTTTGGGTAGAGAAGTAAAAGGTAAAGGTAGTCCCCTGTGCAAGCACCAGTCGTTTCTGACTCTGGGGTGACGTTGCTTTCACATCGTTTTCACGGGGTGGTTTGCTATTGCCTTCCCCAGTCATCTACACTTTCCCCCCAGCAAGCTGCGTACTCATTTTACCGACCTCAGAAGGATGGAAGGCTGAGTCAACCTGGACCAGCTTCCTCTGGGATCGAACTCAGGTCGTGAGCAGAGGGCTCCGATTGCAGTACTGCAGCATTACCACTCTGCGCCGCGGGGCTCTTGGGTAGAGAAGAGAGGGGTATAAAAACCAACTCTTCTTCTTCTTTGTTAATCTGTTTCTTGACTTCATCTGATGGATATTTTAGTTCCAAAAAGGTTTGTTGTAGATCCTTCAAATGAGAATTTCTGTCTGTAGGAATGGAATAGATGCAGCTGTAGTATAGAGCCTGGCTGTATGCAATAATGTCATGAGTTAGTGATGCTTTTCTTGCACATAGGTGCATATGCCCCACCCTTAACTTTCATATGCTTATACACTACGTTTCGAGATTAGGACTTTGGATTTGTCTGGAAGGTCAGTATATTCTTCTCAGTCTGCCTAGAATGACATCATTTCAGGCCATCAGTTTATTACTATAGTTTAAACAAAAAGTATCAACTGGAAGAAATGCTTCTATAGATCACTCTAAATTTATGACCTCATTAATAAATGTGCAGTGCAGAGATGCAGCTTCCTTTCTCTTTTGTGGGGTCAGGATAAAGGTTTCTTCCAGTTGCAATACATTTGCTTAAAGTTTTGGACTGGGTCCTGGAGCCAAAGAAAATTTGCCAAGTCTGCCTTAGATTGCATCTTTTTAATTGCTTATCAGCTATTCACAGGTTTTACCAGTTGCCTTAATCCAATTTTAGCAGTATTTGTTGCTCAATTACTTATGCCTCTTGACTCTAATTAGTCCTTCCTGGCAACACCCTCCCCACCCTCTACCGATATGTAATGTTTGGTGACTTCTGTTTCAATGTATCTGAAGAAGTGGGCATGTACATCAGTGCTTATACTCAGAATAAAATTTTGTTGGTCTTAAAAGTGCTGCTGGACTCAATCTTTGTTCTGCTGCTTTAGACCAGCACAGCTATCCACCTGAATCTATCATGACATCCTAATGCAGAAATAATAATCTACTATGGCTAATAGATACCCTTTTATACAATGAGCTGTAATTTGTGATCCTTACATGACAAGACCAGATTCCTCTTGTTTTGTTCAATATAAACATAAGCCATATTCTGTAATTTAGGGGTCTCAGTAATTTCAGTAGTTTCCTGATGTAGTGTACTAAAGGATCTGGTTTGGTTTAGAGGTGTCGCAGTCTTCATGACAAGTGTTGTGCAGGTGAATGTACCATTTTCAACAGCCATGACCATTCATGAACTGAGCCCCAGATCTGATTGTCTTCTGCCATCTTACTTGAGGGGGTGCCAAAATACCTTTGCAGCTGAGCAGTAGCTATGGTGCTGGAGCATCATTTCCTTTTGCTTTGCAAATAAATGCCTTTGTGTCTACCCAAAAATTCAACCATTTGAGTTGAGAGCAGTAAGTGAAATCAGTTCTCCCTTAGGGTCCTATATAGGTAATTAAAAGGGGGGGAGAGAGAATTGCTCCCATAAGGAGGTGTGAAAATGCACATGTGTAAAATAACCTTGGTTTTGTGGAATTAGATGAATTCCAAGTGTTAAGACTTCAAAAAAACAAAAAAACACTATTATCAATACCTTTCTCACTCTTTAAGAGCTGGCTACCAACTGGTGCCCAATAATGCTTACAGTCTGGATGGGAAGGTGGGGGGGGGGGGGGTGAATAGAACTTGCATCAAGCTGCAAGAGAACACATATAGATGAAATACTGCTGATTGTACTGTGCAGTTGGAATTTGTAGAAAATAGCCCACCAAATAGGTTTAAACTGATTGTGAACAGCCAACCTGCTTGATGAAAAGATGCCAGCTTGTGACCAGCAAGCAGAACAAGAGTTGAACCTCCAGGTGTTTGAGCAATCCTTAGTTTGAGGGTTCTTCCGGAATGACTGGCTCTTCTTCCTTAAAATGACTGCAGGTTTTGCCATTGACTGATTAGTAATGGATAGAGATGGGCATGAACTGCAAAACAAACTGAATTTTCACTCAAACTAGACTGGTTTGTGGTTTGTTTTGATTCAGTTCATTTGGTCATGCTGTTCCTGAATCAGCACCAAACTGCCATTTTTCCATGTAGGTTCATGTGGTTTTTAAGAGCAGTTTGTTGGCCGGATAACCTGGTGCCGATTCAATCAATTCCTAGACAATGCTGGGGGTGGACTTGTGAAGAGTCCTAGAAACACCCTTAGGAGTTGTCCATAGCTTGATTGGCAGCTCTGGTAGCCAACCACAGAACTCCTATTCTGCCCCATGGAAGCAGATTGTGTGTGTGTGTGTGTGTGTACACACACACACACACAACAACCTGACAGCAGTTTTCACTTTGCAGCAGGAAGAGAGAAGAATTAGTTGTTGAGTGTGAGAGAGTTAGGACAAGAATTGCTTACTATGGGAGACTTTGAGGGACTGCTTTTTCCCCATGGTAGGTAGGTAGGTAGGTAGGTAGGTAGGTAGGTAGATAGATAGATAGATAGATAGATAGATAGATAGATAGATAGATAGATAGATAGATAGATAGATAGATAGATAGATAGATAGATAGATAGATAGATTTTATTTGTATCCCGCCCTCCCCCGCCGAAGCAGGCTCAGGGCGGCTAACAACTCAAAAGCAAACAGTACAGTAATAAAACATCGAGTTAGCATTAAAACATTAAAACCAATCAATACTTAATTAACAATCTGACAATAAATAAATCTGGTGGTAACATTGTTGTTGATAACTATCGCTGTCAGTTAGCATAATAATAGCAGATCCCTGAACCGGGCCATTTTGGCATGTTATACACTTATAATTCAGCCATTCATCAGCGCCAACTTGAAGAGGGTAGTCTTGCAGGCCCTGCAGAACTGATCAGGGTTCCGCAGGGCCCGCACCTCCTCTGGGAGCTGATTCCAAAGGTATGGGGCCGCGGTCGAAAAGGCCCGTGTGCGGGTATTCCGGAGTTTAACTTCTTTTGGCCCAGGGATAGTCAATCTGTTTTTTCCTACTGACCTCAGTGCTCTCTGGGGCTCATACGGGGAGAGACGGTCCCTCAGGTAGGTCGGTCCTTGGCCATATAGGGCTTTAAAGGTAATGACCAGCACTTTGTACTGGACCCGGTATATAATCGGCAGCCAGTGCAGTTCGCGCAGCCCCGGCCGTATATGCTCCCATCTTGGGAGACCAAGCAACAGCCTGGCCGCCGCATTCTGCACTAGCTGCAGCCTCCGGGTCTGGCACAGAGGCAGCCCCATGTAGAGGGCATTACAGTAGTCCAGTCGAGGTGACCGTCGCGTGGATCACCGTTGCTAGGTCCCGACGCTCTAGGAAAGGGGCCAACTGTCTCGCCCGCCTCAGATGGAAAAATGCAGACTTGGCAGCGGCTGCTATCTGGGCCTCCATTGATAATGAAGGCTCCAGAAGAACACCCAAGCTCTTTACCCGTTGCGCCGCCTTCAGCGGGGCACCGTCAAAGGCTGGGAGAGATATTTCCTTCCCCAGGGCGCCGCGACCCACACAGAGAACCTCTGTCTTCGCTGGATTCAGCTTCAGCCCACTCAGTCTAAGCCACGTTGCAACAGCCTGTAAAGCCTGGTCCAGGTTCCCCGGGGCAGGGGCGGGCCGGCCGTCCATTAGCAGACAGAGCTGGGTGTCATCAGCATATTGATGGCAACCCAGCCCAAACCTCCGGGCAATCTGGGCAAGGGGGCGCATATAGATGTTAAATAACATCGGGGAGAGAACTGCTCCCTGAGGCACCCCACAATCTAGTGTGCGCCCCTGGGATCGTTCACTCCCGATCGCCACCCTTTATCCCCGACCCATGAGGAAGGAGGAAAGCCATTGAAAGGCCGACCCCCTAACCCCTATGTCGGCGAGGCGGTGGAGCAGCAGCCGATGATCGACCGTATCAAATGCAGCCGACAGATCTAGTAGCATCAGCACTGCCACACCGCCTCGATCCAGTTGCCGCTGGAGGTCATCCACCAAGGCGACCAGGACCGTCTCCACCCCGTGGAGTGCATTGGAGTGCTCACATGGACCATTCCACTCCAGTCTTGCTCCATCTAGATTGGCTCCCAGTTTGCCTGTGTGCTCGGTTGAGGGTACTGGTATCGGCCTTTAGAGCCCTATACAGCTTGGAGCCAGCATACCTTAAGAATGGCCTACTCGCATGTGAACCTACCCAACCTCACTGGTCATCTTTGGAGACCCTGGTTTGGGTACTTCTGCCATCTGAAATTAGATGGGTGACAACTCACAAAAAGGTCTTCCTAGCCCTGATGCAAAAACTCTGGAATTCCCTTCCCAGGGAGATTTCTCTGCTTCCCTCTCTCATCTTCTAACAGTGGGTACAGAGTTTTTCCCCCAATGGTCCTCCTCCCTCTTCGTGTATTTAACAATTTTAATTTTTAGAGTGAGGACCCAAAGTTGGCTTGCCAGTTGAGTGATTCAGATGGGTGCCAAAATAGTGATTTGGGCACATGGCAGCATGATTGGTTAATGGGCAATCCCTGTTCCCCATGAATTCTGGTTAACAAAGCTTTTGCAGGAAATGTTGTTTATATAGAATTGCTATGTTGTTCCATCCTACTGGCTTGTGTAAGCAATTCATGGCAAAGACCTGTGAGAATTTTTTCCCTTGAGAGGGTAATCTGTATTACTGAAATAACTACAGTCTTAAACAACATAGAGAAGGACACTTTTACACATCTGTCTCCTTTTTAGACATATTTATTGCTTCACTGTCCCCACCCAATTAAATCAAAACATATGGTGACCTTATGAACTTAGCTTGTTATTGCTATTTGGCCTTTGCAAGTGTCAAAACATTTTCATTAAGTCCTACGCTAATTTTCTATTCACCTATGTAGAGATGGCTGTCTATATATATAAACTATTAACCTCCATTCTAATATGTCCCAAGGAAGTGTGCTTGTCCATGAAAGCTCACACCTTGAATAAAACTTCGTTGGTCTAAAAGGTGGCACTGGACTTTAACTTTGTTCTCGGGTTTTAGAGAGTACATAATTAAGAGGATGATGTTGTCATAGGTTGCAACCAGATGAGCTTTTTGGCCTGCCATAGCTACTGCCCCACCCCCAGATTTAATGTGCGCGATCACACACACATTTTCCCTATGGCCCACTCATCCTTACCTCACCGTAGGATAGCCTGGGAACAGAGTAAACAGTGCTTCCTGCAACTCCATGGTGCATTTCAAGCCATGTGATCAGCCCGGGTGGGTCATGCACATGCAGGAGCAGTGTAAATGCTTTGCACTGCATATGTGCAGTCCATGCCTGCCTCAGCCACCAGGTGAGTGCCATCCGATCACCATGGTGCAGCTCTAACAGGATCGGCTTTTTTTAAAGCTGAGAGACTGCTGCAGTTTGTTTGATCCCACCCATAGTTATGACACCTTTTAAAGAACTGGCGCATGTCTTTTTGTATCAATGGGGTGGTCCAGTTAGAATTACTCTCAACTTATGAAACCATACAAAAACTATGTTTCGCCATGTTCTTCAGAGCTTTGCTGTGACTGTGTGATTCTCTGTGATTTAAATCAGGAAAAATCATAGGAAAGGTGCTAAATCTTCCTTTCCATATTGCTGTACCCCAGTCTGATTTGCCACCTTTCCAGTTCCATTATCTCTTTTAACATTTTTTTGGGAAAAGGTCTGATCATGTATCTCCAGCTAGCTTGCCTAGTTTGGCCCTGATACAGATATCCTATCCTTTTGCACTGCTTTGCTAGAACATTCCTCCTGGTTTACAGAGCCAGATGAAGCAGGAAGGAAGAGAACTGAGCGCTAGTAGTTCTCAGCTTGTTCTGAAGCTGGCCACATACTCCATAAATCATTTTTAAAAGACTGTGCCATGGAAGTGAACAAGAGCAAAGTAATCTTTCTCCTTGGCTACCAATATGTCTGTAGTGTCTTGTAGGGCTGAGTTGTTCTAGTTGCTGAATGACCTAATAAAACTCATCAATATCAGTCCTGAAGTTGAATCAAAGTCTGTGGAAATGAAATTTCTATTTATGATGCAGACAAAAACCACTTATGTTTGGTTTGTGTTGAGAGTTCCAACTTAAAATGCAAGTCTGAATGCACATCAGTCTAGTTTTGTTTATATGAATTATTTTCACCATCCCTGTATTTGTTTTAACCAGAATTCTCTTACGGGTATGTCTTTTGATGGAGACTTACTTTTTTGGTGGCTGGAATTAATACCTCATTAAGAATGCCAGACAGCTCTAAATTTGCAATTCTTCAGCTCTGCTTAAAAAAAAAAAGGCAGCCCTATACTTGCCAGCAACTGTCATCTCCAGCTTTCCCTTCTGGTTGTTGATTATTCTTGGATTCCATCAGCTTTCTGAAACCACACTGCTCTGGTTTTTGGTCCAGCATGGCACTGAGATACATCTTATGTCAACAGTCTGGTCAACAGGTTTTGTTGTTGTTGTTTTTTAATTTCAGAAAAGGGATCATATTAGTTTGTAGCAGCAAAAACAACAAAGAGAATGTGGCATTTTAAAAGCTAATAAATTGATTACAGCTTGAGCACCATGTGACATTAAATGCATTTATAATTGTTTGAAGACAGATTTGAGAAATTGCATTCTGTTCCATCTGTAGACTTTGAGTAACCTCTGATGCCTTTAATTGCAAATTGCAAAATGTTCATGGAATTGTTCTTGAATGGTTACATTCATTCCTTGTTGGAAAAATTGAAGGAGTGGTGCTGGTCAACTGCTTGTCATCTGTATTCACTGTGTTCCTGACAGGATCTATACTGTAACTCTCCTGTTCTTGATGTGTAAATGGAGTCATGACTGTGCAGACATAAGGAGTCTTGCACTATCCGTATATTGATAACTTTTTCCCATTTCTCATTTCATTCAAGTTATGTCCTGCTGAGTTTTTGGAATTTGGCAGGCTACAAATAAAAAAATCAGTCCTCCCCCAGATGAAAGCCAAGATAATCTGATACATACTTCATGCGCACACTGGATAACCCTGCAATATTCAGCAAATGGCCCATGGACTTAGGTGAAATGGCTCACAGCACACAAAGAGCATACTACCAATGTAACTAGCGCCTGAAGAATTCCCACTGACATCTGTGTTAGCAGCTGTCAACCTCACAGAGACCTTGCTTTAAAATCAGGCTTTCTCCTCTCTGAAGTACTTTTTTTTTTTTTTTTGCATGAACAGCTTATCTGAAAGTTTTCTCTCTGATCAGCACACTCAGGGCAGGCCTCTGAGAATAGGTAATGTGTGGTTTTTTTGAAACCTGCCATTACAAATCTGTATAGCTTCTATCTTTCTGAGTTGTCAAATGTTTCTGGCTGGACAAGTTATGTGGATAAGCAATGGTTCTTTGAATACTCTTTATCAGACTGCCTGTAAGCAAGTTTTTCATTCTGATCAATGAAAAACAAACTCAGTCTACTGTTTGTTAAATTACCTAATTGTGTACTTGAAAGTAATAAATTAGGCCTTCAAATCATACTTCCATCATGCTGAATATAGCCTACTACCAGCTGTGTATTGTAATCTTCCATGTGCTTGGTAATGTGAGGACATGGGGAAAGATCAGGGGGAATAATCCCAAGCATGGTTTTCCTCACAACTTACTTTCAGTTTTCCAATGGAGAAACTGGGCATTTGGAGAACACTGAAAAATCTCTTGTGATTCCCCCCCCCCTTCCAGAATCAGTGAAATGGTTTTGGCTAAGATATTTTCACACAAAATGTCTTGTTATTCTTTGATTTGTTTATAGTTTGCCATTCTCACAAGGACTCAAGTACAGTAAAAGGAAATCAACAAGCACATTACAAAGTATGATAAAACATCTGATTCTCACAGCAGAGACTCCTCATAAACAGAATAATGCAGTGGGGCTGGGCAGATTATAGGTATGAGAAACACTGTAGTCAGTCAGTGAGCAGAGTATAAAATATTATAAAACTCAGTCTTAACAGCAAAGATTCTTAAAACAGAATATTGTGGAGGGACTGGGCTTGACAAACTGGAAAAACTACGCAAGCAAGCAAAAATGTGTCTAAAGCAATGAAACAATCAATGTAGGTAACATTTATCCCTTATAAAAACAATTCAATCTAACAGTGGGATTTTTAGTCTAGGAATTAAATTATTGTTGTCCAAGGTAATAAAACAAGCCTGGGATTTAATTGTTATATAAAGCAATTGAAGCAGAGAAATAACGAGGTCCGCACAGACTTACTGGTTTGACGCGAGGTTTACTTTATGGTACCATAAGCAGAACCCAGTCGGACATGGGCCCCCAAGATGACTGAGTTCCAATCATTCTACATACAGACCATTTTATTCACACAGAAAACAAGCAGGCAGGCACCCAGGCTTATCTGATTTCAAAGATCCCGCCTTCACAGAACTCCTTCTAGTAAATTTCCATGACGAAATTCTCTATACAGCAAGTCGCCTGTAGGAGGCTGTTCCCTTATCTAATCTTACAGCTGGAGTTCACACCCATTGGCCGGTAAAGTCAGTTTCTAACTGTTTGAAGACAAAGCATATTTTTACTCAATATGACAAATATTATGGTTATTGGGGATATTAATTAATTATCAGGGGCTTTCCTTCACAATAAAGCAGTCAATGTAGGAAAAAATTATTCCCTTTTGAAGCCACCTCCTGAGCTGATCTATTTTATTATAGTTTGTAAGAATGTCTTCGTGAATAATTCTGTGTAGGTAGTGTAAATATATTTAGGTAGCGTTAGGTAAACTGTCAGCAGCATTAGTTAATGATAATTCCTGTATATAGTGCAGACATACGGAATACTCAAATCTAAAATATATTTTTGAACCGAGAGGGTTCTGCCTTTGTCATGATCCTCTAATCAAGGGGTGTCAAACATATAGCTTGTGGACCAGAACTGGTCCCTGCAAGGCTCATATCCAGTGCGTGAGCAACTGGCTGTCTTCTTCCTTCTCCAGGGATGCTACTGCCACTTCATTGCAGCTTGCTTTTGCCCAGCTCCCTCAATTACTCTTTCCTGCTTCCTTCTCTGGGACTGCTGCCACATTGCCAGCTTGCTTTTCCTCGGCTCCCTCAATTGCAGGGAGATACTCAAAACCAAGCCTTGTTTGCTTCCATTGGATGAAGGCTCCCCCTTTTCTCCTTTGGGGGGGGGGGAGGGAGAGAACAAAGTTTGAGTCCAGTGTCACCTTTAAGTCCAACAAAGTTTTATTCCAGGTATAAGTTTTCATATGCATTCACACTTCTTCAGAGGGAAGGGGGCTTCTTCTGACAAGCACAGTTTACATTGAGATCACCCTGTTCCACTTGTTACTTTGAGACATGATCTCTCTGTCTCTCTCTCATACACGCATTAAAAGGAAGGGGTCAGAAAAGGTATGTAGTGGGTTAAGGGGAAAGGAGAATTTAAAAGAAATTATTTTGGCTTATTCTGAAAAGTTTTTTTAAAAAAGATTAGATTTCTCTGTGCCTGTCTGGGATTTTATTTTCTTTCAAAAAAACCTTGATTAGGAATTACAACACTTGGATTGGATTATATTGTTTAATAACTGGAAGTTGATGGCTAACTATTTATAAATACATTTAGGGTTCCATATTTTCCAGTTAACACATCTCCGTCTCTCCCCTCCCAGCTCACTGGCTGCCTTTCTTCAAATTAACTCCCTCCTCCCAGCACTTAGGGCATTTTCCCACTGACCTTATTCCGGAGCGATGTCCCTCTTCACCGCGCAGCGTCTGTGCGGATTTCGCACCAACTGCTCCGCAGAACCCGGAAGAGCCGCAAAGTCCCGCGGCTTTTGTGTCGCAAATGTAAACTGGTTTTTGGCGGTTTACATTTGCGACGCAAAAGGTCGGGAACTTCCTGGTTCCTTGGAGCAGTTGGTGGGAAATCCGCGCAGATGCTGCGTGGTGAAGAGGGACGTTGCTCCGAGGTAAGCTCAGTGGGAAAACAGCCTTAGTGAATTTTGCACAGTCTGAAACCAACACATTATTTGACTTGGAGAGATCCCCCTCTCCATTTCTAACAGATGGAAGGGGAAAAAAGAAACCTAACGGCACAGCTTGCAAATTATGTTAGTGGAAAGGAGTGAGAGTTCAGTAGCACCTTAAAGACTTTGTGGCAGAGTATGAGCTCTTGTGAGTCACTGCTCACTTCAGCTAGAATGTTAGCTTGAGAAAATAGTAAACAACTGTTAACTGTCAAAAACATCAGGACATTTAAAGTCATACAAGCATTGTGGCTGAAAAATCATGGTAATATTTGACATAGCATTGTTTAAGAATTCAAAGCAGAAATGAAAGCTACCTAAGGTATAATCTGATACACAGTTACCCTAGGAGTAAGCACCATTGAACATTGTGGAATGTGCTTCCCCACAGACATTTACAGACACACACTGCATAATAAACTCAGTTTCTACTAAATACTACATAATATGCTTAATATTACACATACTCTCAATTTCAGTCTTTTCTGATAAAATTTTTAGAATATCTGTCAGTCTCATGTGCCCTGTCACCAGCAGAAATATACCCTTTTTATTTCTTTCTCTGATAGCCACTTGCTAGCAGCTTTGCATATCATATCACAGTGGTTTAGGCTTTTTAACTTTAATAAATATTTTCAGAAAGAATAACTTATCCAGTTTCATAGTTGTGAATTATTTAAAACTCCATGGGCTTTATGATGTCAATAAGTACAGTGAATAATTTTAATATATTTATATAGGATTGGATGTAGCATGCTTATTTACATCCCATAGCATACATATTTGGTATATTCTGTCAAAACATTTAAGTAAAAATTAGGTCTGTTATTCGGTCTTATTTGTTTAAACATTTTAAATGTGTATTTTAAAGAAAACTCTCTTGAAGGCTATCTAGTTCTGCTACATTATTATGAAAAATATGCATCTTGGAAGTTAAAACTCACTTTCTTGTACATTTTAATGGGATTTGTGTACTTAGATATTTCAAAAATTATTAAAAAGATTTCCTTGAGGGGATACAAGAACAGTGAATGCTATATTCAGCTAGGACA
Organism: Heteronotia binoei; assembly: GCF_032191835.1. Taxonomy (NCBI): domain Eukaryota; kingdom Metazoa; phylum Chordata; class Lepidosauria; order Squamata; family Gekkonidae; genus Heteronotia; species Heteronotia binoei. The sequence continues at coordinate 102,573,131 of NC_083229.1, forward strand.
AAATCTGACTGCAAAGTATGTGTTACTTCATTGTTACTAGCTGCAAGGGGATTGCAAAATTCCATAGCAGTTGTGTCTTGCTGTTAGAAAATTCATAGAGCAAGTAGGGTTTTTCTGAAATGTTGTGATCATAAACCCAATAAAGGGCAATTGTTTTGTGCCTCCACAAATTAAAGCTTAATCCAAAAAAAAAAAAGTCAGGATGCAGAAAGGAAGAAGTGGCTTAAGCTATTTGTGGAATGGACCTCCCTGGAAAAAAATGTTCTCACTCAGGAGGTTGATCCTGCTTGAATGTATAAAATTGCCTTATACTAAGTCTGACCATCACTCTGTTAAGGTTGGTATACAAGTACTCTGTATGCAGTTCTCCGGGCTCTAAGATGGAATTCTGCCATAATACCTGATCCTTGCCAGCAATTGAACATGGAATCGTCTACATTCCAAGAAGAAGAAGAATTGCAGATTTATACCCCTCCCTTCTCTCTGAATCAGAGACTCAGAGCGGTTTATAATCTCCCATATCTTCTCCCCCCACAACAGACACCCTGTGAGGTGGGTGGGGCTGAGAGGGCTTTCACAGCAGCTGCTCTTTTAAGGACAACCTCTGTCAGAGCTCTGCCAAGGCCATTCCAGCAGGTGCAAGTGGAGGAGTGGGGAATCAAACCCGGTTTTCCCAGATAAGAGTTCACACACTTAACCACTACACCAAACTGGCTCTACCACTGAGCTACTATCCTACCTGCAAATCTTTCTGATTCTTTCTAAAAAAGATTTAAAAACAAATGTAGTGAAGACCAGGCTGGAGCTTATTCTAGTAACCATCTGTACTGCCCCATTTTCCTACTTTGAGAAATTTAGCTTTGAAGTTGCTGAGTTGTTGCTTCTCTGACTGTTGTTGAGATCCGTCAAAGTTGAAAATTTATGTTGATCTTATATGTCTTTAACATAAGAATCAGACTGACTGGTAAATCCAAAGGTGGAAAGTTGCTGTCATATATTTATAAAAGCAGGGACCTACAAGACTTTCATGGGGGTATCACATTCCTTTCCCTCATTTGCTTACCTCTGCTTTCTCTTTCTTGCACTCCCTCCTGCTTTCTCTTACTTTTCATCTCCTCCACCTTATCTTCCTGCCTGGCTCACCTAGCAGTTGCATCTCTGTTGTCTTCCGCACCACCTCCTCCTCACTTTCCTACTGCTTCTCCAGCCGCTGTCTCTGCCTGCCCACTCATTCACAGTCCTCCCCCTGCCTGGCTCACTTGGCAGTGCCCTGCTGCTTCCTCGCTTTCCCCATGCTGCCTCTACCATCATTGCTTTGTTTTCAAGTAGCAGTACTTCCTTAAGATGATATGCCTGGCATTGGTGCCTTCCAGCTGCTCATGCTGGCTTTGACTATGGGGTTGCTAAGCAGCTCTCAAAATGGCAGTCAGGTTCTCATGATGTAGTGTTAGGGGATCTTGGTTTCCCTTCCCTCTGTAAGTTAAGATTCTTAACATTTTAAATTTGCAGTAACCTTTTTTTCATTTTGGGATTTTTGTGCAGAAATCCTGAATTTTGGGGGGGTCCAATAGATCCCAGAAGAAAAAAAAACTGGAGGGAAAAATGCACACCCAAAGCTGTGCTGATGTGGAGCTGCTCCCCAGTAGCATAACTGATGACTGTCTTCTGCAGTCATTTTAAACTTTAAAGGGACTGTAATAGAAGCCCAACAAACAGCTGAGAGATGGGAGAAATCTGTTCCAGCCTTTGTGCTGTTTTTTGGATCTACCTGGTAATTCCTTTATATATTCAGGATTTTTTACAGGGTTTTTTTTTATACCTTTGAGATGCCAAAATATTCCTGGAAATATGTAGCAAAATATTCACAGCTAATTCCCAAATTGGAATCCACAGATCTAAATTTATTAAATGTACCCCATGTTTCCTCCTGGTTCAAGGCAGCTTACAATAATAGTTTAAATGCCCTCAACTAAAAACAAAAATAAAATAACAAGCCTCAAACACTGTTGAAAATTTTGCTTGATACAATTCCGCTGATGCTACAATAGCAAACAAGAACATGCTCTTGGTATTTCGTCATGTTCAGTAACTTGGAAATACCTATATGAACATGATTGCCAGAAATCTCAGAAACTTTAATTTTATCAGCAAATTACAAGCCCAAGATGATTCAGATATATACTTTATTTTTATCTGTGGAGTGCTTTGCAAACTGTTCACAACTATTGTTAGAGGTTGAAAATTCTATAGTTTGCTCTTGGGGGCCAAAATGGGAACAATTTACCTCTCCAAAAGAACATTGCTAGATGGCTCTAATCAGACCTAATGGGTGGCATAGAAGTGGCTCACTGCTAGAGCATAACCTTATAAGAGCATGAGTCTCTCATCACTCTAACCCTTATTGTTTCACTGACTGCTGGTTTCCTAAGAAGCACTTTAACCACTAATATACTAGAAGTAATATAATAAAACTAAAGTGAACGCATATGTGGGCCTATTAATCATTTTCCACTACACTAACACCCCCTCACTATGAACCTAGGAGCTGATCACTCTAAGCTGGTGCCCAGTTCTCACATGGGTACTATCACCTAACCTCTGCTTAGGGAATAATCACTGCACAGGGGACTACCTTTTTACCTTTAAAGGCTTCTTGAACAGTCATTAAATGACAGCCCATAGCCAGGTGTCATATTTCAAGGAGGCAAGGCTTCCTGACCCTGATGGCTCAGTAGCCAGCCTCTCTGGTTGCCAACCATGGGGTTGGTAATCTTAACTCATTTCTAAATTCATTCATTTGCTGCCCTTTCTTGCTGTCAGTGGACCATTCTTATGGCTTTCCATTATTAGAAATGTTCTGCCCTTTTTAAAGAGTAAAATAACTCCCTTGAGAAGAACTCTTTTATGGTAATACACACACTAATAGCCATTAATTGGATTTGTTTTACTTCAAATTACAACTTGTTTGAATAATAGACAGGCGTTTATTTATTTTCTATATTTATAGTGTACCTTTCTTGCAGCAACCCAAGGTGAATTACAAAGTATAGCATTGTGCTTTGGAACCATTCAGTGTTGCTCTTTACCTGAAGGCAGTCTTCATGCTTTCCCCATCAGTATTAAATTATAAATGTATTTCAACAAAATGTAGGGGAAGACTATCTGATAAAACCCGGAAATGCAATGCAGTAACAGAGTATCAGTTCTGCAGATTATTTCTCGCCCTTTAAGTTCCCGCACTCATCTCTCTTCCCAAGAACACACGCAAGGTAGATGACCCCAGTGGGATGTTTTGATAGATTTATGTGAATAGCTGTGTTGGTCCGAAGCAGCAGAACAAAGTCTGAGTCCAGTGGCACCACAACAAACTTTTATTCAAGGTATAAGCTTTTGGATGCATGCACACTTCTTCAGATACTAGGAAATGGAAGTTACCAGTCCATACATATAGGTAGAGGGTGAACAGTAAATTATCATACAGCACATTGAAGATGTTTAACAGATCCAAGGACAAAATAGGAATAATAATCTTAGTTTATATGGTTACCATTTATTTGGGATTAATTCCAGGGGAAAACGTAGTGAAGGAAATAAATATGTCAAAACTGGAATTGATGGCCAGATGTATCCTCAATTGTGAAATGCTGAGAGTAACTAAATGAGACCCTGCCTTATGTTCCATCTGTCTCCTCTCAAGCATGGCGGTGACATTACAGCATCTTTTCCTTTGAAATGGGGCAATTGTTTTGATGTACTAATAACTTGGCAAGCGTGAAGTTAGTTTCTGTTTCCAAGAAATTCCAAATAGCTCACAGTCCTCAAGTTGGCAGTGTCAGGAAGTAGCTAGCATTGCACATTAGTCACTTACACTTAATTCGAACATAGAAGGTACTATAAACAAATAACAACCCATTTAACAGGCCTTATTTGTTCCTTTCATTTGTTCAATAACCTTGTTATTGCCTGTATGCCTTCCTTGGCTGAGCCACATCAATCTAAAGCAAATCTGCTTAGAAGAGACAGCACATAAACCCAGAGGAACTCACAAAGAGACTTAACATAGATTTGTAGAAATCAGTATACACACAGATTTTTTTATTTTGTCCAATGTGTCTCCTGTACACTTGTTAAGTTTCAGAGGATTTGATTAGTAGTACAGAGGTGTGTTTCTCCAGTTGTAAAAATAACATACATTTGTAATTATTTCTGTTTTCTAATTGCATATTTGAATAGATGTACTCTAGTCCGCATGTGTGCTACTGCAAAATAAATAGGCTATATGAAGAAGTTTTTTTTCTAAAATCAAATTGCTCAAATGGTAAGGTAAAAATATGCATTTCTTTAGCAAGTACTTAAACACTTTAAAGTATTTGGCCCTTGTGATTTGGAGAAAAGAGTCGGAATTCTTTTCCTGAAATGCTTTGTGGAGGAGGCACTAATCAATCCATTAGTTTCCTCCCAAGAGAATCCTAGCCTTGACTACAAATATGCAGAGAGAAAAATCTGATCAGATTTAAAAGAGACATTGATTTATTATATTTTTAATCTTTCTTTCAGCCAAAATTTGACTCTAAAGCAGCTGACAGGAATCAGAAATCCATATGCATGACAGTCAAAATGTAATACAGATATTCTTTGGGTGGGAATAACCAGATGATCAGGATCCAAAAATGATGGTGGGGATGTCAGGATGCTGTTTTCCCCTCCTCTTTTTGGCCTCATCAGAGGGTTTTGAAAGCTGGAGAGTAGGGGCTTTCAGATGGAACTGGACAGTCTTTTTCATTCCCTACAATAGATTCAAGAAGTACACTTTTTGTATGGGTAAGAGTTCAGATTTTTGCGCACAATTGTAGTCCAAGCATCTGAGTGAAAATTCAGAATGCTTTTTGAGACACCAGCTTTTCTCTTCTGTTAGGAGCAACTTGTTTTCAGCATCTTTAACATAACTCAAAATTCTGCATGTTATATGATAAAGCATTTATTTCAGCAACTATTCCAGTGTTCTTTAAAATAAAGCAAAACAAACCTTTTCTTTCACTCATTTTTTTTACACTATGCAGTTTTCTTCAGGAGGCAACATGAAGGGAATGCCGCGGTCACTGTACCCTGTTGTTAGCACTCCAGAGCCCAGAGTTGGCCACTGTGTCAGACAAGATACTGGACTAGATGGGCCACTGATCTGATCCGGCAGCACTCTGATGTTATTCTGTCTGACTACATTAGATTTTTTAGTTTTTGCTTCCAGTGTTGTATATATCACAATATTTGGGAGGTTTCATGTAAAATAAAAAGGATACAAATATAAATCAGTGTCAATTTATAAAATTCTTTATAAAACCTTTTAAAGTTATTATTCATAAGGCACTGCTAACTTGCATAGTTGTGCTGGAAGAATTTTTATGAGAAATGCACTGTCACAATCAAGTTCACAGTATATCTAGTTCAAAGGAAGCTGAGGGTTTTAATACCCTTTATCCCAAGGTAGCAATTCATGCAAAGAAAAAGACATGTTATAATGGGAACAAAAAGGAGGAGATGGAGGCTATATACAGCAATGGGGTGGTGCATGCTGAAACATATGCATTGATCCACTTGCAGCACCATCCTAAGCAGGTTTTACATGCTTGTAAGTCAACAAGCTTTGAAGGATGTAATTCTGCTTAGAATAGCACTGCTGGATTTCTGTGTACCAGCCTTATTCTGGGTGAGCCACAAACCCAGCACGGTTCACACAGCCTTCTAATGTGCATGTTGTTCCCTGTTTGTAGGTATGGGCTGTCTTCCTCTAATGACATGAATAAGTAAGCGCTTCAAAGGGCAAGGACCTCTGTAAAACCCACTGTAATGTAAGAGAAGGTAATGTATTTGGACCAATGCTTAAGGAGGAGGGGAATGTAATGTTAATGTACATTGTTTCCTCAAAATTGCTCAGTCGTACCACAATGCAGTGTGGGTGGAATAGCTGCTAACTGAACATAGGCAGAAAAATTGTAGGTGATATTATGGTATTATAATAGTCATCAGAAGAACAGATTGAATCACTGTGAAGGCTATTAAGCAATAACTAATAAATGTGTGCTGCTCTTGTTCAGAAAAGGAGCTTCTGCAGTTCTTTACAAGTCAGTTTAATGTTTGTATGTTTAACAAGTTTCCTGTAATGTGCTAAAATTTTCATTTACAGAAGTAATATTCACTTTATAGTTTAGAATATAATCCTGTTAACATAATCTATAATGGATAGTAGAGTTTTTTTGAAGGCGTTAAAGCACTAGAGTGTATACTGTTCGATGTTATAGTCAGGTGTGTAAAATCAAAGTGTGCTAGAAACGTTTAGAGGTATGTTTAGTGTGCAAGAACAAACTGAGCCTTTGTGAGTCGGGCTCCCTCTTTTGCAAATATGTATGGGAACTTGACCCAGCTAAGTATGAAAGTTTGAAAAGCTTTGAGTTGTCTGCCTGCCAGGTGGGAGGTAGGGATCATAAGAATATCCTGTAATCTGCCTTGAATTGTACTGAGAAAGGCAAATTATAAAGTAAATAAAATAAAGGAGACTCCAGTTCATAGGAACAATAATTGATTTCTTATCATCCATAAGGAGCAGACCCAGTCTTGTCCTTAAGAGAGGTCAGGACAATGGCATCTGGCTCAAAAAAGATAATTCTTAAATCAGTCAGTGGTTTCTTGATGGTGGGACAGGACTTCTCAGGTACAGGAAGCAGTGCTTAGTACACTGCAGATCGAAATACCTAGGAGTCTACTGCCAACTGAAAAATAACATCTGAATTATTACAATTTTTATTTCCTTGGTCTCAGTTTCTTATCTAGCATCTCTCCCCTTTTATCGGCTTGATTGTCCTCTTAAAGTTTATAGAATCCAATATGGCTGCTAGAAAGGGGTCTTTTGAGAGGGTTCCAGGTGAAGTCTGGCACCTAATTAAGGGCCGAACTACACATTTGATTTTTTTTTAATAAGTTGGTTCTGGGTTCCCTGGGCCCAGCTCAGGACCCTGCAGCTGCACAGCAGCTTAGGGAATGGCTTTTTTTAAAATAAAGGGGAATCTCAAGGGTGTCAGAATACCACAGGAGGTGGGCTCCTGCCTTCCCTCTAGTCCACACCAAAACTGCACTAGGGGAATTATTTCCCCATTTTTGCTGCTCTACATGGGTTATTCTGTGAGTGTGGTTTCAGTGTGTAAAAATGGCTTGGGGGGAAGGCAAGAGTCCTTCTGCCCCGCTGGCCCCTTTGCGTCCGTCCGTCTTTCTTTCTTTCTTTCTTTCTTTCTTTCTTTCTTTCTTTCTTTCTTTCTTTCTTTCTTTCTTTCTTTCTTTCTTTCTTTCTTTCTTTCTTTCTTTCCTTGTTGCTGCTGTGTGGCTGTGGGGAACCCAAGTTGGGTCAGGGAAATCCAACTCTTTAAACAATCAACTTTGTAGTTTGGCCATAGCTATTAAATGTTTTCTGGGTCCATCCCCAGGTGGGTTCAGCACTCATGGCCTGGGAGTTCTATGCTTCCTTGGCACATGTGGACCTGGTTTGGACCAAGACCAGGGATTTTTTTGTAGAAAAAGCCCAGCAGGAACTCATTTGCATATTAGGCCACTCCCCCAACACCAAGCCAGCTGGAACTGTGTTCTTGTGTGTTCCTGCTCAAAAAATGCCCTGACTAGGACGGTAGTGCACGCGGAGAGAGGGCTTAAACCTTCTTCTCTGCATCATTTTTCTGACCTGGAATGAATTTAGAGAGCCACTATACACCCTGTTGTGGAAACATAATGTGTCGTTCTTCTGTACACGTTAAGTTTTCCCAGTGGGGCAAACCCAATGTTTCCCCTGGACCATTTCAGTCAGGAAAATACCAGATGGGGGGTTTAGGCCACTTCACCCAATTTTCTGCAGTCCCCATTTGAATTGGGGATGTAACCTAGAAACTTACCAAAGAAAAGTATAATTTGCAGTATATAGAATATTTGCAGTATGTAAAATTTATTAAGGAGAAGTTTTTGTCCTCAAAAAGTATTGCTGTTGAGGGGTGCAATAGTACTTTCTGATTACATTGCCAGTTCAATTTTGCAAAATTATTCCCCCAGTTATATGCCTGCAACTCCACTAAAAATAATTATTCATGTGTAACTGAGGATGTTCATTGTGAACAGTAAGGAAGCACTTGGCATGCCAAGTTGTTAGTGCTGGTATTGATTCCAATTTGACCTTGCAATGAGTTTGCAGAGACTGATGCTGGAGAAAGTAACACTGTCTTGTTTGCAAAATTAGTGCATTTGAGCTAGAGATCTTTTGAGACATACAAATTATGGAACATGAGGCTAATAATATTAAGCCACTTTCCAAAGTGCTATGGGATCCAGCACTAAAACAGTTTGCATTTAATTTATAGGAAACCAGTCCGTAAAGCTAGTTGAGATCAATAGGGCTGAAGCCGGAGGCTATGCCTTAATGGCAAAACTAAATATTATTATAGGGGCTGCTTTAATTGAAAGGAACATGATGTGAGCTGTTTGGTGAAAGAAATACCAAGATTAGGAGATGAGAACTGAGATGGAAAAGTAGTTTTAGAATACTGCTGAACTTGTAATTTTTTGGAAACTGTAACTCTTGTGGCTATGGGGCATGAAATTAATAATATTATATAGCTCAGCGTCTTTCAGCCATTGAAGATGAATGCTGTTTCTTTGCTGCCGCATTTCCTTTATTTATGATAAAGGAGTGTATTCTCACTTGACTAGCCACTTCAAATATATCATGATGCACATAGGTTTAGTAGCAAGTGATTGACATATGGGTTAATTTTCAGTGTCTGAATGACACTCTTAAGTCAACTTTCTCAAGTGCCAAAGAACACTTTACTGGGAGTAAGCCCCACTGAATAAACTTGAATTTTGCAGAGATCTGTTTAGGATTGCTCTCATCAGGGGTCGTTTTGTAGAAAAACTGATAGAGCTCATCCAGGGATTGTTATGCAGCTGCACCTACTATTCAATGGACAAGGAGGCAGAACTCTCAGAAAGGTTCAGGAGCTACTCTCCTCTGAGCTCCCACTGAATCTGAGACCTGGCTTTCACAATCTAGATCTTATTCAGGATACAGATAAAGTTTGCTCAGGTACATCTTGTGCAGCAGGAAACAACTGACAATCTGTTTTCTATTACTTTTGTTTAAGTGGAAGAAGTGAATAATAAATGAACAGGAAGTAATTCAGGTTTACCAATGAATGAACTATATTAGGGGTCCTTTAACACTGGCATACATGAGGACAATAGTGCATGTTGGCATCTTTCCTTACGGCCAGTAGCCACCAAGTGCGTTTGGAATGTGTGTGGAACCAGGTGAGCTTTCTTGGGATTTTTTATGTTTGTACTCTAATGCTAATGGTACTTTACCTGTGCAAACAGCAGAGTGATATTCTAAAAACAAAGTGGGACTCAATTCTTACTGAACACAATTGGGTTGTGTGGCTAAAATTGCTAATGCACCTAACTGAAGTTTGTGTGTGTCAGTTTTTGTTCACTTTTCTAAAATTGCTTATGTTCCTACTGGAATCTGGGCAGAGTCTCTGTCTTGCTGTACACATGTGAAAGGAGCTCTCACCATTTTTTGACCACTAACCTGTTGTTCTGAGTGCAGGTTAAAAACGGCTGTGCACCTGAGAGAACAGCTCATGTAAAGGGGTAGCCAGGGGAATAATTAGATACCTGCAAAATAAAAACAGACACTGCCAGATACAGATTTCTTAGCTCAATATATAAACTTTTATGTGTATGCAACACAATATTTCCAACAATATGTTAATTTTAAAAAGCAGAACTTCTTCCTGAAATCTTGAGGACCTACTTATCTAGGGTTGCCAATCCCCAGGTGGGGGCAGGGGATCCCCTGGTTTGGAGACCCTCCCCCCGCTTCAGGGTTGTCAGAAAGTGGGGGGAGGGGAGGGAAATGTCTGCTGGGAACTCTATTATTCCCTATGGAGATTTATTCCCATAGAAAATCATGGAGAATTGATCTGCGGGTATCTGGAGCTCTGGGGGGGCTGTTCTTTGGGGTAGAGGCACCAAATTTTCAGTATAGCACCTAGTGCCCCTCCCCAAAATACCCCCCAAGTTTCAAAAAGATTGGACCAGGGGGTCCAATTCTATGAGCCCCTAAAGAAGGTGTCCCTATCCTTCATTATTTCCTATGGAAGGAAGGAATTGAAAAGGTGTGCCGTCCCTTTAAATGTGATGGGCAGAACTCCCTTTGGAGTTCAATTATGCTTGTCACAGCCTTGATCTTGGCTCCACCCCTAATGTCTCCTGGCTCCACCCCCAAAGTCCCCAGATATTTCTTGAATTGGACTTGGCAACCCTATACTTATCAGAGTTAAGCATAACCTTCCTGCCTGGCATTTTGTAGTTGCATTTGCTATTACTGTGTCAAAAGTTCCTGCAGGGTGGAAAAGGTCTGGGCCCCCCAAACTGCAACATAGAAACTAAGAGACCATCACCAGCCTTTTCCTTTGTTGTGCCTTCATTCAGAAAGCCTCCCCCCCCCCCAATAATTATGCCATGCTAAGCACATCAGGAAATGATGGTGGCTTTTGCCATGTCTGGCACTGGGTCCCTATGCTGAGAGAGAGAGAGAGCTTTCAGATTGCAAAAATTAAAATGTGTATGCTAAGGTTGCATAGCATTCTGCAATTTGCAGCTCTCTCTCAAATTATGGTTTATTTAGACTTTTGCTTGTAGAAAATGAAAAAAATGAAGATGAAAAGACAAATTGTGCAAAGGAAGGAATTTTAAAGACTCTATAACCCCTACATGTTTCATGTGCAGCTTTGTCAGGGGAATCTACCACAATAATATAAATACAAAAATATATTTAATACATCATTTCAAAAGCAGTTAACACATATTAACAAAATTTCACAGAGCATGTACAGAGTGCAATTAATATTAATTAATATTAAGACAACTAAAGCAGTATTAACATCCATTGCATATTGTATAAACACAAGAAATTCTTCATTTTAATTGCTTAAGAATCATCATGACAATTTAAATTAGGAATTTCTTGTGATTATGCAATATGTAGTGGATGTTAATACTGGCTCAGTTGTCTTAATTGCACCCTTCTTAATATTAATTGCACTACGCTTCAGGCATGGAAAATAGCAGATTTGAGCAAGGCTGCTCTATAGACTGTGTTCCAGTGACAGACTCACCCCCACCTCCTCTGGTGAGTAGCTCGCTAATGGTCCCAATGTGATCCTGCACACGAAGACAGAAGATTAAAACATATTTGATCTTACCTGAAACTGCTGTTCATCTGTTTCTTCTGTGCAGGCCCACATTCCTTCCATCCTTCCCCGCTGTGAGTTCTCGCAGGCCTATTGTGCCATTGATGGAGGCTTGTTGGCAGTTTAGCAGGAACTGAGGGCAGGGGACACCTGCCAACAGAGCATGTGATGCATGGGTGGGAATCCTACCCATGCGTCAGTTCCAAAAGAAGGGTGGGATGCTCCTCTTTGGAGTTTTTGAGCTAGAAAGAAAATGTCCCACAGGCATACTGTGCAAGCGCAGTCTTGATGTGTGTCTGCACAGAAGATGTCAATTTGCAGCAGTTATAGGTAAATGCAACTCTGTTTACTCATCATATTATAGATAGAAGCAGCTGCTGCAAAATTAAAATCTGAATATTTTTGTTGGGTCTCTGAGAATTGGAGGCACATCATAGGCTCAAAACTTGATGCTAGGTTTTAATTGCCTTCTAGTGCACAGAGCCATTGGTAAATGGAAACTATTCTTCATTATAAAGATGTTATTTCAAGTATCTAACTCAGACTCCAGTAGAAATAATTCTATTGGAGATGTTTGGGGTGGGAGATTGTTTTTATTTCACTGTGTGCTAACTGACAGTATGCTGCAGTGCAGGATATCTAATTACATGAATTACTTGGGAAGTGAGTGATTATAGAGTGCACTTTATCACTGGTGTGTGATACCACAATATAGCGGGAAAAGTCACTGTTTAAAATAGAAAGAAAATCCCATAAATTACAGTATTAAGTCATAAGGGCAGAAAAATTTTCAGTGACAGAAACAAACAAGAATCATCTGCCTGCTTCTGACTGATTGCTGTAACAAAATTACTATAAAGGTAGCAAAATATTGTGCTGAAGAATATGCTCTTGTTTTAACAGGTTTTGTTTTAGTAAATGCATATATATGTATATCTTTTGTCAAGCCTAGCCTGACCAAGAACAAATTTTGTCTTGTCAAATATGATTTTGTATTCAATGAATTCTGGCACCTAGTAATGTCCTGTGTCATTTAATTAGTTTGTTCAGCTGGATGCAGCACAACGCTGGCTTCAGGGGCCCCCTTCAAGGGCCTCCCTCAAGCTGTGCCAGGGGCAGACCACACTACTTGACCCAGCCTCAGTACACCACTGTGTGGGTATGTGTAGAAGTATACCCATACTGCATTCAGTCGAACCTCTTTACTCTTATTATTAAAATGCATCTTTGGCTGCAGCTACTAGGGGTGCAGGGAAGTCTGATCATGGCAAAAAAACCATTCTAGGATTGGCTAGACTTCCCTGTTCTCCAAGACTGAAGGAAATTTACTTAACAGATCATCTAACCAAGCAAGCATGCTGATAGCTGCTACAGTAATTGCCAGCCTGCAGGTCATTTTCTCCAATAGTCTAGCCTTTCTTCCTTTCCTCAGCTCAGCCAGATCTTGCTAAGCAGTAATTAGGGTGTTGCAGCAAGATTAGGGTTCCCAGACCTTTGCTTTCCATCCAATTTTGGGGTCTTCTGCCTGCCACTGACTATCAAGGGAATCCAAAACCCATCCCCAAACAGCAACATCATGCAGCAACTTCCCCAACATGATGATGTCACACAGAAGTGACATCATCATGCCTGCAATGTTGGAATGGGACCCCCTGGCCCAGTCTTTTTGGGACTTGGAGGGTTTGTAGGGGAGAGTCCCTTGCAGGTTCCCTGCAAATTTGGGGGCTCTCCCCTCCAGGCGTTTTGCCATTGATCTTAATGGCCATAGGGTATAATGGGGCCGTATATTCGGAAATAGCCGCACATCTACCGTATATGCGGCTATTCCGAGTACGGTAATAGGAAATACACGGTATTCCGTATCTTTCTGGCCCCATGTATTTCCAAATCCGTGTAATTCCGGGTTGTTGTTTTTTTTGCACACCCCTAGTTGGAAGCCCAATAGAACCAGTGCAATGTACAGTGCCCCAGCAAACCTAGTGTCATTGTGGCAATGCCAGCTGATAATCAACCACAGAATCATAGTGTAAGTGTGTGTGGGGGGGGGGGTGTTAGAAACCCAGCAGAACCAGCACAATGTACAGTGCCCAGCAAACTCAGTTGGCTACTATATTACTCTTAAATACATTCTGTTACCAAGTAGGATAGGGAGAAGAAGGTCTTGAAATAAGGGGGGAACATGGAAAAATTAAGAGAAGGAAGACAGAAATGAATGAGAAATGTGTGGAAAAGAGGGCTATTGAAATCAGTGGCAACGTAGGGCATAATTAGAGGCTACTGGGGGCAGGGGGTTTGAGGGAGAGCCCCAAAAACTGCAGGGAACCCACAGGGAACTCACCCCTATAAAACACCCAAATCCCAAAAAGATTGGGCCAGGGGGTCCCTGTCTTTGGGCTCCCCAAAAGGCCCATTGCCACCAATGATGTGCAGCTTCAGGGCGCTATCCCACACAAAACCCACAGGGCAAAAAAAAAAAATTGGACCAGGGGGTCCAATTCCTGGGGCACCCAAAGCCAAACCTAACTTCACACCAGATAATCTCTATAGGACCCAAATGCACTACATCCCTCTATTTACTCTATGAACCCTGCAGGCCTGGAACCAATATAAACCCAGTTGCCAACGTCACTGCCACACAAAACCCTAGACCAAACAGCACTCCCCCAAGAACCAGAAGAGAAAAGGAACAACAGCAGCAACAAATCAAACACAGAATCCTTTTAAAACAGTAAAAAACTTAAACTTTTAACAATACAGGAACTTTACCAACCCCTCCCCCCCAAAAAAAACCCCTTCATTCTAACTCCAAGAAATCCAAGCCACCCAAATCAAGAAAAGTAAAAGGACACTGCACTTTTAAAAGTCCCCTCACTAAAGTAAGATACGGGCAAATTGGCAACCACCCCACCCCAGGCCCCCATCCCCAGCAGAACCCCCTAACCCCAAATAAGCTACCCAGTACTCACCCACCCAAATCTGGATAAGTAAAGGGACTTTGAGTCTTAAAAAGTCCTTTTACAAACTAAAATAAAAACAAGAGCCCCAAGACTGTCTTACCTTAGACATCTTCTCTTCTCAAGGCAGGTCAGGAAAGGCTGAGAGAGAGCAGCAGCAGCTGAGGCCAAGGGCAGCGCAGCACAATCTCTCTCACACACCAACACAAAACACAACAGCAATGGAATGGAGTCCAGCCAGGCAGACTCTGACCCTACACAGAGCAGTTTCAAAAAATAGCACTGCTCTGTGATTGGCCAGAGAACACTGCTTACTTTGATACCCAAGTAAACAAAAGAACAACAATGTAGCCGATGGCTGAGGGATTAGCCCAGCCATCAGCTACACAAAAACCCTTCAAAGCATGCATTTGCAATGCATTTTGCAAATGCATGCTTTGGATAGGCTACTGGGGCACCTCTCCCCCTTCCCCTCCCTACCTGATCCCAGGGAGGCTATGGGAGAGGCGGGAAAAGGCTTCCAAAGGCAGAAAAGGAAGCAAGCAGCTCCCCTGAGGCTGCAGAAACTCCTTTCCCACCTTTTCCATTGACTTCCGTATACTTTTGAATATCTATACGGGGAGCCATATACGGCTCCCATTTAATGGCCTGAAAATGGAATCGGAAGTATACGGTGCGGTTTACTTCCGAATCAGGGGTGATTCGATGGTCTATGCAGTTCGGCCGAACCGAATGCACGCCCCTACTTCCAACCCCCCACCCATCCCTTGGACTGTGATTCTGTGCTTGGCATCTGCTGGCATTGTCACAATGACACTGGGTTCTGCTGGACATTCTGTGATTTCACTGGTACTGCTGGGTACTCTGTACACTATACTGATTCTTCTGGGCTTGCAAAAATGCCTCCCCCCCCCCATTACTTGCAGCCTAGCCGTGACCTGACTTGCCTTGAAAACCCTAACGAGTCACCATAAATCAGCTGTGACTTGAAGGCAACAATAGTAAAACAGAGAGGAAATGTTAAAAAAAAAATTATCTGCCCCAGCACCAAATAGGCTAGGTATGCAACTGTATCCATGTAAAAAGTTATGATCCTGCAAGCGCTAGTGGTCTGCAACTTGCATTTTATTCCAGAGGGACTTGTGCAGAGCTTCCAGATGTCTCAGCTTGATATTCTGTTCTACTAGGCATGGTCCTCTGGGAGCCTTCTTGCTTTATATTCTTTGCATTCCTTGAAGACAGCATGATAGTTATGAGCATGCTGCTGAGTTTAGAAAGCAGACACAGAAAATATAAAATTAAATGTATTTCTCATGTATAATGTTTCCTCTTGAACTATGTGAAAGCATATAGTAAGCTTTTAAAGATTCAGTTTCTTATTACCAGTTCTATAACTTTTTTTTTTTGCCATCACATTGCAGCTGACTTATGGTGACCCCTCATGAACTTTTCAAGGCAAGAGATGTTCAGAGGTGGTTTGCCATAACCTGCGTCCGCATCATGATATTTGGCAGTCTCCTATCCAAATATTGGTCAGTGCCAACCCTGCTTAGCTTCCAAGAGCTGATGAGTTCAGGTTAGCCTGTACTAGCCTATAACCTTGAATTTAAGATTATACATAAATTATATGTAATGATTAAGCTCACTTTTATTTTGCTTAAGTAACAATGCTTTTGTGCATTATTAAAACAAGCGACATGTGCTTAGTGAAAAAATGGGGGAGTTGGCATATTCCCCTCCCCTGGATGGGGATTTTTAACTGAATTTCACACATTCAGACTTTGTGGCTACTGCACTAGTTGTGTAACTTTGTATGAGGATGATGTGTTTTTTAGCGTTGTGAGCCAGTTGAAAAAAATTTACTGAACATTTTAATAAATAAGTGAAGACTCATAAGAAACTTTCATGATCGGCTGTCCCATTCCCCCCACCTTTGCTTCTTCCCCTCTCCCCCTACTTCTCTCAGTTCCTCCCTCTCTCTCCCTCCCACCACCCCTCTCAGTATGCACAGATGTCTCATTGATTTTTCAGTTACTGTACCAAATCCTGCTAGATAGCACGAATAGTATTTATCGAAAGTACAAACATGGTTAATATTAATACAATTAGAGCCTGTTTAAACAAAACTTGTTGACCTTTGCAATACAGGAGAAACCCTCTCCCATGTAGTAGTTGAAGTTTTATTCTTTTATTTTTATGTAAGTATTGTATTGATTGCAATTTATGCAGAGGGCTTCAGCTTCCAGTTAAAGTTTGGTATACAGAGCATATTCTTTGGAGGTGGGGTTGGGAGGCAATTTATTTTATATTCTTGTCAAATTTTAGACAAATGGCACCAGCAGGAATGCATGATAATTCTATGCTGTAATTTGCAAAAGATCCTTGAGAGAGTTTCAGTTTAATCACAGTTTAATCAGCCTCATACTTTAATAGGATGTGGGCTGCAACTATGGTTGCCAGCTCTGACTTAGGAAATTCCTGGAGATTTTGGGGTAGAGCCTGGGGAAAGTGGAATTCAGTCTCATTTAATTTCAGAAGAGGGAACTTCTGAAAAACAAGATCAGTTAAAAAGGCAACTGAAGGATGGAATTAGGAACTCAAGATTGATTCAGGAGGGTTGGGCATAAAATTTGTTCTATGTAATACTGTAGATTCTAAGTAATCATTATCATCTATATACCTATTTCCCAAGTGTGGTCCCCATCTGTGCATATCTGAATCTGTGGATCAGGGCCATACTTACCCAAAACATATTTTTTGCAAACTTGGGGAATCCCCCAGGTTTGCAGAAAAATCTGAAAAGTTGAAAAAAAAATCATCAGGGGGTTTAAATTCTCCCCAGTGCAGTTACCATTGGGAAGCCAGAGGGGGGGGGGGGGTGGGAAACAGCTGCTGCTGTGGTGGAGCCCTGGAGCCTTCCAGCAGAGTCTGGCAGAGGTGGAACCCAGGAGCCTGGTGGCAGAACCTGGTGGCAGTAGGTACCAGGAGTTGCTTCAGGCTCAGAGCAGCTCCTAGACACTGCCCCGTCTCTGAGTCACACTGGATGCCAATGGGAGGGGAGATAGGATTCCCCTTACCCACAAGATTTGCACCCCTGCCTACTTTTATATTCTGATAGCAAAGTCATCCAAAACTGAGGATACGTAAATCTGGTAACTGGAGCTGTGAATGGGCAAGACAGGTCTTTCTGCAAATCTGAAAAATGCTCCAGGTTTGCAGAAAAATGTGAAATCTAAGCAAACAAACATTGGGATGGTTTTAAAAGCCCCCAAACCATAAAAACTGCCTGTGGCTTTAAACAACAGATTCCCTCAGTGGCTGTTGCTATGCAACCACAGCACTCCAGGCTTGGTTCTGGGAGTAAAAGGTAGTGGGAGAGGGCAGGGCCTTTTCCAGGGCTGTTTTGACCTTTGAGGGAAGATTTGTTGGTTGCCAGTTCCATGTTGGGAGATTTCTGGATATTTTGTGGTAGAGTCTGGTGGAGGCAGGTTTGGATAGGGAAGAAGCTTCTGCTGAATATAATACCATGGATTCCACCCACAAAAGCATCCATTTTCTCCAGGAGGGACAGATGTAAGGTTCAAATCCCCATGTGGCTGTGGAAGCTCACTGGGTGATTTGGGCCAATCATGTACTTTCAGCCTAAACTACCTCACAGGGGGGTTTTGTATGTATAAAAGAAGACAGGAGAAAAAGATGGGATATAAATGAAGTAAATAAATAAAATAGCTGAAGACGGGAGGCAAATAAAAGGTAGGTTGGTGAATGTCTGAGAAGAGAATGATCTGGATATGAAAATAGGAGAACACAGAAAAAGACCTTCCTTCTAAAACAAATGTAACTGTGTCCTGAAAGACACTACACATAAATTGTGCATATAAATATATTCAAAAGAATACTGTATAAATAATACATGATAAATAAGAACAGGTAAGTAATACAAAAGTCCCAAATACTAAACAGACTCCTCTGTAAGTGTTATGCTGGTAAAGTATGTTCTATATTCCAAATGGCAAAATTCTTAAAGAATTAGCATGCAGCTTTCCTTGTGGTTCAAGTTTCCATTCTCAAGTCATATAGACAAAGTACAAATCATATAGGCAAAATCAGGGCTATTTTTGTAGTAGGAACTCATTTGTATATTAGGCCACACACTCCTGATGTAGCCAATCCTGCAAGAGCTTACAGGGCTCTTAGTTCAAGGTCTACTGTAAACTCCAGGAGGATTGGCTACATCAGGGTGTATGGCCTAATATGCAAATGAGTTCCTGCTACAAAAAAAGCCCTGGGCAAAGTACAACACGATTTCTGGATATCTGCACATTTCAAGGATGGAGCCCCTTGTCAGGTAGGTTTACTTCACTAAAGGGCAAGTCTAAAGGGCAAGCATGGATAAAAATATACAAAGAATTACATGGAACCACACAACTGTGAAAGGCACATTCCTTCCCTTTCCAGAAATATGCACTCACCCCTCAATAAGAAATCTCTTTCAGGACAGGAGAAGAGGAAATAGTGGGGGAGGGGAATATGAGATGCCTCCTGGAAGTCCTTGCAGGTTCCCTCTTGTACTACAGATTATTGAAATCATAAACAGCTCCAAAACAGTAGTTAGATAGCGGTCAAGAGGGCTGTACTAGGTAAGACGAGTTTCTGAAGAAAATTAAAAAGTGCACAAACTTTGACAAAATAGGAAAAGCAAATTTAAAGCTTTGAAAGAGATGGATTTTTTAAAATACCATCCCTGTGCACCTCCCTCCATTTGATTAACAGACAATACAGTGTAGTTACATGTAATCACAGATCTTTTTTTAAACACAAGGATAAACTGTAATTTGCAAGGATAAGCTGAACATACTTAAGCATTGTGTTAAAGTGTTTCTTCTGCATTTGTTTGGATGGAACAGCCTATGGGTTCTACTGGTGAAAAAGTGAGGAGGCTGTCCCCTTTGAGCACCTAAAGAGGTTGGCTAAAGATTATATGGGAAGGGAGCTGTAGTAAGGAGAGGACAAAAACTGGCTGTATCTGGACCTCTGTCTC
The DNA here is from genome assembly GCF_032191835.1 of Heteronotia binoei. Lineage (NCBI taxonomy): Eukaryota > Metazoa > Chordata > Lepidosauria > Squamata > Gekkonidae > Heteronotia > Heteronotia binoei. The sequence continues at coordinate 102,592,411 of NC_083229.1, forward strand.
TGTATCTTCCGTCTTTTGACTTAGTCATCTTCTTTATACAAATTTGATTACACATTTATAAACAGGGAGAAAAAATGTACTTTAGAACTATTGAGAGATTTTTAGATTGTGCAGTTTGAGATTAGCTGGGCTACAGTGGCTGAATGGATATAGATTCCTCTGAATCCATCTTTTTAAAAAAAGATCATGTATTAGACATCAGGTACAGCATATCTCTCAACAGCATCTGTTCAAAAGAATATGCTTGGCTGATTTTTGCTCAGAGAAATAGAAAGCCCAGATTATTTTTTTCCAGTAGTAATAGGGTTTTAAAAAACACACCATTTGATGGCATGCGAATAAAAACCTTGGCAGGCATGAAGCGGGGTGTTAAGAACTGACAGTGATTTTAATATGTGTAGCAAGCTCTGCAGAAAAATGTATGTTTTGTGAGCAATACCTTATCCTTTGCAGCATGAAAATATATGCTTGGAAGGGGAAAAAATCCTGTCATTTGTAAAATGGTTGTTAATTAATTAAAAAAAAATCCTGACATTTTCATGTATGTGATGGCATTTCAAGTTGTGGGTGGCAGGCAACTTGACAAAAAGTTATGTAGCTCCGAAAACAGCAATGTTCATCATAGAGGGCATGGACCCCTCCATAGTAAAGCCTTGTAATTTATATGGGAAATGTGAATAATCAGTCCTTGTGAGATGAAAGGTCTTGATTAATTCTTGAACCTGAAGATTTGTTTCTAAACACATCAGTTGCTCAGTCAGTTTCCTATTTCAAGGGTCCCTGGAGAATATGCTGTGCTGTTTTCTAATACCCTGATGTAATAGTTAGAACAGAGTTCCTCTTCTCTCTGCAACAGCAAGTTTCTTGTCTGGAAATGTCCAGCCAAAGCAGGTTCTTTTGACCTCTGTCCTCCTGATATTTTGCAGAAACTCATTGGCGACTTGTTCTTACTTGTTATGTAAATTAGTAGTTAGCCTTTGATTCTACCACAACTAATTATTCCAAGTGCTGTTGCAACACGTCGCCTTTTCAAATGGATTTGAACAGGTTAAATTGCAAAACGCAATCAAGCAGGGTGCTATGTTGTACTGGACCATAAATCCACAGTACAAACCCTCAGTCATGCGTTGCTCCAAAGTCTTATCTTTATCTTTATTCTTCTAGCTTTGAATAGTCCCTAGACCAGGAGTGGCCAAACTGTGGCTTGGGAGCCACATGTGGCTCTTTCATGCACATTGCGTGGCTCTCAAAGCCCCACTGCCCCTTCAGCCAGTTTGGAGAAGGCATTTCTCTCTTTAAATCACTTCTCCAAGCCAAGCCAGCATTGAAGGTTAAAGTTGCTTTCTTTTCACCTCTGTCCCCCTTCCCCCTCCTCCCATCTATTTGCTTTCCTCCCTCCCTCCCAACCTCCCTCCCTCCCTTCAAAAATCTGATGTTCATGTCTTGCAGCTCTCAAACATCTGATGTTTATTCTGTGTGGCTCTTATGTTAAGCAAGTTTGGCCACCTCTGCTCTAGAGTATATTTCTCAAACTTTGAAACTCCTTCTGAGCAGGTGAGCATGCAGAGATCTTTGTAGGGGTTGCTGGCTTCTTCATTGGCTGACATCCTAAATAATGGCATTACACATGCAAACTAAGCAAGTAAAGTTTTCTTCTGGGATGGAAATAAAGGGATGGGCAAAAGTTTCACCTGGTTAATTTCTACAAGCCAGACTACTGTAAAAGCAGAAACAGATGTGTAGGTTGCCATGAATCTGTCACTGTGCACAAAAGAACTCCAATATTTGCCAAAATATATTTGTTGCTCTATGGTTTACCTCAGAATTTTAACTCTGGTTTCACCTGACCGTTCCCCTCTATATTAATAAAATAATTTGTCAATTTGGAATATAAAAATGTTTCAAGTGCCATTTAAGTTAAAAAGGGCTCCCAGTCCTTCCCTCAGGTTCTTGGCTGAGCAAATAACCAAAATATTATACTGTGATGGAGGCTGGTACAGCTATGACTGGTGACTGTGAGTGATTTCTCACTAGGCTTGTTCCAGTCTGGGAGCCCTTCTTCCCCGGTGCTTCTGTTTAATTTTGTACAAGCTGCCATGGGACTGCGACTTGCCCCGCCTCTTTCCCACAGCAAGTGGAAACTGATTTTCGGAGGATCTTGCTTGCCACGGGAAAGAGGTGGGGCAAATCGCAGCCCCGCAGCAGCTTGTGTGAAATCAGAAGTACGCGGGGGTGAGGGAGGGCTCCCAGACTGGAACAAGCCTAGTGAGAAATCAGTTACAATCTTCCTTGCTCATGTGTTGTATGCTTTTATTTTTCCTCACCTTTTGCTTTTGTGGTTCTAGTTGACTTACAGATTGTATGTGCACCTAATCCAACCATTACCCCTTCATCCTTTTCCCCTTCATAACAGATAGGGTTTCTTTCTTTTTTTTCCTTTTGAGCTTAGCAAATGCTTATGGTCATTCAAGCTACCATAAAAAGTAAGGAAGGGAGTTCCCTCCCAGATGTTCCTCCTCTTTTTCTCACCTGAGTGCTCAGGGACCACTGTCCAAGGTTCTGCCCCAAGAAGACCGGTATAGTCGGGGTTTGATTAAAGGAAATTCCTCCAGCTGGTGGCAGCAATCCCTTCCTGCCACAAATTTTGGAGCGTTCTTTTTCACCCTGCACCCAACCTGAGAGCCAGCTCCCTTCCAGGTCATCGCACAAGAACACTGAAACGGAAAACATTTCTGCTTTAAAGCTTATATTATAACTACTATTTCTAGGTTGGGAGGATGATCAGTTTTTGCTTGTGTATATTAATACATTGTAAATTGAAATGGCAAACAAACTTTCAGCCTTTACAACATCTTCATTGGGCAAACTTGGGTTACAATAATGAGATGTGCCCAGCATTTCAAACATATACAGCACAGGGGTGGATCTGCTGCTAATTGCTGGAGAGGGAAACATCCATTGCCGTCTCTAATAGCATGGTTCCTGTATCAAATCTATCTGTATGTAGTATGGCTTACAATGTAAAGGTGTGGTGTAAAATAAGATATGCAAACAGCTGGAATGAGAACTTCCAACCTATAGTTTGATTATTATACCAGTCCCTGTATTAATACCAAGGTACACAGATATCTGGTAATACTCCAAAATTTAATGTGCCTCCTCTTAACTAAGTTACTATATATCAGAAGAATAAAAGTCTCTTTGACCTGGACAGCCCAGGCAAGTGAGATCTTGGAAGCTAAGCAGGGCCTAACATAGCAAATACTTGCATGGAAGACCTTCCTAAATACCAGCAGTTGGGAGGCCAGGGCAGGCAATAATAAACTACCTCTCTGAATGGCTTTGCTTCCCATCCCCACTAGGGGTCGCCAGAAGGCAGCCATGACTTCCAGGCATGTACACACACACAAAAGAAATACCTCCCTCCCAAAGAAGAATAAAAGTCCATTAAATTGTTAGGAGTAACTGATCTAACTCCTGTCCTTGGCATATATGAAGAGATGAAGAAAGTGTATATATGAGGAAAGGAAACAAAGTATTTCCCAAATCCTAAACTTTGTCAGCTGTATCAGAGTTTCTGTTTCTTATGGATAACATCTTGAGAGACCTTCCCATGCTGATGAGCGTTAAGCTCTGTTACAAATAATACACCATGGCCTTTTTTTGGTTACACTGAGCTGTATTTGCAGAAGATGGAGAAGTCTGTAATCCTGCTCCTTTCCTGCAGGAGAAGTGGGAGACAATAGCAAAGTGGGAAGAGTCTCAAAAGAGAAACAAAAATTGAAGTGAGTCAGCAAATGAAGAAGAGTTTTATTTTGCCTTTATAAAAAATTCTAACACTCTTGTTCTATCCCTTTTTTAGGCTGGTCTTTCAAATCCCTCGGAAAGCAAGAATCTTCTATTTCCTTGATTAGGCTGGGCACCCCCATGAATGTAACAGATGTATCAGGAAATGGCACTTCTCCCTGGGAATGCAGATCCCGAGTTCACCTCGTACTCTTACAACAACTTGGACACATTTTGCGAAGTGCAACCCAAGAAAGGATTATTCTACAAAAAAGCAAGACTTCTGCATCCTAGGGAAGACTTGTGTTGCTTAGCCCATCGAGAGGATCAAACAAGATATGTGATTATCAATGTAGGTGGCATCAAGTACAAGATTCCCTGGACCACACTGGACAATTGTCCCTTAACCAGGCTTGGAAAACTGAAATTTTGCAGCAACTATGATGAAATCATGGACATCTGTGATGATTATGATGTCAGTTGCAATGAGTTTTTCTTCGACCGCAATCCTTGTGCCTTCAGGACCATCATGACTTTTTTAACAGCCGGGAAGCTAAGACTCCTCAGGGAAATGTGTGCTCTGTCTTTCCAAGATGAATTGATTTACTGGGGGATAGAAGAAGAACATTTGGAGTGGTGCTGCAAGAGAAGACTGCGACAGAAAGAGGAGGAGATGGCTGAGGCCGCATTGTTCGAAGGGGAGCTGATAGTTAATGAAGAACCACAGTGTGCCTTCGAGGACAGCAGCCGTTTGAGTTTGTGCATGAGAAGGCTCAGGGATATGGTGGAGAATCCTCATTCGGGGATCCCAGGAAAGATCTTTGCTTTTATATCTGTATCATTTGTTGCCATCACTGCAGTTAGTCTCTGTATTAGTACCATGCCAGATCTCAGAGCAGAAGAAGATCGGGTAAGTACATAAGAGTTGAAAGCAAATTTTACTTAACTCTGTATCTAATACATACAAACCCCCCCATTTTTTTCCCATTACCACCAGTTCAGTCTGTTGCTGAAAAATTGCATGAGAAAGTTGGGGAGGTTGACACTTCATCTTTTCTTTATGTTCTGACTGTCCCTGATGAATGCGTTGGCTTCTGTTTCTTTCACATTAAAGTAAATGTCATTATAGAGGTACTAATTTAGTTCTGATGGATCTCACACAGTATTCTATATACTGGCCATTGTCTCAGTTCTTTTCTTTCTTTTATCATAGTTTTGTTTTTTAAGCTTGCTTTCAGTTCAGTCATCTATTTACTATAGCAACTTCACTAACTATTGCTGCTTCTTTTGCTTTTGGTAGCTAAGGAAGGCCTTGGATTTGTTGGAAGATTTTCTCTCTCCAGCTGCAAACCTCTAGCTGCTCCCCTCCTGCTGTTCCTGGGGGTTCCCAGTTCCTCAGAAAGAGCATTTAAGGGGCAGCAGCTTAGATTTTCAGTTGATTCCTACATTGTTGCCCTAACTCAATAGCATCGTTTTTGGGTTTGCACTGGAAGTGACATGCTATCTGAGCCACGTGATTTTACATGTCCCTGCCCCCTCAAACCTCCCTAGGGCAGCTTGACTTCCAGCGGGATGGTGGTGGTGAAGAAGTTTCATTCCATAGGCAGGAATCCTGTTCATCCATGGAAACTACTGGCAAATGCAAGCTGGGATGTGTTTGACAAGCCTGATACATCACTATTTCAAAAAAGCGTGTCAGGATTCCTTGCTGTTTGCCTCCATGTCAGAACTATTTATATGTGTCTAAGAGTGCCTTATTTGCACATATTTGGCATTATTTACAGAAATTTCAAACCACAGTACCACAAATTGATGCATTTTTGAGTTCTCTCTATTTTGTGGTATACATTTTACTTGTCCTAATTTGTTTAGTTGCATTTGATTCTCCTCCTTGCTTTGCCTTTTCATTAGTCTTCTGATTTTTGAGGGAGGAAATCAATTGAAATGAAGTGTGAGTGTATTGGGTATTCAGGAAAAAAATTCCACTCACATATGTTTATGTTGTTAGGATGTGTATGCCGTTAAAGCCTTCTTGAAAAAAAAAACTTTTTGAAAATAGAATGCCCTTTGGGAAACTGGAGTTCTCTAGGTTTAGGGTGCGGTCCTGTGCATTCTTACTTGGGAGTAAGCATCACTGAAATCATTGAGACTTAAATTTTGCATCTATAAACAAGACTGCAGTGTGAGCCAAATAAATTAAGGTTAGATCACAGATGCCATGTCATCAGATGACACTAATTTCTCAAATTATAAACATGCCTTGTTTCTCTAGAGCCTTCTGAGCATCTTCTAAAAATTAACAAATCCCTATCTCTGAAAGTATCAGATTGAATAAGAAATTACATATTAGAATGGTCTTGGTATACCTTCTGAATGAAATTAGAAGCTCTGTGAATATACCAAAAATTAGCTGGCATTCTGCTGGAATGCACAGGAACACACAGGAGGCATAGTTATGGAACATTATTTCTCAACATTTCTCACACAGGAGGCATAGTTATGGAACATTATATTGTCTTTGAACATATAGGATTTTATATGTGTGTGTGTGTGTGTGTGTTAATACTTTTCAGTGATATATTGTTATTGGGTTACTACTTTTGTGTAGTCTCCCTTCTGTTCCCTCTTTTTTTGTAGATACTCTTAATAAAGATATTTATACTGCAGTTTGCTTTAGGAAAATCCATGTAGTTAATGGGAAATAGGTACTATTAGGAAGATGTCAAGATATTTTTCCAAAATTCTTTGTGCAGCAAAACAAATCCTCCAGGCTTCTCATCCTACCACTCATGGTTTTAGCAGTGCAATTCCATTTTTGTTGCTATGAGCAAGCTAAGAGTTGGAGGTGTGCTTGTCTACTAACCTGGAATTAAGACACTCTTTGTCTCTTAAGATACGTGTCTTCAAAGTAAGAATTACCCTTTTACTTCCACACCACCGTAGATATAGGGGACACCTTGCAAATTCAGATTCAAGCAAGCATCTCCCTGCCTTCTTTTTGTATCATGGTAAACGTGAACCAAGGAAGGCTTTTGTGTGGGTGCAGACTAAGCATCATAATAACAGTTTCAGGAAAAAAGAAAAAATATCAGTGTACTTGTATAAGTAGTCACTGGTTTACAAAAATGGAAAAATATGCAACTGAACAACAGCTGACTAACAACATCAGAGCAAAGGAAAATAAAATCAGTAATACATACACCCTCTCACTCTGAGTCTAAGACTTATGGTGAATCAAGAAGGAGGCAGAATAATTTTAAGCATGATAGGTTTCTGTTCAGGTTCTGTTCTTCTGCCATTTTGTTGGTCTCATTCACTTTGAGGTCTGACTCTTTCCTCCAAAAGGATTCCCAAATCTTTTTATTCTTCATCACTCCAAGAATGGCAGAGATTGTCCTACGAAGTCCACTAGACCTCCCTCATCCTACCTAGTGAAAAAATACCAGCTAAATTTCTTGTTGATGTCAGTAAATTATGTGCAACTTGGCAGTTTCAGAGTCAAACTACACATATTTTTAATGAGTTGGATCTTGGTTCCCTAGACCCAACTTGCTTTCTCTGCTAAGGAGCATTGTTTATAAAGGCTGCAGGGGCCTGATTTGGCTGAAGACTGTAACCTCAGGGCAGCTCCAAAGTTATGCACATAACTCTCCACCGGAATTGTTCTGGTTTGGGAAATTGGGGGGGTGTCAGGAGCCCCTCCCCCACTCAGCAGTACTGAGCTTAATTAGGATCCTAAGACTTTAAAAATAGCCTGAACCAAACTTATTAAAAATGTATTTTGCAGTATCTCCCTCAGGCAAGGTCTTTGGTTCACTGGACTACACCTATTAAAATAACCTGTTTGCAAGACAGAGTGAAAGCTAGATTGAAAAACTTGTGGGAAAGTGGTTTTACGTTAACCTCTTTCTGAGAATTCCCAAGGCACAAACCTAACATTTATTTTGTAAAGTTGTAAGCTTTTACACAGATAACTGAGATTAAGTATCATTTCATGACACCTTGTACCCTTCATGATGTATAATATTCAGGGTGTGTTGGTGATTAATTACAGTTAAATCAGCATCACTTTATAGTGTAGATTTAATTGATGTAAAGAAAAGAGTGTCACTTTGCAGCAAAAATGTGAAGGTTTGGGGGGGGGGGAGAACCACAGAAAAATAACATTTTTTCCACCTGAGACCTCCCCCTCCTAGTTTTCTCTTGGAAAAATTGGAAAGTTTGGAGACTGCTGGAAAAAACAATGCCTGTGAAATATGTTCTTTCAGAATGAATAAAATGCTTCTAAAGACAGTGAGTGTGTTATAGACACATACAGCTTTTAAATCCAAGATGCATTTCTGCACCTATTCTTCATGAGAGGAATATGCAGGGCTTTCGTGGCCTCTTAGGGGTTGTGTGCACTCTGTTGTACATTGGATTTGATTTTTCTCTTGTGATTCACTTTTTCACCTCTCCCTTAAACCACTGAGACACATATACCCACAAGTAGTTTACTGGATAGTACAGAATGCATCAGTCTACATATTTGTCAGGTATTTGATATAGTTGTAATTTTGCTTGTAGAAAACTAAGGCATTTTTAACTTTTAGATTCCATAAATTTCATTTCTTTACAAAATAGTTCCTTATTTTAAGTATATTCAGATTTTCATAATAAGATTGCGTATTTTAATGGGTCACATCTTATTTTGACCATCATTTCTGTTTTTTGCAGTAAAGTACTTAAGTGCTAGTATTATTAGTAATAAGAAGACACATTTATAGACAAAGTCTGACTTTGAATGAGTAGGTATTTGCAGTAGGACCAAAGCACACTCCCAAAATATTAGGAAACTCTTAGGAGAGTGGAAACACATGTGACCTAATAAATTGAGGGCACGTGCTGTGCCTAGTGACTACTAAAAACTATGTGCATGTTTCTCATTTCCAGGTAACAGGATTGAGTTCACAACTGTGTTCAATTTCTCAGTAACTTCTTATTAAAATAATAGTATCACTCTCCATAGCCTATGAGAATTTTGCCTGAGCATTGTAGATCTTTACTTTAAACCCTTATTACTAAACTGACAGCATCTGAAGATAAATTAAGATGACAGAACTTAAGATCAGATAGATCTTCTTAAAAACGCCTCTTAACTGTGAGTTTGAGGGTTCATCATTTTTATGTAAGCAGAAGGCTGTTTAATTTTTCACACCAGCAGTCACTTGACAGGAAAGGTGAACCATCACCTTCAAACAATACTTTTTTTCAAACTCTATAGCAGGGGTTCCCAAACCCCGGAATGGGGACCAGTCCCGGTCCCGGTCCAGGGCCTGTTTGCAACCGGGCCACCACTCCCTCCCTTCTGACAACCCTCCCCCCCACACTGCCACCGCCCCCTGCCCTTGCAGCCCGGCAACAAGCCATTCAGTCATGCCCCCCCAAAGCACGATGAGGCTCGGCTGCTGCCACCGCCTGTCCCCTTCCTTCCTTTTCCCAGCGCTGTGCTCCTTCCCCCCTCCTCCTCCTCCACCCGCGTGATCAGAGGAAGCTCAGAGGCCCTACCCACTTTGACATTGTTGGAAAAGCAGGCTGGAGGAGGAGGAGTTTTGCCCCTCCCTCACTTCCTTCAGCACAATTCAAAGCAGCCCAGCCCTGCCGAAGCTTCCCAAGCCAAAGCTTCCCGAGCCTCCTTGCGGTGTCCCTCTGATTCCACGGGGGGGGGGGGGGCGGCAGTGATGGGGGGCTTCAGCTCTACTGGCTGCAGCAGCAGAGCCTTTCAGGACAGGGCTGGTTCCCTGCTGCCACTTGGCCTGCCCGGGCTGAGTGAGCTCAGCGCAGTTTCCCCCAAGGATCAGGTGATGGGAGGGGGGCGGGTCGAGCAACTCCCTTCCGGACATTGAAATTGACCTGGGTGGGGAAGGGAGGGAGGAGGAGGGGTGGCAAACTTGGTGCGACATGGGGGAGGGGGGAGGCAAATGCCTAGTTGTCCCCCCTCCTCCTCCCTCCCTCCCCATCCCAGGTCAATTTCAAACGTCTGGAAGGGAGCTGGAAGGCAACCCTATTTGCATTATTTTCCACACACACCCTTTCTGTCAGTCAGTCTTTTCTCCTGTCTTTCCATCTTTCTCTCTTTTTCTCTCTCTTTCTTTCTTTCTGGCTGTCTTTCTGTCTTTCTTTCTGGCCATCTTTCTCTGTCTCTGTCATTCTTTCCCTCGTCTCTCTCCTTCTTCCTTCCTTCCTTCCTTCCTTCCTTCCTTCCTTCCTTCCTTCCTTCCTTCCTTCCTTCCTTCCTTCCTTCCTTCCTTCCTTCCTTTCTTTCTTTCTTTCTTTCTTCCTTCCTTCTTCTTCTTTCTTTCTTTCTTTCTTTCTTTCTTTCTTCTTTCTTTCTTTCTTTCTTTGACTACTTTTACCCTGATCTTTTTCTGGAAGCTGATTTTAAGCCAGTTTTCTCCTAGTGTTTAATGTTTCTACCTATTTCTTTGGTCCCACCAACCTCCAGCCCACTTTCACTGATTGGATTGTCATCATCGTTAACCACTCCCCCTCCCCCCATGAGTGATTTCTGTGTCATTTTTTAAGGTTCTAAAATATGGATATATTGCTGTAGTGTTATGATGATTGTTTAAGCAAGTTCTCTGAATCCCTAACTTAATTTTTTAAAGTAAGTCTTTAGTGGTTCCCTCTCAGAGATATACCTTTTTCCGTATATCTTTGTGAGGGAAGGGTCGATACTGATTAACAACAACAATCTTTATGGGCATAACAAAACTAATATGACTAAAAGTGCAATCCAAATAGAATTACAGCACTCTAAATCCATTGACGTTGGTGGATTTAGACGACTGAAACTCTTAGGATGCTGCTATAGTGACGTATCTTAATGCAATTAGATAATTCATTATGAAACTATAACATTCATAATGATATTCCATGTACAAGGAATATGCAGGATGTTGTTACATGTAGCCAGATCCTATGCTCTGCTATTCTGCTGCCCCGCTGCATTGATTTGACTATTAGAATTTGGATTGCTGTAAGTGCACAGCTGGTGGCAGAATCAGTGGTCCAGGGCAGCAACAGCCATCAGCTAGCACCCACTGTGCTTTATCAGTGTGAGCAGGTAGGAGTATGGATCCTTCTGGCATTTCAGGCCCACGGGAGGCACTAAATAGTAAAGATAAATACTAGGAGACAAATTGAAGAGAATGTAAGGGAAATTTCAGTGCTTGTAAAGCAGCCTGTAACAACCTGCCTGCTTCCCTTGGGTGAATAAGAATGGCTTGCTTCCAGCAAACGTGAAATAATAGCTTTGGTACTGAAGGCAGATATCAAATTAAACAGTTTCCTCTCTGTTTATGACTTGAATTAGTTTATCTTCTTCATTCACTAGTGTCATCAGGGGGTTTAATCCGTTGGCTTTGATTGCACTTTTTCAATAAGAGTAAAAATTAAGGGAGAATAAACAGGAAGTATTTTAAAGTTAAATGTGAAACATTTACAGAAGAAACTCAGCATTTGATATGCACCACTTTTTTACTTCTAAGTTCTTATCCCAACTTAAGAGAAAAATCTACACCACTGGTCTGTTGGCCATACAAAGAAAGTGTTATGTGTGCATAAAGCACTGATGTCTGTGCAGGCGCTCATTCAGGTGCTACGCCAACTGCACTGGCTGCCAATTGAGTATCAGATCTGGTTCAAGGTTATGGTACTGACCTTTAAAGCCCTATGCAGCCAGGGACCAACATAACTACAAGACCATCTCTCCCTGTATGCTTCTCTGAGAGCTTTGTGCTCTGCAGATCAACATCTACTGGTAGTTCTTGCCCCAAAAGATGTCCACTTAGCCTTTTCTGCCCTGACCCCAGCCTGGTGGAACATGCTTCCACCTGAGGTAAGGGCCCTGCGGGACTTACTACCATTTAGGGTTGCCAATCCCCAGGTGGGGGCAGGGGATCTCCCGGTTTGGAAGCCCTCCCCCCGCTTCAGGGTCGTCAGAAAGCGGGGGGAGGGGAGGGAAATGTCTGCTGGGAACTCTGTTATTCCCTATGGAGATTTATCCCCATAGAAAATCATGGAGAATTGATCTGCGGGTATCTGGGGCTCTGGGGGGGAGCTGTTTTTTGGGGTAGAGGCACCAAATTTTCAGTATAGCATCTAGTGCCTCTCCCCAAAATACCCCCCAAGTTTCAAAAAGATTGGACCAGGGGGTCCAATTCTATGAGCCCCAAAAGAAGGTGCCCCTATCCTTCATTATTTCCTATGGAAGGAAGGCATTGAAAAGGTGTGCTGTCCCTTTAAATGTGATGGCCAGAACTCCCTTTAGAGTTCAATTATGCGTGTCACAGCCTTGATCTTGGCTCCACCCCTAATGTCTCCTGGCTCCACCCCCAAAGTCTCCTGGCTCCACCCCAAAGTCCCCAGATATTTCTTGAATTGGACTTGGCAACCCTACTACCATTCCATACGGCCTATAAAACAGAGCTGTTTCGCTGGGCCTTTAGTTAAGGCAGCGGACATTCAAACGTATCGGCCTTTTGCTCATTGTAATTTATTATCTGACTAACATCTGCAGGAGGCATTATGGATTGCCTTGGAGTTGTTGTTTTAATTGTCACCTTGTTTGACTGTTTTAAATCTGTTTTTTTTTTAATTTTGTTTATTGTTTTTATATGCTATGAGCTGCCCTGGGCCCACTTGCAGAGTAGGGTGGAATATAAGTTTAATAGATAAATGCAACCCACCATTCTCATTTTTTAAACTAACTTTATAAAAAAATCACCTTCCTGGACTTTGGTTACTTCTGTGCAAAGCTAAGAAAGGGAGAGTCTTTGCTGTTATTCTACTCCATTCTATAAAGTGAAGAACTGTTGCAATTAGGGAAAATGTAATCTGTGGTTCAGTAGTCATGAGTCAGAGATAACAATGGAGAAGAAAGAGTTATGCTGAAATTTATCTTCATAATTCATATAGAGTGCTTCATATTGTTGGACCTTTTTGTTTGTTTTAATTTACACATTATAATTCTCCCATTTTTTCTCTTTCCTGTCTTTTACAGAAGCAAAAATAAGAGCTGAATATAAGCTTTAACCTGGGGAATCTAAAAGCATTATTTTGCAAAACAAGCACAGCATTAACTTAAATTTTACACTCAAATAGTAATTCCAGTATAATGGATATATATATATATATATATATATATATATATATATATATATATATATATATATATATATATATATATATATATATATATATATATATGGCTTAAGGGGTGGGTGTATTTTACACACAATATATATATATAGTGTGTGTGTGTATATATATATATATAGTGTGTGTGTGTGTAAAATACATCCACCCCTGAAGCCATTATGCTGGAATCACTATTTGAGTGTAAAAATTACTTTAATGCATATTAAGTTAATACACACACATCTATGTCCCAGTGTAACTAAATGAAGAGTTCAGAGAATCCTTTTAGGATGCAAAAGCAGCCAACTGCAAATGATTCACCTCCTGTGAGTCTTACAATATTGGGCTGTAATTAGGTGATCACCTCCTGCTATTTTTGGAATGAACTACTTATTTAGTTTTAATGAAAAAGTGATGCATACAAGAAACAATGCTGATTACCTTTGGCATATTCTAGCCTAAGGGGAGAGGTGATCTTGGACTCTATTGCTCTTATGGTCTTTGAATAACAGATGTGCTATATCACATTATATTCAGCACTATTAATATAAGTGCCCTAGCCTGCTATTAAATACTTTTATGAATGAACATCTTATTGAGAGTGCATTGCAATATATTTTATCCTCTTTCTTAGAAAAACCATAGTAAATAAAAGCTCTTTTGAATGGACTAGCTTTAATTTATTGACTTTATAGAAACCCAGTGATTCCATTCTCAGGGTACTTACTGATGCCAGTGGAACTATTAATAAATAAGTTTACTTAGGGTCATGGTCTATGTAAGGATTCTGAACAAACATTAAAGGCACAGACCTGGAGGCATTTATACAGTGCCATTGATGTCAGTGGAGTTTGCTTCTAGGTAAAATTGAATATTTAGTGGAGAGGCCAGACAGCCTTAGGCCATGAAGCATTCTGACTCTAATTTTAACATACGTTGGACTCTCATCCCTTTTCTTTTATGGTGAATTACATGTTTGGGTTCTTTTACATTCAGTTTTTTCATTGGTCAGAGGAAGACTTTTTTTTGTATTTTTGTATATTTTAGGTTTGTGTGTGTGTGTGTGTGTGTGTGTGTATGCACCTGGAAGTCATGTCAAGCTCTGGAGGGTATTCAGATGGCTGAATAAATCCTGCCCAGTCCTCCAGACTGGGTATTACAAGGAGGTCTTCTAACCAAGTACTAACCACAGTCAACCCTTCTTAACTTCCAAGATCTGACAAGATCCTGTTAGGATTAAGAGCAACTTTCTGGGACTATCAGGAGGAGAACCTCCTCCTCCTTCTCAGGAAGTTTGAAGACTGATGGAACACATAACTAACTACAGTGGAAAAGAATTCATTGAAAATCTGGAACAAATTACATTTCCATACCAGAGGCATAATCAGTTTAACTATGTGCAGATGTTTGCAGGAAGCAGGTAAGTGTAGAACTAAGATTTAAATGGTAGAAAACACAACAGTCCTTGGTTGACAGCTGTGACGATCTCCTCATAGTAGTCAAATGTTCCATTTTCATCCAGAGGAAAAGGAGATGTTTAATGGGATGTCTAAAAATAGTATTCCCATCTTAGGTGCACTGGCTGCCAATCAAAAAGTGCTGCAGCACCTCCTGCAGCTGCGTACACTGAAAGGACACATCAACTAAGGCAACTGAGTCAATCTTATAACGCCTAACAAATGTTGATGGAAATGCCCGTAGCTGCTTTACAAAATTTTCTTTGATGGAAGCAGTGGTGTCAAATAGCTGCCCTTCTGATAGAATGTATCAAAGTGCTTTCTGAAGCCTTCCTCTCCCCATTTAATATGCTTTGTACAGCTTCCTTCCCTTTATGGAGTAGTGAAAATAGAGCAGTTCCTCAGTGGAACAGGCTTCCTTGGGAGATGGTGGGCTCGCCTTCCTTGGAGGTTTTTAAAGAGAGGCTAGATGGCCATCTGACAGCAATGCTGATCCTTTGGATTTAGGGGGAGGTGTTTGTGAGTTTCCTGCATTGTGCAGGGGGTTGGACTAGATGACCCTGGAGGTCCCTTCCAACTCTATGATTCTATGAAATGCTACAAAGAAACAAAAAAAATCTGATTGCCTCTAACTGGCAGTCTGGTGTATCCAGATGTGGACATCTACGGTGTGCCAGGCCTTTTCTTCCTGATGGAGACACAAAATCCCAAAACAATGACAAAATCGGCTTCATATCTTTTTGTAAGACTAACCAAATAGACACAAAACATTGTGCAAGCTTTTGAGATCACTAGAACTATTCAGCAGGCTGATTTAAAGAGAAGAGTAAGAAGAACATTCCCCAGGCCATGATGTTGCAACCCAATCTTGCGCTTATCTTCTGAGAGCTGCAGGCAGGCACATATCTGACTTTATTGCTGGTATTAAGTTACAGCCCGTTCCCTGGGAAAACAGTATTCATTTCATATAGTACACTTTGTTTGCTCTTTCACTGAAATACAGGTTCACTTTCAACTCACATGCCATGCAGCTTGACCTGCGCTAGTAGTTAACAGTAATACTTACTCTCTATTCTGCTTGGAACCGTTTCCATCAATTGAAGTACCATATATCCACTAGAACTTTTCACTGAAAAGGAGCGGGGTGGGGGGAAGAATGGTAAAAAACAGAACATGAACAGAGTGAGAGTTCAATTTCATGGTAGTGTGTTAGCATGCAAAACAGTGCTAACTTACTGCCCACTGCCTATATGTAGTACTGTTCACTGTATTCCATTTCATTGTCTGACAAAGTGTGCCTGCATGTGAAAGCTTACACCTTTAATAAAACTTAGTTGGTCTTAAAGGTGCGACTGGACTCTCTCTCTGTTCTGTTGCTTGAGACCGACATGGCTACTTATGTGGACCTAATAAACAGCACATGTCAACTATGCACAAACAGCAAAAGAATACATCTGGCAATTGTTCAGCAACTGACCATGAAGCATTTCCCTTCCTCATTCTTACCTTCCAGACAGTGGGGTAGTTCTCACAAAGCATTTTTTGCAGATGGATTTTCACCTATGGTTCATTATGTTCTCAGCTCCCCCTCCTGCTACAGCCCAAAATGTAGCTCCTGAGGGATGGGAACCCCAGAAACAGCATTTCACTGGGCATTTGGGGCTGCAAAAAGAAGGGGGAAGTGAGAAAGTCAAGCAGAAATCCTTCTTTCAGTGGAAACATTCCATAGGATCCACACTAGTATCTGGTTAGGGGAGAGAAAAGAAGCATTGGTAACCAACAACAAAAGTGACAATATCTGTAGTATTTATATTTTTATTTAAACATTTTCCCTACATTTCCAAGATTCAAAGCAACTAATACAATGGAAAAAACCCACTCCAACAATAAAAAGCAATAAAACCATTTTTAGCAATCAAAACATCAAGCTGCTGAGAGCAGGAAAGATTTTTTTACTACTACCAGCAAGCACAATCAGAAAGAGGAATACAAATATTGTCAGACTTTTTGTACATATCAGAAGCAGATTGTGCAGTGGACATATGTCTGCATCACGTCATGCCTAGTTTGAGAGGGATCAGAAGCTGTTGTATTTCTGCAAAACCTCTCATTGTACTTACTGAGAGGGAAAATATTGGAACATTAGCCAATTTTTGTGTCAATGTGCTCCCAAGATCAGTGCTTTGCAGGACCCAGTGGTTTATTCAGAATGGATTAAGAGCATTCTTTGTTGTTGCATCCATCCTTTATGTTGTTTGCTCTTGAGCTTCTGTTCAAATGGAGAACATCAAATGGCTTAAATCATAAGCAGGATTAAACATGGTCATTGTACAAGAAATGTGAGATTTTGCTGAGAAAATGGCTTTAAGACTGTAACAAAAATATGGAAAAAGTATAGTCCACAATAACTGTCATCAGTACGCAAATACTAAGGTGTAACATTTCAGAGAGGATATATTGGCTTGGATCCCATGGACCATTTCCAGCACTGGAGGCATTTCTGTCAGTCCAAAGTCCTGCCCTTGCTAATGGAAATTTATTATTTAGAAATTTATACCCTGCTTTTCACCCCAGTTGAGGACTCAAAGGGGCTTGCAAAATCATTCTCTCTGTCTCCATTTTAGCCTCACAACAATCCCTGTGAGATGCACTTAGCAGAAAGAGTGTAAATGGCCCAAATTCAATTGGACAAAACAGGAATGACCAAGAAAAAGCAAAAAGCAGAGAAACAATACCATATAAAAATACATTTGAAGTGTAGTGTAAAAAGATTGTGAACATTATTCCTGACCTTATGGATTCATCATCCAAAGCAAACAAAACTTATGTGCATTTCAAAAGCAGAAATAATAACAATAGTGTACATGTTTAAGTAAATACAAAATACCAACTTATTTATAAAACATAAAAAAATACCAGGTGTATTTTGACAGTCATCTTCCTAACTGGTCGTAAAATATATAGCAACACACAGGGATAAAACATCACAATGAACGCATAATAAACAAAGGGCCACAGGTGGCCTGTATGACATATGAAAACCTAAAAGATAGATGGGGGGAGGGAATTAAATACATTATGTATATATTTCCAAACTTGAAATAATAAGCAAATGAAATCAATTATTAACCTCATCCTGGAAGCATTATATATAATGAACCAAGTTGCCTCAACAAGAGAAAGGGTGAATAAACAACAACCACCAGACCACTCTATATAATATCCTGCAAAAAATTAATACATAATCCAATAAAATTGATTAAAAAATCAAACTTAAACATATATACAGATACATGGGGAAATGTATGGCTCTAAAAGGCCTTTCTTTCCAAACCCCAAGTTCAGCAAAAACACTAACGCAGCTGTGTGTTGGTAATTACTCTTAATGATCTCTACAGGAACACCTGTATTAGCTGTAGGTAACCACCAGACCGAGTAAATTCTAGCTATCTAGTGCTGCTCATACAGCTATTGCCTTAAGTAGATGTTAGAACAAAAAATTATTTCTCGTATATTTTATTATTGTGCCTATGAATTTTGCCTCTGAGAGGGTGACACGATCATTTGTATCTCGACAGTAGCCATGACACCTGGGCTTGCACATTTAGCAATTCTGTATTTTTAAGTAAAGGGGTATTTTTAAGTAAAATTATTGTTCAGTTCATTGAAACCAAACCAAGTAAATTAAAGGCGTATACCCCACAGCAAAAACTAGAAACAGTTATGTTTTTTTATAATATAAGGGCTAACACAAAAACCTAAATTTAGGACTATAAAGATATCAGAATACCACCATCCAATCGCTCATTCAGACCCATAGGATCCTTCAGAGTAAAAATCCAAAATGGCTCTCTCGTCTTGAGAGTTCTTGGGGAAGCTGAAATCCTGAGGCTGATACTTTCTCCATTATCCACAATTTGAGCTCCTTCTCAGCATGTTTCACAGCAGAGAAGCGCTTCATTAGTGGTGGTGAAGTCTTACCCGTTTTTATGTCCCACAATTCTCATTCTCACTGGTCTGGCAGTCATACCTACCATGGATATTGTACTGCATGAATTACTCTTCTAGTGCTACAATTCATGAAGCTTTTGATGTAATATTTCCTAGTACACACAAAGATTTCTAAAGAATTATCTTCAGACAATGCTGGCAAACACTTCAGTGTCTACAGGGAAAGTTACCCCTGAGTGTTTCTCATCCATTTTGAGGGAACATCCCTAGATCCTTTCTTACTTCTGGACCTTCGAGGATTCTGCAATTCCTACAGCATTCTTGAAGGGTCCCTGCATGTGAGCCTGCTCACTTTTAAAAGATTTAAACATTTATATTTTCTCCAGATACTTAATTCCATTAAGACCAGTGATTATTCAGATATTTTGGGATAAATATAACATTTAAATCTTTTTTTAAAAAAAATGAGAATAGTCTCACATGCAGGCGGGAGCCCTTCAAGAATATTGTAGGACTTGCAGAGCGAGAACGGCCCAGGAAAACATCTTCAAAATGAATGTTTTAAAACTACGTAAATGGTTTGCTATTTTAAATAAATGCTTCATGGAGTTAATGGCTTTGTTAACTGAAGCCTCCATGGAAGAGATTAAGAAGCCAAATGATGAACTGGCAGGTCTTAAAGATAATTTGAAGGTACGTATGAAGGATAAGTTTTTTCAGGAAATATCAACTAGTGGCTCAAAGTTACCCAGTGAGTTTCTATGCCACAGTGAGGAATTGGAACCTGGATCTCCCACAGCTTAAGTCCAGTACCATACTCTACAGGACCCTAGAAGATACCTTTTTCCAGCAATACAGTACTACTATACCATGAGGGCTCACAAATCCTTCCATGAGTGGAAACTCTCTGTGGCATCCAAGCCATTATGTTCAGTAACACGTACCCACTGGGTTTTGCCTGTTCTTTGGTGTGAGCACATGCACAGATACATCTGTCACATTTGTACACTGATCCTCTAGTAGTGAGGAAAGCAGCATGTCAGACTGGGCACCTTTCCTCCACTTGGGACAGAGCCATTAAGCCTGTGTAGCAAAAAAATATGGCAGCGTGAAACCTGCTTTTTAAAGATCCGCGTAAAAAGGAAGACAATAATTCTAGTGTCCATCAATGCAGGCTCAGTGGATTTTTCCGAATAATGTTACTTCGTGGGAAATTGTTAAGTGGATTATTCAGTCATCATAATCACTCTGCTCTTCCACAACCACTACTGGATTTACTTTGAGGGTGGGTGTGGCTGGGGTTTATAGGTAATAGAGCTCCCTGCCTCATTCTCCTCAGCTCCCCGATGCCTTGTGCTTCTCCTCACTGGCTGAGAATTCACTTGGCTGCTGAGTCTGCAGCAATGTCCTTTAAAGCAGGGGCCCCCGATCTTTTTCGCACCAGGGACCAGTTTTGTGGAAGACAATTTTTCCACAGGCCGGTGGGGAAGGTGGTGCTGGGGGTTTTGCCACCCTAGGCTGCCCCCCCCCATCCACACTACATCCCTGTCCCCCATGGGGGTCTTTAAATGGGGGGGGGGGGGAGACTGGGGCTGTTTTTGCCTCCCCCTCTTATTTAAAGACCCCTGCCAATCAGCTGATTGGTGGAGGTCTATAAATGAGGGGTAGGCTAAGGTCACAGCAGCACTGCCCCTTCTGCCAGCCTGGAACCTGGAGGATGAAAGAGGCAGTGTGATCTTGCTCTGAGGCTGCCTCCCCTGCAAGGCAGCAGCCATGGAGCAAGGCCGTGCCGCCTCTTTAGTCTGAGGCTGCTCTACCTCGCTCCAGAGTCCACGGCCCAGTTGCTAGCAGGCCACTGCCTGGTACCGGTCCACAGCCCTGTGGTTGGGGACCCCTGCTCTAAAGGCTTCTGCCTTTGCCTGTGCCCTTCCTTAATACAGCATAGCAGAGCAATGTGACAAAGATCTTTGAACATGACAGTGGTTTTCTAGGGTTTCTCCTTATTTTCCGTGCCTCATTTCTTGTGCTGGCCATCCAATAGCCGTTGTCGGGGTGGGAAGGGCTTTTTGGATAACTGATGTACTGATATACCATTATATCAATTGCTGGTTTAAATAAAGAATGCCTCAAAAAGCTGATGTATGTGAGACTAGGAAAATTTGGACTTCCCAACCACACAGCAGCCATCTCAGCTTTGCTTTGATTTTTCCCAGAACATCACAGTAAAACAAATTTACCAAAGATTAGGCTGCAATCACACACACTAAATAATGCACTTTCAGTCCACTTTCCAACTGGATTTTACTGTGTGAACTGGCAAAATCCAGTTGAAAAGTGCACTGAAAATGGATTGAAAATGCATTATTTAGTGTGTGTGATCGCAGCCTAACAACATATTAGGGAAACCCAGGAAGTCCATGAAAACACCATGATGCTATGGAGAAGCAGGACAACAGTAGCCATCCTAGGGCAAACAAACTATATACAAAAACTCCATTCCACCTCCCCAGCACAATAGAGGAGTGAAATGAATTGTTTTGTCCAGAAATACTCTGCGCATGCATGATTTTTGGTGTTTGCTTTTAGATTTTAGAACAGCTCCCCCCTCTCCCCAGAAAATCTGAATATAGTTTCTTGCAGAGCTCTGAGGTGTAGTGCCTCATTAAGCTTTCATCTATGCCTATTAGTAATATTTTTGCTCATCCACAGAGCCTGTCTCTTTTCTCTAATGGGATATAGATAAATTAGGGCTTTCAGCTGATTAAAGATGTTTAGCCAGTTAGGTTTCTTGCTTTTATCTGTTGAGACATACATTTATCTATTGGGGAAAAATCAATACTTTTTGAAAATTCTGAATGAAAGTCACCATTTACCTTATGTATAAGAGAGAGCTTAAAAATAATGAAGAGTTGGCTCATTATTTTGTGAAAAGAAACGCTACTTCATATGTTCATGAAATGTATGATGCTCACCTCTCCCTGACCCACTTATATTTGTGCATTTAATTAGTGATATGTGAAAGAAAACGATCTTAATAATGCTGTACTTTGACAATGCTGGTCTCAATAATTGGGCATAGCGTCTTCGCAATTTCCTGCTATTTCCAAAAGACATTGACTTGGATCCTATGATGACCCTCAGCTGGTGCAGAAGCAACAACCCCTTTGACAGAATGGCTTTGCCATTTGGAGGAGGGGAAGGTGATTGTGCCAGTTTCCCTCTCCTGCTGACTTCCAGCTTGCCCCTCACACAGTTCCTTTGGGCCAACACCCCCAAAGGACCATGACTTTTGGGTCCAAAGAAAGTTATAGGAAGAGAGGAGATGCAGGGAAGTTGCCTTCTAGTGCAACTCTGATCCTGTTGCTTAGGATCCAGACTTCTTTACTAGAGCTCAATACAATCTCAGCAAGGGCCCATTCTCATGGCTCTCTTGGCATGTAGTAGCCACCATTTTCAGTCAGCCTATCTTCAGGCCATGTCACCAGAAGTTCAAATGGTAATGTGAATGTTGACAGGACACCTGAGAGCAGAAATTAAAATTGACTCTGAAGCATCAATAGAATCAGACCAAACTATGGAGCACAGACTGGACTCAAAATTCGTTCTACTGCTTCAGACCAACATGGCTACCCACCTGGATCTACAGAGCACACAATTACTGGTGCAACCATCTTCTTTACCCATCACTTGAACTCTGGTTCCCACAAGACCACTCTTAAGGTTCCCATAGATACTAGCTCCTCACCATCCTACAGCATTTTCTTTTGGGTCTTTTCATTTTTATCATTGTCATCATTATCATCATCATCAATTTATAACTCACCCTTCCTACAAATGGGCTCAGGGCCCAGTAAAGTACATCATTAAAACATCAGATAAAATTAATTAAAATACCAGGATGGTGACACAAAACATCTTATATGTAGAAGATGAAGAACATGAAGATACTGGATTTATATCCTGCCCTCCACTCCAAAGAGTCTCAGAGTGACTCACAATCTCCTTTACCTTCCTCCATAACTGGGCTAAGACACAGATGTTATTAATTCTGTGGGCCAAAACCTTGAGATTATGGGGGATTAAGCCTTTCTTCACCAGTTGTCCTCTCCCCTGTTTTTTTTGCTCAGTGATAAGGATCCTAAGAACACTCTAGCATTTGCAAAATTTTTCTCAATTCTTTTAGCCCTTGCTTAAAAAAAAAAAGTGTCTTCTGCGCTGCTCAAGCTTTGTGATTCAGTGAGCTTCTAATGGTAGGGAAGGATAGGAAAGTAGAATATTGGTTATGTTAAGAATATAAAAATTATCCTGGTGGATCAGATCAGGGTCTATTTAATAGTGTTCTGTCTCTCATAGTACCCAGCTACATGACCCTGGAAAATTTACAAAGTAGGCATAAGGTGACAGAATCATCTCCTGTTGTTTGCCTAGCTTCCTGTATCAAAAATTTATGTTCTATGAACATGGAGGTCCTGCTCTTAGTTGTGATGAGCAATCGCATTTGACAGACTCAATCTCTATGAATTTGTCTTAACTTCCCCCCCCCCCAAAGCCATGTTCTGCTTGAATAAGTCGTTTTCCACACTATTGCTGAAACATCTTTTCCCATAATTGTAATTGGTTAAATGAAGTACTGAGGATTCAATACTGACTTTTTAAAAATATCTGAGTCAAAGTTTTTTCTCCAACAATCTGAAAAGGGAACAGATTAGTCCCATGCAAGATGCTTGCCATGTGTAGTAGCAAAAACAAAAAGAAAGCCAAATGCTAGGCATGGACTCAAATGACACCAGCTTTGCTCCTCCCTTCCCTTCCCTATTTTCCCTGTGTCTTTCTTGGCTATGCTGTAGTTTCTGAAAGGGAGGTCATTATTACAGCAAAACTGTAAATTGCAGTGAAATATTTTGCTAAAGAATGGCACATTCTCCCAACCTCAGTCTTCTCATAGTTTCCAGGATCCCTGTTTTATGAAAGGATGTATACACAAATAAGAAAGAACAGAATGTTCTTGAGCAAAAGACATTTACACCCAATCATATTTAAATTAAAACACATCAAAAGTTGACTAATTCTGCATCAATAGCAGCTTCTCACTTCTGTGGTTTTCCAAGAAACAGCCCAATATAGCCCCTATGGCAGGTTTCACAACAATATAACTTATTTGAGTAAACCTGGTTCCCACCTAAAAGCAAAGTTTGATAATAAACAGACAACAGGTCAGTTCCAGCTTCTATCCTGTAATCTTTTCAGCAAATACAAGTAGAAACTTCTGGCTTTAGGTAAGATTCAGGGCAAGCAACTCAAGAGGACACAAGTTTTTAATATAAAATATAATTGGAATGTAAGGCAAAGGGATATAAATCCAAAGCTACTCCTCAGAAGATACTCACTTAATTGAGCAGAAAGGAATTTCATTCCTAACTGAAATGCTCTTTTATTATCTTTCCTTAACAGACCTGAAATGAAACTAAACTTAGGATAGGATAAAATGTGCCTTTCAAAGGACTCTTTAGAATCATATATTTTTCTGCAGTTGAAGAAATTACATTTCTTTGGTAGCATGGGCAAAAGTTAGTGAGACCTGAGAAGCCGGGGCCTGGTCTTGTTTGCAGCCCCGCAGTGAGGGTGGAGGGAGGGCAAAGAGGGCAATGGCAGCTGCAGCAACTCTTACCAGAAAGGGGGGGGGGGGGCACAACAAGGAAAGGAAGCTTGATCCTGCCCTAGCCTGATGCCCATCCCAGAAGCTGGAGACAGCTAAGGGGTGTGGGTAGCTGATAGGGTAACTTAAGGTGCCCCCCTGCCGTGGCTTGCCTTCTTTTGCCAAGTGGGTTTTTACCAAGCAGCTTGTGCTCACCACCACCACCACTTTGCTTTGCTGCACAGGCTATGAGGCTGGGCACCCTCTTACCCACAGTTAGGTGTTGCTTGTATCATTACCAGCAGTCAAGCACTCTAGCGATCCAACTTGGTGAAAGTGGCATTGATGTGGCGCACCAGGCCAAGGCAGACCTGCAGATGTTGAGAAAGGAGCTCCTAGTTGTGACTGTGTTCTTGGTCCACTTAGTTTGAGTGGCACTCTTGGTGTGGGGCCCTTTGCCCAGAGAGGGTAGACATGGTGAGGAGAAAGATGACCAACAGGCTGAGAAAGTGTGTGGAGGCCATGGGGGCTGTAGGATCTGCCATCTGGAATTTTGCATCAACTGGCAGCTCCATTTGGGACTGATGTCATCCACCTGTCTCATTGAGGGATGGCTATTTGGATGCATGGCATTAAGGATGCCCTATGGGGTTGGGTACAGCTATAGAAACAGGGCTTTTTTTTTTTTTTTTAGCAGGAACACACAGGAACGCAGTTCCGGCTGGCTTGGTGTGAGGGGGTGTGACCTGATATGGAAATGAGTTCCTGCTGGCCTTTTCTTTTAAAAAGCCCTTTGTGAAACAATGGTGATATCAGGGGGTGTGGCTTAATACGCAAATGATTTCCTGCTGGGCTTTTTCTACAAAAAAGGTTGTGTATAGAAGTGTTGGTGGGAGCTGGGCAGTATCAGCATGGGTCTTAGAGCTATTCTCAGATATCCAGCCTGCATTCCCATTTTCCTGAGTATGTGTGGGGGTGGTCTCTTTAACAGATCTTGGGCTTAGGGATTCAAGGAGTGTGCCCTGCTCAATGGCTGCTGAGTAACAAACAAAGTGGCAACACAATATATTACAGACCAAAATCACCACCACCATGTATCCAAATAAAGCATTTATAAATCCAAATGTGAAAAGTCTCTTCCTATTTTCCAAAGATACATTTTGTACACATTACAAAAATTCCCAAAGGGGGTGAATTCCACAACACAGATATATAACCTATTCTTTCACCCAGAGCCTTTTTTGTAGAAAAAGCCCAGCAGGAACTCATTTTCATATTAGGCCACACCACCTGACATCACCATTGTTTAGCATAGGGCTTTTTTGTAGAAAAAACCCATCAGAGGCTCATTTGCATATTAGGCCACACCCTCTGTTGCCAAGCCCGCTGGAACTGCATTCCGGCTCAAAGTTTGTACAGACAATCAAATCCCCTGTGATTTATCAGAAACCCTGCTGGGAAAAAGCCACACCTGGCCATGCTCAGTCTCTATTTAAACAAAAAAAATTAAATCACTTATACGCTGGCTTTCTCCCCAAAGAGGACCCAAAGTGGCTTACATCATCCCCTTGTCCTCCATTTTATCCTCACAACAATCCTGCGATGTAGGTTGGGCTGAGAGAGTATAGCTAGCCCAAGGTCACCCAGCAACTTTCCATGGCATGAGTGGGAATTTGAACCTGAATCCTCCAGATCCTAGACCCACAGTCTTAACCACTACACACCACACTGGCTCTCACTTGGGGACTGCTAAGAACTCTATCAGCACCATGGCCCCCTACTGGGGACCCCTAGACTAAGATATGAGTGCTTGCTTAATTAATAAGATCCAATTTCTTCAGGGGAATTATGAGAGCAGACTACAATAGCCCCTGTTCTTTTATACGGGGAACACTTGGAGATTACACCTTAGTGTAATCCTGTGCCGTGGGCCCAACCAGCCTCCAAGTAGTGTTTTTCCAGCCTAAGGAGCCTTTCACCAACTTCTGGCTTTTTCTCTAATGAAAGAACCACTTAATTTGGAGGGCACCTTCTTAGACTGAACCAAAAGGAAAGGTGTGGGGTATAAAATGAACAAACTCTTCTCAGTGGAGTGTTAGGATAGGCTTGGATCCATCCTGGTGTATCCAGCATTATTTTATTAGTTTAAAGATTCCCAAGCAAACAGAAGTTATTTTATCTCACCACTGGATAAGGAATTTAATCACATGAACACAGCATATGGACTCTTGTTCAGTCTGATTTCCTTATGTCACGAACACAAGCTAGTTTTCCTTCCTCCAGAGCCAGAACAGTATTTCATAAAATACGTTCAGGCAAACAACTCATGCTTGCATCTGTCCTGTGCTGTGGCCTGATTGAAGGGTGATGCACACATTAAAAGCAGAGCTTGATTCAAGTCCAGTAACACCTCAGAGGCAAACAGCATTGGCGAGGGGTGTAGTAAGTTTTCAAGAGTAGGGTTAGCAGCCTCCGGGTGGGGCCTGGAAATCTCTCACTTTTACAACTCTCTCCAGCTGTCAGAGATCAGCCCCCCTGGAAAAAATTGCTGCTTTGAAGGGTAGACGGGGCTTTTTTGTAGAAAAAGCCCAGCAGGAACTCATTTGCATATTTGACCCTACCTGCTGACATCACCACTGTTTCACATGTAGAAAAAGCCCAGCAGGAAATAATCTGCATATCAAGCCACACCCCTGACACAAAGACAGCTGGAACTGCGTTCCTGTGCGTTTCTGTTCAAAAAAAGCCCTGCTGAGGCCCCTGCCTTCCCCAAACCCCACACTCTTCTGGATCCACCCCCCCAAGTCTCCAGGTATTTTCCAACACAGACCAGGCAACTCTATTCAAGAGTCAAAGCGCCTTCAGAGTTTTTACTCTGGAAAACTTGCAGCCCCAAAATCTTGTTAGTCTCTGAGGTGCTGGTAGACTTGAATCTTGCTCTTTTCCTGCAGATCAACACAGCTACTGTCCTGAAACTGCTTTTAAAAGCACTCACCCATGGGTCTTTGGACCCACACAGTATCTTATTTAAACTGACTACCCCCCTGTAAAGCAGTTAGGCTGTGCACATGGCTGTTTTGCATGGTTAGCAGCCCAATTTAAATGAGCTGCTGTGCGAGTGCAAAGGTTGAGTGCTTTCAATGAGCACCTCACATTTAAATGAAGCCACTGTTTGCTTGCTAGAGTTGGTTAACATTCACAAGGCGTTTAATACCAGAAAGGAAACCATTAGTTGCGGCTGTATTTGGTACAGGGGATAAAGGGGGGAAAAGGTCATTTTTCAGTGTTGCTCACTAGTGTAAGTTCTGAGGTGAGTTTGCAGCTGTAAGAGAAAAAAACCAATAAAATTGCCGTCCTCCATTAAGGAACTGATAATCACTCATTAAAACAATTCTCTATCCTTAGAGGCTTATATGTGAGTGGATTTTGAACTTTTTATCAGGTCGTTCACAAAGGGTTAAAATGGACGGATATCCTTCTTCCGTGAAGATCTTAAACACTGGCACTCCCCAGGGATGTGTCTTGAGTCCATTTCTTTTCACTATTTACACGTCTGATTGTGTTTCTAGTAGTCTGAGCAATAAAATCATTAAGTATGCAGATGATACAACGTTAGTGGGGCTCATCTCTGAGAATGATGAGTCTGCGTATAGGAGGGAAGTTCATCAGCTGTCCCTCTGGAGTAAGGCAAATAATTTTATTTTTAATGTAAATAAGACGAAGGAAATTATAGTGGATTATAGGAAGAGTAGTCTGGACATTCAGCCATTGTTTATTGATGGGGTTATGGTAGAACAGGTGACAGAATGGAAGTTTTTGGGAATTACTATGGCCGTTTTCCCACTAGCGTTTGCTCCGGCGTAGCGCCCCATTTACCTCCGGATCTTCTCTTGGATTTCGCACATGTTGCTCCGGCGCTGCGCTTTGCTCCGGCGCTTCAGGGATTTTACGCCGGAGTATGTTTTTCAGCAAGTTGCCGGAGTTTCCGAAAACCTCCGGATCCACTCCGGATCCACTCAGCGGAGTTTCCTGTGCGAAATCCATCCACGCCGGATCGACTGCTTTGGGGGCGTCACCCTCTCCCTTTCCGTCCTCCCACCCCATCCACCCGCTTGGCCAATCATCAGCATTTCGCGGCGCTTCCCCAAAGTGCCGGCACGGCCATTTTTTTTTTTTAAACTTCACAGTTTTGCGTAATAGCGATATTTCGAAATTAACAAATAGAAAAAAAAAAACCCTCCTGGAATAGCCTCAATTGGCACTTCAATTGGTTTCGTTAGAATTTTTTTTTATTATTGACTTTAGTTGCGTTATTCCGCTGTTGCGTTATCTCGATAATGCGAAAACGACCATTGCTGGGGGGGGGGGGAATGTAGTGCCGGTGCGGGCCACAGCGTCCATGTGTGTGTGTTTTAAGAAGGGAATGCCTCCCTCAGCTGTGCCACCAGGATTTCTGGACCTGCACAAAATCGCCATGTATAAAATGGGAAGTTGGAGTCCTGCATTCTTCTCCCTGGCTACATTCTGCTCGGTTAGAAAGTAGACGCGACCGAGCTCCTCACACGCGCCACAGAAGGGGAAGGAGAGAATGGAGCGGGGGGGGGAGCTCTGGCAGCAGGAATCAGTCAGGTCCCCGTTGCAAGCGCCAGCCGGGGAGGGGAAAGAGAGCGGAGGAAATTTGGGGGGGGGGATCTAGTGCTTCAGAATTTGGGGGGGGGAATCTAGTGCTAGGATTCTCCACTGTGAATGCTTCCGTTAATACATAAAGGGCTGTGGAGGATTCTACAGCTGCAGCCAATCCATAAGCAGCAGCAGCACACGTGATGCGGTTTGTCCAAGAAATGAAGGGGAGGCAGCAGCTCGATGTTACGTTAGTACGTTAGTACGTCATTACGCGACCAGACTTGCGCTTAAAAAAAAAATGATTGACAGGGCATCGGACTCAAGCCGATGCCAGTGGGAAAACGATTTGAGCCGGGGCTTCAGGGAAGGCGACGCCGCAAAGAGTCACTAGTGGGAAAACGAGAAAAATGCTCTGGACATAATTGCGCCGCGGAAAAAGGGGAGCAAACGCTAAGTGCGAAAACGGCCTATGAAACAGGATCTAACATGGGGAGCAAATACTTTAGCTCTAGAGAAACAGGCCCAGCAACGACTATACTATTTAAGACTCTTAAGATCACAACAACTGTCAGGGAGTCTGCTGGTTGCCTTTTATCGTAGTTCCATTGAGAGCATTTTATCTTATTGCCTCTGCGTGTGGTTTGGGAGCTGCACGGAAGCAGAGAGAAGGGTGCTCCAAAGAGTGATGGTGAGAGCACAGAAGATTTGTGGATGTTCTCTCCCCTCATTGGTGGATCTGTATGATAAGGGATGTAGAAGGAAGATACAAATGATCTTAAGGGACCCTTCACATCCGGGCCACTTGCTATTTGAGATTTTACCATCAGGTAGGCGATATAGAGTGTTGAAGGCAAAGACAAATAGATTCAAGGGCAGCTTCTATCCAAGAGCCGTGGTTAAGCTAAATGCAGGGTTATGAATGGTTATGTGTTTTTAGATGCATTTAAATGGTCTATGTATATGTCCTTTTGTGGGTGTTGATGTGTTGGTATGTTTGTGGAAGAGTACCTCATTTCGTTGCTCTCATTTTCTTGAGAACAATGACAATAAATTTATCTATCTATCTATCTATCTATCTATCTATCTATCTATCTATCTATCTATCTATCTATCTATCTATCTTAAGAAAAACATCTGATTACTTTTTATTTACTTATTATTTATATCATAAAATTTCTAGCCTGCCCTTCCCTGCACTGCAGGGCTCAAGGGTGGGTTATAACAGTAGTTATATACAGTAAATTTAAAACAGGTAAAACATAATCTACACAATATTAAAAACCTATAATATCAGATAATACCAGATCGTACTCAGACACAAGTTAACAAGTGTTCCCAAAGAACCTTCAGTATGTGTGCCCATAGATGATAACAAATACTGGGCAAGTGGCAAAAAAGCAAGGGCGGGTATGGGAGGCTAGTATAGTTGGATCTCCACCACCTCAACCATAGGCCTTGCAGAACATCTCCATTTTACAGCCCCTGTGGAACTGCAATGAGTCCCAAAGGGCCCTGATCTCATTTGGAAGAGTGTCCCATCAGGCTCTAGTCAAGGCTAAGCGAGTCTCCTTTGGGCTGAGGTCCACCAGTAGATATTGATCTGGACCACTGTGGCTAAGTCACAGGGAGAGAGGTAGGGAACCAGTTGCCTCACCTGCTGAAGATGGTAAAATGCTCATCTGGCAACCTATGTGATTGGGCTTCCATTGAAAGTGAGGCATTTAAAAATAGATATTTAGATACAGAAGGGAACCAATTGTTTATTAGAGTGGCTTTGTTTGCTTTTCATACAAAAATAGTTTTTCTGTTTGCAATCCATTCCAGATGGTTGGGTGCTCTCAGTCTGTGTGTGGGTTTCAAGCCCCTAATGTTGAAGTGAAGCTTAATATATATTTTTAGATTGGGGAGCCAGCATGGTATAGTGGTAAAGAGCTATGGATTCTAATGTAGAGAACCAGGTTCGATTCTGCCCTCCTCCACTTGAAGTCACAGCTCTTCCATCCCCCTCCCCAAAATAAGTAGTACAAAAAACAACTGTGTTATAACCAATAAGACTGTACAAAAAAGAATTATTTTGTTCTTCTAGATACCATAAATCATAATAATTACAAACACACACGATCAATCAGCTTATCATACAAAGATACCATCCAATCACAGATGAAGAGTCCACCAAAGGGAAGGGCTCCTGAAACTCCTTGATTAATAGAATATCCAGAAATTCATATAATGGCATCTAAATGGAGTCCTCATCCACTAAATCCAGTTTAAAGGTTGAAATATCCTTGTCCTTTATGTGTTTGCTAGCTGGTGAATCACGTTTCACAAATAAGTGCTCTTTTCATAAGCCAACTTCTCCAGAAATTCTGTGTGAATAATGTTGCCTAATTCTTACAGCATCACTCCAAGGCACAGGCCAAATAAGCCTAGCTCATTGCATAACACCAAACAGAGCTAGAGCGTAAGGCTGCCAGACAATCCTGGGAGCTCCTGGCTATACCATACACAATACTATAAGATTATTGTTTTTAATTGTGTTTTAAGGTGCTTTGGCAAGTGGGATTTTGACCTGTCCTGTAGAAACAGCTGCTATACTAACATGGAAGAGGCTAGTGATTCATTGACACTAAGGACTGTCTGAACATCTTCTATTTTGTAGAGTTTCTCTAAGATTAAAGCGTTGTCCCCAAATTCAGCTCAGAGAATGTGGGACACAAAGCAGACAAAATAGCCTCTGAAGAAGGAGGCTCTTGTCGTACTATTTGGCCTCTGAGATGCAACAGCACCTGTTTCTGTTTGGGTTTCTAATTATGGATTTAATTCAGAGCAAATTACTTGTGGCATCATGCACTAAAGAATACTTTTGCTATCTTGCTAAATGTTTGTTCTGCCTTCCCCTCAGGGTGAATGTTCCAAGAAGTGCCATGACATCTTTGTGTTGGAGACGGTCTGTGTGGCCTGGTTTTCCTTTGAGTTCGTCTTACGCTCCATCCAGGCAGAGAGCAAGTGCGCCTTCTTGAAGACCCCACTCAACATCATAGACATTTTGGCCATCTTGCCTTTTTACATCTCTCTGTTTGTGGATATGGCCTCTACCAAAAACAGCAGCAAGCCTGGGGGAGGCGGAGTTGGCAACAAATACCTGGAGAGAGTGGGACTCGTCCTCCGATTTTTGCGAGCCCTACGTATCCTGTATGTCATGCGGTTGGCACGGCATTCCTTGGGGCTGCAGACCCTGGGACTTACTGTGCGCCGCTGCACACGGGAATTTGGACTCCTCCTCCTTTTCCTTTGTGTTGCTATGGCACTTTTTTCCCCATTAGTTTTCCTAGCGGAGAGTGAAATGGGAGCCAAGCATGAATTCACGAGTGTTCCTAGTAGTTATTGGTGGGCTGTAATATCCATGACAACTGTTGGTTATGGTGACATGGTGCCTCGCAGCATTCCAGGACAAGTGGTAGCCCTGAGCAGTATCTTGAGTGGCATTTTGCTTATGGCTTTCCCTGTCACTTCCATCTTTCACACTTTTTCCCGCTCATACACAGAGCTTAAAGAACAGCAGCAGCGAGCTGCTACACGACAGTTTCATCAGGTAGAAGAAATCCCTACTGATGACAGCGCTCAGGGAGAAGATGCCCCGTGTCCACAAGGGACTAATGAAGAGATGCTTCATACTGATACAGAACAGGGAACAAAGAGTTACTGACTTTAACGAAATCAAAATCTTGCAGCAACAGTATTGAAAAACTGGGCAAGGATATTCAGGGTATTGAACCATAGTGAAGGAGAGAGACCTGCCTCTGGAGCAGTGCCAAAATGAAAGCCAAACATGTTACTTAAAATGATGCCGAGGACAAATTCAGTTTTATCTTTCTTAGAACACCAGAGACACTTCAGCACAAAAATGTTGCTGCTTGGTCTTTTTTAAAAGGCAGCAGTTCATGACAAGTTTCTACTGTACAGATGTAGTGAAAAATAATAACATTGCTAAAGCAGATTTTTATTTTTTACTAATGGGCTCAAATTCAGGGTGAAGTACATGTATTGACTGCAAATTTGGATCAAAGAGCAGATTGCACAAAAATACTTCTTCTCGTACTGTGCACCACTGATGGATCCATCTTGTTGCACACCCTCATGAACTGTGCACAGAAAGGGTGAAGGATGCATTTATATTAACAAGGGTATGTTACAGGGGAGTGACCAGCAAATCCATTTCGATTTTACCTCTCTGCTTTATTGATTTCCTGTTTAATAAAAGGGGGGAAAAACTATACTATTTTGGCAGCCTGCTGACAGGTGCTCTAGCTCTTTAGGCATTACTTAATTAATATACATATTTATACTACAACAAGCTTTTCCTAAATTGGGTGGTAGACCTATACAGTGTCTTCCTTTGCTCAGATCTGAATGTCCATTCTGTTTTAAAATGTTTTACTTCTGTATGTCTGGTATCCTGCGGTATCCCATGCCCAAAATTTTCCAAAAGAAAGAGAACCTCTCTAAGGGAGCTTAGTGGCTGGCTGGAGGAGTTAGAACACCCTACCTTGACCCAGAACCAGAAGGCAAAATTGGGTCTCTCCTGCAACAAGCAAAGGCGGTAGCCCATAGGTGGGGAGGTTATGGCCAGCAAGTAGGGAAGTTTCAGCTGCTTCTGTGCTCAAAAAAAAGAAATGCTGAGCTGCTTAGGATGTTACATAATGTAGAGGGAACCGGAAGAACCATTGATGCTGCAACATCACCTGACTCTGAGGCAGGGAGAAGATACTGAAGCTGAACTTTGGACAGTAAAAAGTTGCTCAGAGGAGAAGAAGCAAAAGTTACCTTTGCTTCCTTGATCCTTTTGGTTTATGCAACAAGTGATGTTTCTCTACTGATGTAGACCAAAGTCTTCACACAGATTCTGTTCTGCTGGGAGCAAGAACCAGATATTAAAGTCAAAGAAACCAGGAGGGGCTTCCCCATGGAATCCATGGGAGCATCAGAAGATCAGCTGCAGTGGGCAAGAGGAGCGGGAAGGGGGGTGCTTCATATCTGAGCAAAAAAAACACCATCACCCTGGCAAAAAGAGGATTCTAGTGGAGCAGAAGGCTGTTATACAGCTTATCTTCTAATGGCCAGGAAGGTTATGAGGGAACAACTTTAAATTCAGAGCATATTTTTTAAAAGCAGCACTCTTAAATCAAAGTTTGGGGGCTTAGCTGCCAAAATACTGACTTTATTTAAAAAATAATTAATTTGCTTCTGTCCAGCAATTGATCCTTTTGAACATGGCTTACAATTGCTGCTTTCTCCTTATTACTTGTTCCAAACGTTTGAACATAAAATTAACAATAAAATTCTTAAGACATAAAACCTGAATCTCGTTTCTTGTTTTACTGATTTAAGGCAGTTCTGTATCATGCCTAGCACCACCGCAGGCCATTTCTCATCTCTGCTTTGTCTGCTGAGTGGTAGCTGCTTTAGCTTAATGTGTAAGGACAGCATTTATTAATTTATTACATTTATAAACTTCCTTTCTTCCATCAAGAAACTCAAGGAAAGAGTACGTGGGTGTCCCAGGAGATCTCCCACCCAGTTCACTGACCAGACACAAACCTGCTTAGTACCAATAGAATACAAGAGCTGTTACTGTACTGCCTCCATTTCTCCCCATCCCATCCATCTTAGAGACCTACTTTGTTGCATTTTGAAAAAATTAGAGCTGGTAAACACATCTCTGACCGTCACAAACAAGCCAGACACAGTTCAGTCCTGCTAGCTGGAAATGCACAATCAGCTTCTGGATAATCCTGGGGGAGAAGGCATCCCCGAGAAAAGTAGGTAATTAAATCAAGGAACACCAGATCTCAGCAGTGAACATTTTGCCACAACAAATTCTTTCACTATACCATATACAATTAATTTGTCCGGGATTTATGCTACCTGCATTCAGCTTCCTACCTTCACTCAGGTTTGACTACTACCAACCTCCGTCCCCCCCAGTTTTACAATCACTTTCTAGACAATTGCATTTTTAGTAATTTATATTAATGAACCACCACCAATCCTGAAATGCCTACCCCTTACCACCACCTCCTTCAGATCCCAAGCCACTCCCATTTTTGTGTTAGAACTGGGAATCAGAATTCTTCCTAACAGTGTGAATTGTGCCTGTTCCAAGGCTACCTTTTCCTTATGAATTAT
The DNA here is from genome assembly GCF_032191835.1 of Heteronotia binoei. Classification (NCBI taxonomy): domain Eukaryota; kingdom Metazoa; phylum Chordata; class Lepidosauria; order Squamata; family Gekkonidae; genus Heteronotia; species Heteronotia binoei. Next base: position 102,627,229 of record NC_083229.1, read on the forward strand.
TGCATTCACAAGAAGGGTGATTACAGATGGGCGGCTCAGGGCGGCATGAAGCTGCCCCAGAGAGAGCCAGCCAGAAAAGGGGCAACCTCCAGATGGCACATGGCCCGCCCCCCAGAACAGGGATGGTCTGCGTGTGCCCCAGAGAGCTTCCAGAGCACTTGTGTGCCTCCCAGCTGCTCCTTGGGTGCTTCTCAGCCTTCCAGATGGCCAGGAAGTGTCTCAGAGCCACCTCAGAATTTAGGCACCACTTACAAAGGTGGCTTCAATCTGGCCCCAGCGTGCTACAGTCAGGACAGGAGGCAGACATGCACGTGTGGATGAGTTTTTTTGGTCCACCTGCCTCCTGTCCCCAGGGTGGCTTAAACCACCTGTCTGTAATCACCCTAAGTGGCCCTTTTCTTTGCCCTCTGAATTATCTGCTGTCTCTGCCGCCTCGATGCTGGACCTCTTTGGACTTCAAGGTCAGTCGCTATAACATTTCATCAGTCTTCTCTTTCCCCTCTCCCTCCTCTTCTCTGCTCTGCTTCAGTGGAAATAAGTTGTTCTCCAGTAGACAGTGGACACTTGATACTGTTATTGCTAATTCCGCTGTCCTAAGATTGTACAGTTCTCTTTGAGGCAAAACTAAATACGATGGCATTTTAAAGTGATTTTAAAATGCTATGCAACAGCATGATGGGCTAAGGTTCATGTCTCTTCCCACCCCTACCTCAGCAACTACCAAAATGGCCACCCCACAGCTGTTTTGGCATGTGATAAGGCACAGGGGTGGAGGGGAAGCAAGAACACTGTGCTGGGCACCCAATCAGGATCAGGCCTTCATAGCATTTTTAAATCACTTCAAAATGATGGGGGCAATGTCCTCATGGCAACCACAAGGACATCATCAAGTCTAGTTTGGTGTTTAATAAACCTCATTCCTGGCTTCATCATTACTGGGTTTCAGTATTCTTTCCAAATTTGTAGTGACACTTCTCCCATTTCTCCCAAGTGTAGGAGTTGCCTAGGATTTCTTCTTGCCAGTGTGAAACCCAAAGCCTACAGTTTCCTAATTGAGGAATAATAGGAAGGCACTTGTTTCCTTGTTTGTCTTCAATTAACTTAGATGGTTGTAACTCTGACTAGGATTTCACTGCTAGTGTGGCAGAAGACTTCAGTTGGAGAAAGCAGCCACATTCATCTAGACATATGTCTAGAGAGCATGTGTATTCTGACCAGAGACAGCCTTCAAACCATGCCCTGTGATTTACATGATCTCTCAATGTTCTGTGAAAGACAGTCTTTGGCTGAAAAAGTTCTCTTTAATGTATGATTTTAGAAGTAACCTCTGTCGGCAACAATTTGAAATCTACACAAGATACTTAATATGTATATTTTTTTAAAACCTAGTTGTTTATTCTACTGGTCACTTCATACTGTGCAGTATCTGATGAAGTCTACTAAAACTCTTATGGAGCCTCAATACATCAGTACAGCATACCTATTCCTGGCTCTGAGGTTATTGGAAATAGACAGGGGACCATGGTGGATTGACAAACAAATCAGAAAAATATATACTGTGAAACACAACGTCAATGTACGGTATAACAAATCCTGCTAATATTCAAAGAATGAAATTACAACAGAAATTAAAAGTCCACTATACCACTAGATGTAATCCTATATGCAATATAAAGAGAATCCTTTTAACAGTCAACCCCATCAGTTGCCAGCCATCTTCACCTAGAAGGAATCTGCAGGATTCTTGTATTGAATATTCTTCTTCAAGTGCAAGTAGCTGAATTAGAAAATTGGCAAGACCACATAGTGGATTTTTAAATGTTGATTGCTAAAAAGGATTTTTCTTTATATCACATATGGAGCTTTAATGCCTGTTGTAATTTCATTCTTTGAATATTAGCAAAATTTGTTAGTTGTCAATATACATTGACATTGTGTTTCATGGTGTATTTTTCTGATTTGTCTGGGATTATTGGTTCATGTGATTAGACTGAGCTGACACTCATGATAGGCACAATTTGAGTTACCAGCCCTGCAGTTCTCCCTGTACTACAGTTGATCTCCAGACTAAAAGAGATAAGTTACCCTTAAGGAAATGACAGCTGGAGGACAACTCTGTAGCATCACATCCTTACTGAGCTCCCTCCCCAGGCCACTGCACTCCAGATTCTCCAGGAATTTACCGTCAGAGTTGAAAACCCTAGGCTCAATATAAGAAGTTATAGACAGATTATTCCATGTCATTTTATTCTCATCCTCTTCGACAGTAGGCTTTAGATATATTTTGTACAGAATCAGTGTTCTGAGTCACCAACAAACTACATAAGTATCTTGCAGAGCTCTCCGCAGCCTCAGCTAGCATGATCAGATCAGGCAAACAGTGTCCTGATGGTTAAACAACCTCCTTGGTGCCCAACTCTGGTGCAAATCAAATACTTCCACCCCCATTTTCATTTCCGGTGCTCTTGTGAATTTACTGGTCAATATGGAAGCACCATCTGGACACTTCCAGAGAAAGTGATAATATTTCTGTTGACACTACCTACAGCTTCTTGTATCTTTCAAACACATTTGTGAAACATTAACTTTGACCATCCATCTGTATATGTCATTATAAATGCTGTCTCCTCTTGAAATTCACTCAGGATATAATTATTTCTTGGAGCAACAATCTTTCCTTGCTTTTAGCTTTGGAAAAATAGTCATCCACCTTTTCATCTTTCAAGTAACTTTAGGCCTTGTTTTTATGCTTCCACAAGGCTCTTGCTGCTGGAGAAATCTAATAAAATATTGTAATTTTCACAGTAAAAAGCAGCAGCTGCTGCTTTAATCCATTTACTACTATGCCAGTGGGAGCATTAGATAATGGCAGTAGCACAAAAAGAACTGTCTCGGTTGCATTTGCTATCCTAGATAAATGAAATGTCATTTTCCTGTTTTACACCCCAAAAAATTGTTGGCTGGATTAAAGGCAATACGCTGTCACTTGGTAAAAGTCAAGGGAAATTAAACAACAGGCCAGGCTGGTTACAAGCTGATTTTGCATTGAACCTTTTGAATCTTTAGATTATCAGCTTTTTGGAGAGCAAATTATCATACAGAGTCTGGGACTGGCTCAGATTCTAGACCTTAGCAACAAATAAATTTGCTAGGGACTATAGAGGGATTCTAGTCCTTCAGTGCAAATGCAGATTAAAACCAGGCTTGAATTGCCAGAGATTTAGCCTGTGCAGCACAGTATAAGCTTTCCCCCCTCCTTTTTACTGCAGTAGCATTCTCACATATTTATTTTACTTCAAGAGGCTGGTGGAAGCTGTTAAAATCAAAACATCTTCAAGCTTTTCCCAGCTGAACTAAGTGAAATAATTTTATATGCCTTTTTCTTTTGTTCTGTGACCTGAGTTCTGAGATAGTCAGGCCTACTGATTTCAAGAAGCCTTAAATATGACATAGCTTTCTCTGGATCAAGATCCAGATGTTGACCAGGGAAATTCAGAAGTGAGTAATGAAGAACCAACTTCCTCCCCACAGTTACAGAGCTATTTTTACCAAATGACAGCAAATTATTTATTGGAATTAACTTGAGAGCTGATGTGGTTCAATGAAGAGATTTTTGACCTTTGTTCAAACCATTGCTTTGCCACGATTCTATACACAGTGCCTTGGCCAAACAACTTGGCTTCAGTTATCCATATGGAAAAAACACATTTAAAATACCAGATTTTAAAAGTGCTGTGTAAATGATTAAGTAATAACTCTGATGTTCTGAGCAGAATGAGATAGTGCAAGGGGGCAGGGGCATGATGCCATTTAAGATGCAAAGATTCTGTTTTACCTCTCTAATACTGCCATAAATTGAGGCCTAACATTTAAAGAGCTACTTTCCTAGAAACTTTAGAGTAAATTCTTGTTTGTCTATATGTAACTATGCAGGTGTTTGTACACACCACACACACATACATATATATACACACTGATCCCCACAGTTTTGTGTTGAAAGCTTCCAGCCTACACGATGTTGTATGGTTTGTTGTTGTATGGATTGCTGCTCTCAAATCTGATCAACATATTTGTGGTTATGATGTTTTTGAAATAATTCATTTTAATGTTTTTAATTGTTGTAAGCCGCCCTGAGCCCGCCTGCGGGATAGGGCAGGGTATAAATTGGAAAACTGAATTAATTAAATTATATTAAAATTCACGAAGCCCAGTGTCAAAGAAAAAGACATGCAAAAGCCTGAAATTGGCAGGCATGCTTTACACATACACTACGCTCCTTGTCCCACACCCCTGATGTAAAATCCTTTCAATCTCCACCCAAGTATATTTTCTTCCCATCTTACAATGAAAGAACAAAGCAAGTAATGAAAGATGTGCATAATGATCCATTTATTTTTTAAAAAAAAAATCACTGCAACTGATAAACAGCATGTGACCATCATCAAAATATACATACATTCAACAGAGATGCATTTAAGTTTCTTGATATCTAAACTGCGATGATCATTGTTATACAGATTTCTTTTACACATAAAAAACTTTAACTTTAAAAGGGATCTGTTCTCTAGTTGCTGAGGTGCCCTTTAGATATTCTTCCAGCAACACAGGGACTACTTATCCAAGAGCAACGCCACCTGGGTGGGAGAATATTTAAATGACAAACAAGAGCTAACTGTATGGGTCTTTCCCACTGAATCAACATCTAATGGGGATGCTAACTCTGTAAGAAAGACTTTGCAGTCAGACCTAGTCACAAAGTTGGGTTACCCCCACATTCTCCCTGCTGTACAGGAGATGGATATAAAACTGCCCACCTGATTGTGAGAATATTCTAAAGGCACCTTAGATAGCTGTGATCTTACTGGAGTTCAGTGATGTTGGTCAAGATGTGATCTATGGCATATATCTTAAAAGAGGTATTTGGCTCTTCCTCTTAATAATTTGTGGTCTAGAATGAAGTTCACTGTCATATGCTCCAACTTTTTAAATGCCACAAGTTAAAAGTACCTTTAGTCACAAATCTACTGTCTTTTCATCCGGCATTGGCAGCTTTTCTGTGAAGGAAATATATCCATACTGCTTGCATTCTGGATAATCAACAGCATGTAAGAACCTGTACACAACATCCTAGAAGAAGGAAGGGAAAGGGGAAGACGGAATACTATTTATTTTACCTTTAATAATACTTTTTTACACAAAGAAGCATCAAAGATGTGCACTTTCACAGGCTAAGCAAACACATACATTTACTAACTTAATTCTTCACCCTGTTTTCAAAGAACAATGGTGGAGGGGAGGTCATCTCATAAAAAAATAAAGCCCAGCATTCCAAGCTATTATAAGAAATCTTGCAGAAATACAGTCCTCATTACAGCAGCATACCAGGGAAACAGAACCATGGTGGAAGCTTATAATTTAGAAGACAAATGCCCAGATGTTCCTACAGCCAGAACATTTGTGAAAAGGAAAGCAATGGAACATTCATATTCTGCCATGCCAGACAACATCAGCTTGGTAAGGTCACTTCAGGCATAAGGAAATAAGCAAAGGCGCCAACCAATAGTACAAAGTCAAAGGTCAACCATAATGCTTCATACCAAGCTCTCAATAAAGCAGCTTTCCTGAGATTTGGTTTATTTGCCAGTTACAGGCAGGAGAAGAACCATTACTTGCTGCTGCAGGGTGGGAAAAGTCCACTCTTTGCGGTAAGACAGGTGGATCACCTTTTTATCCAGCCGCCATACTGGCAATATTTGCCCCTCGGGCATGAAGGATTTCACAAATCCCAGCTGGTTTGAGGTTTTTCTGTACATGACAAATGGAACATTTGAAAAGCAAATGTACTAAGCATAGAAGGCAAACAATTCCTTCAAAACAAAAAAAACTCCTGATAGATTTTCATTGCACTGCAACAATGAAGTGTTGCTGTCTCTTTGGCAGAGAGAGGAATTTGGTACAGCCAAATGCGTCAGCCAGGAGAGGAGGTCCATCTGAGGATAGTTCTTTTTTGTAGATCAGAGGTGCAGGTGCACAAAGTGACAAATAATAAAAGCAACTGTTTAACAAATCTACTGCTGACCTAAATTGCCATCCTGTAGCAGAATTTCTATGACAGTGAAGAATGTACTTTTCTGGGCTACCGCAGATGCATTTTAAGAGGATGGAACACTTCCTGAAGAGGAACACAACTACACAGTCATCTCCCATCTCATGTCAAAGCAAGCTCCTCTTGGCAGCTAGCCAGAGAGCCTCAAAATTAAACAAAACTGCAGTTCTTGAGTTTTCAAGTCCAAAGTCGCAGAAAACGACATGCAAAAGTCTGAAATTGGCAGGCATGCTTTACACACACACGCACACACACACCCTTTCCCACATATGCACCACATGCAAATCGTATGCAGTCCCCAGCTGCTTCTTCAGTCTCACCTTTTCAAGGAGTGCTCATGGATCTCCCCCCCCCCCAAAAAAAAATTGGTAACATGAAAGACTATTGAAATATAGGTACATAATTTTCCACTCCAGTAATTGCCTACTGCAACAGTTTTGTCCACAGAATACAAAATGACCTGATTTGGCATTAAATAATACAAAGAATGTCAAGGTTCAGTTAAAAGAAGAGGCCTGCTCTATACACAGATTCCTCAGAATGGACACCTTCTAGCTGTTCTACTCTCTCTTTTTCAAAACGGAGGAAAACCAGGTAGTTTCCCATAGTTTGAGATGCACATATATTGACATACTCTCAGTGCTGCCAGTGCCTCTCTGTTATTTCATTGTGCCTATACTGAGGAACCATATCTATGCAATTTCGTTGTTTTTTAATCTGATATAAATATACTGGTACATGGAGTGTACATAAGGCCTAAGCTACAAATTGTGTTTCTTTCCCTCTTTACCACTTTCATACAGTTCCTGACATCAACACTACTTTTAACAATGCCATCATTTGCTAGAAATTTCTCCCTCAACCCTCTAACAACAGCAGCTATTTCAGAAACAAGACCTCTACCAAGTGGTGTTAGACTTCTTCCTTCCCTCCTTTCTTCCATCACCAAGTGAACATCTAATTTATATTTTCCAAATCCAGCTACTGTGAACTATCTCCTGGTCACACTGGTCCAGCAGTGTACATGTGTATGTGCTTATCAATATGTTTATAACTGATAAAATAGGATTATTTATGTCATTCACCACCCCACCACCCCAATCTCTCCCCACCTCATCCATCTTTGATCAGTTGCACCCACCATTTAAAAAAAGTTTTGTATTTATGCTTTTGATTAATACATTGCCTTCATCAATTGTATCCAAAATATTTAACAGATATTCCAAAAGTTCTATCCCTATAGATATTTTATATAAATAGATAAAAGGTTCAAACAAAATATTCTCTGATTCTTATAGCTGAACTTTTCTTGTTAAATAGCACTGAAAACACTAATATCCAGCCTTTGCAAGTATGCTTGTGTGCATACATACATGCACACACATATAGATATAGGTGATTAAGACATATGTACACAGATACAAAAAAGGACACCCCTCACTGGAGCCCCAAAGAGAAAAATCCATTCCAATGAGCACACAACCCAAGGAACACCAATCATTAGAAGTAATGCCAGATATGATACTCTTTCCGTGCAATAATATTCTTCTTCTTCTTCCAGCCCATCAGGAATGCAGTATTTCAGAGCTGAAACTGCAAGACTGGTTCCAAACACAGGTGACTTATTGATGTCTCCACCTTGAGCTTTAAAGTGCTTTTGTACTGGCTGGATGTATTTGGTGTGAAGTTGGCTTCTGGGGGTAGCAGCTGAACAAATAAACCTGCATTAGGATGGCGATATCCACAAAGACCTGGAGAAGACCACAAATGGAGAACTGGAAAGGAGCTTGATTGAGAAGGAAGTATACAGTCTTGAAAGTGTCGCCACTGGTCCACATCAGTACCATCTTTACACTAAAAGGGAGGGAGAAAGGAAAACCTTTTTTAAGAGGAGAAGAAATGGAAAACTGAAAATAAATCCATTTATGTAACAAAAGAACTGTTGTACTGTGTCTATCCAGTCAAATGAATGCCATTGCCTGTAAGGGAAAAAAGCTCATCATTAAACCTTTATAACCTCCTAATGTAATATTATACCAATGCTCTCGACACAAACCAAAGTGCTGGTTGTTGCTTGCTGTTTGTTGCTGACCCAACCCTGTGGAAAGGCCTCCCAGAAGATGCGCAAAGAGCATCATTATGGTCGGTCTGCCTTCAGGAAGGCATGGCATCACCAAGCTGTTAATTTTACCTCGGGCCTTCTTGCTCAGCCCCAATACCATTCTTTGTGTTGGTGTACAGCCAGTACCAAGCCACCAGACAATAGGATCATGCATACACAGAAATAAGATAGGTGCCTCTAACTGTTCAGGTTACAATGCATTTAAAGGAAGACAATATGGTGCAATCTTCATTAAATCTCCTATTTTAGTTCTTCTTTGTGATCTCTAGAGCACATTATTATTCTGGTTTTCCTCCCAATTTATGTGTGAGAATAAAGTGAACAGAGTCCAAGACAGAATTTATAATGTAAAAGCAAACAGATGTTTTCATTAGTACGGTCTCCACAGTTTAAAAAACACTGCCATTTTGTAAGTGCTTGAAACAGCTCTTACTGTATTATAAATGGATGGCCTTTTTAATGGAATAAGGAGCACCCAGTAAAAGCTCTGGAGTCTGTTGTAATAAGCTAAATAGAGATTATGCGATGTGTATGGAGAGACAGCTATAATTGCATAAATGCGACAAAATAAGGCCCAACCATCATCTAACCAGCATGACAGAAAAAAGGGAAGCAGAGACAGAAACTAAAGGTTGCTAGTTTATATTCTGGTCAGCAAAGAGAGACAGAGGGCAGCACAATCCTAAAGCTTGGTTACTAAGCAGAAAAAGAGCCAAGGAGTTCATTGGGACTTAATCCTTTGTAAAGTTGCTCACAATCATGGCTGAAGAGCATAGCAGCCAATCCAGAGCTTCATGCAGATTGTAAAGATACCTGATTTTTTATCTAAGGCACACACATCCAAAGACTTAATGGCAAATCTTTGGCAAATGGAGCAGCGATTTCTGATTCCCACCTCCAACTGCAGAGCCCCACTATGCCCTGGTGCTGTTCCTGAGGGTCTGCAGACTCCCAGAAACAAAAACTGATGGAGCTCAATGACTGCAGTGGGAGGGCAAAATGGGAAAGCCCTATTCCAGAAAGTCCACAGATGGTTGGGTAATAGTTATTCATTAGCATGGGACAAGCCTGGTCACTGAAGTCACAGATTTTTTTTTCTATAACAAATACACAACTGAGGGAAATGCCGAAAGCACCAAAATTAAGTCTCTTCAATCATTTCTGTACAGATGTACATATCTCTCTCAGTTTGCCCTCACACGGTCCTTTTTCCTGTCCAATCATTTAAAAATTGCATATGGGAAAAGGAGGAGAAATCTTCTGTGTACTGAATCAAGGATCACCTTCTGTGAAGTCCGATGGCTGCTCAGAATTAATCTTATTTTTGAGGGGATAAAACCCCCAGAGAGACAGGAAGCGAGAAGTAGCACACAATCTGCCTGGAAGGAAGGAAGCAAATTCATGGCCAGATAAGGAGGATTTCATTACGCAAAGGTTATTTTTCCCATTCTGAGCAGCTGTTCTGCAGGAACAATTTCCCTCTCAGTTCAGGAAAAGGGGAAGAGATACACAACAACATAACTGTTCCGTGAAAGATACAGGAGGCATTTTTAAACAAGCAGGAAATATGCTAAGGAGACTCTGCGATCCCAGTCAAAGCTAACTTTGATCCCAGCTAACTTTGAAAAATCATGTCCACCATTTCTAAGTCACATCTTCGCTACCAAGCATCTGACTCCCTGGGTGATGTACAAAGAACATAAAATAAGGCTGTGTTGATGGAAAATCTCAACAGGGGAATTTTTGACATGATACAAAACCATCATCATTACAATGTTTTGGGGAAGCGGTTTCAGGGAGAGCAGGCTACAAATTGAGGAAAACAAATAACGTTGCACAATAGAAGTGTCAGGCTTCTTTAGATTCTAAAAAGGGATCATTGTTTGCAGAACTTGGAAATCACAGAATGTAAAGATTAATTAAAGAAAATTTAGAAGAGTCTCCTAGCACATTAAAGACTAACACCCATTTATTTCAGCTTCAGCTTTCATGATGTTAAGCCCACTTTGTCAAATGTGTGCGCCCATGCTTACAAAAGCTTATGCTACATTAAATTTGCTAGGTCTTTAAGAGCGCTCCTTTTGTTTTAACTTCCACAAATGAACAGGGCAACCCCACTAGAGTAAGTTTTATTACAGAGAATGAAAAATCTTCTGTGTGGTCAATACCAAGGCAGGCATTAACTCTTGGGGGCTACTGGCAGTTGGAAAGGTACAAATGAATGACTGAATGACAGCCCTACCAAAGATGAAAGATTTCATGTAAAAACACAGAGCAAACATTGTATACCAAACTACTTAAATCCAATAACACTTACATAACGACCTGTTAGGGTTCCCATCCTCTAGGTGGTGGCTGGAAATCTCAGATCTCCAGGTAATAGAGATCAGTTCGCCTGTAAAAAAATGATCGCTTTGGAAGGTGGACTCTATGGCTGCTAACAGATGGCCAACTTAGGGCAGCATCAAGCCAACCTGGAAGTGAGCCGGCCGGAAAAGGAGTGCCCAAGAGTATCCTGAGAGCCCGTGGAAGAGGAATGGACCATTGGCTCCCTGGGGAACATCTAGAGTGCTTACACATCCACGGCTCCCCGGATATTTTCTAGGTGCTTCCCGGATGTCCAGACAGCCAGGGAGGCACCTCAGAGCCACCCCAGCAAAAAGACATCACTTTGAAAGTGGCGCCTTTTTAAGCTAGCTCCTGGTGAGTCGGGGGCAGGACGGGGATGGCAGGCAGATGTGCGCATGTAGACACGCTTTTGGGGGGGGCACTTGCCTGCTGTCCCCGGGGCAGCTTAAACAGCCCATCTGTAACCAGCCACTGAGACTGAAGTCCCTTTCATACCCACACCCCACCATCCTCAGGCCCCACCCCTAAAATCTCCAGGTAGTTCCCAATGCAGTGCTATCAACCTTAACCTAAATGCTCTTAATATAATAAATCCTAAGACTGCAGGGACTCTTTCCCCATAGAATCTCATTTTTGCATTGTAGAATGAATACATTTTGCTGCACATCTCCAATGGGCTCCCCTGGCCCAGACCTTCTGGGTCACTTAAGGGAGCCACAATTAGGAAACTGTGAACAGCTTCCTAGCTGCAAGGAAAACAAACAAAGTGTGCTAGACAGGGATTGGAAGTGTGGTGAGCCATGCTGAAACATGGCTGGTTGAGGGGCAAGAAGAACGTAAGGTTTTTCAACAACACATATGCCAGAGGTAACAAAGGAAGCAAGAGCTGCTCCGAAAAAGATATTATTGCCAGCGGCTGAAGCAACAAAAATAGCACTTCCCAGCGATGTAATTCACTACCATGGTATCTAGTGACAACACGCCTCCCTAATGCAAGTGCCTTTCTTCTAGCTGAGCTTTCCAAAATGCTAGTTTAAACAATGGTATGCAAATACAATGTTCCAGTTATGCAATGCATAAAACTGCATTTACCAGAAATAAAGGATTTTCCAGCAGTAATTACATGTAAATTGAAAAGATGACAGGATGAATATTTTCGATGCTATGGCAATCAGTGCTCAGGGGACAAAAAAAAAACCCTTCACACCTCTCACTTTAGATTAGACTCTGAGTCAAGTATTTTGAAAAGACAGTGAAAGATATCCAGAGTATTCAAATACTGATAAGAAATAGCACATCAAACAAGGAAACACATTTTCTTTCTTGTACTTTGCATGTTGTTACCTGCAAGCGGAAGAAAGAAAATGCAACTGACATTACAAGTGACTTTTACACCTGTGATTCCTAAAGAAGGCTCTAACATGCTAAGATTGTCTAGACCTAACCAAGAAATAATTGATACTCATTTAAGGCTTCTACAGAGATCATGGGGGAGGGGGGTGTTGGCAAATAAATTCGCAATTGTCAAAGGGAATCCTGACATTTGCCTTCCATGAGAACACTTTATTGCACGGTGATCATTTTTTCTAAGCATTCAACACAACATTTTCCAAATGAGCAGCGTGTGTGTCTCTCTTTGTGTGTCCCGTACATATCCCTTCTGCAAGCAATGCCTACAGCAATAATTGTGATTGCAGACTATGTGATAACTGCAGTTGATCCTGACCAGAGTGGTAAGACTGCTGACTTAGAGTGGGGCATTGGGAACATGTCTGGTCCATTCTGAAAGATCTTTGCTGGCTCCCTATTAGTTTCCAGGAACAATTCAGTGTTGCTTTTCACTTCTGAAGCCTTACTTGGCCTTGAATAAAAAACCTCAGAGGGTTCCAGGACACAGCCTTCTCCACTGGAGCACTCCAAGTTTATCATATTTCCTCTCCGTCTTCCTGGTTTCTCCTCTTTCAAATTTTGGACATATCATTCTTCTGGGTTCCCCCCTCTGGCCATCTGGCTATTATACTGTTTTCAAGCTTTCTGTTATTTGGTTTGCTGCTAACTACCATATAAATGTCCTTATTAAGTTTAAGCATTATTTTTAGAATGTATGGGTGGTTTTGTCTATTCTGGTTTTATTGTAAGCTGCTTGAATCACAGCAGTGCCAACAGTGAAGAGTTTGAATGTAACACTGGATGCCTCGTAATCTATGGAGGCCCAAATCACAAATGTCACCAGATCGGCATTCTTCCATCTTCACCAGATCAGGTAACTGGCTCCCTATCTCTTCCCCCCTGACCTAGCCACAGTGACACATGTAATGGTCATCTCCAGGCAGAACTACTGCAACTCACTCTACACAGGACTACCCTTGGGTCTGATCCAGAAACTTCAGCTGGTCCAGAATGCAGCAGCATATATTCTGACTGGAGCACCATTAAGATTGTGCATGCATTTGGTGCTCCACCAGCTATACTAGCTTCCAGTTGAGTACCAGATCAAGTTCAAGGTTTTGGTTTTGACCTTGAAGGCCCCATGTGGTGTGAGACCAATGTACCTTCAAGACCGTCCCTCCTGGTATATCCCAGAAGAGCATTGTGGTCAGTGGACCAAGATCTGCTGGTGGTCCCTAGCCCCAAGGATGTCCACCTAGCCTCAAACAGAGCCAGAACCTTTTCAGCTCTGGCACTAACCTGGTGGAGAACTCTCCTTGCTGAGATTCAAGCCCCGTGGGACTTCATGCAGTTCCCCAGGGCCTGAAAAATGAAGGTGTTCTGCCAGACCTCTGAGCTGGCAGAGATCTAATAGTTTTGGCCTCTCCCTCCCTGCACTGCTTGCTTGCTGCTATGTGCAATCTATTTTGTCCTCTTCTGTCCCATCAGCACTGTCATCCATCCACACATATGCAGGGTACCTACACGGGAGCAATCAGATACGGTACAACTGTTGCTGCCATCATAATTGTTATTACTGCTATTTATTTATGTTTATTCTTTAATGCTTGGGCTGAAGTTTTAGAAGCTGGATTATGTATTCATTATTTATTGCAACCTGCTCTGAGCCTGCTTATGGGGTAGTTCAATGATAAATAAAATATTTTAATAGATAAATTGCTGGTGCAGTCTGGTGTGAGTTTCATGGGCATCCTTATGTTATACATGCACAACTAGCAATACCATTTCCGCACTCCCACATCATTTTGTTACCTTTTCATTTACAGTTACTTCTTTAGGGGAGCATCAGTGGCTCAGTGGTAGAGCATCTGCTTGGGAAGCAGAAGGTTCCAGGTTCAATCCCCGGCATTTCCAACTAAAAAGGGTCCAGGCAAATAGGCATGAAAAACCTCCGCTTGAGACCCTGGAGAGCCGCTGCCAGTCTGAGTAGACAATACTGACTTTGATGGACCAAGGGTCTGATTCAGTAGAAGGCAGCTTCATATGTTCATATATGTTCATATGTTTACTTCCAATTGTACCACTTGAAAGTGTACTCTTAAGTCATGAACACCAGCAAGGCTGAACTTTCCTTCACAGCAAGGTCTACTTGCTTTATGCACTTTTTAAAACCTCCTTAAAAATAAAAATCTTTGAACATTTCTATGTTGGGAGCAGGGGATTACAATTCTTTTTAAAAAGTCAAAACCAGCAGAAAAATTACCCCTTTTGCAGGAAATGCATTATGTAAGAATAGGGGTACTACATCACTAGCTTTGGATCAGGCTTAGCATGAAGAATAAAATTAATTTCCCCCCAGTACCCAGTCTTATACTAAAGCTTTACAACAAGGTTATTCTTTCAAGTAGTCACGTAAAAAAAATGTCCCTGTTCTTTCTAAGAGAACTACGAAATACATTCTGCTGTTTGATTTCATTTTCCAGCTTGTGCAAAGAAGACTTCACAAAGAACGATCTGCAGCACAGCATTCGTGATCGTTACCGCATTGCTCAGGGAACTTGACCCTGGCTGATGCTCCAGTAACCTCCTACATTCTGTTCCACTATATCAGTTACCCAATGTTGTCATTGTTTTATTTAGCCAAACTAAAATATTTCAATGTGAAACGAGTGGACTCAAGTGTGGACTTAAAGTGCTGCAAGAACAACCACAAGGGGAAAAGTTCATGAGGAGAGGCCATTCACAAGAATAGAGTCAAAGCAGATTGCTGTGACGTGCTTACCCAAAAGGTGAACAGCAATATAAATGGAAACATTCGTTCCAATGCCAAGTTGCAACTTTTAATGTCTAATTCGACTTGAACCATGTTCCTGTATCAAAACAGGCATCTTTAACAGCAGGTAGAAATACATATCAAGGATGGTTCAGATGTAATGCCAAACTGTAGCCTGTTCAAACAGGGCCAGATCTGTGTACACACACTCCCTTTTCTCCACTTTCTTCACTGTCACCCTGCCAGTCTAGGATTGCACACCAGATTCAAACTGTGTTTTGGAATCTAGATACAGATGGGATGCAAATTACTGCTTGCCATCTCAGACATAATGGCAAACTACGGTGGCTTGAGGCTAAAATGGAAGCAACTGATAACTCTGAAACTGTTCCTTCACGTGGCTCTAAGCCATGGTTTACTGATATATGTAAACCAGCGCTTTTCTTTTTTAGCAGGAATGCAGTTCCAGCTGGCTTGGTGTCAGGGGTGTATGGCCTAACATGCAAATGATCTCCTGCTGGGCTTTTTCTTTTTAAAAAAAGCCCTGAGTGAAACAATGGTGATGTCAGGGGGTGTGGTCTAATATGCAAATGAGTTCTCTGCTGGGCCTTTTCTACAAAAAAAAAGGCCTGATGTAAACTATTATTCTGTGCCTCTGCCAGAGGACCATTCTGCACCTAAGCAAAATGGAGACCATCCGTTAGAGTACCCAACTAATTTGGAGTGGGCATAGTCTTTTGCTGGTCGTGAGAGGGAAGGATGCAATGCCAGGTAGAAGACAGATACTTGACTGAAAGATTAAGTTATTGCATATTACTCAATCCATCTGACAAATGCAGGCAGCAGTGTCAACTGAAAAGGACTGTCAATTATTTGTGGTGGCCATTTTCTCAACAGTCTTTATAGCATCAGGACATCTGAATTAGTATACATGCCTGGTCTGCTAAAGGTCAGGGGCTTCTGTCAAATGCTCAGATTGCCTTTAGTTTCTCAACAACAAAAATTATGGTTACTCTCCTCTATTTATGCTGCTGGACCAAAAAACATTATAGCTAAAAAAAAAAAAAACTTTTGAAAATATAATCACTAAAAGGCAAAGAAGCTCCTTTGGGTCTGGTTGGTGAGCCCAGAATATAGACAAAATGCCTTTATCCTCAATTGCAGGCTTATTGCCATGAGATAAACATAAAATTGTTTCTGCAGTACAAGCTATGGAAATATGGGCTTACAAACATACCATCTCCAGAACTTCCATCCACCCCATCCCCAACAGACCCTCAGATGGGTCATTACTGTATTGTGTGATATAGCTCACTGAGTAAAAATGTTCGGTTTTGTACTCTCCACTATAAACACTTACTGAATCTTAAAATTCCCAGTGGAATTTCCCCTTTTATTAGTGTCATCTATCTGTGGTTCAACTGTTTATGCTGCTTTGCCCTTTTCTAGAACAAGTTTTCCTTTTACCCTCTTGCTCTTGGAACTTTCAAATCACCTACTACTTGAGTTTTTCTGTTTGTTCAAGATGTTTGCTACGTAGTTACTCCCTATTTAAAGTTAAAAAAAATACACAAATACTTATAAGGACAGGAGAAAAGACAGTCAAGATTTGCACAATTACATAATTTTTCAAGTTGCAGTGGTTTGAGCCACTTCTCTGGTTGTAATTACATCCTTGCCATAAGCCACAGACGAGCACTACGTTCATTCCCTGTGCAGTTACTAGATATCAAAATATTAAAAGGTCTTTCTTATTACATGAACACAGATGAACACTCGTGAAGCTGCCTTTTATTGAGTCAAGCTATTGGTCCATCAAGGTCAGTATTATCTACTCAGACTGGCAGCAACTTTCCAGGGTCTCAGGTTCAGATCTTTCACATCACCTACTACTGCTTGGTCCTTTTAAACTGGAGATTACACCCGAGACTTTCTGCATGCAAAGCAGAGGCTTTTCTACTAGGCTGCACCCCCTCCCCATGATGTGATATGAGTTTGCAGCCACCTTGTGCTCTAGGACTAGTCCACTGCAACTGCAAGCAAAACAACCAAATTCAAGTAAGAACACTGTATGCAGGTATGTGCACCCAAATTCAATTACCTGTGAAGTGGAACTTTTACAATACTGACTCATAAGACTGCACCAGCTTGATCTCGTTGTCTAGAAAGAAAAATCACTAGCATAGTATGTAAGAGTTTTCTTAACGCAGATATGTAATCACCTAGTTAAGTATGAAATAAAATGCTGCTATGGAAAAGTTCACAAACTTACTCATAGCCAAATAAAGGCTGCAATCTTAAGAACATTTTCCTGGGAATGAGCCCTGCTGAATAAAATGGGACTTAATTTTGAGAAAACCTGCTTAGCATAGCTCCCCGTTTATTTAATGGGAAATCTCTCTCCATTTGCACATAATAGTCAAGAGTCCAGTAGCACCTTTAAGACTAACAAATTTTATTGTAGCATAACCTTTCAAGAATCACAACTCTCTCCGTCAGATTCTGACAAGGAAAGCTGTGTTTTTCAAAAGGTTATGCCACAATAAAATTTGTCAGTCTTAATGGTTTATTCCGACAAGGAGAGCTGTGTTTCTCAAAAGCTTATGCCACAATAAAATCTCTCAGTCTTAAAGGCGCTGCTGGATTCCTTACTGTTTCGCAGCAACAGACTAACACGGCTAACTCCTCTGGATCATATGCACATAATACATCTTGTATCAAACAGATTAAAGTGCTTTGGGATCTCCTTCACTGGAAGTCTTCAAGCCAAGCATGTATCTAGGATGACTGAGGCAGTAGCTGGGCTGCTAGGTTCCCACCAGGCCAGGAGTGGAAATCCCCACCACCACCTCCTGTTTCCTGCTACTGTGGTCAACAGGAGGGGGAATGTTTAAAAAATAGCATTTGTCATTTCCATGGAAAACCCACAAGTGATGTCAGTCTGCTCTAGAAACTGTCAGATATTCTATGATTTACTGCCGTCACTTCCAGGTTTCCCCCAGGAGTGATGTAATGCTATCTGTTGATGGCACCCCCCCCCCCCCCCGTTCCCATTACTCCCAATGGTTGCCCAGCCAAGGCAGAGGAAAATATAAAGGAACAAAACCCAAGACACCACTGGCAATTTAACTGCAACAAAGAATTATGACTGGCATCTTGGCGCCAATGCAATCCACTTCCAAGTCTCCCAGTAGCATTTTTGCTAAAGGAGTACAGTTCAAAGCATGGGCAGTTTACAAACCTTTCCAATCAGATGTGTTCCATCTTGCACATAAAAACCTGGACTTTCATAATATGCTGGCCTTAATGCCTCTTCAGAAGCTGAGAGTGTAAATGTTGGTCAGCCATTAGGAGTTCTAAATTTAAAACTCATTCCAGCATGCCTCCGTGCACAACCTTAGGAAGGAATGTCTTATGTCATTTTGTAGTAATCTCTACGGCATTACTGCAGCGCTGACAACCTCAAGAGCTGGCAGTATGCACAGCCCTCATCTATATAGGAAAAAAAGCTAGTTAACTAGAATTGGGAAGGAAGAGCTCCAGTGGCTATTCTGGGAACTTTGGCACGAAGCAGAAACTATATCCCCAAGTGAATGGATAACGTAATCCAAATAGTTTGTTGCAATGTAGGGGGCAGAGAAGAACATCCTTCAATAGTAAGATATGATGGTTTCAGAGAAAGAAGAATCATCTTGGAATGTGCCAGTCACAGCCCAGCCTTAAAAAAGCAAGGGCCGCTTCATATCGCAAAAAGCACACATGTATATGTGTCCACGATCTAAGTGCATGAGGGCATCTCTCTATAGGTCACAAAGTATGAGGGGAAAGGTAGATGGTCTTTAACTAAATGTGCCCTTGGCATTTCCAAATTTAGTCCCTCTCACTGATCCTTGGGGTTGGGAAATTTCTGGCGATTTGGGGAGTGGAGCATAAGGAGGGCAGGGTTTGGGGAGGGGCTTCAGCAGGGTATAATGTCAGAGTTCACTCTCCAAAGCAGCCAGTTGTCTCCAGAGTCACCTGAAGAGCAATTGTAATAACAGAAGATCTTCAGGTGCCACCTGGAGGTTGGCAAGCCTATGCTGATCCTCATTAGCCACACCCCTGATTCTGTTCTTACAGAATGTGTACAAAGTATTCACATAGAATAGATGCTATTATGGATCAACTCCCAAGTGTCATGCAGGGTCTTGGTTTTGGCAGTGTGTCCATTCAGAACCCACATTTTAGAGTAAGCCGCTAATATGTTGCTAGTAGGCTGATAAGCTGTCCCAGAAGAGAATAACCTCTGCTTGGATTTCATTTTCAAGGGATGGAGCATTACTCTCCACAAACAAATACAGAGGAAGCTGCTTAGAAAAGCATTAGGGACACTGTAGAGTCATTGTGAGCCAGCTTTATTGGGGCACTTGCGCAATCATCAGAAAAATGGTTGGGAATCTTTTATCTTCATTTCAGACTGTGAAGGGTGACAAGACCAGGAACTTACAAGTCCTGCTTACCTGTGCTGAATAGGAGAACAAAGTCCCTGTTCTCATGCACTGTTATTTTTAGTTCCTCATTCCCCCCCAAGCCAGACTCAAACTTTAAACAATTTTTCCCGCTTTGTTCTTGCTATGCTTGTGAGATCTGGGGACCAGAAAGGGCATTCCTACCCAGCAGATTCCCACAGGGAAGGGCTGGCAGGGTGGATGGCCCAGGGCATCCATGAAGAATGCCAGATTATTTCTTTTAATAATCAAATTCCCTTTTGGCTAGTGAAATCTCTGCACCTCCCTGTTTCCACACTGCAGCAAAAATACCATTCACTGGACCACATCTTCTGGTCTCAAACCTCTCCTCCTGCCATTGTCTTAGTTCCAGAAAAGAATTTTCAGGCATTTCTTCATTGCTTTAGCTCCCCATTCCTGATCTTTGCAAAGCAAAGAGACCAGCTAGAGCTAAACATTTCTGCTCTGCCAGAGGTCTTGCCTCTCTCTTCCTCCCCAGCAGGGCCTCCAGTCCAAACCAACAGGATCCAGCCTTTCTGATGTCTATTTGAATTAGGCTTTCTCAGACCTCTTCTGTTTATCCCCTTGCTGAAAGTGCAAGAATGTACTCTGCTCCCCTTGGGGCCAGGATTCGTTAGGATGTTAACATTGCCTCAGACAGAACCAGTGTGGTGTGGTGGTCAGCATGTTGGACTAAGAGCTGGAAGATCCAGGTTCAAATCCTCACTCTGCCATGGAAGCTTTCTGGGTGACTATGGGGCAATCACGCACTCTCAGCCTTACCTACCTCACGGGGCTGTTGGCAGCCCCATAGCGAAGAGTCAAAGGGGGAGGGGGCCACAGAGGGGCCATAGGAGGGGGGCCGTGGGGGTGAGAGCAAGAAACACCTTTATGAACTCTTGTATATAGTGCACACTCAAGCTCTCTATGCATGTCACTACATATATTAAAATCTAGGGGTGTGTACAGGGGGAGTGGTCATTGTGCTAGTCCCACATCTGCATACGCATGATTGCTGGCTCATGTACATGGATTGTATATGCAAAGGTTCTCCTTTTGTGACAGAATGCTGCATTTTCAAACATTCCTGATCACAGAGACAGAGCCTACATGCATATGCTATCTGTGTGTGTAGACTGTGTTCATAAACTAGTGATGATGTGTAGACAGGGCCAGGGCCAGCATCTTTATGCCTGTTCTCCACTACACTCATTGACTTCACTGTGCCTAAAGCTGTGTGTTTGGACAGACTTTGAACCTTGTCAGCAGATCTCTCATTTTAATAGTTCATGTCAGAGTTGCTTCCATGAGCCACTAATGGAAGAAAAAGGCACCCCATGATTTGATAAGCAGGCCTTAAGGTTGCAGAATAGCTGATAATCCAAGATGATTTTCTTTTACCATTTGTTTTCTGGACTGGTTAATGAATCATGGGTGGTCTCTCACCCAGGGCCATTGCTGGGACACACTCAAGTGGAGGTGGTAGTTGCACAACACAGCACTACCACATGGACAATACAAACGGTTGCCAATCTCCAAGTGGAGATTCTGTAATAGCATTCATTTTTATCCATGAGCAGGTATCAAGGAAATTTTGGCAATCTACAGATTTCCTGAATGGAGATTCTGAGTTATACACTTACAACTTCACACCAGAGCCTTTTTTTTTGTAGCAGGAACTCCTTTGCATATAAGGCCATTCATCTCTGATGTAGCCAGTTCTCCTGGACCTTATAGTAGGCCCTGTACTAAGACCCCTGTAAGCTCTTGGAGGACTGGCTACATCAGGGATGTGTGGCCTAATATGCAAACTTGCAAAGGAGTTCCTGCTACAAAAAAAGTCCTGCTCCACACAATTGCATGTGGGGAAGCTGTACTGTTGTTCATGAAGAAGATCCATGACAAAGGACATCCTGGCAACATTTGTGGTCCCCCAATTTCTAAGCAACAGTACGCATAAATCCCCATATTTCCCCTTTTTTATTTTTTAACACTCAGAGGAGGAACTCAGAAAAACCAAGCCCAATAATGTTCTGTGTCTGTTTGGAATTCGACAAACAAGTTAATAAGAGAGATTATTATGGCTTTGGGGAGTAATTTTTGCAGGCTGAGGGTCATAATAGAACTCACTATTATTAATATAAATTTCTTTAATCCTTTTTCCTGCAATCCCCTCTGGAAAATATGAATTTATAGTAGTAATAAAATATTTAAACCCTTCATTCAATTTAGCTGAGATCATGCCAGTGATTTATATCTTTGTCTTATTAAACTAGCTCAATGATCTGCCTGTGCTATTTAAATATTGGGAAGATTTTGATTATTGCAGGTACTATGGAAGCTACATACCCCCTTGTAAATACAAATATGTAGTAATGATCTGTTAGCATAACTCTCTGTGGTCTCAACCAATTGTCTTAAAATGCAAGAGTTTTGTACAACTGCCAGTGAAAATCTTGTTAAGAGGAGTTAATTTTCATACTCCAAACACATCCTTCAGCATGAGAAAGGTTTTTGCACACTAAGATAAACATGAAAGATATCTATAACTCACACAGCATATCTATATAACTCACACAGCTCTCTGCTATTCTTTTTAGGTTCTTCCACTGCTGTCATTGAAAGTAAGCAGTGGCTTTCTTGACTGAGTCAATCTGTCTTTTCCTGCTGCCTTTGACTTCTCCTAGCGTTATTATCTTTTCCAGAGACTCTTGTCTTCCCACAATGTGACCAAAGTATAATAGCTTCCGTTTGGTCATTTTAGCTTCTAGGAAGAGTTCAGGCTAGATTTGATCTAGAACCCACTTATCTTCCTGATGGTCAATGGTACCCATAATACTTTCCCCAACACTACATTTCATATGAATCAACGTTCTTCCTATCCGCTTTTCTTTATTGTTCAACTTTCACACCCATAGTAACAGGGAATAATATTATATGAATTATCTTGATCTTGGTCACTGGCAGAGCTTTTTTTGTAGCAGGAACTCCTTTGCATATGTAGGCCCTGTAAACTCTTGGAAGATTGGCTACACCAGGGGTGTGCGGCCTAGTATGCAAAGGAGTTCCTGCTACAAAAAAAGCCCTGGTCGCCAGTGACACATCCTTCCACTTAAGGATCTTTTCTAGCACCTTTATAGCTGCCCTTCCCCGTCTCAAATTTCATTTCTTGGTTGCAGCAGTCTCTCTTTTGGTTGATGACTGAGCCAAGGAATAGAAAATCTTATAACAATTTATTCATTGTCAACCTTAACATTCCGTGTATTTCCTCAGTGCCCTGAACTGGATAGCACAGGCTAGCCCAACTTCATCAACTCTTAGAAGCTAAGCAGGGTTGGCCCTGGTTAATGTTTGGATGGGAGGCTACCAAAGAATACCTGTGCCACGATACAGAGGCAGGCAATGGCAAACCATCTCTGAATGTTTCTTGCCTTAAAAACCCTATGGAGTTACCATAGGTCAGCTGCAACTTGATGGCATTTTCCACCATCACTGATTTCTTAATAGTCATCACTTTTGTCTTCTTGATGTTCAGCTGTAATCCACCTTTGGCCTTTCTGCTTTGACCTTCATCAGGAATCATTTCAGGTCTTCACTGTTTTTTTTGCCAGTGATGTAGTTTCATCAGCATATTCCAAACTGTTAAAGTTCCCTCCATTGATTTTCACTCCACCGTCATCTACATCTAATCCAGTTTTTGTTATATGTTCTGCATTTAGACTGAACTGATAGGGAGATAAAACACATCCTTGTACATCACATTTGTCAATTGGAAACTATTTTGTTTCTCCAAGTTCTATCATAATAGTAGCCTCTTCTCCAGAGTATAGGTTGGGCATCAAAACAATCAGATGTTGTGGCACATCCATTTTTGACAAGAATCTGTGATAGAAAATCTCAAACCTGGAAAATTTGATCAAGTGGTGATTTTCTGCAGACAAGAGTATTAGGTGCTTTTTGTGAGCGGGGACTGCTCAGAAACAAAGAAGGCTATGCACATGTAAGTCTTCAGGGATTCGGAGGTGATATAGCAGAACTATCATTTGCCAAATAATTCTTTGCATCTATTTGGCCCTTGCCATGATCTCTAGACAAACTGATATTTCAGTTTTCACTAGCATTTTTGTTGAGTCAGATTAACCTATACAGGAACTTTAATGTGTGATTGGCATCAGGGAAATGGTGCAAGTGGGGGGAAATTAAATATCCTCTTCCATTGGTCTGAACCAAAGTGGGGGGGAGGCTCTGAGAACACCCACTCACCTAAAAAACCCATTATGGTATATTGATTAGACCAGAGGTGTCTAACTCATTTGTAATGAGGGATGGATCTGACATACATGTAGGCTTCCCAACCCGCCCCTCCCCCGCCCTGCCGGGGGACCCCTGGATTAGCAGCCTCCTCCCCCGTTCTTCAAAAATCCAGGGGGGGGGGGAACGGCACCGTGTCTCTTTCCCTGCCTGCCTCCCTCGCAGGCTTCAGGCTTCTCCCTTCCTCCCAGTCACAAAGACCCACCCACCGTCGGCCTGCTATTTGCTCCAGTCCGGCCTCCCTTCGTGAGGTACATGCTGGGACTCGTAGTCCTTGGGTCCTCTCCGGCTGGGTGGCGTCTCCTCGGGGAGTCTGGCCAGCGGAGGGGGGGGAACTCCGCCCCAGAGGTCCATGTGCATTTCTACCTCCAGAGGCTTCAGTCGCTGATTGAAAGGCTTCCTCTTGGGATGGGGTGTCTGTGTTACTTTGAAGAAGTTGGCAGCAACTTGTGAGTAGAGAGGCCAATCCCCCTTCAGAGTCGCCAGAAATGGGGGGGAGAGTCTGCTGAGCACTTCATTATTCCCTATGTGGAGATCGATTCTCATAGGGTACAATGGGGAATTGATCTGGAGGTTTCGGGGGCTCTGGGGGCGCTGTTTTTTGAGGTAGAGGCACCAAATTTTCAGTATAGTATCTAGTGACTCTTCCCAAAGTATCCCCCAAGTTTCAAAACGATTGGACCATGGGGTCCAATTCTATGAGCCCCAAAAGAAGGTGCCCCTATCCTTCATTATTTCCTATGGAAGGAAGACATTTAAAAAGGTGTGCAGTCCCTTTAAATGTGATGGCCAGAACTCCCTTGGAGTTCAATTATGCTTGTCACTCCCTTGTTCCTGGCTCTGCCCTGATGTCTCCTGGCTCCACCCCCAAAGTCCCCAGATATTTCTTGAATTGGACTTGGCAACCCTACATACATGAGACCTGGTCAGGCTGTAAAAATGTAAGTCCAGGTAGCAGAGATATAAACTTTATAAAGAACACAAACAAACACAAAGATTTTTTAAAAACTGTTCTCCTTCCCCTCGCCCCTTCCTCCCCAAGGGAGGAGCCTCAGCCAATGGAGAAAACAGAGGCTTTGCTCTGTAGCTTCTGTGCGATTGAGCAAGCCTGGCAAAGCAAGCTCTGATGCAGAAGGAAGTAAGAGAGAGGGAGAAGGAAGCAGACAACAATGAGTTGCTCATGGTACTGATAGGAGCCCTCTGGGGGCTTGAGAGACCCACAGATCACACATTTGACACCCCTGGATTAGGCTGTTGAAGTACATGCTTCCAATCAGCCATGTTCATTGGATGACCTTTGGCTGCTGACTCTTTCCCAGCTAAGCCTTATTTATAGAGTTTTAGTGATGGTTAATGGGGTGAGCCTCTATATGCTGCCCTGAGCTCACTGGAAAACGAGCAGGATAAAAAATATAGTATGTAAATAAAGGGAGAGATCCAGATCACATGTGGTTGCATCCAAGTTGTGAGAAGAAGTTAAAAGCCTTCTCAGGAGGTAGTTCCTGTATAAACCCCACTGAAATTAATTCAAGCCCATTTTGACCTTAGTATTTAACAAAATTTAAAAGCTAAGTTTTAAACAGTCACAGTGGTATTCCAGGCTGATGATGAAAGAAATAAAAACGGAGTTATAGTGCAGAAGAACTTTCAAAAGCATACATAATTTCTTCTTGCTGAAAAGCAGACCCTCGTCTCTTCCCAGAAGTATGATTGAAAAGGGCACAAGGATTCCTACTGAAAGTCTATGGCATTCAGTCCTCTTTCGAAAGATAATTTTCTAGCAGAGAGTTGAAGAAAAGAAACTATTCTAAAACGGTTGACATTTTCAATTTTTCTCTCATTTTATGCTGACCGGATAAACAACAAAAGCAGACGTTTCAGCCACCCAATTTTCCTGCAAGTACTGCCAAGAAGCATTAAAAGCTCTCTTTCCCCATGACTCATCAGCTTCTGCCTGTGCACCTAATTCATAACCACGATCCATTCATCAGCACCATTACAGCATTTAGTGATTAAGTGGGCCTTTTGTAATTCTTCTTTAGAAGCACAGGCCTGAA
This sequence comes from Heteronotia binoei, assembly GCF_032191835.1. Lineage (NCBI taxonomy): Eukaryota > Metazoa > Chordata > Lepidosauria > Squamata > Gekkonidae > Heteronotia > Heteronotia binoei. Next base: position 102,652,823 of record NC_083229.1, read on the forward strand.
GTGAGGAACAAAAAAATAATGGAAGTCCATCGGCTTGCATTAACCTTTGTGGTGTACAAGATTTGACTTTTTAAACAACAGATAAAGTATTTCTCAATGGACCCATTTCTATGCTCAAATCCTCCAATATAAATTAGCAGTAATCTCAGAATGTCAGATGAGTCTGTGCTGGCATACAAGAGACCACCAAAAACACAAAAGACTTCAGAAAACGACAATGGACTCACAAAATATGTCTCTCACCTCAGTGTAAGAAATAGAATATGATTTTAAATACAGTTATTTAGTTCTTTGACAAGAAGAAAGTTTGATCCAATCAAACTAGATTTAGGGGGAATACATATAGCTGTTTATCCATTGCTTTAAATACAGAATCCTATCAGCTAACGGTAGCTGCTTTTTATCAACTTTACAACTTTTTCATCTTCCACAAAAGCTTACACTAGAATAAATGTGCATTAGTCTTAAATGTGCCACAAGACTCTTGTTTATTTTTATCACTATGTTCCTTGTACATACGATAGGGTTGCCAGCTCTGGGTTGGGACATACCTGGAGATGTTTTTTTTTGGGGGGGGGGGAGCCTGAGGAAGACAGTGTTTGGACAGGGGAGGGACTTCAATGGAGCATAATGCCATAGAGTCCATCTTCCACAGTGGCCATTTTCTCCAGGTGAACTGATCTCTATCCTCTGGAGATCAACTGTAATAGCAGGAGATCTCCAGCTAACATCTGGAGGCTGGCAACTCTAACATATAATTGAAAAGAAATCCTTTAAAGTAGCAGGTTAAATAGCTTGAGTGGTACTGTATTTCTAATTCAGTTACTAGGCCAAAGGCCCCACCATGCAAGAACCATAGCCCTCAAAACCACAGCTCTAAATATGGTTACACTTACAGAGAGAGTCCTGATAAAACCTTTAAATAGAAAAAAAGGAGATATTTAGTAGAACCTTCTCCAGTGATCTCATTGTAGGGATGGAGAATCATGTGATGTCAAGAGAGAGGGAGAAGCAAGTAAGCACATTTCTCAAGAGGTAAAAGCCAGAATGGGGTTGAAAAGCTAATAGAAACACCAGGCTGTCTGAAGTCTAGGAGCTATGAGGAAAAGCTGAAATCTGGTCTCATAGTCCAAGGACTTCTATTGTTTGGCAAGAATGTCAGAAATGCAGTTCTTCAATTTGGCCCAACACTTGCTTGGTGCTAATATGTCTGAGAAAGCTTCTGGTTCGTTTAACCTCCCTATTAGATAAACTGTTGGTTTCCCTTGGAGTGAGGTTGAGACTTGGATATTCATTCTCAGGCCTTCTGAGTATTTGATTGTCAACTGTGAATATCACAGAATCATTTCAGTTTAATATTCAAGGGCCAACCATAAGACCCTCTTACTTTTAGCCTCAAATAAGTGTGAAATCATTGAATTTGTAGCAAAACTCCTCAACTATGCTTCCATAGATTCTATTGTAATCCATTTGGTTCTGTGCTGTCATGCCAGTAAAGGTTTTGTGTGTGTGTATATTCAGGTAACCAGCTCGAGGTTGACTCAGCCTTCCATCCTTCCGAGGTCGGTAAAATGAGTACCCGGATTGCTGAGGGGAAAGTGTAGATGCCTGGGGAAGGCAATGGCAAACCAACCCATAAAAAGTCTGCCGTGAAAACGTTGTGAAAGCAACATCACCCCAGAGTCAGAAATGGCTGGTGCTTGCACCTTTACCTTTTTATATTCAAGGGTCTCATTCTTTTGATTGTATTCCTTAACTCCAGGATACTCATCCAGTTCTGAAGCCTGCTGTTGCCTGACACAGTGCTAGGAAGCACGTGCCATCCTTTCCTTCGAAGTCATGCTCTTTCATTATGCTAACATCCCACAGCTCTGAAGTGATGCATTTACTTCTTGGATTTTTTAAATCATATGATGTAAAAGATATTAAACATCGTCTAATCATTAATCATAAACTGAATTCCCTTTTGTGAAACAATTAGCTACTATTAAAATACTCATTTATAAATAGCAGAGACTGAACTTTCCTGAACTGAGCAGAAATTAATTCTCTCCTTAGTAGACATTGTTAATGAGCTATTTTGGGAGCTCTTGTACTTGGAAGGCAAGATTAGAATGGTCATTAATAAATCTGGACTTGCACTGCCTGGATTTCTTTCTTGCTGTGTAGCGTCTTCTGCACAGAACAGAGCCCCAGATTACTATGAATTGACAAGATGGAAAGGGTCTGGATGTTCAATGAGCCTCTGCAGATTAAAACTCTGCTACAAAACACAATGAAATGTAAATATGGGGGGGGGGGGAATTGAACTGGTTACATTATTCTTCCTGAGCAAAATAGTCATGCTAACCAAATGCCTGCTGTGATGTAGTGGTTAAAAGTGGCAGATTCTCCACATGAAGCCTGCTAGGTGACCTTGGGACAGTCACAGTCCTCTCTCAACTTTCTCAGCCTCACCTACTTCACAAGGTGCCTGCCTTGAGGAGAGGAAGGAAAGGAGATCAGAAGCCACTTTGGGACTCCTTAAGGCAGAGGGAAGCCAGGTATACAAACCTACTCTTCTGCTGCTGTGCCTATTCCTTGAAAGAAATTGCCTTGAAATCAGACCACAGCACCATCTACTTCAGTGCACTGTTTGCAAGAGTGACCAGATAGGAACCACTGAGGATCACACGCAGCCAGATATGACATACACAGACATCCTCTGCTGTATATCTCCCTGCCAGGTGGTCATCAAGAAGTACACTTGTCTTTGAATATGAGAATTCAATTTTTCTTTAAGTGGCTAGCAACGATTTGTAGACATCCTTCATATCTTTTTTTAAAAAAACAGTCAGCTTGTCTAACTGAAATCACCATGGGATTACAGGAGAGAAGAAGCTAGTGGCTGAAGAATAAATGAAAGAAAGGAAGGATGATCAGGGAATATGATGAAGAGAGTGAAGGAAATTTTGCTGATGGTGACAGGAATCCATACCGAGGCCTACATGACTCATCATACGCAAGTGTGTGTAATGGCAATTCAATAGCATTTTAGTTCTGGAAAAGCTGCTCCTAGTGGAGGTGACTGCAAGCAGAGAAGTGGTGCCTGGGTGGGTGGAGACTCCTCTTTCTCGGTCAGTTTCCCCACTCCAATTCACCCCCTCAAGTGTCTCCTCCCTGCAGGATTTCAAAGGGATGAGTGAGAGAGGGTTGGAGAAGCCATTTGGGAATAGGATTTGGAGCTTCAAAGTGGTGGATGGGAAAAGGAGTGCTTCTGCACTCCTAGGGCTTCTGTATTCCCAATCACATTCACCAGAACCAGTACCTCCTTTTCTACAAAAGACAACTGTGCTACTATTTCGTGTTTGTGTAAACCATGCAGTTTGGGTCTCAAACATTCATGGTCCTGTAAGTTGTATAGCAACACTGCAGCTTCTGTTATGCTGAGAAAATGAATGTCAGTTCACAGGACTTCTAGCATTCAGTCTAGCCAGAGAAGAGAAAATTATGCCTCCGGCATTTTCTGACCTAATCGACAGGGTGACCTTTGCCCAGTCACTTCCTTTCAGCCTGACCTACCTTACAGAGTTGTTGTGAGCATAAAGTGGAGGAAGGAAGAGCCATGTACTCTGCCCTGAGTCCCCTGGAGAAAGGGCAGCATGAAAATGCTTCAAAAACAAACAAACTAGTTCAATGAGGCATGTGCCCAAATGCAAGGCCCATTGTGCTGATGAGAAGGGCCCATGTTGAATAAATGTAAAGCCAAAATAAAAATGACTGTTCCTTCTGGCAGTCACCCTACATTCACAGAGCCAGCTACTACCAACATTTTCCCAAAGCAGAGTTGTTTGGTTGTAATGTTCTTCAACTGCCATACTTTACAGAGATGAAAAAGTTTCTGCTGTGTATTGTTTTGTTGCATAAGGAAACCAAGCTGCCATTGTGTGTACTGGGCTGCTTTTTATGAAACGCCACATATGGATAAACGAGAGGGTGTTAACTTGGGTCCCAACAGTGTTGTGAAGAAAAAGAAAACATAAGGCTCCACAGTAGTGAGTTATCAAATGATATAATAAAGGCACTGGAAATGAAAGGCAAAGCAGGGAACAGTAACAACAGAACTAAGTGCTGGCTGTATAAAACCCTTTTTCTCCCAGATGCCAGAGTAGATGCAAAATAAATATTTCAAGGGAAACAGAATTCACTCAGAACTAAGGGGACTACCAAATTATAAAAAGACATGACTTTGGAGGAGGGAGGGCAGACAGCCCAAATGGTTACTTTAAAAAAATTCTCTCGCACTGGAAAAGAAATTTAATTAAGTAAAATGAAGTCTAGCAAGAAAAGAGAACATTTCAATCAGAAAAGTTTTCTATTTAAAAAAGCAACAGCAAAGCAAATTCCTAGGTCTACTAAGAGTACACAAAGCACATGCCAAACACCATGTGAGTCTTTCTTTCATGGAGTTGACCTGGGCTGTTTCAAACACAACACATTCCACGTACCTGGAAAACTCTTCAGTATACAAAAAAGCATGCTTCACTGTCTACACATTGTGTGCATGCTTTTTCTGTACACTGAAGAGACATTCCATGGAAGAAATGTGCCATGTTAGAAACAGCCCAAGCAACTCCATTAAGAGTCATCCAAACTCAACATGATAGTGTTTGGAATGTGCTGTATATGCCTCTTGGTAGGCATACAATACTGCAATCGAATGCAGCTTATTAGGACATATACATGGTATGTGCAAGCAGCAAAACTTGGGTTGCCAGATTTGACTCAAGAAATATCTGGGGACTTTGGGGGTGGAGCCAGGAGACTATGGGGGTGGAGCCAGGAGCAAGGGTGTGACAACCATGACTGAACTCCAAAGGGAGTTATGGCAATCACATTTAAGGGACTGCATGCATTTTAAATGCCTTCCCTCCATTGTGAAATAATTTAAGATAGGGGCATCTTCTTTAGGGGCTTATAGAACTGGACCCCCTGGTCCAATGTTTTTGAAACCTGAGGGGTATTTTGAGGAGAAGCACTGGATGCTAGGCTGCAAATTTGGTTCCCCTACCTAAAAAAAAAACAGGGGAGCTCTGAGCCCCAGTTACCCACCAATCAATTATCCATTATACGCTATGGGAATTGGACTCCATAGAGTATAATGGAGTGCCCAGCAGACATTTTCTGCCCCCCCCCCTTCTGATAACCCTGAAGTGGGGGGGCCTCCAAACCAGGGGATCCCCTGTCCCCAGCTGGGGATTGGCAACCCTAAAACAGAAGCATACAATCACCTTTTGCCATCGCCTGCACAATATTTAAATGCCTTTTCCTGCAAAGATGCACTTTCCACAAAGGAGACCAGCAAAGTTTGAATGGCTCTTGTGTATGTAATGGGATCACTAGGTAATTTTTTTTAAAAGAATGTCAAGGGAATGCTGTCCTACTAATATAGTTTGGGAGGTGGTTTGCCAGGCTGGAAGATTTAGAGAGAGAACACAACTTTGAAAGGGAGATGCGCAGTGCCATGCATCTTGAAGTTCCTCATTTGACAGCATTTCTGATGACATCAAGGACAGAAGCCATATCTGAGGCATGATTAATCAGTGTCCAGGGTGAACAGGAAAATTCAAAAAGTCCTTTCAGCAGCCTCCATCCGTGACTCCTGATAATTTATATTTAACTGGAGGCTGGATGATCGTCTTACAAAATTCATCATGCTTCCAATTGTTGAAAGCCACAGTGACAAAAAACTCAACCTGATAACTGATTCTGCCTCCCCCACCCTCTCACACACTACGGAATTTGCAACTTATATAAATTATGCAAAGTAAGCATACGTGCTTATTTTGCTTAATTGATTCCATTTATGTTAACCATGGAGAGGGACAGTGAACTTCCAGGGCAAACTGAAAAACTGAATGACGAAAGTTGCACTCAGCCTTCCAGCTCTTCTTAAAAAGAACCCAGAGACATCTTGTTGATGTCTGCAGGGAGTAGCCATTTGGAAGCAATTGTCTCCAGTGCAAAAGGGCATTTGGCTTGGAGCTTTGCGGCCATTTTTGACTGGCCCCACCTCCACGGCAGCCATTCTGTGGAGACATCCGTTACCCTGTCTCAGAATTCTACAAGTGTCCTCAGGCTCAACAAAGTTAAAGACTACTGTGCTGTTTTTTAAAACCCAAGATAAAATCCTCAAGATACTGACTTTTGCATCTAACAAACTCTGGTACAGAATCTAATGTACAAAGCTGAGTAGTTAACATACTTCCTAGCTCAGAAAATCCTTTTCAAATTACTCATGCACCTATAATCCCATTACCATATGATGTTTTGCTTGGTTTTCTCCAGCTTCTCTAACTTTCACAGCAACAGTTAAACTCCCACAATAGAAACGCTGAGTCAGATCCCATGGAAAACCTCTTGTGCAGATGGAAACACAAAATATCATCACAAGTAACCCTTGCACTAAGTCATAAGAACATAAGAGAAGTCACGTGGGATCAGGCCAATGGCCCATCCAGTCCAACAGTGTATCACACAATGGCCAAAACCCAAGTAACATAAGGTGGTCTACCCGTGGGACCAGAACTCCAGAAGCCCTACCACTGTTGCCCCCCTAAGCACCAAGAATACAGAGAATCACCACAGAGCATCACCACCTCAGACACGGTATTCCATCTATACAGTGTATAGCCACTCTGCTTCATATGTTTATCCAATCCCCTCTTTCTATGCTTGTGGCTGCCACTACTTCCAGCAGCAGTGAATTCCACGTATTAATTACTCTTTGGATTAAGAGCACTTTTTGGACTTCCGGGGTTGGAAAATGCCGAGCTGAACTGCTTCTCAGAAGGGGAGCAGGCTGAAACTTCTGTTCGGGGTAGTGGAAGGCAATTTAATGCCTACTGCCTACTTTTCTCAGTCAGAGATCAGTCCAAGATATGCACAGGAAACTTTGAGGAGATTTATCTTGGCCTCAAAGGGGGGGCTCCTTTGAGGGGTCTCTGGAGACGAGTTGCATTTTCATCATCTGCAGAAGTTTCCAGAGTCATTTATTTGACATAAGCTCGACAGGATCCTAATCTTCTTTGATACTGCTAAACATCTAAATCTACACAAGTCCGGTGTTGATCTCGATAACTACAGAAAAGGTACAGATTGCTAGCTTTCATTACGGGACTAATTAAAGTTAAACAAAATAAAATCAGAAGGTGGGAAATTGAAATCTAGAAAGCATGGAAGGAGAAGGGGCGAAATTTGGACTTTGTAAATTTAAAGGACAGTACTAAAAAGTGGAAAGGAATTTATTTTTTTGTCTACTTGCGGTTTTTAAGAAAAAGCCCCATCGTCATAGAATTGCAGCTCCCACAGCCAACACAGGAAATACGTCAAGTATCGTGAGATCTCTCTACCAGCGAAAACGGGATTTGGTGGCAAGTAAAGCAGGAAGCATTGGATGGAAAAGGGAAATCATCGAAGCAGCCAGCCTACTCTAGGACTATAATATTATAGAAAAACATCGGCGGCCATTGCAAGGAGGCTAAAGTTTAAATAAAATTTGTAAAGTGTTCGGGACATTAAAAATTGGGGAGCCGACAGAGGTGACGTTTATAAGGTAAATGCTATTGGACATTATTGTTAATAACTATTTTAGAAGCCTCTAGAGAGAGAAAAAAACATTTTTAAAGTGAGGCAGAAAGTCACGATCGCCACATTGAAGAAAATAAAAACTTTAAAAATTAATATCTGAGCCCAGGAGGCTCTGAGGACAGCGAAATTAGGCTTATTGAAGAAAGCAAGCTTCACTCTTTTAAACCTGATAGTTGAAATTTAATTTGGTGAGGTCAAAATTTTTGGTGTTTTTACATGTCAGACCACAAGCAAGGACTGCTTCATTGGAGAAAATGCAGGACCAATTAGATATGATGGAAGCCAGGATAATGAAAGGGATGAAGGAGATGATAACTACTTCCAAAAAAGAAATTAGAAAAGATGTTGAAGAGCTAAAAAAAAGATATAGAAGATCTCAGAAAAGAGACTGTGGTAACATCAAAGAAAGTGCAAGAGATGAAAGGGAGAGTGAAAGTACATGATTCCACCTTGTTAAAAATAGAAGAAAAAGTGGCAATTCATGACTGCAAATTGATGGAGGCCCAGATACATCTGAGAGGACTACCTGAGGATGAAGAAACTGATTTGAAAGAATATATAATAAAAATAATTGTGGAATTTTTGGAGGAAGATCCTGAAGGGACTAGAAATATGTATGACTATATGTATAGAGTGAACTCACTTTATGCCAAAAAAAATAATCTACCAAGAGATGTGGTTATAAGATATATGACAAAAGAAATTGTGGGAAAGATCATGAATAAAAACTTTGAAAAGACATTGATAGTCGGAGGCAGCAGAGTAAGAATCATGAAGGAGTTGCCAAGACAAGTGATAAGTAACAGAACAGCATTCAAGAAATTGACAGAAAAATTACGAGACAATGAAATGAGGTATAGATGGATAATACCTGAAGGTTTGAGCTTTGAACTTCATGGAAAAAGAATTACAATTACAAATACACAGGAACTGCGTAGATTTTGTGAAGAACATAAAGAATTTGCACCATGATGGATTACAAATTAGTATATTGGAATGTAAATGGACTAAATTCACCACAAAAAAGAAAGGCAACGTTTCATTGGATTAAAAAGCAAAATTGTAATATAATTTGTTTACAAGAAAAACATATCAAACAAAAGGATTATGAATTTTTATGGAATAAGCAATTGGGACTAGAATTTCATTCATTGGCTGAACAGAAGAAAAGGGGAGTGATTTTTTTATATTAAACAAGAATTGGAGCCGAAATTAGTGTTTAAAGATAAAAATGGAAGATTTGTAGCAGTAGAAATAATATTAAATGCAAAAAAAAGTTGTTATTGGGACTGTATGCACCAAATGGAGCAAAGGATGCTTTTTAAAAAGACATTATACAACAATTTGATGAAGTGACATATGATCAAGTTTTGATAATGGGGGATTTTGATGGAACAATCCAGAATACACTGGATAGGTCTGGGGGAAAAAATAATAAGGAAGAAAAATTGCCAAAGTCTTTTTTTGAATTGGTCGAACAAGAAAACCTGAAAGATATATGGAGAAAATTTAACCCTGAAGTACGGGACTATACCTTCTTTTCAGCAAGACATAATACTTTTTCCAGAATTGACATGTTGTGGGGCACTAAGGATTTAGGCCTTATAACAAAGAAAATAGAGATTTTACCTAAAATAGGGGCTGATTATAACCCAATAATGTGGATTACAAAATTGTCCAAAAAGTCGAGAAGATGGAGATTAAATGAAGATTTACTACAGAATAAAGAAATAGTGACATCTCTAGAAAAGGAAATTAAAGGTTTTTTTCCAAATAAACAACAAAGAAGATATAGAATTTCAGATGGTCTGGGATGCTTATAAAGCAGTAATGAGAGGAACATTGATTACATTGAATAATAAAGACAAGAGGGCAAAAGAAAAACAGATGTTGGACATTCAAAATGAAATAAAGAAAAAAGAAGGGGAACTGAGAAAAAGGCCAGGGAAAAAGAAAATTATGAGGGAGATTACAATATTACAAACACAAATGAGACATTTGTTAAATAAAGAACTGGAATGGAATCTGAAAAGATTACAGCAGAAATCTTTTGAGGGTGCAAATAAACCTGGAAAGTATTTGGCCTGGCAACTGAAAAAAAGAAAGTAAAATTATTAATAAAATTGTGGTTGATGGAAGAGAGTTGGTAGATCAGGAAGGAATAAAAAGAGAATTCTTTAAGTACTATGCCAAATTATTTAAGAGTGTTAAAATAAAGAAAGAAAAAATGGAAACGTATTTACAAAATATTAAAATAGCACCCTTAACAGAAAATATGAAAAAAGTTTTGAATTATCCAATTGAAAAAATAGAAATTGAGCAGCGATTAATGCAATGAAAAACGGAAATGCACCTGAGCCAGATGGATACACAGCTAAATTTTATAAAATCCTCAAAGAGGAATTAATACCGAAACTTCAGAAATTGATGAACATTATAAGAATAAAAGGGAAAATACCAAATACATGGAAGGAAGCTGTTATTTTGTTGATTCCAAAAGAAGATAGAGATGTCACAAATGTAAAAAATTATAGACCAATTTCACTATTAAACAATGATTATATAATATATACAAGAATATTGGCAGAACAGCTTAAACATCATTTGATAAATTTTACAAAGGAGGATCAAGCGGGGTTTCTTCCCAAAAGGCAAATAAGAGGCAATATTAGAACTGTTGTAAATATCGTGGAATATTATGAAAGGCATCCAGAAAAGGAAGTTGCATTATTCTTTGTGGATGCAGAGAAAGCATTTGATAATTTAAACTGGGACTTTATGTTTGCAGTAATGAAGAAAATGGAGTTGGGGGGAAACTTTATAAGGATGATAAAAGCAATATATACTGAACAACGTGTAAGGCTATGTTTAAATGCAGATCTTACAGAAGATATGACAATTAGCAAAGGTACAAGACAAGGCTGTCTGCTTTCCTCACTGTTGTTTATAATGACTCTTGAAATCTTACTGATGCAAATCCAAGAAGACAAAGAAATAGAAGGATTAAAAGTAAAAGGATTTACTTACAAATATAGGGCATTTGCAGATGATATAATGTTTATAAATGAAAATCCCATACAAGTAACACCTTTGTTGTTAGTTAAAATACAAGAATATGGAGAACTAGTGGGACTTTATATTAATAAAGAAAAATCAAAACTTCTATGTAAAAATATGCAAGTAAGCAAACAAAAGGAACCGCAGAAGATAACGGGATGTGAAGTTACCTCTAAGGTAAAATATTTGGGTGTAGAGATAACAATGAAGAATATTGATTTGTTTAAAAACAATTATGAGAAGCTATGGCGTAAAATGGATGAAGATATGATAAAATGGAATAAACTTAATTTGTCATTGCTTGGCAGAATAGCTGCAATTACGATGAATATTCTGCCAAGAATAATGTATTTGTTTCAAACTATTCCGATTGTGAAAGACAGTAAACAATTTAATAAATGGCAAAGGAAAATTTCAGAGTTTGTGTGGGCTGGGAAGAAATCAAGGATCAAAATGAAAATTTTAACAGATGCAGAAGAGAGAGGAGGATTCCAATTACCAGATTTAAAACTATATCATGAAGCAGTTTGTTTAGTGTGTATAAAAGAATGGGTGACGCTGTTAAACAAAAAACTTTTAGCGTTGGAAGGTCATGGAAATAAATTTGGCTGGCACGCTTATATGTACTATGCGGAAAAAAAGATGGATGGTTTTTCTTCTCACCATTATGTAAGAAACAATTTGCTAAATACATGGATGAAATATAAGAAATATGGGGATGAGAGAAAACCGTTATGGATCATGCCAGCAGAAGTAATAAAAATAACAGCTGAGACGGGTGAAGAAAAGTGGTTGTCATATAATCAACTATTAAAAATACAAAGTGGCAAAATAGAATTGAAAACTGCTGAAGAGCTTAATAATAAATATGATTGGTTCTAAATGCAACAAATAAAGAGCTTGGTGGAAAATGTTATTAAAACTGAAGAAATAAGAAAAGAGCAAACAAATGGAAAAAGTTCTGCTTGGAGACAATGAAAAATTAATTTCAAAATTATATAAATTATTCTTAAAATGGTCTACGGAAGATGAAGTAGTAAAATCTCAAATGATTAAGTGAGTAATTAATGTAAATAAAGAAATACAGATGGAAACTTGGGAATACTTGTCGAAGAATTCTATAAAGCTTTTGACGTGTCATAGTATTAAAGAGAACTGTTTTAAAATGATGTACAGATGGTATATAATTCCTAAAAAGTTGGCAAAGATGAACAATAAGATGCCAGATACATGTTGGAAATGTAAAAAACATGAAGGTTCTTTCTACCATATTTGGTGGACTTGTGAAAGAGCAAAAAAGTATTGGCAGGTGATTCAACAAGAAATTTCTAGGATCTTGGGATACGAATTTAAGAAGGTTGCAGAGACTTTTCTGTTGGGATTACAAATGGAAAAATTTCCAAAAGAAGGTAGAACTATAATTTGGTACTTGCTTTCAGCTGCTAGGACATTGTATGCGCAGTTGTGGAAGCAATAAAAAATACCAGAGAAATGGGATTGGATTGTAAAAATTATGACATGGAGTGAAATGGACAAATTAACAAGAATTTTAAGAGACTATGACTAAGAAGTTTTTAAGATGGAGTGAAAAAAGTTTAGAAGATATGTAGAAAAAGAGTGGAAAATAAAAGTACATTGGACAATTTGTGATAATGATTAAGTCTTAGAAGGAAGAAGAATATTAATCTTTGTTTTTATTAGTTAAGGGTACCTTTAAATATTAGTATTTTAAGTAAATAACACCGGTGGGGGTCAAGTAACAGGGGGAGGGGTGGTTAGAAAGTAATATATGGGATAGATAAAAAGAAGTTATTAATGATGTAAGAAATAGATATTGTTACCATATGTTACTAAATAAAATTGTTTTAAAACAAGAGCACTTTTTAAAATCTGTTCTAAACCTAAAACTAATTAATTTCATTGAATTCCCATGCGTTCCTGTATTGTGAGAAAGGGAGAAAAGGACTTCTTTCTCTGCCTTCTCTATCCCATGCATAATTTTGTAAACCTCTATCATGTTACCCCTCAATCATTATTTTGCCAAGCTAAAGAGCTCTTTAACCTTTCTTTAACCTCTTTAACCTTTAACCTTTCTTTGTAGGGAAGGCATTCCAGCCCCTTAATTTTAGTTGCCCTTTTCTGCGCCTTTTCAATGCTATCCTTTTAAGGTGCAGTAGCAAGAACTGTACACAGTATTCCAAATAAGGCTGCACCACAGATTTATACAGGGGTACTATGATACTGGCTGATTTGTTTTCAATCCCCTTCCTAATAATTCCCAGCACAGCATTTGCCTTTTTTATTGCAGTTGCACACTGAGACAACATCAGCGAGGGTATATCTAGCCTCTATCAATCTATGGTTAGAGTTAAATTATAATCCTAAAATCTGACTCCCGTGATCCCAAATGACAGCTTCCAGTCTTTTCGGTTAAAGGCAGTAATCAATAAACTGGTGAACATACAGTTTCTCTTCCTATTTGGTTTTAAAAATGGGGTATGACCAAGCAAAAACAACCCTAAAGCAAAAGGGTGGTAGACATTGAGCAGCAATGTGATGGAGAATTCACCAACCTTTTTAGAAGAAGAAGAAGAAGAAGATATTGGATTTATATCCCGCCCTCCACTCCGAAGAGTCTCAGAGCGGCTCACTATCTCCTTTATCTTCCTCCCCCACCACAGACACCCTTTGAGGTGGGTGGGGCTGGAGAGGGCTCTCACAGCAGCTGCCCTTTCAAAGACAACCTCTGCCAGAGCTATGGCTGACCCAAGACCATGCTAGCAGGTGCAAGCAGAGGAGTGGGGAATCAAACCCGGTTCTCCCAGATAAGAGTCAGCACACTTCACCACTACACCAAACTAGCTCCACATAGTGTTAGATATACAGTTGTTCTGGCTGTCTATCTTTTCCAAATGGAGATCCCAAGTCAATAATCCATTATATTGTATAAACTATTAATTACCTTTTTAGTCATCTATTGTAACACATTTAAAAATTCTTTGCTACCTTGTAAGGTTGTATAGGGTTCTGTGCTAGTCTATGACTGTAATAACAAAGACTGATTGACCGTATTTGCATTTCGGCTTGTGCAAGACAAAAAACAAAAACCCTCAATAATGACTCTCTTTGATCAACTCATATTGCACCCCCAAACTGGGGTTTTTACTTCTTGATTTCTGTGCACCGCAACAGTGATCAAAACTGGAAAACCAGTGCTTAATCATACAGTAGCTCTTACACAATATCTTGCACAAATATAATAACTGCATTAAATAAAACATCTCTTCTGCTATTGCATGTCAAGGATCCCACACACCGGCTTCCCTCATTCTTTTTAAAAAACAAATGTATCGTTATAATTATACACAGAGAAAAATGGGAAAATATGCTTATATATAGCCAAACAAAAGTAAAAGTCATATACAAGAAAAAGAAAATAAAGGAGGGAGGATGAATAAGAAGATGCAGAAGAAGAAAGATGAAGAAAGGAGGAGGAGATTGGATTTATATCCCACCCTTTACTCTGCTTAAAATTTCCTTTTTCCTTCCCCTCCCCACAACAGACACCCTGTGCAGTAGATGGAGTTGAGAAGTAGGTGGAATGGACCCTGAGAGAACAGCTCAGAGAGAACTTGCGACTGACTCAAGGTCACATCAGCAGATGCAAGTAGAGGAGTGGGGAATCAAACCTGGTTCTCTCAGATTAGAGTCCATGCTCCTTACCACCACACAAAACAACAAATCATGAAAGGCAAGTGGGTAAATCTTATCATTTATTTTCTTATTCCAGAATGTAATAAACAAACAGCATCCACTGTTTATTACAGTCATCAGTCTTTTTTATTACTCCTTCAGATTCTCTGATAATATGCTAGTCCTGTCAATAAAGCAGGACACCAAATTTTTATTGAACCATTAATTTACAAAAGGTGGGTTCTACCTTTGGTGCAATTCCCGGTTTTAATCAGAATAATTCTTGGATCATTTTGAAGAAAAGAAAAACAATAAAATGAATGAATATAGCCAAAATCTTAACTGAGACAGTTTAGTTACAGATGTAGGATCTTACCTCATTCCTTCAGTCGACCTGTTCTGATAGTTACGGTAGAGCTGTGGGAAGCCCATCATGGCTTCGGTGAATACAGCAAGGAAGCCCAATGTTTCCACAAAGATAATCGAGTCGAGAGAAAGGTAAGTGACATATCCTGTTACTCCAGTGAAAGCCAGAACACACTGCACATAATCTGTAAACTTGCTCCAGTGCCAGAAATAGATCAAGTCAAAATCTGAAAGACAACGTTTTTAAAGAATAAAACTGATAGTTTTGCCAAATCAAAATCTGAGGAATCTACTATAAAAACCTCAGTTATGGTAAGTTGAAAGCACAGCATTATACAGCTTGTGTCAATTAGCAAAAACAATGAGTAACAGCAGTGGTAAAAAAATAAACAAACATTTCGTGGTATATAAAACTGAACATATAGTCATGGTATGTTGTAAGGCAGGAGAATGAGACATATGGAAAGGACAACATACATCCAAAAGCTGCTTAAAACAAACCAAAGATAGCTGTCTGTTTTAAAGAAAATGCAAGAAACAGAGAATCGAAATAAAAACCGCAAGCTGAAGGCATGCAGCATAAAATATAGCCAACAATACTGAATCTAAAACCTCAAGGCTGATTCACAAGGTTATTAAGAGCATAACAGAAGCCATGTGGGATCAGGCGAATGGTCCATCCAGTCAAACACTCTGGTGTCATACAGTGGCAAAAAACCAGGTGACATTAGGAGGTCCACAAGCAGGGCCAGAACTCCAGAAGCTCTCCCACTGGTGCCCCTCAAGCACTAAGAATACAGTGCAGCACTGCCCCAGACACTGTGTTCCATCATAGTCACTGACAAAATGTAGACACCCAATCTCTTTTGCCTGACTTGAGCATATATTGACCCAATCAATGTGTTGATAAGTTAAAATAACGTATTACAAAACAGTTATTTCATCTAGCTGCTTTCCTCAATTCTTTTGCTATTATTTAAATCATCTTCTAACCTTTGATCTGGTGAGTGATAATGAACTCCAAGAGTTAAACTTCTCTTTGAGCACACTATTTCCACCCATAGCATTTCTGTAAGTGAATCTATTTCTCTTATATTCTCAGTCTTTACTGCACTGTACACGAGCTCTGACATACAGAGCCACTCCACCTCTGACCCTTTCCTTCCTATCCTTCTGATATAATTTATATTCAGGAATCACTGTATCCCACTGACTATGCTCATCCCACCAAGTTTCTGAAATGCCCACAATGTCTATGTTCTCCTCTGACACTTAAACATTCCAGTTCCCCCATTTTTACCTCGGACACTTCTAGTATTTGTATATAAACATCTATAATTTCCCAGACATGTTAGGCCTGCAACCTTCCTCCTGTGGCCTCTAGACCTTGCCAGGCAATCAATATAGTTGGTCACCCTGTCAGTAGCCAGCCCTAATCCATTTCCCTGTAGAATGGTAACAGCTACTTCTTCATCTCTTTGAGATGAGCCATCCTGAACCAGAGACATTTCATCTCCCCAAGCTTTCCCCAAGCTTTAGTTTAAAAACTGCTCTGCCGCCTTTGTACAGCTCCTTCTTGTTCCAAAAAGCATCCCAGTGCCTAACTAACTTTGACTCTTCCTCCCTACACCATCTTCTCACCCACACGTCGAGACTCCTAATTTGTGCCTGCCTAGCTGACCCTGCATGTGAACAGACAGCACTTCTGAGAAGGCTACGTTGGAGGTCCTGCTGGCCTTAAGTCTTCAGCCTGGGAGCCTAAATTTTAGCACCAGGACCACACAGCCACATTTCCCCATATTGTTGGTGCCAACACATACCATGACCACTAGCTTTTCCCCAGCACTGTCTAACAGCCTATCTAGACCAGGGGTGTCAAACATGCAGTTTGGGGGCTGAATCAGGCCCACAGAGGGCTCCAATTAGGTCCCCGAGCAACTGGCTGCCATCTGCTTCCTTCTCCCTCTCTCTTGCTTCCTTTTGCATAGCAGCTTGCTTTGCAAGGCTTGTTCAATTACACAAGAGCTACAGAACAAAGCCTCTATTTTCACCATCGGATGAGGCTCCTCCCTTGTTGAGGAATAGCTTGCCTTGCCAGGCTCTCTCAGTCACACAGCGGAGCTGCTGAATGAAGACTCTCTTCCTTCTATTGACTGCGGCTCCTCCCCCACCAAGTCCCTGGGGAAGGAAGGAAAAAGTCAGAGCTTCCTTTGACCAGGTCCCTTGATCCCATGGGAGAAACACAAAGAAAGCATCTTTAAGACCAATGAGTGCTAACATTTTAAGCATGTTTTAAGTTTTTAAAAAATGCATAGTTGTGTTTGTCTGTGTTCTCTGCTACCTAATCTTAAATAGGTACACACATGGCCCAGCCAGACATGGCCTGGCCCAACCAGACATGGCCCGGCCCAACAAGCTCTCCTTTATGTCAGATCTAGCCCTCATAACAAATGAGTTTGACACCCCTGATCTAGATCTTGCATAATGTCTGCTACCTTTGTACCAGGCAGGCAAGTCACAAATGAGTTCGACACCCCTGATCTGTACCTTGCATAATGTCTGCTACTTTGTACCAGGCAGCCAAGTCACCATGTGTCCAGTACACAGGTTTGCTATCTATCTGCATGCTTAAGGATCTAATCACCCACTACCAAAAGCTAGCCTCCCTCCCTCAGTATGGTTCCATCATGCAAAAGGATGCCTGCTTACCAATTGTAGAAGGGGTCTCCTTTTGAGGGAACATTCCTTCTTTCATCAACATGATACCATTTCCCCTTGACCCCCATGCTTCCTGACAGCGACAAGGATGCCATTCTCAGAATGGGACACATCTAACAATTCCCCAATTCCATGTGCCTAACAGAGTGCAAACTAGTTCCCTCAGAACCAGGAGCTCCTTGCACCAAATGGACACTCATGACTTCTGCCCAGTTCTTCATCAAATCATTTTTCAGTAACTTCATCAAATCATCTTTTAGGAACACTCATTATTCCTAACTTGTGAATTGTTAAAGACATGTTCCGATCTGTGCTTTTGAAGGATAAACTAAAGAATCAGCTTTGCAATAAGATGCATATTCACAATGTGAGCATAGTTTAATTTAATACCAGGGTAAGGAGGCAACCCCCCCCCCCCCAAATGCAGTATTTTCGAAGTCATGCTACAAATGATCAAATGAATAGTCAACTGTGCAATTAAACAGCTGTATTTTCTAAAAACAGAAGCCTATTTTGGTACTTAATGAATTTTTTGTTCCATTCAGGGCACAAACTCTACCCCTCCTCCCAATAAATGTCATTTTCTCCAAAAAAAATTCTGCCACAGCTCCCTAATTTTATAACCCTTCCCCTCAGATGGCTAAACAAATGTCTGATATTATCATATATAATAGACTTCAGATGTTCTGCAAAACAATTCTAAATAAGTCACGCTGTATGGTCAAATAATTAGTTCCAAATGCCTAGCAAAGTTATAAATAAAAGTATTAAAAGGACAGAACAATCCTGTGAGATGCTGTTTCCAAAGCAATGCAGAATACCCACTCTCCTTTAAAAGTATTAACTTCATTTGATTTGGGACTACTGCCTACTAATGTTCAGTTCTATATCTATACTCTTTTGCAAAAATGTTTGTATGATTTAAGGATAAGGTCCCATCAAGAAACTTAGCAGGTACAAGGATGGAGGCACTTTTGATGATTCCTCCTTCCCAGCAGCCCACCACTCTCCATGCTGTTTCTGGTGAATAGGGATGGAGCAGGGAAACAGAATGAAGGAGGATCAGAGACCCTCTGCTGGTATCAGCACAATTGCCCCTCCTTGAAACTGCAGAAATTCTAGGTGGTATCCAAGGCTGGATTGGCATGTATAATGCAGGTGTACCCAAACAAGGATTCTGAATTTAAGAACATATTGGATTTATACCCCAGTCTTACTCTGAATCTCAGAGCAGCTTACAATCTCCTTTACTGTCCTCCCCCACAACAGACACCATGCGAGATTGGTGGGGCTGAGAGAGCTCTTATGGATGCTGCCCTTTCAAGGACAGCTCTGCGACAAGCTATGGCTGACCCGAGGCCATTCCAGCAGCTACAAGTGGAGGAGTGGGGAATCAAACCCTGTTCTCCCAGATAAGAGACCACACACTTTACCACTACACCAAACTGGCTCGGTTAAAGTGTTATGTAGGTCACTCCAATACCTTAATTACATTAAGTTCTAAATTTTAAAATTATAAAATATTGAAAAGCACAGTTTAAAAAAACCCCAAACACATAATAAAACAATGTGGTCTTCTCCGTAAATGATCATCATTTAATTTAAAGGAAGATTCCTGAGGTTGTAACCTAACTAATTGCTGTTCTCCTCACATCTTCATTCCTGGGTGCACAACATAGAGAGCCTGGGTGGGATACTGACCAGAGTGTCAAACTATCATCTGAGAGACTTAGGTTCACTAGATGACCTTGGGCCAGTCATGCACTCTCAGCCTACCCTACCTCACAGGGTTATTATGAGAGAAAAATGGAGGCGAGGAGAACAATGCAGGCCACTGTGGATCTCCATTGGAGTGAAAGGTACCATATACATGAAGCAAAATAAGTGGAAGTTTTTTTCTGAACAAAAGGAAGAACGATGTAGTACAGCAGCTAACCAAAAACTAAACCATCTGTCCTAAGAATTTTAAAGAGGATGTGCTTATTTAGACTGTTTTACCCTCTTTTCCTTGCAGATAATCAAACCAGCTTTCAACAAAATATGTCAGAATATAAATAAAACATGTTGCTGTAGGTTCGTATTAACCTCGTCTCTGGGTGCTCAATGCAGTTTCTTCATGCCTTCCTTCTTCCTCTTTTTCCAGGGCTGTCTTAACGCATGGGCCTGATGGGCACTTGCCCGTGAGCCCCACAAGCATAGGGGCCCCATACTAATCTGTGAGTAGTTGTTGTAGGGGCCCAGTACACTGCTTTGCTCAGGGCCCATAATGCTGTTAAAATGGCTGTCTTCTTCTTGTTGTGATTCTGCTGCAGCCGCCACATGTAGCAAACCAAGAGTAATGTAGTAATGGAAACAGGAAAGAAAGCCCGTAGGCATCTACGTAAACAAACCCCAGATTTGCCAATTATTTTATACAATCAAATATCCTCATAGAATCATACAATACCAAAAATGCAAATATAAGACACACCCATACACAAAGTCCATATACTTATAGCAATAGTCTATTTCTTTGGAATAAAAATCCTTGTTCCTTAAAGCTGGGACTCCATGACACGGTGCAATGAGCCATGACTCCGAGACACGGTGCAATGAGTCCTGTGCTCCAAATCTTCTTGTAGCCAGTGTAGAGATAACAAGCAGCAAGGCAAAAGAACGCAACAGGGATGCGCTTGATGCCCTGTTTCACATACTTCTACTAGCTGCATATACAAAAGGTTAAAATTCACTAGCACATAGATAAGCAAACAATTTTAAATTTACAAACACTTCAGGCATTCCTATACATACCTTCAAAACATTTTTACAACTTATGTGGGAGACCAACGCTCCAACTATTCTGCAGACAAAGACGGCTTTGAATAACAAAATCCACTGCACTTATAACCTACAGGTGTAATCAATCAAATGCTCTCTTAAAGTATCTACAGCGGTATTTCCTACAGATCACAATACAAAGTTTATAAGATTACAAAAAGCACGACAAATCTCAATCGCTGTTCAATCCATTGGGAACCAAGGAGTTTAATCTAAAAATCCATCACATTTCCTGCTTCAAAAGCCACTTATGCATATCCACTTTCCCATAAAGCCAAACGGAAAATTTTTCCAACACAAAAAATTTAAGATGGCCAGGAGGAGGCAAACTCAAGGGTTAAAGATAAACTGACCTGTGCATTTCAGTTTTCTCCACTTTCGTATTCTATCCAAAACACTCTTAAAAATTTTTGGTCCTTGGTAAAAGACTTACCTGGGTGTAGTAATTTTCCAAAAATAGGATACCGCAGGACAAAAAACGTATCCAATACTTTGGTGAGATCTGACTTTAAGAAAATGCCCTTTCCTACTTACGTGGTGGGGGGGGGCACCATAAATGCGGGACGTGCTCCACTTGCCCTTTATCTTTGGAACTCAGAGAGTTTCAACATCCAAGTTCAGGTTTTAGAGTTAAATTAAAAGATACAACAACATGTTCAACTAAAGGTTGGATTTATATAATTGTGTGTCCATGTCCAAAAATATATTGTGGGAGCACCAGATGGGCGGTACATACCCACGTCTTGGAACATAGGTCCCGTGTGAAGAATTTTGTGCCTGAAGCTCCTCTTTCAGAACATTTTCATGATTTACATCATGATCCAAATGTTCCTAAATTTTTTGTGTTCTTAAAATTTCCCGTTTGGCTTTATGGGAAAGTGGATATGCATAAGTGGCTTTTGAAGCAGGAAATGCGATGGATTTTAAAAATAAACTCCTTGGTTCCCAATGGATTGAACAGCGATTGGGATTTGTCCTGCTTTTTGTAATCTTATAAACTTTGTATTGTGATCTGTGGGAAATACCGCTGTATATACTTTAAGAGAGCATTTGATTGATTACACCTGTAATTTATAAGTGCAGTGGATTTTGTTATTCGAAGCCGTCTTCGTCTGCAGAATAGTTGGAGCGTTGGTCTCCCACATAAGTTGTAAAAATGTTTTGAAGGTATGTATAGGAATGCCTGACGTGCTCGTAAATTTAAAATTGTTTACTTATCTATGTGCTAGTGAATTTTAACCTTTTGTATATGCAGCTAGTAGAAGCCTATTGTGAAGCAGGGCATCAAGCGCATCCCTGTTGCGTTCTTTTGCCTTGCTGCTTGTTATCTCTACACTGGCTACAAGAAGATTTGGAGCACAGGACTCCACCTTGATGGCTCATTGCACCGTGTCTCGGAGTCCCAGCTTTAAGGAACAAGGATTTTTATTCCAAAGAATTAGACTATTGCTATAAGTATATAAACTTCGTATACGGGTGTGTCTTATATTTGCACTTTTGGTATTGTATGATTCTATGAGGATATTTGATTGTATAAAATAATTGGAAAATCTGAGGTTTGTTTACATAGATGCCTATAGGCTTTCTTTCCTGCAACCCCCACATGTGGCTGTTTGAATCCCTCTGGAGAAGCCCCTGCAAATTGCTTCCCACCAGATCTAGGCAGTTAAGGTATAAAACTGTTAAAGTTAAGGTATAAAATGGCCGCCCTGAGCCATTCGTGGGAAGGGCGGGATATAAATTCTAAATAAATAAATAAATAAAATGGGTGATCCTGGTCAGACTGGGAAGGGTACAGGATTAGGCTAGTTGTTGATGCTCTGGCAGGTGGGAAGAAATGACTTGTCACCTCCCTTTCCTTCCCTTAAACAGAAACATGTAGGAAAGGAGCAAATTCAGTACCAAAATTGGAGTTTTGTTTGTTTATTTGTTTACTAAGATAAGTATGGAAATGGTGTGAAATTTAATCCCAAGGACAGCTGGAAAAACTCTCTGTGGTTTTGGTAGAAATCCTAATGTTTAGTTGCTAATAGCTGTTGATGCAGTGAAAAAGCATCATTCAGAATGTCTTATTTTCTGAACAGATCAGAAAGCTGCACTACAGAACCACATCACACATACCTGAAAGGGTTTTCAGCCAGCTCATTAAAAATAAAAGCAGTTTCAATTCGTTTCCCCTTTGAAGCTCTATGCAGATGGACATTAACTTTTATAGAATGGCCGTAATGGAACTCCCCACCCTATAAGAGTCCAGTTCAGCTGGCTAGATGCTCTAATGATATTTCAGAGAGCACCACGGTAGACTCTGTGTGCTTGTAATAGAAACAAGGCTTGAGGGCTCTGGTGAAGGACCAGCTTAATTGTTGCCAAGTGGTCTGTGATGGCAATGCTCATCCAATAATGAGGCAACTGTGTACTTTTATTTCCCCCCCCCAAAAAAAGGAAGCTGCATTAATAAAAAAAGAGGAAAGCACACATAACGAGCTCTATGTATTTTTTAAAAAAGGAAGAAAACTCATTGGCTCTGAAATCCTATCCCAAGTGTCTTCATACATGATAAATGGCTGAGAAGCTGGTTTTCACTCCTTTTAGAGAAAACAGAATTTTAGTCCTAGAAACTTTTCGTAGATCTGAACTTACTTTAGCATGTTTCTTATTCTTTTCCCTCTCCAGCAGTTCAATCACCCTGTCTCGATGGTGAAGCAAGACTAAAATTTCCTGTTAGGAAAGTTGAATGCATCCAAGCATCACTTGCAGGCATAATGTTTCCATAGCACATAACTGCATCGGATTTATATACAATGAACCAAAACATATGATAGATGTACCACATGTATCCTAGGAATCAACCACATGTAGGCCCATGCAAATATTATATTTATGCATGGTCTCTTAGTGACTAAAAGGATTTCCAGCAATGGAGCAGACCTTCCTTGTCTCCCCCACCCCCACTGCAGCCCCAAATGTCCTGGCTCTTCTGATCCCTGGCTCTTGGGGGACAGAGACCCCACTAACAGCATGAAGGGAGAGCTGGAGGTCTGCAGAGGGAAGGGGGAATTGATTATACCAACTTCATTTCCGTTAATAGAAAATTTCCCATTGGTTAGAACCCACAATCTTGTTCCTTCACACTGAACAACCTCTATATGGCATAGGGCAGGGCGTCAAACTCATTTTTATGAGGGCCAGATCTGATATAAATGAGACCTAGTTGGGCTGGGCCATGTCAGGCCAAGCCATGGGTATACCTACTTAAGATCAGGGAGCAGAGATATAAACTTTATAAAGGACACAGACAAACACATTTATATATATATTTTTAAAAACCACCTTTAAAAAAGTTTAAAATGTTAGCATTTGTTGGTATTAAAGGTGTTTTCTTTGTAACTTTGTAACTGGTGAAAGGAAGCTCTGGCTCTTTCCTTCCGCCCTTCCTTCCCCAAGGGACCAGGATGGGAAAGGAAGAGAGGTTTGGCTCAGCAGCTCTGCTGTGCAATTGAGAGCGCCTGGAAAAACAGGCTCTGCCTTCCCCTCTTTCTCCCCAAGGGAGGACCCTCAGCCAATTGAGAAAACAGAGGTTTTGCTCTGTAGCTCCTGTGCAATTGAGCAAACCTTTAAAAAGCAAGCTGTTATGCAAAAGGGAGCAAGAGAGAGGAAGAAGGAAGCAGATGACAGTTGCTTGGGGGCCTGATTCAGCCCCTGCGCTGCATATTTGACACTCCTGCATAGAAGGTTCATCTGAAGGTCATAACAAGAGCCCAGCTGGAACAGACCAGTGGTTCATAATAAATCCAGCACACAGTTTCAGTTGTCTCCAATCAGTTGCCCTGGAGGACCAACTAACAGGGCAGGGGGGCCAAGGCTTCTGCCAGATGTTGCCTCCTAGCACTGGTTTTCAGCTTGGCCTTAGTCATCGATGGACCCGTCCTGCATCAATCATCTACTCTGTTTTTTAAACCATCTATGTTTGCGGCCATGACTGCATCTACTGGAATTGAATTCTACAATGTAAAATTCTCTTTTTAAAATTTTAACTTTACTTTCTCATCAAAGTAATTTTCCTTACAGGCCTTCTTTGACAAACATACCATTCCTTACTTATCCATTTGATTTTCTTAATGCTTTCTATATCAAAAAATTTCTTATGCAACTGCCAGGACTAAATACAAAACAGATGCTAGCCCCCAAAAAACCCCTCTTGAAAATAGTTTTCCCACTTCAGTGTCTCTCTTTTATGTACTCCAGCCTCTGTGGGCCACTTCTAGAACAATATTCTGTGGCTTCCAGCTGTGCCAAGTGGTGGCAACAGACAGATTCACAACACTATTCTCCATTAGCTTAGCTACAGGTTTGGTGGACCAGTCCAGAACAACTGAATGGATAATCTGAATCAATTTGTTCAAATCAACAAGAGAATTGCCATTTTTATTCCAAATTAAAATATTAAAATAAACCACCGGATTAAAAAATAATGCTAAAGCTAATTAATGTTACTCACGGTTTGATGAATTGGTCTCAAGGAATGCAATGCAAAAACTAATATTTTGCACCACTTTGGTTTCATAAAACCAGCCAAAATGGACAAACGCAAAACGACCTGATTACCAAATATGTAACATGGGCAAGTTAGAATGACTGTGCTTATTTCATCCAATGCTATCTTTTTTATACAGTACAAAGGGAGAAATGGAGTAAGCAGGGGCACCAAATGACCTCAGATCAAACCCTAAGGACCCTGAGAAGGATGGCGCATCAGGTACAATGAATTAAGGACATCTTTTGTTGTTCACCATCATGCATCTAAAATGAGCCTCCAATGGTACAATCCTACCGAGAATTACACCCTCCCAAATACATGGATTTAGGCTGCAAGCAGGTGGTTAGTTCAACCTTTCATTGTGGCTTGATACACAATCCCAGGGATACAATATACAAAGCAATGAAAACCATCAAGGTGATGCTTGGTAAGGACGTGTATTTTAGAAACACCTTATTAGATAACCACAGCAATTAGGAATTCCCAGATTACAATTCTGCACATCAGTCTCTGCCTTATGCAAAATAAGAACACTGCCTTAGAAAGTCAGACTGCTCAGAAAGTATGTTTTTACTCCAGAACTGAACTCATATTTATCTGATGCCTTTAAAATTCTGAGAATGGGAGGGAGTAGCTTCGCACTATTGAAGAGTTTTCAAGGTTAAGACAGTGCTGGCACTATACTTATCACTGTCAGCAGTAAAATAATTGGGTAGCAGGGAAGAGTGTATTAGAAGGGCTAGATTGGGGAAAGAAGGAGGGCTGTATGACAGCATAATTAATATTGCAGAAGGAGGAAAGAACTTTGTGCTCCCTAATAAATTGCAAACAAAAATTAGATGCTTCACATATTTTTACACAGATTGCCATAAACCCCTATAAGCTCCAATGGATAGCACTTTTCCCAACTGCACATCGACAAACACTTTCTGGTAGCAGGCAAAACTGGAAAGTTTTTGTTTTCTTGTGGGACTGAGTTCTCATTAAAAAAAACCCAACCCATCTCCTGCATCCAGATCCTCCTGGAAACCAAAAGCCCTGTTCTGGAAGTCCCATCCTTACTCCCAGGTCGATGTGAGGCCTGTGGAACATGGGAACGAAGGAAAGAGAATGCAAATGTGTTCACAGGCACATCCCTTTTTTTGTTCAAATCACAGAAGGCTCTAGGATACAGTTAAACATGCATTCTTAGGGCAGATTCACAAATTACAAAGTCCATGTGGATGTTTCATGGACTGTCACTCAGCTCCCACGGATGTGGGGGCCTGATTCAGATCGAGGCGATGGCAAGCAGGGTTTAAACTTCTCCCCACATACAACATTTTCCTGACCTCAGATGGCTTCAGGAACCCATTTGTCCTGTTAGGGAACCTTACATGTCACCAGGGGTGGAATTCTAGCAGGAGCTCCTTTTTTATATTAGGCCACACACCCCTGATATAGCCAAGCCTCCAAGAGCTTACAAAAAAGAGCCTTGTAAGTTCTTGGAGGATTGGCTACATCAAGGGTGTGTGGCCTAATATGCAAAGAGGCTCCTGCTAGAATTCCACTCCTGCATGTCATTGTAAGTACATTTAAGTACAGCAGAGCATACAGTAGCTCAGGTCAAAAGAAACGATGCAGCAGGAGAGGCCGAAGGTCCTCCTCCCTCCACACACCATGGTTCCAATCTGAATCGGGACCCCACCCACCTGGAAATGAGCTTCTCAGCATGGATCCGCAGAGTCCTTAAGGCAGCCATCAGTGCAATGGGAAGGCACCACTCAGCTGTTTTCAACCCAAAAGCGGCCAGGCACCGCTAAAACAGCGCTAAAATAGTACTGCAGAGGAAAGCGGTGGCACAGCAGCACTCTTGTGTGCCGCCCATCACTCCCATGTCCCCCCGTTCACCCAGCCTGTGCAATGATACCACTTTTGGTGCACATGCACAATGATTTCTACAGAGGGAGCTTGCAGGGGGCGTTATCTGGGAGAACCGGGTTTGATTCCCCACTCCTCCACTTACAGCTGCTGGAATGGCCTTGGGTTAGCCATAGCTCTTGTAGAGCTGTCCTTGATAGGGCAGCTACTGTGAGAGCCCTATCAGCCCCACCCACCTCACAGGATGTCTGTTATGGGGGGGGGAGATAGAGGAGATTGTAAGCCGCTCTGAGTCTCTGATTCAGAGAGAAGGGTGGGGTATAAATCTGCAGTCTTCTTCTTACTATAAGCTCTAGCACTCTAGGTCTCACAGTCTTCTGGCTATTTATACATGTCAAACCTTTGTCCATGTACAGACAGACAAGACTTCTGCTAGACCTCTACAGACTCCTATTAATACTTTCTAGTAATAAACAAATTGCAACCACGATTAATCCGTCTCCTGGAGTCCATTACCAGCCCTCTAAAATTGACCTTGGAGATCTTATTCAAGGTGAAAGATATGCAAGACTATCCTCCTAGAGACAGGGAGCCTGGTTCGTCCTTCTGGTGCTCACCTCCTAGACCTCTAAACTTTAAATCTGAGCTCCTGCTAGTAGAACCATGGATGAGTTCCATTAGGGTTTTATTTGTTTATTAAAAATCAACAGTTCTCCAGCTTGTGCCTCGGACAAATTTTGCTTCAAATTAAGCCCTGGCAACACTTCCAAATGTGAGAAAATCACTTACTCTTTCTCAGTAAAATAAGCCAGCATATGTTTTGAAACAAGGTTGGCCAAACTGCAGCTCAGGAACCACATGTGGCTATTTCACACAAATTGTGCAGCTCTTGAAGCCCCCACTGCCCCGTTGGCCAGCTAGGTAAAGGCACTTCTCTCTTTAAATCACTCTTCCAAGCCAGCCAGCATCTTAGAGAATGCATTTAAAGTTGCTTTCTTTCCACCTCTCTCTCTCTCCTTTCTCCCCCATCCATCCTTCCTCCCTTCCTTCTCTCAAACATCTGATGTCTTGCAGCTCTCAACTGATGTCTTGCAGTCTTGCAGCTCTCAAACATCTGACATTTATTCCACGTGGCTCTTACATCAAGCAAGTTTGGCCACCCCAATTTTTGAAAGGCCCCCTCTTTTGCTTGTTTTACTGACCGTCTAATAATCAACAATTTTTTTCTTTACCATTAAGTTGCAGCCAACTTTCGGTGACCCCATGGTGTTTTCTAGGCAAGAGGTGTTTAGAGGTGGTTTGCCATTGCCTGCCTCTGCGTTGGGGCTGACCTTGCTTTGCTTCCGAGATCTGTCAAGACTGGGCTAGCCTGGGCTATCCAGGTCGGAGCAACAAGACCTATTCTGACAATCTAATTCATAACCGTCACCCATTAAAAGAGGTTGAAAAGCAAAGCACAATAGCTATAAATGGTAAGCAACCTTTTAAAAAAAGGAATGAGAGAATTTCACTGACGAAATAAAAACAAGACTTTTTTATGAATCATGCACCAATTTGTTATGCCTGTTACACACACAGCTTTTGCTTCAGGGTGGGGAGAAGGAACCACCACAGATGTATTTATTATTAGAAAGATTTATGCACAAGACATATGTCTACTGTGCATAGGATTTTAATTAGGTACAACTCTCTGAATATTGAGTTGCATGTTGTTTCATTATGGCATGTTCCACAGCAAGTGACCTAGAAGAATAATTGCCAAAAATACATGAGCTTTGTTCAGCCAAGACTACAAAAGCAAGGAAGTGTAGAAATTGCTTAGTGTTTATTGTCAGACTTTGCACATGGGAGGTCTGGAATACCCGCAGGGTGAACAAAAGATTTAAAGGCAGCTCACTGAGGCTTTCCAGTCGCAGCCTGCGTGAGAGCTTTACCTGCTTCACTGGGAAGAGAATAGAGAGCCCAGGCTCAATAGTACAATGTTCTGCATACAGAACAGATCACAGTAGAATGACCAATAAAAGTAAATTGAGTCCGGAGCTTTAAACTTCTCAGCGATATCTGTTCCCATTCACATAGCAGCAGGTACCTGGCTTGGTCTTCTCCAGGACTGTTCTTATAGCTGTTGACAGTGGCCCCTCCTGCTTCAGCAACTATTTGTTTCCTTGGTGCAACTTTCCTCTGCTTGGACAATTCCTCCAAGACGGCTTGCAAACTGCTTGCAAGTGGGCCTCTTCTGACCACCCAGCCACCACCGTGCAAGTGGGCCCAGGAAGGCTGCTGGTGTCATGACAGAGCCACTAGAATTTACTGCTGAAGAAATGCTTGTTTCTGCTTCCACACTTTGTGCTCTGAGCACAGCATAAAATGGCAACAAGCAGGCGATGAAGCTCCTCTGCTAATCCATTTGTAAACTGGCTTTTCACACAGGATTCCTTCCACCGCCTGCCACTGGACATAAGCCCCTCTCAGCATTGCATTTGGTTGAGCCCCTCTCTGCATTGCAAGCTCCACATTTGGCTGGGCTTCACTTTAATTGTCACTTGAACTGGGATGCATATGGAAAGCTCTGTCAAATAGTCTTCTCAGAGCAGACAAATAAAAATGCAGAGGTTCCCCTCCTCCTTGCTTGCCGTTGCTTTCTGCATTTCAGAAGGACAAGGCCACTCTTTTAAGTGCTTTCTGAGCTGCTTGTAGGAACCATGTTCAGCACAGGGAAGCTGCCCGTCAAATACCTTGGCATCTCCTGCAAAACACACTGCCCAGCAGAGTGCTGCTCTCTGATCCCTCCCCTCATTCCCAGAGACCAAAAGCTCAGTGCCAGCCAGGTTCTTGCTGATTCCAGGCCCTTCTGATTAAGCAGTAAATTTCTTCTCAGGCAATAAGTCCTTTTTTTACTACCCTGAAGTGGCTGCCACCAGTTGTAACATACTTGCAAGGGAACAAACTTTAATTAAAAGGCTTCCAAGTGGTCTCCAGCATGGATCTTAAAAACAGTAATTTCAGTTAAATGATCAGAACACAGAACAACTAGAACCTATAACAGAAGCAGATCAAGCACTCAGATGTGCAATGGCGCCACCCACTGGTGGGGATGGTTATATAACCATTACAAATCTTTAACACTGTAGAAAGGGGTGTCAAACTCATTTGTTATGAGGGCTGGATCTGACATAAATGAGACTTTGTTGGGCCGGACTTTATGTGTACCTATTTAAGATTAGGTAGCAGAAATATAAACTTTATAAAGGACAACGATTAATGCAATTAAAGATTTTTTGGGGAAAAAAACTTAAAACATGCTTAACATTAGCACTCTTAAAGGTGCTTTCTTTGTATTTCTCCCTTGGGATCCAGGGAACTGGGCAAAGGGAGCTCTGGCTCTTTCCTTCCTTCCCCAGGGGGCCAGGAGAGGGAGGAGCCTCAGCCAACAGAAGGAAGAGAGACCTTGCTCTGTAGCTCCTGTGCAACTGAGCAAGCCTTGCAAAGCAAGCTGTTATGCAGAAGGAAGCAAGAGAGAGGGAAAAGGAAGCAGATGACAGCCAATTGCTCGGGGGCCTGATAGGAGCCCTACAAGGGCCTTATTTGGCTCCGGGGCTGCATGTTTGACACCTCTCTGTAGGACTTGCCAGGATCTTTTTGTCTCTTGTTCTTCTAAGCAGGTTCCACAAGCTGATTTTCAAACGCTTTTACAGACTCTTAGTAGTTCAGAGTCCACAATAAATATCACAGGGTCCTGTCCCAAACTGAGCTTTGCTTCCAAATGGTTTTTGTAAATGGAAAAACTGCTTCCTCACCACAGGCTAAAGCTATGAGCACCACGAATATACTAACACTCCAATACAAAACAGTAGTAAAAGGGGAGGGGGTAAGGGGAGAAATTGTAATTGTTGAACTCTTCCCAAGAGTCGGCCTCATCTTTATCAGCTTCTTAAAGAGTTTTAAAGATTCACTTGCATACTCACATGTGTTTAACAATATAAAAAATGATTCAATGTGAAGGCAAATTTTGCATGAATCTAGATTATACTGCAGGATACAATGCAAGCTACCAACTAGTCCTCTTCAATGTGGAGGTAAAACCTGGAGTAATTTAGGATTCTTTCATAACAAATATACAATGCTTATTCATAAGAACATAAGAGAAGGCATGTGGGATCAGGCCAGTGGCCTAACCCAGATGCTATCAGTTGGCCCACCTGCGGGGCCAGAACGCCAGAAGCCCTCCCACTGTTGCCCCCTAAGCACCAAGAATACAGAGCATCACTGCCCTAGACAGAATCTTCCCATAAGACAGGGGTGGCCAAAGAGCAGCTCAGGAACCACATGTAATAATAATAATAATAATAATAATAATAATAATAATAATAATAATAATAATAATAATAATAATAATAATAATAATAATAATAATAATAATAATAATAAATTTTATTTATATCCCGGCCTCCCCGCCGAAGCAGGCTCATGTGGCTCTTTCACACATATTGTGTCGTTCTTGAAGCTCCTATCACTCCATCGGCTCACTTGGAAAAGGCATTCTCTCTTTAAATCACTTCTCCAAGCCAAGCCAGCTGGCAGCCTGGAGAATACAATTAAAGTTGCTTTCTTTCTACCTCCACTTCATCCTTCCCCTCTATTTGCCAGCCTGTCTGCATGCCTTCCTGTCTTGCGGCTCTCAAACACATGATGTTCACGTCTTGCCACTCTCAACCTTCTGATGTTTATTCTATGTGGCTCTTGTGTTAAGGAAGTCTGGCCACCCTTGCTGTAAGACCTATCTAATTTGGAGGGTTCCCTGGCCTGGGTAGCCCAGGCTAGCCTGATGTCTTCAGATCTCGGAAGCTAAGCAGATTCGGCTCTGGCTAGTACTTGGATGGGAGACCTCTAAGGAATACCAGGATTGAGATGCGGAGGCAGGCAATGGCAAACCACCTCTGAACTTCTCTTGTCTTGAAAACCCTGTGGGGTTGCTACAAGTCAGCTGTGACTTGATGTCACTTTCCATCACCATCACTTTGGAGAGTCAGGATTAGCAAAGAAGTTTTCATTCGTTCAGTCTCTCCCTCATTGTGTGTGTGTGCGCGCACGCTCGCGTGCATATTTGCACAGAAGTGGGAGCAAATCCTACAAGGATATTTGTCTTTTTTCTCACACTTTGAAATTGTTTCGACAACTATAGTTTCAAAACTGATCAGCACCCTCAAGTGGGTAGAGAGCGCAACTGCATTTTTAGCTGTTTAAAAATACTGATAGCAAACATGCTTTTTAATTCAAGATATTTCGTTCTCAGACCAAAAAATTACATTACCCATAATTAACGCTTCTTTAAAAAAAAAAACACCTAACCTTTTGAAATGAGGGTCTTTGCACCATAGTACATAGATAATACATGCAGAACTAGTGACTTGTCTGGTTCCAGACTGCAAACAAACAAAAACCAGACCTTGTGAATTAGCCAAAATTTTATCCAAGTTCAGCAGTCTATTTCCAACAGTGGTCAGCAGGCTCCAACTAATACATTTTTAACCTACCCATCATTCAAAGAACACAAAAAATCAACATGGTTTTCTTTGCCCCGTTTTATCCTTGAAACAACCCTTCGTAGAAAAAGGCCAGCAGGAACTCGTTTGCATATTAGGCCACACACCCTGACACCAAGGCAGCCGGAACTGTGTTCCTGCTCAAAAAAAGCCCTGCTAATCCCCATTTCAAACTAATGACCATCACCTCAGTTCCTTCTAAACTGAGTTAGTGTGAACTAGCTCCAGATTTTTTTTGCCTCCAGCTCACACATTTTTGTCTTAGCTCAGGAAGGATGACCCCAGAGCACACTAATTTATGTAGTAGCTCACAACTTGAATGCCAGTAGCTCACAAAGTAAAATTTTTGCTCACAAGACTGCAGCTTAGAGGAAACATTGGCCATCTCACATATTTTGGCAGTTAACATAATGAATGTATGGAACTATTCCACATGTACATGAGAACTCTTGAGAGAGGATACAAGGTGGTGCAGTTTATTAAAAGCTCCACTTGACAGCTCTCCATGACTACAGTTTAGTCCCAGATCAGGATGGTGGCATGCAGAATGCATACTAGACAGGGTTGCCAACCTTCAAGTGAGGCCTAGAGATCTCCCAGAATTACAGCTCATCTCTACACTACAGAGATCAGTTCCCACAGAGAAAATGACAACTTTGGAGGCTGGACTGTATGGCATTATACCTTGCCATGGTCCCTCCCCTCCCAGGCTCTACTCCCAAACCTCCAGGAATGTCTCAGCCTGGAGTTGGCAACACTAATACTAGAGAGGTGATTGTTCCTTGGCTCTGACCACTGAAGTATTGCCATCTTTCAAATGTGAAACACAAAGAAACAAACCAAAATCCAAAGAGGCCCAGCCTTGCTCACTACAGAACATTTGTGGTCCTTCTCTATAGTAAAAGCATGACCTGTAACAATGCAGCTTCCACATTAAAGATTTGCCTGTAGTTTTCGTGATAGGGATGCCAGCCTCCCTTAGTGCAGAATCCCCATCTTTTATAGACAGGAGGAATAGGTAGGAAAGAAATAGTACAATATTCATTAATTTACATGAAACAATAACTAAATTAACATGCAGATCTAGCTGACCATTTCAGCAGATGAAACAGAGAAGTGCAAGGAAAGTGGACTTTCGACCATCAAAAAGTGATAGAGGATTCACCTGGCTGAGGTTTTTCTTATGCTTATGGGGGAGGGGTGTCTTGCTTTTTAAAACACATACTTACCATTTAAAGCAGGGGTGTCAAACATGTGGCCTGGGGGCCAAACCAGGCCCCCAGAGGGCTCCTATCAGGCCCCCAAGCAACTGACTGCTGTCCATTTCCTTCTCCTTCTCTCTTGCTTCCTTCTGCATCACAGCTTGCTTTGCCAGGATTGCTCAATCGCACAGGAGCTACAGAGCAAAGCCTCTATTTTTCCAATTGGCTGAGGTTCTCCATTGGGGAGGAAGAGCTTGCTTTGCCAGGATCTCTCAATCGCACAGCAGAGCTACTGAGCCAAGCTGCTCTTCCTTCTATTGCCTATGTTTGGTACGGTGTAGTCACAAAATTAACTGTGTTTGTCTGTGTCCTTTATAAAATTTATATCTCTGCTACCTGGTATTACACTTTATGACACACATGGCCTGGCCCGACAAAGTCTCATTTATGTCAGATTCAGCCATCATAACAAATGAATTTGACACCCTGATTTAAAGCATGCATCCATATGTATAACTTGTAGCACACGCATGAGCAAGGACTAGATTCCCCTCTGCAGCAAGATGAGGCAATCTTTTTTAAAGTCACCAGTTAAAAATGAGTAAGACCTAAGAACACAAATGTAGCAATGAAGTTAAAACAACAGATTCAGCCACCACTCAGACAGCAGCCTTCCCTAAATTAATACTTCAGGTCTAGAACCGCCAAATTGGCAGTAACTAGTACGAGCAGTTCCTCAGATAACCCCATGCTGTAAATGGAAAACTGTCCTATTACAAAAGCTCACCATAACAGATTTCTGCCCCCTCCCCCCCCCCAGGGAATGGAAGGGCTACCACCAAAAACCTTTTGCCCATTCTTGTGATTCATATTAAGTCAGTCATGTTTGAACTGCTCTACCCTGAACAGTGTGCAGTGACACATCAATGGTGGAGGGGGGGGAGGAGAGAACAGGTAATGCTG
This sequence comes from Heteronotia binoei, assembly GCF_032191835.1. Lineage (NCBI taxonomy): Eukaryota > Metazoa > Chordata > Lepidosauria > Squamata > Gekkonidae > Heteronotia > Heteronotia binoei. The sequence continues at coordinate 102,687,208 of NC_083229.1, forward strand.
AGCATGCTCATGCCAAATACAATTGGGTTGGTTTCAGGTGTAGTATGATGAGTCCTTAGCTATCAAGGTAAGTTTTTAACTCACCTCTGATGCTAATCCCCAACAGATAACTATTGCTGAAAGTATTACCTGGAGATGACCCTGACTGCAAAACAACAACACCCCCCCCCCCTCAATGTTATACACAAAATGTGTTTTAGCATTGGACATAACTGTAACTTGTGGGCTAATCTAAGACAACCCTCTTTGGAGCTGATGTGGTTGTTATCGAAAGAAACTAGTCTTGCATTTGAATACATACTGTGACAAACAAGCAGGGATCTGCAATATTTGCCTGGGAATGAAAGAATGTCTGACCTCAATTGCTCTACTGCTCCCATCTCTGCTTTCCCTCCATTTCCTTGCCAAGCCTTGTCACTTTTCTGTTTTTCATACTGTAGAGTCCAGGTTTCTAAGCCACCCAGGAATGCCACCCATGATCTTCCAAGTTCCCCTGAGATCTCCACTGGTGTTCTTCATTTGGAGAGTTTTAAGCCTTTTCAATGTAAAAAAAAGTTTTTGTTCTAGGTATCCTCAGGTTTGCAGGAAGACCATGCCTGTTCGTACCTGGCCCACTGTGTGGGTTTTTTGAGCCACACTCTAGATGCCACATTCAGAATTAGATATAATATGGTTAACCTGTGTGCTGGCAGCAATGTGAACATTTGTCTCGTGACTCAAGGAATGACACTTTTTAGGATGAATGTCAAAAAACATTACAAACTTGCTATTTAAAAGGAAATGTCTCTCAAATACCCCCTTGCATTGAGATCGATTAAACAACTGATTACAATCAAAAAAAGTTCATCAGCTTTTAAAAGGAACTGTTGAACAGCTCTGTAAAAAAATAACAGGAAGCCTTAACTGGAACAAAGTATACTTAAAATAAAGTTTATTCACTATTTCTGCAACTGAAGGCCAATGCAAATTCATTTCCATATGAAAAATAAAAAGTTATACATCCATTAGCGTACGAATTCTGGACAGTCAGCTTTAAAGGGGGGGGGGGGGAAGTGCCAGATAAAAGCTTTCTCTTAATGTGATGGAAGCCATCAATGGCATTAAGTGGTTTGCTGGATTGCGGACAAATATGCTCAAGATGGAGTCGAGAAAGCATAAGAAGTGGCTCAGATTCTAATTCAACAGCTTCGGTACCTGCTGCCATCTACCAGGTTCACTGTAGTTCTATTCATATAAAAGCTAAATAACAGTCATTCTAATATATGCCTCTGTGGTCTACTATATTATCTGAACCTGCCTTGACTGGAGCTTTAAACTCTATGGGAACCATCCCCAAACTACACCTGAAACAAACCCTAATCTACAAAGCTCACTCAGGGGCTTGTATAAGTTTCAAGTAACTAAAGGGGGAAGTGGCACCCAAGAATCAGATGGTGGGTATCCTCATATTAGTGATGCTGGAGCCTATAATGTCCTCTTCGGTCTTCCATTTTTTAAAACATTAATTAGATATCTACTGCTGAAACTAACTGTAGTGTGTTTTTTTCTGTCACAGCTGATAATAATTCTCTATCACCACCAGTGGCTTCCCTGGTTATCACATTTCAGCTTGCAGTCCCAACTGACAATGCTCTTCTTCACCTTGATACTCTACAGTTCTGCTCCAAGTGGCCAGGTTGAGAACTCATTGAATGAAACAAAAACTGTTGCTCTTTTGTGTCTATTTGTAAGGAGTGAAATTTAGCTGACTATGGGAACATGTTTTCCCTAAGCACTTATTTTTTATATTATTCTTCACTTTGCACACATACATTAAAACTGCAGAACCAAGTTAGAGTGACCCCAATAAGTGCCTTAAAATTATGTCTACACAAGCTGGCATACTTTTCCACACAGACAGGCTGGGATCTTGTGGGAAAGTGTAGGAGGGAGGAAAATAATATTGCAATCCCAGTCCCGTCCCACCCCAAATTTCCACTTTGGGAATTTTATACACCTGAGGAATTTGAATCCCCCTCCCTTCAGTTTGCTCTCAGCATTTCCATACCTCTTGTACATAGTCCTCATTAGGTCATTATTTTCTGGAGAAAAGGTTTAGTTAATTTACAAAGTAATATTCTTCTATACATCTGAGGAGTCACCTAAGTAGGCAAAGAACCCTACCTTATCTGCAAATGGCCTGGTTTTGTTGCTTTGTTGATTGGCATAGGGATTGGTTGTTTCAGCATTAGGTACAGCAATTTATACACTCACAGACATTATATATATATAACCCCACATTACATATCCATTGACACAGTCTTTTTAAAAAAAATCAGAATGTTTTTCATGACACAGAAAAGTCCATGTTTATATCTGTTTTGCAATCTAATCTAATTGAATTTCCAAAAAAGTCCATTTATATTGCATACAGATAATTAGCTTCTGTATGTGTGCCATAAACTATCAGTAACTACTGAGAAATATATAATGTAAAGAATGAATACACTACTAACAGATTTAGTTTTGTTTACTTAGAATTCCCTTTAAGTACCCAAATGAAAAATCCTTCTAATCTTGAAGATGTTAATACAGGACAGTTATTAGCCATGCACCACAGATATGACAAGCAGCAAGAATGTAAAAATAAAGTTGAACAATCTCAACTTGGTTTACATTCTTTAGGTTAGTAGATTTTTGTACATTAAGCTTGTGAAAACTATTACAAAACAATAATGCAATCAGCAAGCAGAAAAAACTGGTGTAGTGATTTAGCAAAAAAAAAAAAAGTTTTTCTGAAAAAAGATGCAATGAGAAAAGATGCTCCCGGGTCCTTTCCGGGATCTTTGCCTTCAAAACCATAGAGTCTCCCCCAAAGCTAGAGTGTCACCCCTCAACATCTATGACACAATGATGTCACTTCTGAGTGACGTCATTGCATTGGGGACATCATGCAGTGATGTCCCAGTTTAGGAGTAGGGTTTCCTCTGCCAGCCAGCAGATCAGCCAGCTGGTCAGCAGCAAATCGAAGTCCTCAAAAGCAGGGGAACCTTCGCTGGGACCTGGGGGTGGGAACCCTGAATGGGAAATTATGCTTTAAACAGAAAAATTAAACAAATGTGCCCAATGGAAAAATGTCCTCTAATTCTAAAACAAAAGACGGGTAAAATGCATTTTAATACATTCTGCAGTGAAGGCCATGTAAGTGCAACTTTCTTAAGGAATGGTGACTGCTAACCACAGTGATAGCCAAGCTTCAAGATGTTGATGTCTCTTATTGTTCAGTGACAGCCTGAGTTAACGACATATTCATCAAAGATGGCAATGATAATAATAGTAGCAATAGTCACACATTCAAAGTATTACAATAGCTCTGATTGTGGGAACTTGTAAACTTATTCTAAATATCATTATATCATTAGTGTGAAGAATTAGAATGGACTGTACCACTTCAGACTGAAGGGGAAGGATTACAGTTTTCAAAATTCCCTTATTTTCATAATTCCCTATTTTAAAAATACAACAGTATGTAAAGGGTTCAGCTAGGTTAGGACCTGTCTCCCTAATCTGCTTTTTTGTGTGTATCTTTATTTACAGAGACTTTTTATATAAGGGAACACTTAAAATCTGACTCCATTTTCCCATTGGCTATTGGAAATGGTAGAGTACTCTGTCACATCAGAATTCTATTATATACTGTCTGGGTCACAAGCTAGAAAAACCAAATGAGGCCCTAAGGAAAGCAAAAATACTTTGAAGCATGCTAAATAAATTATTTCCATTCTAATCCATTCTCTGTTGGCTAATTCAGCTCTTATTATAGATTCCAACACACTCCTAGGCCTAGTTCATCCATTACTTCTATGGTGAGGATATAAGATAAAAATCCATACCTGCCTCCTGTAACTCCAAATCACAGCAACATTTACCCATGCCAATTCTCATTGGTCACGTTTTCATCCCATGAAATTCATCATAGTTGGTGGTGCTAGCATGAGAAGTAACCTTGTGATCTGGCTGACCCATGAGATACATAGTTTGGTTACATTTTCATTGCAAAAATGCAGTGGAACTCTCATACTTTCAGGACCACCTCTCCCAGCATGATCCTCCCTGTCTTCTCCAGTCTTCATCTCAGAATTTATTGAAGGTCCCTGGTCCATGAACTGCCCACCTTGTGTCAACAAGGGTGAGGGCCTGTTCATTAGTGGCCCCTATCCTGTGGAACTAGCTGCCCAAAGAGGTGCGTGCCTTGCGAAACCTCCCTAAATTCCACAGGGCATGCAAGAATGATGTTTTTAAAGCATCCTTTGGGTGATTGTGATCCACTAGCCTCTAGCATGTACTTCAATGTGTCTTCACCATCCATGCATCCTACCCTGCTTGATAGTGAATAGATTTTAATGGGGAAAGATTTTTAACTGTTTTACATTTTAAAGATTATTGATTGTGCACTTGTTTTTATTGGTGTATTTTAAATGCTGTTAGCCACCCTGATTCCAATTCAGGGGAGAGGAAGCAAGATATAAATTTGATAAATAAATCAATAAAAAGGAACATAGCTGACCAAAAGCATTTAGGGTTTTCTTTTTTTATAGCAGCATCACACACACCACAGAAGTGGCATATGAACTAAGCATGCTCATTTGAAAAGAAGGTGTAGCAATCTGTTATCACAGATTTAGGTTCCATTCAACAGCTTGGAAGCTGTTCCTTCAGAAATCCCCTGGCAAAGGAAATGTATCCTAATTTAAGTGAGTTAGAGAAGATCCATCTTTCCCACTTTCACAGTTTCAGATAGCATCTAGGTTTCTGACTCCAAGATAATCAGTCTACGGCTCACTAGCAGAGGCATGAAAGGGAGTATGCAGATGGTATTTAAGACTGAGTGCCATCCTAAGAATCATTTCATATTCAGCCAAGGAACTGCAAGTGGAGTTCTAAAAGACTAAAGCCTGTAAAAGAATGAAAAGTCGCTTGAGGAATAAAAAGAATGCATCTTTTTCCTCAGTCAGTGGTAAAACTTAACTGAAAATAAGAGGTTGGTGTTAGGAAAAACTTAGCACAGGCATCGTTTTAGTAGAAATGACAACCATGCATTCATTTCTAACACGGCAAAATAATATGAGTTTTTAAAAATGCCAAAGATGAGAAGAATGGGTAGTGTTCCAAACGGCAGCTTCATGCATCATGGGTTGGTAAAGTACATACCCAGAAAGGATCTCTTTGGAGGTGTTTTGATTTCTTCATCCTTACTATCTGCAGCTATGTTCAAAAAGTGAAGAGAAAGGAAAGACAAAACAGGCTCATTGGACTCCATACAGCAGCAGATCTTTTAATGGACTATATTGACAGGTTAATGTTAGCATACATTGTGAGTAGTCATGCCAAAAGCTTTTTTTAGTTCCTGCGCTAACCAGCATTCTCTTGGAATTCTCTCTTTGAGACCAGATGTAAGGGTAATGGAGTCAGTATATGTAGTCTTAAAACCTTTGAAAATACCAGGAAAAAATTAAAATGATCTAATGAACAAGATTCTTCCACAAATTTTAATGCATTTAGATTAGGTTGTTTAGTTTTCACTTGCCTCACTAAGAAGAAATTTTGAAAGAAGTTTTCATTGTGAAAGTTTCATGAATAAGATACAGCAATTTGAGAGACCTAACCACAGTGAAGCAAAATGCCATCACGCTTGCTATCCAAGAAGTGGCCATGTACAATGTGAAAGCCATCATATTAACAAAGCAGACTTCCCCTTGGAAAGCCCACAATCCAATTATTTACATGGGCCACACCCAGAAACACTCATTGCAAGGAACAGCCTGTTTATTTTCAGGATATGTCATACCATCCAGGACTTGGCATACCTGGATTTCAGCTTCTTCAGATGCTGCAAGCTTATTTTTCATTCCTCTTCTGTAAATTTAAGGTATCTTTTTAAAACCACAAATGATGTAACAGTGCTCCAAAAAATGGCAGGGGAAGTATTCCTAATCCAGGTGGATCTATACTCCAGACCTACAAGGTTATAAATCCTTGGACAAGCAACCACATAGACTGTGAAGAGACAATAGGAACAGTACAGCCTACGTGAAATATTTTGAACTCCTTTAAGTGTGACACAGTTTGATATGCACATAATCCTTAAAGTAATTGTTAGAGTGGTTAAAATCAGTTTCTCCTCATATGATCTACATTTCAGTTTTTATCTTCAGGCCCTCTCAGGGCCATAAAATTTTTACTGGCCTTGGCTGACATGTACAAATTATTTGATATAGGAGAAGACAGTTTGTGCCAGTCAGCAAGATCACTTAAAAGCATTGATAATCTCTTTGTCTCAAAGTATCTCTCAAGCTAAGCATGAAGTTAGAAATAAACCACTTCCATCCAACAAGATCTTTGAGCACGTGCAAGAACGTAGGAGAAGGGTAGGGTCTGCTTCTTTTGCCCAGCACAAAACAACAGAATTCTCCCTGTCTTCTGCAACACTAGGCAGACAAGCCAGCGACATATTTGTGACCACCAATGGCACCCAGCAAACATCTCTACCAGTGTAAATAATTTCTTTAATTTCTACCAGTGATGTGTAGAATTATATACCAGTTTCCATGTTATTTCAGCTCATTTGAGGGGGGAAATGGGTTGTACTCTTTCCTCATAATTTAATGTCAGGACAAGTACTAAGGTCAGCATTAGAGCATCTGCCAAGAGTCCTCAATAATAACTATATACATTTGGTCCATATGCTCCCACCAGGAAACAGACATTGCTCTAGAAGCCCGTGTGGTGCGATCTCCTGTTTCCTGCTTGGAAAGGCTCCTGCAGATGGCAGAGCACCATTCTCACATAGAACAGCCCTACTATGTTCCCCTCCACCCCCAGCACCACTTCAATGTCAGAGATAACCTTTAGGGTGATCTCCCATTTTGCCATTCCTATACTTGTCCTGACAATAATGTTTGTGGACTGTGATTCATTGCCCTGATGAGTGTGGCAGAATGGCCCCACTGACCTGCAGTCCCATTCCATTTCAGCCCTCTCAGTACCTGTGTCACCGTCCAGTGACACACCAGTATCCCAACACTTAAAGTGGTTATCTCATGCTTCTTCTTGGGTACACACTGCCACCAATTGGGGAATCACCTGCAGAGAGGGTCAGCTCAGCACTCCTAGGGCGTTTTCGCACTGACCTTAATTGGCAGCGACGCCCCTCTTCAGCGCGCAGGATCTGCCCGGATTTCGCACCAATTGCCGCGGAGCACCCGGAAGAGCCGGAAAGTCCCACGGCTTTTGCGGCGCAAATGGAAACTGGTTTTTGGCGGTTTACATTTGCGCCGCAAAAGCCGTGGGACTTTCCAGCTCTTCCGGGTGCTCCGCGGCAATTGGTGCGAAATCCGGGCAGATCCTGCGCGCTGAAGAGGGGCGTCGCTGCCGATTAAGGTCAGTGCGAAAACGCCCCTAGTCTCTCTTCCATGGAGCTGATTAAAGGCCTCACAGCAACTGATTAACAAGGGAACAGATTACTACACTTACACACTCCTGGAGAATAAGCAATCTAGCAACCAACCACCTCCCTTCCCCTGGTACCAGTTCTGAGCAGCATGTCTGGATGGTGGAGGTCTATGTGGTACAAAGAACAACTGTCAGTATTTAAAATAACAAATAACTTATTAAAAGGGGGGGATGGGAAATCTACATACATACTCTGCAAAACAACAGATTGAGCAAGGGATACAAAAGAAAGGTGAAACTATGCAATCCCTTGTCCCTCAATTCCATGCAAGTCCTAGCTCAGGGATGGCCAAACTGTGGCTTGGGAGCCACATGCGGTTCTATTATATAGTGTGGCTCTCAAAGCTCCCACCACCCCAGTGGCCACCTTGGAGAAGGCATTTCTCTCTTTAAATCACTTCTCCAAGCCAGTCATTGGAGACGCCAAGGCAAAGGGCTAAACGTTGCCCACTGCCTTGGAGTCATTGTCCAAGCAGCCATCCATATGGCAATGGCTGCCATCAAGATGGAGCCCTTCCTCCTTTATACAAAGGAATTTTACCTCCTCTGTCTGTCTACCCCTTCTATGGGTCAAATCTCCTCTCTGGGGTCACCAGGAAGATTCTTTCTAGCCTCCTGCATCCCAAGTCTCTGTTACCTTCTGGGTGTAAAATTCCAGCCAGGATATGAACTGGTCATTTCATTTTTTGTCAGGAGGGCTATTTGCATTTACAAAGCTTCAATGGCTGGGTACTTGTCAGAGACTTTTATGGATGGATGACATTTGAAAGAAATTGACTTCCCCCTTCTAGCCTGTGTTCTGTTAGCAAAATTAAAAAAAAAAACATTTATGGGATTTTGGTACAAATTTAATAGAGGAAAGATGGAAGGAAAGCCTCTTGCAGACGCTGTTTTCTTTACTGCAATCAGATCATCTGTATCTCATACAAGTCAAAGGAGCGGTGGCATTGACATGAGACTGTAAACAATTTTATCATTTCTGAGTTTCCAGACTTTACAGAGACCCTGAAACAAGTCAGTATTTAAAATAGTAACTAACTTATTAAAATGGGGGGTGGGAAATCTACATACATATCTACATACATTTGTTGTTAGCTGCCCTGAGCCTGCTTTGGCGGGGAGGGCGGGATATAAATACGAAAAATAAATAAATTAATAAAATACTATATCTGTAGGTATAAATACTGGAGAGTCGGAGGAAACACAAATTAAGATTTTAGACAGATTTTTAAAAATAAACTAATTCAAACAGGCTGACAGACCAATCTAGACAAAAGCAGATCTAGACATCGGAAGATAATTTCTTACTACTGTCCTTCTCCCTCAAGACAAAGGGTGTTTTTACACTGGCTGTTTGCGACTCTCTATCTCTGCATTGTAAACTCATCTTTTACATTACATAACATTCTCATAACTGTTTCGCATCGTTGCTTCCTGAGGCATTTACATTTGTTTCAGTGAGATGGGTTTTGACACCGCCACAAAAGTGTTTTTCTCTAGACTAGTTTTGGTCTGGTCTTTTCTCTATGGGCATTTTAAACTTGTATTGTAAAAGTTTTCCTGCGTTTTAAAAGACTCCTCCAAAAGCCACCACAAGGTGCAGTAATTTGCATGAGAACTGACAGCACTTGAAATTTTTACATATCATTTGCTTGCCTCATCTAGTGATTTAAATTTGTATTGTTTTTGCAGCGTTGACACGATTTCCAAGCAATTGTATACATTTAACTAAGCACTGGTATTCCGGCTGCCCTCTGATCAAGAAACCCCACCCTCCCACAAATTGAAACGCTTAAATGTAAAAGGAAAATAATTAAAGCAGAACAGTGGCAGGCGATTTGAAGACTCTAAAACTCTGGATCAAACTGAATGTAAAAACACCCATTGTTTTGTATAAAGGGGGAAGAATTCCACAGAATGATTATCTTAGACGGATCACTTCAGTGGTGATGGGATTCATTAGATTGATTTCAAAGGGATGTTTTTTCTCATTTGCACTGAACCCAAACGCATCTAATGGAATTTTAATACCAATACAGAATTCTCTCACATCATCCCTGGAGATGCAATCTGTGAGTACAGAAAGACCCTTCCAGTAAATGTAATGGCCCTGTTGCACTGTGATGAATCAATGTTCATATACCTATCCAAAAGTGTGCTGATTGCCGCAGATCTCACTTCTTCTATAACTTCTCAACCCCTAGGTTGGTGGCTCAGTGGAGGGACGGTGGCTCAGTGGCAGAGCATCTGCTTGGGAAGCAGAAGGTCCCAGGTTCAATCCCTGGCATCTCCAAAAAAGGGTCCAGGCAAATAGGTGTGAAAAACCTCAGCTTGAGACCCTGGAGAGCCGCTGCCAGTCTGAGAAGACAATACTGACTTTGATGGACCAAGGGTCTGATTCAGTATAAGGCAGCTTCATATGTTCAATTAATGCAATAAAAGGAACACAAAATACACTGATTCCAAAACCAAAACCCAGCTAATGTTCAGTGAAACAATCACAACAGAAGACTTGCACTGACATTCAGAAACCACAGTTTCTAAAAGAATATTGGGGGGAGGGTGCATAATAATGAAAAGGGGGGAACTTATTTCCTCATGAAGAACTGGAGAGAGTGGGCGAGATCTGTCTACTTTTTAAGCTAGAAAGTGAAATTTCAGAAGCCCAGTTTATCCTGTTCCAGTATCATGAACTGGCAGAAATGTACATTACACAAATTAAGTATCTTTGAGGTATGGATTTTTTACACTGTCAATCAGCAGAGTCTTCAAATCAGAGGTGGGGGGGGGGGGGATGCTCACAAAATTAATCCCTCTAAAGCAGGAAGAGTTTAACAAGTTCTCTATCTGGCAGCAGTTTCAGATTCAACCCTTCATTAGCTTTCTGGATTGATTTTGGTGCTGCCCTTTTCCCATATTTCCTGGGTAAGGCCTATGGCTCAGGGGCAGATCATCTGCTTGGTATGCAGAAAGTCCAAAGTGCAATCCCTGGCATCTCCAGGTAAAAAAATCAGATAGTAGGTGATGTGAAAAACCTCCAAATGAGACCTTGGGAGAGCCGCTGTCAGTCTGAGCAGACAATAGCACTGAAATGTTTCATGTATTTTATGTTTTTATATCATTCTATGGACTATGGTTTTAATGTATTACTGTGTTTACTCATGCATATGCATGTCTATGTCAACTGCCCTGAGCCCACCTAGGCGAGGAGGGCGGGATACAAATGGAATAAAATAAATACTGAACCCGATGGACCAATGATCTGATTCAGCATATGCTCACGTGTTCAATAAGGAACACATGTTCAACAGGGATATTGTTTTGTTGCTTTTGAAATGGCTTCTCTTCTATTAAGCTGGGGCTATAAGGGTGCTTTATACATGTATCCTTTCCCAATAGCCACTGTGGCTAATTGCCTGCAACAGAATATGGGAAATGTAGACTTGTGGAAGCATCTTAAGAATAGAGAACAAAATGTAAAGAGATGCTCCAGAGTAGCAAGTGATGCAACATAGACAATATATTCTATTATAAGGAATCTTACCCACCACAGAAAAGTCAAACAGAAAAAGGGGAGCACCAAAATCCATCCAGAAAGCCAAGAGAGGAGTGAATTCCAAACTGCTGCCAGATAGAGAATGTATTAAATAAAATGGAAATGCCAAATGCAGGTCTTCTTCCAAGACAAGAAATCTAACCTCTTTCATTTCAGCAACATGCTCTCTCACAATCCCCCCCCCCCCCAAGAAGAGATCATCTCACTATTTGTTCTGTTTAATGATTACCTGGATCAGTTTTGAGGCTTAATCCTGTTTTCTGCTTTGTCTGCTACAGAAAAGAAACTGACAAAATCCAAACATATTGCCAAATTTGAAAGGGGTGAGTGTTAAGCATATATAAAGACATGCAGAAAGTAATCTTATCAAAAGAAAAAAAACACAATGAAAGGCTCAAATACATCTAAGGACAATTCAGGATCAAGGCTTTTGCTTAATATAAATGTAATTTGTATTTAGTTTATTAGATTAGAGAGAAGATTTACAAAAATATGTATTGTAAAATGTATGTATTGCAAAGATTAACAAATTTATGTATTTTCAAAACATATGTATTGTGTTGTATGTATTGTATACTGTATGCAGCAGTAAAACAGAGCTCCAGCTTCTTCCACTGAAAATCAGTCTACCTGATGTGATCACCCCACAGAAGTGACATGGAATAACTTCAGCATGATGGCTGCTCTTCTTGATGTCGAGAAGCTCACCTTATGGATCACCCAAACTGCACAGGAAGCTAAACACCACAGCCAGACTTTCCTAATGTGCCTAGTGGGTGGAGCAGCCAGCACACCAAGGCTATTTCAAGGGGTTTCCACATGATTTCTGTAATGTATACATTGGATCTATGGTAGCAAATATAACATGATAACTAGAAGCATGTGAATATCCTAAGAGCTGGGACCTGTATAATATGACCCTTCCTTCACAGGCTTTGAAGGGGAGAAGGAAATGTCAGTCAACTCAGCAATTATACCAGGCAGGGTCGCCAACCTCCAGGTGGCATCTAGAGATCTCCCACTATTACAATTATCACCAGCCAACCAACATCAGATCACCTGGAGAAAACAGCCACTTTGGAAGGTGGACTCTATGGCATTTTACCCCACTGATGTACCTCCCCCTCCCCAAGCACCACACTCCTCAAGCTCCAGCCCGAAAATCTCTAGGTATTTCCCAACCCAAAGCTGGCAACCCTAATATCAGACCTTTGGCATAATAATATCTAACAAATATTTAATTGTAACAACACAGGGGGGAAATATAAAAATAAAAGCCATTTCTGTCAGGTGTTTATATTTTATTGTCAAGACAAAATGTGCACTGTGTGCCAAGATGTAACTTTAGCAAAAGAAGACAAGCTGAAACTACAGGAGAGAAAAAAAGAGAAGATCTGACTTAAACCAACCTGAGAAGGACCGCCGTTTTATATTCAGCTCATTTGTCACACGTACTTCAGTGCATAGTTTCAGCATCAGCAGCATTGTAATTATCATTATAATGCTCTGCAACAGCAGAGGAGATTCAAAATGCCTCCCAAACCTAGAAGACAAAAAAGGGAGTCTCGATATTGAATTATACCCCAAGGACCTCTGCCAATTTAAGCATAAATAGTTAAGTCTTTAAATCCATAACCATATAGTACATAGTTTGTCATAACGTAACATGCCAAAACAACCCCCCCCCCCAAAAAAAAACCTGCATAACCAATAAAGATTATAAAACTCATTATTTATTTTCCTTAAAATACTGCTTTCCATCTTATACAAATAAAGATCATTATTATGCCAATCAATATTATTCTGATGAAGTTTCACCACTGACCACAAGTTGTGATACAAAATTTCAGTGTTGCTTCTTGAAAGAGAAGACAACAAAATAAGATCATTTCAGCACATAAGAACATAAGAGAAGCCATGCTGGATCAGGCCAAAGGCTCATCCATTCCAACACTCTGTGTCACACAGTGGCCAAAACAAAAACCAGGTGCCATCAGGAGGTCCATCAGTGGGGCCAGGACACTAGAAGTTGCCCCTCCCAAGCACCAAGAATACAAAGCATCACTTGCCCCAGACAGAGAGTTCCAACAATATGCTGTAGCTAATAGCCACTGATGGACCTCTGCTCCATATGTTTATCCAGTCCTCTCTTGAAGCTGGCTTCCTCAGAACCACTAATACACACTCTTCATATGAAACATCATGACTTCTCCAGGCAAAACCACTGGGGGGAAGGCCTCCAGTCCACTGTTCTAAGGCCGGATTTATACACTTTCATATTTGATCTAATTCCAACTACTTTCCCTCATTAGGAATGAGCACTTGGTACCAAGCCAAATATCACCTCCCACCTCAGTAAATGCACAGACTTCATTAAGAGAAGTGTACAGTGGAAGAGTACTACAGCAAGATAATTTTTGGCAAAGCAACATGTATGGCTGAATCATATTTACTGGATAGAAACAGATTTAGGCTAAGATTATCCGAGGAGGAGGGTATTTCCAGCCTTATCTGATGCAGGTGACTTCATGAACTGACAAAAATAAATACTGGGATGTCTTATTTAAAACCAAAACAAAATGAGATACTTTGCAAATGTATTTTATACCACGTTCAGAAAACAATTCAATGCAGGTCTCTGAAACCACTAGAGGGAGATCTCTTCCCTTTTTGCAGAACAGACTTGTAAAAGAAACCCAGAAACACAATAAATACCTGAATTAAGGAAATATTTATTCATATTTACAGTTCAAGTTCTGTGAGACCCTGAAATTAGTGACCTCTATTATAATCAGCCCCTTTCCTCAGAGTGGGTTTTTCCATTAGTTCAGTCTCAATACAGAGATTAGACAATTCCCTCACCACTTTTTAAATTAATTGCAATTTAAAACAAAAAAATTAAAAGTATAATCAAACCATAAAATGCACCAATCACTATAATTACTGGTGATACTTATTTTAACAAAATATTACTTAATGTTGTCTTGTCATTCTCCAACATTAGCTATATTGCCTATTTTCTAGCAAAATATCCATTTTTCCACCCTCTCTAATTTATACATTGCTTCACTAAGATAACTGAGATGAACTCCCATACTCTAAACAGCCATTCTGGTAGATTAATTTTAAATTGATTTTTTTTTAATTAAAAATTAAGCCATTCCAGCTGTTGCCAAAATATATGCATAACCAGCTCCAAGCCTACTACACACACCTTTTAAACATCCAAATAAGATAAGTAGATTAAATGGTTTATCAAAAAACAGTCAAGTCTCTGATACATCCTAAAACTGATCCTCAATATATGATCATCTCAGGGCATTTCCAAAAAACATTAATCAGATCAGCTCCCACTCTTCAATACCTCCAACATACTACATGTCTCTTAGTGCATATAAATTACTCAATCTTGAAGGAGCAAGATACAACTGGGACTGAGTTTTCTAAAACCTTCTCATTAGATTAGCCCACAGTAGCTGCATTTCTCAGGCTCATATGTTCCGTTTTATTAGTTTCAGAAAAAAATAGGTGTATGGAATAGAGGGTATAGAGAGCACAATACATAGATAGCACTATACATTTTAACCTTATTCTGCATACGAATACTTTAAAAAAAATACAAGCCTACATCTGCAATACTTTCTTTACATAAATTGTCCCATATTATTATCTCTAAGCTAAACATCATCAGCATTTTAAAATTTTATATTATAAATCTTTTGACTGAGTTATCTATTGGTTTTGACAATTCCAGTAAAGGCAATTTTGTAATATAAAATACAAGAAAAAAGGGAGAAATAAGTTCACACCAGAGAATCTTAAGAGTCTTGAGTATCTAACCAGGTATAGAATTTCATCCAGCATTTTCTTGCTTCTTCCTTAGATCTCCCAGCCAACAGCTGGGATAGAAAGTCCAGCTCTGCTGTTTCCAAAATTTTTCCCACCAAGTCCACCCTCGTGGGAATTTCCTGAGATTTCCATCTCTGCACCAAGAGAATCCTGGCTGCTGTGTTGAAATGTGCCAACAAGTGTCTCATTGCTTTGGAATATGAAATATATTCAATAAAAATAGTTCTGGTTTGAATTGAATCTGTGTCTTCATAATCTTCTGTAGTATTTCATGTATCATTTTCCAATAACCCTTCACCATCTCACATGTCCACCACATATGATAGAAAGAACCAACCTGTTTAGTGCATTTCCAACATTTGTTAGACATATTAGTATAAATCTTACACAATTTCTGTGGAGTCAAATACCATCTATAAAACATCTTATACAAATTTTCTTTAAACGTTACTGACCTAGTTAATTTAACACTGAACTTGCAAAGTCTCTCCCATTCTTCTAATATGATATTGTGGCAGCTCATATGTTCCTCTCTTTCTCCTTGCATGTAACTAAGAAACTTAAGACTTTCTGTTTGCAACAGATCATGTTTTGTTGTAACGCACCCCTAAACTATGGTTTGTTAATGTTAATGCTGGTATACTGCTAAAACTATGCTGAAATTTCATCTGGAATATGGGTACCTTAATCCCTTTTTCATTTATTCCAGTAGGTTGGAGGCCTTGTTTCTAGTTAATAATCTCAGAAAGATTACTAAACAAGCAAGTTTAGATTACGGAACTGCTGCTAAGAACTTGCCCTAAATTTAAACTTGGTCAACTGCCAATGCATGGCTCTAACATAAATTCACTTCTTCACAAATACCTTATGTACCTAAAAGGTACAGGCATGTTTATTTCAACATGGCAGGATGACAGTATTTTTAATATTAAGTTATTAATATTAGAACACAAAAACTACTTATACCTTTGAAATACATGTATTGGAAAAGGGAGGCTTTACATATGATCTACATTATTATTAATGTTATTATTCTCCAGATGACTCAACAGGGCAGCATGATAATATCTTTTAGCATCAGGAAAGACAAGGATGTTTTCATACTCTCATGGTAAGCACTGAGCCACCTAAAGGATTGGTACATGCAATGTATATTGTTTGTGTTAGAACAGAAGGAGATATGTTGAAGCAAACATCATGCTATTGGGAAAGAGTGAATTTACATATAATTCGTGTTGCCTTTATTAGACCTCTAGGTGGCTCAATGCAGCAGCATGATAGTATCTTTCAATATTAAGATGGACACAACTGCTTTTCTGTATTGAGTTATAAAGCATGCCAGCTGGGTTTAAAATACAAATGTGAATCCCCCACTCCTGCCACCAGCAGTCCTTTTTAGCACCTGGAAAGATTACCGTACTCACTCTAGGGTCAGGAAAATTCTAATTTTTCTCCAGAAAACTACACAATTACCTGCATCTAATGACACCTTGTGTATATTCTTAAATCACTCTGAAATGCTACCAAACACAACAAAAGAGCAAGAGTCCAGTAGCACCTTAAGGACTAACAAAATTTGAGGCAGGATTTGCTCACTAGAATGTGAGTCCATTTGTCCTATATATTGGAAAGTGGAGTGATTTCAGATGCCAAATTACAATAGCAGGCATGATTGGACTAGGTGTGACATGCAGAGGAGTAGTAAGTATGAAGAAATCAGCATTGGTAAATCTATTGGCTCCAGACTGCATATTTTTTTAAAAAACTGACCAGGAAAGAAAGGTATACAATTGAACCATTATTCAAAGGAATTGTAACTGACCAAGGCAGCAAGATATTTCAAATGAAGCCTCTGATTTATATCTCTGCCTTAAGCCACAGATATTGACTATAAAATAATTTCGCCTTTCCAGGCACCAGGAAAGATATCAGCAGTGCCAGAGCACCCACAGCACCACACTGGGAACCCTAGTAGCAAAATATTTTAAGAACACTGAATAAAAATTTGCCTTGCTACACTATGAGCAGTTAGAAGGCACATGAATGCAGAATACAGTTTTCAGTACACCAAAGTCTAATGCAAATGCAAAAGGCCTCAAAAAAAAAAAAGGTAGTCCCCTGTGCAAGCAGCAGTCGCTTCCGACTCTGGGGTGATGTCACTTTCACAATGTTTTCACGGCAGACTTTTTAAGGGTTGGTTTGCCATTGCCTCCCACAGTCATTACACTTTCCCCTCGGCAAGCTGGGTACTCATTTCACCGACCTCGGAAGGATGGAAGGCTGAGTCAACCTGAGCCAGCTACCTGAAACCAGCTTCCACCAGGATCGAACTCAGGTCGTGAGCAGAGAGTTCAGACTGCAGTACTGCAGCCTCTACCATACGCCTAAAACAACAATGCCTTGAATTCAAAGACCATTTGTACAAGTAGAAGCACACACAGGCAGCCTCATGGATTCCCCCTCCTTGATCGTAGCTTCTCTCAACCTCTTTAAAGTCACTCTAGAGAATGAAACTATTAGTGCCAAAGTACTCAACATTATTTCTCACTCTCAGCATCTACTAGTGCAACTTCTGGGAACACTCTAATAGAAAGTTTGGAGATCTTCCAGAACAGCGTGTGATACAGCACAGCTGGCTACAGCTCAGGCTCAGGAAAGAAAACTGGCAATGCCCCCTCCATACATGAGCGAAAGGACTTCCAGACACACAATTGCAACTTTGGAGCCACTCCTTACATTTACATAAGTGGGTGTACAACTAAATTAGGAACATCCAGGATCACTGTGCAAACATTCACACACATGCCAATCTAGGTCAGGTTGCATGTAAAGTATTTTTGTTGCTGTTGTTCAGTCGCACAGTCGAGTCCGACTCTTTGCGACCCCATGGACAAAGCCACGCCAGGCCCTCCTGTCTTCCACCATCCTCCGAAACCTGCTCAAATTGGTGTTTGTTACATCAGTATTTACACCTTATTAATTATGCACCTCCATTCATGTTCTGGCACATTTAAACAGAACAAAAGCTTTTAAAAGCAAAAAAAGAAAAGTGCGTATGATCAGCATTGGCACTTGGGATGCGTGCACTGATCATTATCCAATTTATGCCTGCATTTTCTGATCCAGTAAGCAATATGCATACAAAGAGAAGCCTGCTTATCCGTATGCATCTTCTTAGCTGACCATGTCATCCACAACACCAACAAATTATCTCAGTTCCTCACACAATCAATCTCCAAGACATGAAAGTGGCCATCAGAAGACATCATGAATGAATAGGTCCTGCAGCAGGTCTTCAAAAATCATAGCATCTTTTATATTAAAGGTGACCTGAAAATGTTTCTTTGGCCATAAGAATTCCAGAGCCAGGATGCAACATCAAGGGAAGGTCTCAGCCTCCATGCCCTGTTGTTGGCCCTCCAGAAGAACTGGTTGGCCACTGAGTGAGACAGGATGCTGGACTAGATGGACCACATGTTGACAACACCTAAATGAAACATCATCAACAACAACAGAGTTAAAATTACTATGATTCGGGACTAGATGGACCTCTTGGTCTGATCCAGCAGGGCTCTTGTTATGTTAAGCTCAGAGCTCTCTGCTTCTCGTACTCCTTTCCGCTTTCCCATGCTCCTTCCTCTCATCCCTAAATGTTATTTGTCCCCCTTTTTAAGAATATTAAGCCTCCAGAGAGGCTTTGTTCTTTTCAACATAATTTATTCTGCAGCACTTTAACTTTCATTTTCAGCCCTGACCTAGAAGAAGCTCTTAATGAGCAAAATAGCAATTCCTCTTGGGCGGCCTCTTTCAAACACTTGCAATTTACCAGGCGTCAGGATGTGACCCAGATCCTGCATACATTAGCGCTGCTATGTAGAAGCAAGCATATCTCTGCCTAGGTGAGTTCCATGAGGCTAAACAGGAACCTTGCAAGGCCTGCACTGCGGACTGCACTGGTTGCCGGTGGCATACCGAGTTCGCTACAAGGTGCTGGTTATTACCTTTAAAGCCCTATATGGCCGGGGACCTACCTACCTAAGGGACCGTCTCTCCCCATATGAGCCCCAGAGGGCACTGAGGTCATCTGGGAAAAACCAGCTGAATATCCCTGGGCCAAGGGAGGCCAGACTGAAAGCCACCCGGGATCGGGCCTTCTCTATTACTGCTCCACTACTGTGGAACCAACTTCCTGAGGAGGTGAGGGCCATACGATGTTTAGAGGGATTCCGTAGGGCCTGTAAGACCCACCTTTTCAGGATGGCCTTCAACTAGCGAAAATTAGTGGAAAACTACGACAAAACTAGATATGCTGCTAGAAATGCTTTTACTCTTTAAATGTTTTTACTGCTGAAATTTATTGAAATCTGTTATAACGCCATATTATTATGTGAATTTTAATATTTTGTAATTGTTTTAACCGTGTTTTATAATTGCAACTGATGTAATGTGTGTTTTATGCTGTCAGCCGCCCTGAGCCTGCTTCGGCGGGGAGGGCGGGATAGAAATAAAAAATTATTATTATATTATTATTATATATTATTATGTAAGTTAAATGAAATTTCTTTAAGTCAAGACCCTCCAACATACAATACAAAAATTATATTGCTAGCACAAGAGGTATAACAGAGAACTGAAACTTGCAACAGACTTTTAAAATTCAATTAAGCAACTGGTTATTACTTGGCACATGAGCCCTGTGGCAGAGTATTAAAGCTGCAGTACTGCAATCCTAAACTCTGCTCATGACCTGAGTCCAATCCCCGGCGGTACCTGGGCTTTCAGGTAGCTGGCTCGAGGTTGACTCAGACTTCCATCCTTCTGAGGTTGGTAAAATGAGTACCCAGCTTACTGGGAAGAAGTGTAGATGACTGGTGAAGGCAATGGCAAACCACCCCGTAAAAAGTCTGCCGTGAAAACGTCGTGACAGCAACGTCACCCCAGAGTCAGAAACGACTGGTGCTTGCACAGGGGACCTTTCCTTTTCCTTATTAATTGGCACAACTCTGGGGGGAGCAGAATGCAATTTTTCTGATCCACCAAGTGCTAGATTTCTTCCAATTCAGTTCTCTTTCAAAGAGAAACAGACTGGAGGTCACAGAAACCAGGATTCGGCTTGAAAAATGCAACCCTACAATATGATCCCAATAAGAGTAACAGCCATGCTAAATATCCCTCCCTCTTTAGCAATTAACTTCTTGTATACAAGGAGATAGAAGAAGAAGAATGTGCCATCAAGTCACAATCAACTCATGGTGACTCCAATTATGTGGTGTTCCAGGCAAGCGATCAGCAGAAGCAGTCCGACATTATTGTCTTCCATGTAACAACCCCAGTTCTTCCTTAGTGGTCTCCCATCCAAGTACTAACCATGGCCAACCCTACAGTTTCCAAGTTCTGACACGCTCTGCTTAAATTGGACTGCTACAAGTTGATAAGAGCCCAGAAAATTTTATCTAACTCCCCAGTAAACAAGCTGTCTCTGTTGCAAACCTCTATGCACTCACTCAATTCCTCCTGGGCTAAATCGGCTAGCTCCTGGGGGTTACACACGTGTCCCCTTCCTATGCTGTGGGCGGGGTGGGGCAGGAACAATACAAGAGCTTCTAGCAATGGATCAGATTTTGCAGGAACTTATCACTAACAGAGGATACGTGTGCAATGACCCTTTAGCAAGTTTACGTTCACTTCTGACAAATGCATATGCAGTTAGTTAAATGGCTTGTCAAATTATATTTGTAACTTGTCCTTCCTTCACAGCAATCAAAAGAGCATTTCATTCTGACAGCAATCATGTGCAGTAAGTTAGGCCCAGAGTCTATGACTCGCCCAATGCACATTGTTAGAGGAGCACATGGATTTTTAAAATCTGGTTTCCTCTCATCTACAGCCAAATGTTCAGATCTAGCCACTATACCACATAAAATAGGATGCTCTGATAAGGAAATAAGACAACTCCCATGTACACCAGCTTGAGCTCTCTGAATAAATACATCAAAATTCAAAGAAGCAAACTGAGCAAACATTAAAGTAATTCCAGACAGAGAACATATGAAGAATTTCCACTGATTCACACATAAATATGTGAACAATTCTGTGCATATTCCTGACCACAGGAGTGAGAGTCACCAGGGTCAAAAGGCCTACTTCTGACTATGTTCAATTGCAATTGAGCAGTATATTTTAACATGTGTTGTGATATTAGTGTTTAAAAACAGACTACTTTGTTGGTCTTAAAGGTGCCACTGGACTAAAACTTTTAACCAATGTGGCTACCCATCTGAATCAGACTACAGCAGTGTTATTAACACTGGATAAACTAGCACCCTCCACCATTTCATTTTTTTAAGCTTACGTCAGGAGGAAGACTAAAATAGTATTGCTGCTGAGCAATCACCACATTGGCTTGATAAGAATCGGCAACTTGATTCCTCCCACCCACCTCCACCTGCCTCAAGGATACCTCTGGCTGATATGTACAGAAACTGCTTACAGTAAGTCCACAAATAATGCATACTCTTCTACAAAAACCCTTACCGCTCAAGAACATTGCTGAACTATTGCTATACTTCAGTAAGCTAGAAGATAAACACTGTATTTAATATAGCACCATATTTCTCACTGCTACCTGTGAGGTCTATTACCTGGCAAGAGAAAATGGCAGCACGTTACTGACCTAGGACTGCAGCCTTACAGCATCCTAAGAATGCTGATATTCTGCAGTAAGCATCATTCATATCAGTGGGACTTGCTCTCTGGAAAGAGTGATTCATGTTCCAGTGTTCCATCAGCAAACGTCTCTCATTCAATGATTTCTTGGATGGGTTTCTTTCTAGCCAATGTTATTTGTTTGTATAATTACTACATTCATATGAACATATGAAGCTGCCTTATACTGAATCAGACCTTTGGTCCATCAAAGTCAGTATTGTCTTCTCAGACTGGCAGCGGCTCTCCAGGGTCTCAAGCTGAGGTTTTCCACACCTATTTGCCTGGACCCTTTTTGGGAGATGCCAGGGATTGAACCTGGGACCTTCTGCTTCCCAAGCAGATGCTCTACCACTGAGCCACCATCCCTCCCCTAATTCCCATCACTTCCTTGTTCCTTTAAGTTTTCTTTTTCCTTATCGCAATAGTGCTGCATTGGAAATGAAATCAATTTTAAGCCATCTCCTTCCTCCATGCTACCTACCTCCAGCCCCTTCCCAGGACCAGCTCAGCACTGGCACGGTCCCCCTGACCCCTTCCCAGCACCTCTTAGTGTCATGCAGTGACTCAGCTCCTAAACCGCCTGCCTGCCTGCCTGCCTTCCTCCCTCCCTCAAGCATCTGATGTTCATGTCCTGCAGCTCTCAAACATCTGACATTTATTCTATGTGGCTCTAAACATTCAGCAAGTTTGGCCACACACAACTTCTGAAACAAATGCAAAACAAACAGAGGGACTGTGCTCTCTTCCTTGCTCACACACATCGCTCTGTGATGTGAAGAACCACATCGCTCTGCCTGCTTGCCTCCTCCTATGCAGCTTTCATCCTGCTGAGATTTAAAGGTGCACACACATTCCAAAACACATGAACTTGCAAGCTTCTTCTAAAATGTTCTGCCAAGATTTAAAGGTACATCATGGCTTTGGGGGGCTTCCCCCACCAGCTAGGTGTGGGGAGGAGCCTGCAAAATCAGGGGAAATCCCACCCGGACCTGACATCTGGCAAGCCTAGGTTTGTGGCTAACACATTTTTAGCATGAGGGTAAGAACTAGATAAAATTTCTAAGTATAAAGAACATACATGAGTATAGCATAGAAGTTTTCTTCAGCAAGAGAGGTAGAGGTAGTCCCCTGTGCAAGCACCAGACATTTCTGACTCTGGGGTGATATCACATCACAACGTTTTCACGGCAGACTTTTTTAATGGGGTAGTTTGCCATTGCCTTTCCCAGTCATCTACACCTTACGCCCAGCAAGCTGGGTACTCATTTTACCAACTTTGGAATGATGGAAGGTGGGGTCAACCTTGAGCTGGCTACTTGAACCCAGCTTCTGCCAGGATTGAACTCAGGTTGTGAGAAGAGAACACGGGTTGCAGTACTGCAGCTCTACCACTCTGCACCATGGGGCTCTTTTTCTTCAGCAAACAACACAACAAATACCATTAAATACCAGTGGTTAAAATGGCAAATGTTAATACAGCTTTAAAACCAAGCTACACATCTTAAGCAATAACTGGACCTGGGGGGGGAGCGGGTTTACCTACATTCAGGGCCAGCGCTGGGGTTTTTGCTGCCCCAGGCAAGGCCCTGCCCTCCAGTGGGTGAGGGCCCCCAGCGCCGGCCCAAATCAGGCCCCATTTGCATGAAGGGCTCCTCTTGTGGGGAGCTCCTCCGATCCCTCAGAGCCAAGAAAAAATGAGGCTCAGGGATGACGTGAGCAGGGAGGGGGCACCCACCCCCACCCTTGCTGTAAGCTGGCATCAAAGGCAATCACCTAGTTCGCCGACTCCCATGCACTGACCCTGCCTACATTATAGTGAAACTCTTTAACTATAATGTAAAGTATTTTCAGATTTAAAATATATACCATGCTGACACGTCAGATATCTAAGGAGCTGTAACTTTTCATGCAAATGTTTGCAGGCACATAAAGGCACCAAGAGCATCACTGCCCCAGACAGAGAGTTCCAACAATATGCTGTGGCTAATAGCCACTGATGGACCTCTGCTCCATATGTTTATCCAATCCCCTCTTGAATACTTGCAGCCACCGCCACCTCCTGCGGCAGTGAATTCCATGTGTTAATCACCCTTTGGGTGAAGAAGTACTATCAGTTCTAACTTGACTGCTCAGCAATTTAATTGAATGTCCACGAGTTCTCGTATTGTGAGAAAGGGAGAAAAGTACTTCTTTCTCTACCTTCTCTATCCCATGCATAATCTTATAAACCTCTATTATGTCACCCCCTCAGTCAATGTTTCTCCAAGCTAAAGAGCCCCAAGTGTTTTAACCTTTCTTCACAGGGAAAGTGTTCTAACCCTTTAATCATTCTAGCTGCCCTTTTCTGCACTTGTTCCAATGCTATAATATCTTTTTTGAGGTGCGGTGACCAGAATTGTAAACACAGTATTCCAAATGAGGCCGCAGCATCAATTTATACAGGGGCATTATGATACTGGCTGATTTGTTTTCAATTCCCTTCCTAATAATTCCCAGCATGGTGCTGACCTTTTTTATTGCAGTCGCACACTGTCTCAACATTTTCAGTGAGTTATCAATCACGACCCCAAGATCTTTCTCTTGGTCAGTCTCCACCAGTTCAAACCCCATCAACTTGCATTTATAGTTAGGATTTTTGGCCCCAATGTGCATTACTTTGCACTTGCAGGCTTTATTCAGCCACCTCTCTGAATATCCTCCAGGCCCCCAGTAAGGGTCAATCACCAGATGTTGCCATGACTTCCAGGTGCAGACACACACACATACACATTTTAAAAATACAAAAAAAAAATACTGTGTCTCCATTCAGTGCTGAGATACATTGATATAAGATAACCACTTGTTAGCAGTGTACAAGAACATTTTCCTGCTGCATTTTGGTTAAAAGGAGATAAAGAGTGTGAAAGGGACTAGTGTTTCCTTAGGAGATGGTATCCATATCTACTGACTTGGGAGGTCAGGTTTGGATGCAGACAATGAAAACAAGCATAGAGACAAAAATACTAGGATACATGGTCTCCTGGCTTCCCAAATTGAATGTAAAGATTCGCCTAACTCTGTGTGATCTATCCATAAGAAAGGGCCAGAGTGAGAGAGAGAGAGGAGCGCAGAGGCACAATGTGTTGTATGGGGCTGGCCACAATTAGTAATGCATGCTGTAAATGTAGTAGTGCATGGACACTACTATGCATAACTGAGACTACTTCCTGTGCTAAGAACAGCAGAAAAGTGTCAAGTCACAATCCTTAAAGTAATGGTAGTTGTTAGGATCACCTTGAGTCACACAATGACTGCACTAAGGGGTTTCTATAATAAGGCTGGGTAAATGAGCTGTAAGAGGACAGCCACAGAAATGTACTGTGTTCTTTACAAGTTCAGCCTTCCAACATGTGCCAGAAATTCCACATTCTATGGACACCAGCCACAACCAAAGTGCACTAAAGCAAGGCTTTTAGGAACAGAGTGCAAAGCAATATAAAACAAAGAGCTATTAGCAAAAGTTTTCTTAGATCCTCATCCTGAGAACACTTACATGTGTGTTCTGATGAACAATCCACCTGTCAAGAAACTGATGAGAGAAAACCAGGCTAGCACAGCTCATTTTGATAGCAAGGAGGTGTAACATCCTTTAATCTTCTAGAAATTTCGTTTTGTTTTAATGGTAATATAATTAATGTTTGGACTGGAAACCAAAACAGACACATCCTATGATTTTTTTTTCCTGTTAATTGTTCCACTACTGAAAGTCAGAGTGCAGCTGTCAGTGTACTGTCAGGCAGGGATCCTGTTCTACTGGTAATGTGGGATTGTGATCATTCATAAAGTTACTGCAAAAAGCAGGTATTTAATGAAGGCTGCTCATATCAAAATGCCCTACAAAGAATGCGTCTTTATGCAGGAACTGACACAAATACTCACTTGTAGTTACGACGTTGGGCTCATACATACACAATATTTTTTCCTGCAGACATTCCAAGAAGCCCAAGTTGATCACAGATGGAAGAAATTATGATCTAACTTCGATGGAGGCATTAAGATGAAATCTACACATTTTATGTCTCTTCCATGTAAAAACCAACATTATTTGAAACACCCCCTAAAAGGAGGGATGGTGGCTCAGTGGTAGAGCATCTGCTTGGTAAGCAGAAGGTCCCAGGTTCAATCCCCGGCATCTCCAACTAAAAAAGGTCTAGGCAAGTAGGCGTGAAAAACCTCAGCTTGTAACCCTGGAGAGCCGCTGCCAGTGTGAGTAGACAAGATTGACTTTGATGGACCGAGGGTCTGATTCAGTATAAGGCAGCTTCATATGTTCATATGTTCCCTCCTTATGCTTTCATGCTCACTAATTTCAAGCATGGAATATGCTTTGCAGGGTACTAGAACTTCCTTATTTGGTTTGGTGCAGGCAGAGCCAGTTTGGTATAGTGGTTAACTCTCATCTGGGAGAACCAGGTTTGATTCCTCTCTCCTCCACCTGCACCTGCTGGTGCACCTGCACCTTGGGTCAGTCATAACTCTCAGAGCTGTTCCTCTCAAAGAGCAGTCTGAGAGAGCCAGGGCTGGCCCATCCATTAGGCAGCCCTAACAGGGTGATGAGTACCCTCCCACCCCCTGTGCCTCAGAGCATGCACACCACCCCGCTGCCATTGCTCAAGTCTTCTGGAGGGGAGACTGAACAATGGCAGCCAGGCGGTGTGCATGCTCTGAAGTGCAGGAGCCACGCTGCTGCACTCGCCCTTGCTGGGGGTGAGGGTGGGAGGAGGAAGGGGACAGGCACGGGAAGATGGGGCAGGGCCTTGGCTCGGGCGCAAGACACCTTAAAGCCAGCCCTGCAGAGAGCTCGCTCAGCCCACCTTCCTCACAGGGTGTCTGTTGTGGGGAACAGAAGGGAATGGAGATCGTAAGCCACTGA
The DNA here is from genome assembly GCF_032191835.1 of Heteronotia binoei. Lineage (NCBI taxonomy): Eukaryota > Metazoa > Chordata > Lepidosauria > Squamata > Gekkonidae > Heteronotia > Heteronotia binoei. The sequence goes on from NC_083229.1 coordinate 102,713,724, forward strand.
GATGCCAAGTGAAGATCTGGGTATAAATTCAATCTCTTTTCTCTCACTCTCATTCTTTATTATTATTATTATGGTTTCATTTTCCAAAATTCTTTGACACCATTGTTGTAATGGGCTCCACAGCTAACTTCAAAACCTGTTTAGCAAAATAGTTTTTATTCAGGCTTATATTTGCCTTTCCAACAGCTCAAGGCCACACAAGTTTTCTGATACAATAGCCTCAGTATAACTTCATGTAATACCACAGTTTTAGAGAACAAAAAAAGAAGATATTTTCCCACTGTCTCAGCTTGTCCAAAGCATCCTCACTCAAGTTTCATATGAAATATGTTCTGTGTATCTTTAAAGACAAACACAGAAACTCATAATAAACAAAATGCAGCTGCCCAAATCACTTTTCCTTGTTCATACTAGAGATGAATTCTGCACAGCATCATAAGCATATTTCATTCACAGTATCATAAGGCCTTTTTAGTAGCAGGAACTCCTTTGCATATTAGGCCACACATCCCTGTTGTAGCCAATCCCCCAACAGCTTACAGGGCTCTTCTTACAGGGCCTACTGCAAGCTCATGGAGGATTGGCTACATCAGGGGGGTATGGCCTAATATACAAAGAAGTTCCTGCAACAAAAAAGCCCTGGTTATCATCATGTTTATGTTCCACAAAAGCTAAAATGAAGAAAAACATTCCTATTTTTTAAAAAAGCCAGTCAACTTACCAAAAAAGGATCCTTAAAATGTTTGCAACTAGTAACACTAAGCACACGTAGGTTGAGAAGCCCTCTGCATTCTGTGTCCTTTTAATATCCCGATACTGAGGGATGTAGGGCACCACACCTCCAAATATCATGGCTGCTGATGCACCCCAGGATATCAGCTGCTGAACTGGAGCCACCAGCCACTCCCAGCCATCTGCCTCCATGATGGGCAGGAGAAAGTCCCTCAACATTGGGGAGGCTGCTAGAAATGGATCTCCTTTTTACTTCTTCCTCAGGCTGGGTGAATTTTATTTGTATCAATCTTCTCACGGCATGTGTGTATTCTTCACATAACCCTAACAAAAAAAAGAGAGGGAAAACTCACAATAGCAGAGGCTCACGTGGAAGTGCTTGAGCCAGAGAATACAAAGTGATCTCATCACAAGTTAGTCATATTACAAGGCACCTAGAAAAATGAGCCAGAGTTAAGTCCAGCCTCACTGTGTGCCAGATCTACCATGTTATTGTTTGACTTGGGAACCTGATTGAGTTTAAGACTGTGAAAGTTTATCACCCTGAGGCAAAGTTGTCTTTGCACATTACAAAAACATAACAGCCCCATGTCAATCAGGAAATAAAGAGTTCATTCAATAGACTACTGGTTCCAGAATTTCTCAAATATAACAAAGAATGCTATACTCCCATAACAATGTAATGAACAAGAGCTGTATGGTGCTATTTACAAACATGTGTCCATTTTCAGGGTCAGGATAACTGACTGGGGTCACTGTCTTCCAAATCTATTGACTTAAAAGGGTGCAATTTCACTTATGAGGATGACTGTTAATCAACAGTAGTAAAACAAGATGGTGTTTCACAGAAATTGATTTTTTGATATTGACCTGCTTCCACCGGGAATGGGATTATGGCTGCTTCAAGTAGATAATCAGTCTTGGAAAACTGAGTTGCAGAGCTTCATGCAAGCTCTGAAAATCCAGAGAACGCAACCACCTTTTCCAGGATGAAAATAACATTAGACAATTTCTGATGAGTGAAACTTGTCAACAGTATTTTTAGTCTGTGAGCTGACACCCCTGAGGCCATTCCACTTCTGAAGGTGTTTCAGAGAGGACTGTGTCATGACCAACATGTGAAACTATCTGCAAGATCCTTCATGTGAGGAGAAATTCCAGTGAGGCCACTGACTTCCAACCAAAAAGTGATAAATGTAAATCAAATACCAATCTACTCCAGCAGTTGGGTAAGCAACTGAAGGAGACTGCATGCAAACATTTTACAAAGGTTCTAATTGCTTGGCAGATTTAAGAATGGAAAAGCAAGCAAAGAGGAGGGGGGGAGAGAGAAAAGACTGCCATAAGGAAGAAATGGTGCCTGTGAGAAAGAGAAAGTGAGATTTCCTTTTTAAACTGTCTGCTCTGAAAAAGGGCTGCAAAGAATGTCTACGACTGCAGTTCTTCAAGATTCTACTGTTGTGATAGCCCCTCACTGTTCTTTCATATATACCGCTGAACACAAGCTTAACTTTGAGCTGCTGGAAAAGGAAGTGATGGAGACTCCCACACTGGGGAGCCGTCCCACTTCGAGAGGACAAAGCAGAACTTGTGTACACTAGCAACGGTCAGGTCAACGCAATTCAAGGCGTTCCCCCTTCTTCCTCCTCCTCCTCCTACAGAAAGTGAGTGCCTTCACTGTCCACTGTCCTTTGTAGTCCAGGCTCCAAGCAAGCAGTCCTCTCCCCGGTGCCTTCACACACCCCTCCTAGCAAACTCCACCAAACTGCCTTCCTTCCTCTAGTCCTGCCCCAGAGGAAAAGCAAAGCCAGCACCAGGAGGACAGGAATTGGGGGCGGGGGGAATCTAAACCCAGCCACCTAAACAGGAAAAATGTGGTTTGGGGCGTGACTTCTGGCAGCAGCAGCAGCCGCCACCCTCCTCTGCTCACCTTGGCTCCTGCTGCCGCTTCTCAGCAAGAGTTACCAACCGGAGGGGCCCTCCTTCAACCGAGACCGCCGCATCTCTCCTTCCCGCCGGCTGCAGCGGCCACGGCCGACGACGTCGCCGCCCCAGACGCTCCTTGCTGCAGCCGCGCTGCCTTCTCGGGCTGCTGCTCCCACCACGACAAGCCGCCCTGTCGCCTCTCTCTCTCTTCCCGAGCGATTGGTGACAATAAGAAGCAGCAGCAGCAGCAGCATCCAGGAGCGAGAGGAGCAGCACTGCCTCTGTGACATCACGCTAGCCAGAAGCGCCTCCGTCAATGGAAAGAACCGCCCTCTTCCTGGTTCTTCTTCCTCTGGGTCCTAGCGAGACGGCGGCGCTGGAGGCGAAGGACTCGAGGGAAAAGGAGAAAAGGCGCAAGGTTCTCTGCATTCTTTATAAAGGGCGGGGACACGTTTGCGCCGATGTCTCGTCCGCAACGGTGGGGCGCGTCCCTTCCAGGGACAAGAAGATGGTAAGGAAAATGCCGAAGAAGTATCCTGCAGAGTAATCTCTTGTGCTACGAGATGCTTTCCAAATACTTTTAAAACTACCACCGAAATCATCACCAGCAATCGAAGAAGAACAATGAACATACTATCGTTTCACTGACAAGGAAAGGAAAGGTCCCCTGTGCAAGCACCAGTCGTTTCCGACTCTGGGGTGACGTTGCTTTCACAGCGGTTTCACGGCAGACCGACAAAACCAACCACAAGATCTATGTCCTGCCCAGCGAGCTCACTTTTATTCCTTCCAAAAGGCTGGCGCCTTTTCTGAGCAGCAAGAAATTCAGCACCTTCGGGATTTTGCAGTCCCTTAGATTAAAATCCAATGTATTTCTCTTTTAGCTGTATTGACACACTCAAACAGGGACTTTGGTTGCATTGGATAGTGATGTTCTTGTCCACCTAACATAATTCTAGTTTGCCATAGGAAAAAGGAATACAATAAAATATAGTGAAAATGGGTAAAGCATATGTAATGAGATATACAGCCAATATCCCTATTGATTCCCCACTCCTTCACTTGCAGCTGCTGGAATGGTCTTGGGTCAGCCATAGCTCTCACAGGAGTTGTCTTTGAAAGGGCAGCTGCTGTAAAAGCTCTCTCAGCAGGTCCCACTATATTATTTATTAGCACAACTTGAAACTGAGAATAATTTTCATCAAATGATGCATCAGCACAGCATTACACAACACTGTTGCATCACAGAACTGGGGAGCAAAAGGAAATGGTAGAGGGAGAACAGGATAAGGATTGGCCTAAACTTGCCAAACAATGTAATCCTATGTTTAAGCATTTATCTTCTGCCTTGCATAATACTTTTCTGGCAAAAGATAAGGACAATAAAACTGAGAAAGATATAGATATATAAATACACCTAGGCAATATGTCTGCAAAACAATTTAGGGTAAATTCAACTCTATTTTAAATACCTAGAGGTCAAAATATTTGAAATTAAATCCTCAGACACTCTTGGATCTCCTTTTTCCTCCTTTCCTCTGCTTAAGCTTTAATTTGACGGTTGACAGACATCAGCATTTACACATCAGACATCAGACATTAATCTGTAAACTTGGAGTCTGTTGTATGTATGCAGGGCATTTTTTGTAGAAAAAGCCTAGCAGGATTAGGCCACATCCTCTGACACCAACCCAGCTGGAACTGCATTCCTGTGCATTCCTGCTCAAAAAAGCCATGTATGTATGTATGTTGGAAAGAACATGAACAGTGCAATCTTAATAATACTTTCCTGGCAGTAAACTCCACAGAGTACACTTGTGTTGCTCCCATAGCATGGCATTCCAATTTCAAAAATTAATTCTGTTTTTGAAACTTCTTGTCCTGAACAGATTATATCACTTTAACTCTGTGAAAGTATCGGTATCAGAAAGTATCCTTCATTCCTCAGTAACACTACACAATGCTGTATCTGTCAGAGATGAAACCTAGTTTGTGAGTATTAAATAAGCAATATGTTCCTTACTAATGCAGGTAGGTTAATAACAAACTAACACCAAACAGCTGAACATGATCCAGAAAGTGGCATGTATTGTATTTCAACATTATCTGATATAGTCTGATTAGAATACAGCACTTTTTTTTCTATTTCAAATTATAAAGTAGACTACTGTCACTGGATCTGAGAAACATCAGAAGAAAGTTTGTTCTATAAATAGCTTTACATGTTAATCTAAGTAACAAACAACACAGAGGTCATGTATCTCATTTGACATTTATCAAGTATCTTGTTCTATCACACTTGCTTATATATCAGCCCAAGTATAATGAATCAATCTAAACAGCTGTCAAAGACTGAAGATCTCCCTGTTGCCTACCTTGGAATCAGACTTCAGCCACTATCTTCTTCTTCTTGTCTCCATTTCTCAAGGCATATCTGAACAGCAAGGGAACTTCTTGCATGAACTCCAGCACCCATGGTAAGGCAGCTGTGAGATTAATAGTACAGCATGAAACCAGAACTCCTCTGGCAATGTCCTGCTTTCTTCAGCTAGCATCAGTGGCACTGCACATGGTCAACAGCACAAGTTTAAAAATTTAAACTCTTGGCAGGAGTTATTTCATAGAAAAAGAGGGGCCGGAGCTCATTAGCACAATTTATTTGCATGCCTCATTTGTATATGCCACACACCCCTGACATCATTGCAGGGTGTACTCAATTATATCAGCTTAGCATCTACCTTAAAATGCATCTTGAATTATAATATTCATAACCTTATCCTCATCACACTTTTAAAATTACTTTCTCCTATGTGACCACAGTGGCATGAGGACGATTTCCATCTGTCTGCTTTATATGCTTTGGCTATTTCCCCATTTTTGTGAGGAAAAATATTTAAAAGTTTGTCAGATCTTAAGGGTTCAGCCAAATTCTCACAGGGGGGTTGAACAATGGAGCCCAGAAGCAAGTATTTAGGGAGGGTGGAAGAAAGAAAGAGCACAATAAAATTTAGAGGTTCCTGAGCTCTGCTCCTGTGAGATCCTGCCCAAAATGAGGCCTGCTTGGCTAAATGGAAATTTCTAAAAAGTTGTCATCAGATGTCATCCCTCATTCTCTCACAACTCATTTGCCAATCCTTGACCTCTTCCCTTTCCAATATATGGGAAAAGCCATTTGGATAGGGGATTTTATCACTTCTGGGTACAGCCCTTAGCATACTAGTCTACTAAGCATAATACATTTAAAATAATAATATTATTATGAAGAAAATTGGAATCTGGACATTAATTTTATTGACCAGTTTGGGAAAGTAATTCTTTTCTTAGCTCTCTAACTATAATAACTGAAACGCTGTTGATGAATGACAAATCTAAAACAATTGTGAAGATTACTATAAGGACCATACTTATAAAAAAATCAATAATGAATAACTTGAGAATCCTATTCCACAATGTTCCTCCGTTATAAATGCACACATACAGCCCAAGGTAAATATCACCTCTGTTTACCCAAACTTCTGATTATCCAAAATGACTTTTAGATTGCTCCCAGAAAGTTCAAAGAAAGGTGGCTACTGTGTACAGCACTGGTATAACTTGTCTGCCAGCCTCTCTGGCATATTTTCCTCAAGGCGTGGAAGCCATCTGTGTGCTCAAGAGTGACTAGGAACATTTGAGAGACAAACTGTGTGTGTCTTCAGTATGGTTGCCAGGCATGTCTTATTTTTAACAGTGCCTTATTAGGGAATGACAGCACCACAGAATACAATGTCCTGAACTTCCAAACATGATGGCCAGCATCCCAAAACCTGTGAAACTAGCTACATACTTTAAACCATTTTTCCTTGAATAGCAACACCCCTCCCCAGGATAAATAGCAAACTGCTTTTGTAAATGAGAGAACTTTGAGATACCACATGGAATCCAGCAATTCAAAAAAAAGTTATTTTAAAATTTCACTGAATAATAGCACAGACTCCTTGCAGGAGTCCTAGTCCTGATCGCCATCACATTAGATGTCCTCCTACAGCTCTAGGATGTCCCTTATTTTAGTGTTGGTTAATATAAGGCCCCTGATTAGGGATGGGCACCAACCGAACCACGAACCAAAATTCGTGATGAATGTTGCCCTGTTTGTGGATTAGGAGCCAACATCCATGATGGGTCTACCTTCATGGACTTCTACGAATTTTTAAGGCAGTTCATGAGGTTTATGCCAGTTCCTGGCCAAAGCAGAAAGCCTCCAAAACAGCTGAGCAGTTGGGGCTCCCAACTGGTGGAAAGGGATTCATTTTACAGTAAGGTTGCTATTATGTTGTGAACTGTCTTGAGCAGTGGGCCCCAACTTTTTTGGCATCAGGGACCAGTTTCATGGAAGACAATTCTTCCACGGACCGGTGGGGGGGTATGCTGGGGTTTTTGCCACCCCAGGCTGCTCCACTGCTTTGTCCCTGCCCCATATGTGGGTCTTTAAATGTGGGTAGGTGAAGTTCGCTGCTGCGATGCCCCTTCTGCCCACCTGGGACCTGGCAGGTGAAAGAGGTGGTGCTTCGGAGCAAGGCCAAGCTGCCTCTTTCAGCAAAAGGGGTGGTGGGGTTGCTCTGCCTCACTCTGTGGCCTGGTTACTAACAGACCACAGACTGGTACTGGTCCATGGTCCAACGGTTGGGGACCCCTGGTCTTAAGGATTCTGTAGAGCCATGTGGTAAGATATCAATCTGGTTGAATACCCTTTAAAGTTTAAACTGCTCTATGCTGCTTAGCTGTTTAAAGGGGAATATTTGGCAGCCAGTCCTGGGCTTGCTGCCCAATAAAGTCCCTTTAAACTGCTCACCTCTGGGCGGTTCCGCTATTTAAAGGGGGTTTATTGGGTTCAGCTCAAAGCCATTTAAAACCCTTTCTGCTCCCCACAGAAAGCAGCAAGGGTAATGAACCCATACAAAACAATTTGGTTTGCAAACCAACCTTCCAATTGTATAAGTTCATGGTTCAGTCATGAATCACAAACCAAACCACAAAAATGTTCATGTCCATCCCTACCCCTGATACTGCTCTGGAGAACAGGGTGAAATGCCCATCCCACCTCTTATATCTCCAGATGTCCTTCAAGCAATGCTGCGGAGTCTTGTGAACAAAAATTCCACTTTGTGAGCTACTGACATTAAAGTTGTGAGTGAGCAAATTGGCTACAGCATCAGTTAGTTTGCTCTGGGGCCATCCTTCCTGAGCTAAGACAAAAATATGTGAACCGGAGGCTAAAAAACTGAAGATACTTTCCAGCCCAGAGCTGACAACTCGAACAGCTGAGCACTTTCCTACAGTGTTGCTCAATGCTGCTGGAAATGCATTCCGCAGCCGAATCATGGCTCCTTTTTTATTTAATGGTACGTCGGCAGGGTTCCTCTCTTGGAAGGCAGATGCCCGGGTCGAATCCGAGGCACAAACGAAACTCTCACGATGTTACTTCGAAATTTCGCTTAACGCACGTGGGGAGATCCTACCCAGTTTTTCTGCTCAGAGCTGGCAGCAGACCAGTCTGTCAGGCTACTTGACACGACTCGCGAGGGAAGAGAGCGAGCAAGCGAGAGCGCCTCGCCCGCCACAAGCCCCTCCCCAGCGGAAGAGGGCGTCACCCGGCCTGGCACTGCAGGCGCCTGTGCTGCTGGGACGTCCCTCCTGCCGCCATAGGCGGGGCTTCCCTTGTCACCTATGCTCTTGGCGCCGCTGGAAGGCGGCACGGAAGGAAGGAGGTCACGTTGCCGTTTGGGGCGGCGCCAGTTGGCAGAGGGAAAACACTGGAGCGGGCGGCCGGGCGCTGTGCTGAAGAGCAGCAGGCGGGCGGGAGATGGCGGACAACGACCCCCAAAGCGCCAGGGACCTCTCTCAGTTTGTGAGTGCGGGGAGGCTGACGGGCGCTACCCCCTGCGCTGCCTGGTTTGCGCTTCGCGGAGGGCGCGTGCATCGAGGGGGCGATTCACAAAGCAGTGGCGCGGCCGAAATTCCTGAGCCGGGGGGAGTAGAGGCTTCAGTGGCCGCAGCCAGCCGCTCGCCTGTTAAAAAGCGAACAACGCCGTTTGCGCACCGGGCTGCAAATAAGACGTGGTGGACCTAACAGCTTTCTGAGTGGAAAGATGAACACATCTAAGGATGGAGGAAAAGCTTACGTTTGTTTGCCTGTCGGGCTCTGGAGCTTTAACGAGTCCCACCCAATGTTCCCTCTAAGCTGTAGAGTCTTGTGAGCAAAAATTCTACTTTGTGAGCCACTGCCTGGCATTAAAGTTGTGAGCTACTGCATATATTAGTGTGCTCTGGGGTCATCCTTCCTGAACCAAGGCAAAAATGTGTGAGCTGGAAGCTAAAAATGTGTGAGCTAGCTCATGCTAACTCAGTTTTGAGGGAACACTGGTCCCACTAGGCAAAAACTAGAGTGCTGAGCAGTGATGAACCTGCATGTTTGCCTTTCAGGTGGCTGAGGGCAAAGGGTGGGGAGCTTCCTTAAAAACGAGTCTCTCCCCTCCCTCTTAACAGTTGTCCCTCAGAAATATTCCATTACATTTAACAGGATGCTAGTTGTTTTGCCTTCTTCAGCTTTGCACCATTCACCAAAAAAACAACAACAAACAGCTGGTTTCTTGCTGGATGCTAGTCAAATAAGGCAGTCTACTTCTAATTCCTATAAGTCTTCTTACAATAAATTACAAAGAGCATCAGATAAGAATGTGTTCTAAAATAGTTTGTGTTTATTAATCTCCAACATTATTTCATTATTACAACCATTTAATTTCTTCCCTTTTAAGGATTATGAATAGATCATAAAAAATGGCACACATACAAGGGATTTTTTTTTTTGCTGCAGTTGTTCTCATATGAATTCTACTTATCTTAACATGAAGACTAAACATACTCCAGTGATGTTAAAAAGTTTTAATTTGTAAAAGTGTGTACATTATAATAAAAATGTTTGGAAATTTGAACATGACCCCCGTAAATATTTTAAATAAATCAATTTCAGTGTTCCAAATTTTTGCATGAGGCAATTCGTTAATTTTGCATAATAACAATGAATAATACTTACAAAATTTCATCTCTTGAGAGTTACTGCTGGTAGTGCTATGGAGGTAATTTGTCTATCCTTAAGTTTTATGGTTATCTTGAAATTATACCTTAACATGTCAAAATAGTTTGTGTACCCATCATTTTCAAAATCTCTTAAAAGAAGCACACCCAACTCAAGACGTAAGTGGATTATGGACAATACATTTAAGGTTTGTTTGTTTTTTAAGATATATATCATTTAGCACATTATAGATGTTCATTTGGCATCCAACTATATGCAAACTGATCATTTACAACTTGGCAAAATTTGATTGTACAAAACATGTTAGGCTGCTCAATATCCCCATAAAAGTTATCAAGAGGTGATATACCAGCTACTTGTGAAGGACATACCTGTGAAGACTTTCTCAGTCTAGTGCTAGATATGTCATTTCTCCAAATGTTTTGCGACTTTGGGTATTTTTGGAAAATAAAAGTGTTTTATTCTTAGGTAGTCTGGAGTTTCTGCTTCCCTTCATATATTACAGTTTGAAACAAAACTCTACAACTGTGTATTATTTGCTATGAAGAAAATAGCTTCCTATAACCAGCATTAGAAAAACTACTTGTTCCAGTGTGATGAAACAAAGTACATGCACTTCTATATGCCATTTTATTATTACAACAAATTGATGGATTTTTTTCCCAACATAATGATATCATTTGCTAATAATCTTTCAATTTTTTTCCAGGCAGAAAATCTACTACAGCAGGTGCATGATAATGTTCAAGTGTTGGCTGACAAATTAGCGCTACGAAATATCCTTTTCAGTTATCTCTGTACAACAGAGTAGTGCAAATCTTGCAGTGTTAATTACAGTTAAGCCATTTGTAAAGAACATTTGACTAATAATTACCATAATCATTTAAAAAGTATCCATTCTGAAAGGTCTTATACATAATCATCCACTTAGGCAAAGTCATGCTAATTTTAAAAACAAATAGCAATAAAGTATGCAAAGCTCATGTGTTCTACTAATATGATGCAGCAAAAAACTGATGAACAATGTACCTCAAGTCTGAAGATTTCTTAAGGCATCTTACAATCTCATGACTAAATGTTACATATTACAGCCACACAGGGCTTTTTTTGTAGCAGGAACTCCTTTGCATATTAGTCCACACACCTCAGTAGCCAATCCTTCAAGAGCTTACAGGGCTCTTAGTACAGGGCCTACTGTAAGCTCCAGGAGAATTGGCTACATTAGGGATGTGTAGCGTAATATGCAAAGGAGTTCCTGTTACAAATAAAGCCCTGCAGCCACGTCTATGTCAAAGTGGTACATAATCGCTAAGAACATTTACTTACACATGAAATAAATAGTTTGTATGCTCTCCGCATATAATTGATGAGGTCCTGAAAAGTACTTGGGAGAAGTTTAGACATAAATATAACTGTATTAAAATTCTACTTCATCAGTTCCACAGTACTGAAAATTGGTGTCTCAAGTTAAATATTATTTTGCAACATTAAGGAAATACAAGTTGGTAACAATATACCTTCTGTGCAACACTGTTATTTCAGATCACACACTTGACTTGCTTCTTAAGAGGATCTAGTAAACTATCATTTTATACTATTTTAATTATTTGAAATGAGCAATCCAGCCCATTTTTTTTCAGTACAAGTCAATTTATGATTGCTGAATCGTCAGTTTACATGAAAACATTGAGAATTAGAACATTCCTGATGAAAGCAACAGACCTCTTCCCCTTTTTACATTATTATATTTATTTTATAAAGACATAGAATACTATAATGCTCTTTAACCTTTTACTGGAAGACATGGGTGAGCGTATAGATGATCTTGAAAAACACGTTAATGGACTCTTGGCACAAGCTGGTGTAGAAAATGCCAGTGAAGAACTAAGGGTAAGAATCTTGCTTTGTAAAAATTGTTGCTATTATAGTTACTCAAAAGGAAGATGACCCAAAATATAAGAGCACTCCCTTTAAAAGATGCAATACATAGAAACAGATAATGTTGAACTTAAAATGACACCCCCAAGAGTGAGGCAAAGGTGTCCTCCAACCAGTGTGTATCTTCCCAGCCTTCCAACCCAAGCTTTGGAGGGCTCTCTTGCCAACAGCAGCCAGGATTGCCTTGGCAATTCTACTGGCCCAGTTGATTCAGAGTCAGAAAGCATCTTCCCCAGCTAAAGGAGACTGGCCTTTCTCTCTCTCTGCGTTTCCTGGCCAAGCCAGAAAACATTAAGAAAAGTGCATCAGTAGCATTTCCAGCCTGTGAGACCAAGCTGAATGCCCATTTGTCTCTCTGCAATTGCAGCATATTTGTATCCAAATTTAAGGTGATTATTTCTTTTTAAAAGCTCCTGAAAAGTTTAAAAATCTTGTATTCAATTAAATACAGAAATAATCTTTATATTTAGATAAAAATATTAGGAGCACTAGAATAAAGGCCAGTTGAGGAAGAGGAGGGAAAGCTTCCTGACCTTTCCATGGCATTGTATTTTTTAGTATAAAACTAATAGCATAGCCCACTGAAGCCAGTCAGTTCTTTTTATTAGCATGTACCAAAATATTATATAACTGAGCAAGCTTGCAAGCTCCTCAGAACTCTTAAGAAAAAAAAGAGGAAGGGAAGAAACTTCAGGACATGAAGTAGAAGCTTATAATCTGCAGTTTGAAGAAATGTAAACCTGCAATACATACTACATTCTGGATATGCAATGCAATTATTTGCATGCTTATCTGGAAGTCATTCCAAATGAGTATAATGAGGGGTGTATTCAACCCAAACCCCATTTATTTACTGGACATCCCATCCTGTTGATCATATTGATGTACACTTATCAGTGAGAAGGGCAGATTATAAAATAAATAAATGATGTTGTGTACAAAAGCTCCTGCCCCATTGAGAATATAAAAGCCATCAGTTAGTATATGACTGACTGAAAGACAAGCTGGCCTGTTTGTAGAGCAAGGACAGCATGCTTATTAATGAAAATGTGGCTCTGTTTTTCCTATTTGTACTATCATTCAACTGAATGTTAAAGTATGCCCTATGAAAACATATGTAGATGCTGAAGTGGTACTTGGTTTTTCTTTCCCAATATTAATTCAGTTCCATTACTGTTTTGGCACAGCCCTGAAGACATCAAGACGACGGGAAAAAATCATGTACTATTCAAACTTGCAGTCTGTAAATAGCTTCTTCAATTATACAGAATTTAATACAGTCAATTTTATTTTTAAAACTGTCTGTGATGAATAAGCTACCTTTGTACACAGTAGTAGCTGCAGTAGAAAAAGCTATGAACATCTGCAGAGGTTATTCTTGCACTAAAGGAAAAATTCTTATTCCAACAAGTTTTCTCAAGATTTAAAACTAGGTTTCAATTCCAAGCAGACTCTTTAATTATAGTGTGAATAAACTTACAATCCTTGTTCGTTTGCTGTTTCTATAGTATTTTATCCATCAGCACAGCATGAGCACATTAAGCTGCCTTGTGCCAAGTAAAACCATTGATTTATCACACTCTGCTGTCTACTCTGACTGGCAGCAGCTTTTGGGGAGCTCAGTCTTTCACATCATTGCGTACCCAATTATTTTAATTGGAGCTGTTAGGGACTGAACCTGGGACCTTCGGTATGCAAAGCAAGTTCTTCATTACTAAGCCACAGAAAAGTTTGCACTCCTTTAGGCTTTCCACAGTAGTTTATTAGCTACTAATTAGCTAATATAATTCCTGTATTAAGTTGTGTGTTCTGAACCCTGTCCCACAGCACACAAATGGTGCAATTCTTAAGACACCATTGGTTGTTTCTGCCACAAAACTTCATGGATGCATTTACTAAAGCGCAAGTAATAAGAGGTTTGTTTCATGTCAAAAGATGTACCCCCTGCTTTTAAAAAAAGCAGGTAATAGAAATGACAGAAGAGAAACAGAACTGCATAAGAATAAGGTAAATATGATAATTTGTAACCAACCTTTTATTATGCTAATAATACTGTACATATTAGCATATAAAAGAGGGAATGCTTATTAAATTTGCTGATATTAAATTGGGAGGGATTAGAAACACAGTAGAAGACAGAAACAGGATGACCTTGACAGGCTGGAAAACTGGGCTAAAAATCAATAAAATGAATTTTAACAGGGATAAATATAAAGTTCTGCATTTAGGTAGGAAAAATCCAATGCATGGTTATAGGATGGGGGAGACTTGTCTTAGCAGTAGTATGTGCGAAAAGGATCTAGGAGTCTTAGTGGATCATACGCTGAACATGAGTCAACAATGTGATGCAGTGGCTAAAAAGGCAGATGCAATTTTGGGCTGTATCAAAAGAAGTATAGTGTCTAGATCACATGATGTGATGGTATCGCTTTATTCTGCTCTGGTAAGACCTCACCTGGAGTATTGTGTTCAGTTTTGGGCGCCACATTTTAAGAAGGATATGGACAAGCTGGAACGGGTCCAGAGGAGGGCAACAAAGGTGGTGAGGGGTCTGGAGACCAAGTCCTATGAGGAAAGGTTGAAGGAGCTGGGGATGTTTAGCCTGAAGAGGAGGCGGCTGAGAGGTGATATGATCACCATCTTCAAGTACTTGAAGGGCTGTCATATAGAGGATGGTGTGGAATTGTTTTTTGTAGCCCCGGAAGGTAGGACCAGAACCAGTGGGTTGAAATTAAATCAAAAGAGTTTCTGGCTCAACATTAGGAAGAACTTCCTGACTGTTAGAGCGATTCCTCAGTGGAACAGGTTTTCTTGGGAGGTGATGGGCTCTCCTTCTTTGGAGGTTTTGAAACAGAGGCTAGATGGCCATCTGACAGCAATGAAGATCCTGTGAATTTAGAGGGAGGTGTTTGTGAGTTTCCTGCATTGTGCAGGGGGTTGGACTAGATGACCCTGGAGGTCCCTTCCAACTCTATGATTCTATGTACTACTGTGACTTCATAAAATGAAAAGCAGCTGGTTTTTAGAATTACAGGAACTAAACTGTGCTTCTGTATGATAATACAGAATCCTAAATTACTTTTTAAATATCTCAGGAAGGTGTGCTTATTTGGTTTCTTTAGTCAATTGGCAGTTCAATAGAGTGCTTCATTAAACCCTTCTTGTGAAAGACATTTTTTTTTAAATGACATTGTGCTTACAGGTACTGAACTATTTCTCAAAGAGCCAGAACAAACTTAGCAAAGATATGAAGCCAGGTTAGAATCTTTGGGGAAAGTGTTGAACTAATTATCTGAATTTAACATGGTACTAAAGGAGGACTAAATCAAAAAAAATTGTAATATTAACTTGAAAAAAAGCAGTTATAACTTCTCAGTTATTTCAAAAAGCAACTGCTTTAAAACTTATATTAATGATGCAATTCTTTAAAAGGATATAGAGCAGGGTTTCCCAAACTTTTCTTTCTCATGGCCAGGTTATTTTTACACTTCTCCTTCATGGCCCACTAAAATTTTGGGTGTGGAGCCAGGAGACTTTGGGGGTGGAGCCGGGAGACAGGAATTATGTCATTTCCTGTGGTATCAAGGACCAAGTGATGTCACTTCCGGGGCACACTGAACCAAAACTCCACCTTTTCCTGTGATGTCACTTCCAGGGCACTCCCCCAAACCTGCCTCTTCTTCGGAAGTAAATTCATTTTCAGAAAAATCTCTCTGAAACTCATGCTGAGCCAAAATGGGGGTGGAAAGTGGGCGGTCCTCTTTTCACCCCCACACCTGCATGCACCTATCTGTTTGTGTATTCTTCTCCAGCTTGCAAGCACTCCTAATGTCCATGTTCAATTGCCTGCACCACCTACACATCCCTTCCTCAACAGCACTGGCCAGTGTATGCAATTGGGAGTGCTGTTGCCATTGCCATCAAGAAAGCCAGCACTGTGTACCACCCAAACTGGGCCCTGGCAGCTGCTCTACCTCAAAATATGCTGACACATCTAGTAGGCCCTTCCTTCAGCTGCTACTACTGGAACCCTGCCTCAAGCTACAACCAAGCTTGCTTGGTTTCAAGAAAATATTTCGACAGCTATTTTTCATACTTTTATTTGGTTTAAACATGGGAAAATTGCTGTGAAAGGTAGCAGAGAATTGTATTGCAATTAATGAATTGATTTCAAGTTATATGAAGTTCATATAAGCTTTTCTGCAGTTACCCCAAAAAGGATATTTATGAGGGACTTGCAGTTTTTTACTGGCTGTGTTTCCCATGCCTTTAAAAACAACCTGTTGTGCAGATATTTAGCCAGTGAACTACTTTCATCCTTTTTAATATCTACAGGAGGAGTTTAATTTTGGGGTCAAGACAGCTGTTAAAAGCAGGACCAGTAAAATGGTGCCAAGTGCATAGTACCATCTCTTCCAGTGCTGTTGAGATATATCACACAGAAATCTCATAGAAGGCCACCTGGCTACAACTGGGGGTGCCAACTTTTCATTGGCAGAGCTCCTAGGTCTGCAGCAACAGTATGATGAACAGAAAAGTTTCATCCAGTAAAAATGGAAGGAAAGAAAGAAAGGAAAAGAATGAAATGGAAGGAAAGGAAAGGAAAGGAAAAGAAAGACATGGAAAGAGAAAACATAAACATAAGAGGAGCCATGTTGGATCAGGCCAGTGGACTATTCAAAATTCTCTCATACAATGCCCCAAAAGCACCAGAATGTCCACCAGTGGGGCCAGGGCACTAGAAGCCCTCCTACTGTTGCTTCCCTCCCTCCCAGCACCAAGAATACAGACAGAGCATCACTTGAAGTGAAAAAGGGGGGGGGGGGGCAAAGAAAAAAAAGTGTTCCTCACCATCAGATGACCCCAGCCAGCAAAAATTCTGCCCAGGGGTCGTTTGGTAAAAAAAATAGCTACTGGAATGCCCTCTCCCCGCCCCTCTAGGCTGAAAAAAAACATACACACCCTTCTTTGCCGCCCAGGCCTCCCAGGGAAATCTCTCCAAAAGAACAAACTGCAAGGCACATGAAAGCTCATACCTTGAAGAACACTTCATGGGTCTAAAGTGCCAGTGGATGCTAGCTTTTCTCTCAAACACTGGGAGTGGGGGAGAAGGAAGAAGAGGCAGTCCAGCTCCTCTCTCCACAACACAGAGATGGGGTGGGGCTAGCTTTGCTGGAGGCGGGGCTAGCTTTGGTTTTTCTTGTGAACCGGTAGGCTTCCATGGCCCAGTACCGGGTCATGACCCTGCAAATGGGAAACACTGACATAGAGAATAAAATAGATATAATTAGGGCACAGTATTGTGATTCAAATTCTGTTACCAACTGAAGACTGCATTGATTTTCAGAGGCGTAGAGAGAAATAAAATACAGAAACTAAACCAACAGAATATTTGTACCTTACAAGGAATGATGCGAAGGAATCAAAACATCTTAAGCTCTTTCAGCACATCTCAACATACTGGTATTAAGGGGTTTTTTTTAAGTCAGTGTGACTTGCTACTAAACATATTGAGCAACATTTAACAGACTAATTCTGCAGTCACTGTGCCCAACCAAGAGCAGGGTGGAGTCCACTGGAATCTAGGGTAATTATACCCTACCTCCTCCACATTGCTTCCATTTCAGGTACAGCGCTGCTTTGCAGATTGAATGTTGCAGTTGTGGTGTACACTACACCCTTCCCACCTTGAATCACAACATAATCTGCTCTTTCCCCAGACTGTTCACATGCAGCACCAATTCTATCAAGAGTAGACTATGTGAGAACATGGGGAAAGACTGGATCGAAATTACCCCCGACTGTGCAAAATGGAACACTAACATGAAACATATCCTGCAGAGCAACAATGTAATCAACATGAAGGCACCATGAAAGGGGGAAAGAAACACAGTACATGTTCCCCTATACAGAATATTAGGGGATCCAAGTGCCCCTCACTTATAGCAACTATAAGTGCACCACAGTCTGAATCTTCAACCTAAGTGGAACCGGAAAACTTCAGATTTTTTATATTAGGAGTATGGGAAATGCACTCATCCAAGAACTTCTGACCCAAGGTGCACTTTTCATTCATATTCTAACACCCCTGGTCAGTTACACCAGCTTATTGCAGACTAAAATTGTCAGTGTAAGGCAGCTGAGGTACCCTGATCTTGCTACACCAATCAGAATCCACTGTACAGCCTACCAATGACTGGCAGGGTCCAAAAGTCTGGACTAATGACAAAAACTCCAAGATGTAGCTAAGAGTGAATCTTCCCCATTCGCCCCAAGAGGAACCAAGATCAGTAAGAAAGGTTCCCTGAGCCCTCTTGAGTTCTATAGATGGCTTCTACCCAACCATCTGTCAATCTTCATCAATCCTTCTATACTAGTTCTCCTGACAGCAAGATCTCCCTCCTTAGATGTCCTCCTTTCTGTTTCCTTGTCTTTTAAGTTGCCAGCCCCACAACAAAGACTGGCCTACCTTAACATGCCAACTGCTTTGCACTGCATTCCAGTCAGGGACGCCATTGCATTATTCCATCATCCTTTCCTGTTTACTCCATTGAAATAGGTTCCATTTTTGAGTAGCCCTATCACCCATCTCTGTTTGCTGAGTTGGCTTTCTCTAGAATAGCCATGTGGAAGGACACATTTCACACACACACACACAGTTTGTTTCTAACTTTTAGGATCTTTCTATAAACCTGGTTGTCATCACAGGTTTGTGGAAAGATCTCATTTTTCTTTAGTACATGGATTTACATATCCACAAATGAGGCCACATTAACTAGGAATATTGAGGATTTTTTAAAAAAATTCTATTCATACATGCTATTGGCATGTTATTTATGTCTCAGCTCACCACAGTTCATGTTATCTACAGTGAATAAAATTACCTGTAATGTTCTGGGAGGAAAAATGAGATATAAAACCCTTTACATGTAAAAGTGTGAACATGATAGTTTATTTCTGAAATAAAACAGCTAACGGCATCACTTGTGCCATAAAAATATTTGTTCAAATATATTCACAATGAAAAGATTTAAACACACAACGACATTATATACAAACATTGATTCTATAAAAATCTAAAGCATTAATATCTATATTTGGTTGAGTAGTCTTTGGGTGATACGACGAGACCTCTACCTTTACGAGCACCTCTATAAACAGTTTCTATGATGTCGATCATCTCTTGCTTGTCTTCCATTGCCCAGTTAATTTTGTTGTTGTTGCCTGTCCCTAAATCAATCATTATGTGTTTGTTTCTTTAAGAAAAGAAAAAAGGAGAAATACATCAGTGCATGTTCTACTTCTTTATGAAGTTAAGTATTTTATGTAACTAGTATCTGTGTCCATGTCCCTCTCCACTTATCACCACTGTACACCACTGAGCATTATAAAGCTTCAGTTTAAAGTTTAAGCCAAAATTATAACCTTGGGGGTTTATTTTAATATTCTGGTTTCAAATTTTGAACATCATCGCAAAGATACAGCTACTAATAATTCATATATCATACAGAAAACTGTTCTAATATTTTGGGTGAGTGGGCTAAAGGTGAAAGTGATTGATTGATTGATTGAGAGTAATTGTTGATGATTGCTTAGGAGTGGTCTGCTCCACCCTCTTTGCATTTTAAGCTGCGCCTTGCCAAAGGCTGAGCACATCTCAGAGAGGCCTGAGAGGAACAGAACAGAGCAGAGCAGCTCTGATAAGCTGAGACAGCTGGAGAAGTTGCTAAGAATTTCTGCATTTTGAAAGACTTCATTCTGAGGCTTGGGTGACTGCTGAAAAGGCTGAGTTGTGATAGCTGGGGAACTGCTGTACGTTTGGGTGAGTGGGCTAAAGGTGAAAGTGATTGATTGATTGATTGAGAGTAATTGTTGATGATTGCTTAGGAGTGGTCTGCTCCACCCTCTTTGCATTTTAAGCTGCGCCTTGCCAAAGGCGCGAGCCTTTGGCGCGAGCCGAAGGGCGAGAGCTAAAGGGCTCTTTGCCTGGGGGCTTCCTAAGGACCAGGAACCCAGATCCCTGATTTCCTTGTTCTCCCAATAAGGTAAGTTGACCTTCCAGAAGGGGAGCCACGTAAACAACAGCATTTAAAGAGGACTGTATATTTAATATATATATCATGAAGGTAGAATGCCAGCAGGGGGGTGGGGGCTTTCCAGTGTTTTGCACTGAGTGTCACATGTATGACTATCTGCCCACAGGACAGAAGTCTTGGGTGTGTGCTCGATGCAAGGAGCTCCTGGTCCTCAGGGAACGAGTTCGTACCCTTGAGGCCGAGGTGACTGCCCTGGAGAAGCAGAGACGGTCAGTTAGGCAATTGGGGAAGACTCTTGGGGGCGTATTAGATGAGCCCCACTCTGAATGTGGCAGCCCCGTTGCTGCCAGAGAGCGTGAGGGTCTAGAGGGAACAGGGCACCTTGCTGAGGATAAGGGGAATGCGCCCTCAGAAGGGACCTCTTCTTCGGTTGGTGAGCGGGTATCCTTTCGCGCCAAGGAACCATCCCTGGGCAGGGGGAGAGGGGGGGTCTTGGTAGTTGGTGATTCGATCCTTAGGCAAGTAGACAGCTGGGTGGCGAAACCGCGTATTGACCGTATGGTGACTTGCCTGCCTGGTGCGAAGGTAGCGGACATTACGCGTGTAGTAGATAGGCTGATAGACAGTGCTGGGGAGGAGCCTGTGGTCATGGTGCATGTTGGCACCAACGATGTGGGGAAATGCAGTCGTGAGGTCCTGGAGGAGAAATTTAGGCTGCTAGGTGGGAGACTTAAGGCCAGGACCTCCAAGGTGGCCTTCTCGGAAGTGCTACCTGTTCCACGTGCAGGGCAGGAGAGACAGGCGCAAATTAGAAGTCTCAATGTGTGGATGAGACGATGGTGTAAGGAGGAAGGGTTTAAGTTTGTTAGGCACTGGGATGCTTTCTGGAACAAGCCGGAGCTGTACAAAAGAGACGGTCTCCACTTGTCTCCGGATGGAACCAGGCTGCTGGCGCTTAAAATCAAAAAGGTGGCAGAGCAGTTTTTAAACTAAATCTTGGGGGAAAGCCGACAGGAGATGGAATGTCTCTGGTTCGGGAGGACTCGTCTCAAAGAGATGAAGGGTTGGCTTCTATTTTTCTACCGAGTAACGGATCAGAGTTGTCCACTGTGATGGTGACAAACAGTATGGACTGTCTGCTAGAGTCTCGAGGCGGCAGGAGAGAGGTGGCGGGCCTAGCTTGCTTGGGAAATTATAAATGTTTGTATGCAAATGCTAGAAGTGTCCGAAGTAAAATTGGTGAATTGGAATGTTTAGTGTTGGGAGAAAACATAGACATTGTGGGAATTTCAGAAACTTGGTGGAATGAGGAGAATCAGTGGGACACGGTGATTCCTGGATATAAGTTATATCGGAAGGATAGGGAGGGAAGGGTTGGAGGTGGGGTGGCTCTGTACGTCAGAGAGGATATACGGTCCAGTAAGACTGAGGTCAGAGAATTAGATTCCCTTTTAGAAATGCTTTGGGTTGAAATAGAGGGCCCAAAAGGAAATTTAACTATGGGAGTTTGTTATCGCCCACCAAATCAAAAGAGAGAGGACGATTATAATATGATGGAGGGATTAAAGATAGCGGCTACACGTAAAAACTGTGTCGTAATAGGTGATTTTAACTACCCGCAGATTGATTGGGTCAATATGTGTTCTGGTCGAGAGAAAGAGATTGAGTTTCTTGATGCTCTCAATGACTGTGCTATGGAGCAGATGGTCTCAGAACCTACCAGGGGTGGGGTGATCCTGGATCTGGTCCTAAGTAATGCCCAAGACTTGGTGAGAGACGTAAAAGTGATTGCGCCGCTTGGGAACAGTGACCATAATGTTATTGATTTCACCATTTGTATAAATAGGGAGTTGCCCAAAAAGACCGCCACAACCACATTTAACTTTAAAAGGGGTAAATTCTCTGAGATGAGGAGGCATGTGAGGAGGAAACTGAAAGGAAAGGTAAATACGGTCAAAACCCTTGGGGAAGCTTGGAGACTATTTAAAACTATAATCCTAGAAGCTCAGATAAAATACATACCACAAGTTAGGAAAGGCACAAACAGGTATAAGAAGAGGCCAGCATGGTTAACAAACAAAGTAATGGAAGCTGTAAAAGGTAAGAAGGACTCCTTTAAGCAGTGGAAAACCAGTCCAAGTGAGATTAATGAAAGGGAACACAGGCAGTGGCAAATCAAATGCAAGACTGTGATCAGGCAGGCAAAAAGGGACTATGAGGAGCATATTGCAAAAAACATAAAGACCAACAATAAAAATTTCTTCAAATATATTAGAAGTAGGAAACCAGCCAGGGAAGCAGTGGGGCCCTTGGATGACCATGGGGTAAAAGGATTACTGAAGGAGGATGGGGAAATGGCTGAGAAGCTGAATGCATTTTTTGCCTCCGTCTTCACCGTGGAAGACGGAGAAGTGTTTGCCCGCCCCAGAACCACTAATATTGGAAGGGGTGTTGAAAGACCTGAGTCAGATTGAGGTGACAAAAGAGGAGGTCCTACAACTAATAGACAAATTAAAAACTAATAAGTCACCGGGTCCGGATGGCATACATCCGAGAGTTCTGAAAGAACTCAAAGTTGAACTTGTGGATCTTCTAACAAAAATCTGTAATCTTTCATTGAAATCTGCCTCCGTTCCTGAGGACTGGAAGGTAGCAAATTTCACCCCCATCTTTAAAAAGGGTTCCAGAGGAGATCCGGGAAATTACAGGCCAGTCAGTCTGACTTCAATACCGGGAAAGTTGGTAGAAACCATTATCAAGGACAGAATGAGTAGGCACATTGATGAACACGGGTTATTGAGGAAGACTCAGCATGGGTTCTGCAAGGGAAGATCTTGCCTCACTAACCTGTTACATTTCTTTGAGGGGGTGAACAAACATGTGGACAAAGGAGACCCGATAGATGTTGTTTACCTTGACTTCCAGAAAGCTTTTGATAAAGTTCCTCATCAAAGGCTCCTTAGAAAGCTTGAGAGTCATGGAGTAAAAGGACAGGTCCTCTTGTGGATCAAAAACTGGCTGAGTAATAGGAAGCAGAGAGTGAGTATAAATGGGCAGTCTTCGCAGTGGAGGACGGTAAGCAGTGGGGTGCCGCAGGGCTCGGTACTGGGTCCCATCCTCTTTAACTTGTTCATAAATGATTTAGAGTTGGGAGTGAGCAGTGAAGTGGCCAAATTTGCGGATGACACTAAATTGTTCAGGGTGGTGAGAACCAAAGAGGATTGTGAGGAACTCCAAAGGGATCTGTTGAGGCTGGGTGAGTGGGCGTCAACGTGGCAGATGCGGTTCAATGTGGCCAAGTGCAAAGTAATGCATATTGGGGCCAAGAATCCCAGCTACAAATACAAGTTGATGGGGTGTGAACTGGCAGAGACAGACCAAGAGAGAGATCTTGGGGTCATGGTAGATAATTCACTGAAAATGTCAAGACAGTGTGCGTTTGCAATAAAAAAGGCCAACGCCATGCTGGGAATTATTAGGAAGGGAATTGAAAACAAATCAGCCAGTATCATAATGCCTCTGTATAAATCGATGGTGCGGTCTCATTTGGAGTACTGTGTGCAGTTCTGGTCGCCGCACCTCAAAAAGGATATTATAGCATTGGAGAAAGTTCAGAAAAGGGCAACTAAAATGATTAAAGGGCTGGAACACCTTCCCTATGAAGAAAGGTTGAAACGCTTAGGGCTCTTTAGCTTGGAGAAACGTCGACTGAGGGGTGACATGATAGAAGTTTACAAGATAATGCATGGGATGGAGAAAGTAGAGAAAGAAGTACTTTTCTCCCTTTCTCACAATACAAGAACTCGTGGGCATTCGATGAAATTGCTGAGCAGACAGGTTAAAACGGATAAAAGGAAGTACTTCTTCACCCAAAGGGTGATTAACATGTAGAATTCACTGCCACAGGAGGTGGTGGCGTCCACAAGCATAGCCACCTTCAAGAAGGGGTTAGATAAAAATATGGAGCAGAGGTCCATCAGTGGCTATTAGCCACAGTGTGTGTGTGTATGTATATATATATATATATATATTTGGCCGCTGTGTGACACAGAATGTTGGACTGGATGGGCCATTGGCCTGATCTAACATGGCTTCTCTTATGTTCTTATGTTCTTATTTGTCCATATAATTCCACACCCAAATACAAAAATAACTAGCAAATACTGCCATTTCAAATTTCTTACGCATAACATTTAATCTGAAAAGTCTAAAGCCTGAATAAAGCTTTGGAAAAAAAGGCAATAATATGCATGTATTTATTTCTGACATGGCAATTTTGATAGCTTTCCAACCCATTCTAGGAGCTATAGCTCCAAGGCAGTGGCTCCTAACACCATATTCTTTGCATGAAGAGACAGTCCAATCCCAGGACCACTGTATTAACTCTGGTTGCTGCCCAGAAACAGCTGTACTTAACAAAAGACTTTACATTCAGGGAGAGGAATGATTCCTCCTAAAATCTCCTGTATAGCATCTTTTATGACTATTTTTGGCCCGCAGGACAAAAAAAGCAGACACAAAAGTGAAAGCAAGAGAACAGCTAGAGGTACACTGGTAAGGCACTGCCAACTAGTTTTGCCTCCTACAACAACTTCAGCTGTAACACTGCTGCAGCTTAAGCCAGCTGACTGGATCCAGTTGCCCAACTCCTGTAGTTCAACTCAGTGGACTCATTGATTTTCCTCACTAAAAACAAGGCTTTTCAGAAAAGCCATCAACTCCTGAACTAGTGATGCAAGTTGTTTGTAATATCACAAATGGCCCAGAGGGTTACTCTTTGTTTTAAGGACTGCAGCTTCTTAACAGAATGGCTGGCATGAGTAAAGAATCCAATTCTGATTACAGTCAAATCCTGTATAGTACAATAATAGAAATGTTATTGTGTAATAATGTTTGCACAGCTTATCAATGGAGAACATATATGTTATAGTGAAGTGTAGGAATAAAATATACCTGAAGAAAAACATGACCGTACAGGGATCATAAAGTTCATACATCTTGTTGAAATCTGGTACTTCTGTGATATCCACAAGATAAATAACAGCAAAATTTTTCACCTATTGAGAAAAATATTTAGACCAGTGTATTGAAACTAAGCATTCATGGTCAAGCATTGTAAGCTTACAAAGACATATGAACACAGCATTTAATTTAAAAAAAGAGAGAAGTGATACGTTAACACAGGATCCATTTTCTAGACCATGACATCTAAAATGAAATTTTATCCAATATCCATTTCTATATCTCCCAGTGGTCATCAGAATTTAATTTTCAACCCTGTGCAACTCTTTTTAAGTAGTCCCAAGATAGCACAGTGTTACCAAATTAGACCCCCCCCATGTTGACATCATGCTGAGCCACCCTTGCTAAATGCTTGAGACTAGACAGCTAGATTTCTTCAGTAACCTGTTGGAGGCACGTGCAACCAATTAGGTAAGCCATCTGCTCATCCCTTACATTGCCCTTTTCTGCATGATGCTACAGCTTTGCACAATTCTGCAACAGCAAATATTTCTACTAGAGATAGCCTGTTCTGCTGAGCAAGCAGTGTCTTGCACTGACCTATATCTACAGTGCAACAGATCATATTACAACTGCAAAGCTCAGTGCAATCTTGGGACATAATTTCTCAAGAACACACTATACTGTAAAAGAACATGTTACTACTAAGTGATTATTCATGCATATATGAAGATGGGGAAGAAAAGCAAGATGTATTGTTAAGTTTATAGGTACAATTAACTTCCAATATTCCAATTTCAAAAGTTCACTCTTAATGTAGCATTCACAGAATGTAAACATTTCTTAGAAAATACGTTGCAAAACATGTTTTATTAGCTTGACTAATTGCTCTAGATATAAAGGTCCAAACAAACATTACAGGGCCTGACAAATCCCAGGGACCCAGAAACTTTATTTTGGTGCTAATATTTTTAGAAGTCATTTATTTTAAGTGCCTCTTAGTGATTCTCAGTAGAAGTACAAAACTCATTTAGGTGAGGGATAGAGATTAGCTTTTTGTTGTGATGACAACCAGTATTACCCCAATTTATTTCTACACTACAACACTTTTGTTATAGCTTTTTTTAAAAAGACAGAGTTTATAACTAGGTTTTGTGGTAGCAATAAACTGTTATTAAAATATTTAAAAGCCTGAAAAAGAAGTCTAGCTCCTAAGTTTTTGAGGTGGCTTATAAAGCCGAAGGAAATTTGTCAAGGCCTGCACTCAAATATACCCTAAGTCGATCAAATTATATGCATTTTATAAGTATTTGCTTTGAATGTGCAGTCCATGAAATACCATCTATAGGTCTTCACAAGGATTCTGAAGATCTACTAAAATATCTACTCTTGTGTTACTATTACCATTATTGAAATGGTAGTGTATCATAACAGCGTATCATAAGAGGTAATGTACCAAGTGGTGGTGGGAGAGAACAGTTTCCCCATTTTAAATAACTAATCTGCATTTTGACAATGGACATCTAAAAATACCAAGATTCCTGACTATACCAGCTTTTAGGATCATCCTCACATCTAAGAAATCAAAAACTGTTTTTTTTTTTTAAATGAAGAGTCAAAGGAGAGATAGATACGTAACTCAAAGGAATTTCTAATGCAGGAAATATTAAAACAAGTCAGGGACCCACAAGGATTTGTGGGGGGCATCTCATTTTTCTCTCTCTCACTACATCTTTATTCCCTTTTCTGAAAGCTCCCATAGTCTTTCCCCTTTTCCTGCTTCCTTCTTGTCCTTTCCTCCCAGCAGTCTTTATCTCCCCCTTCAGCTTTCCTTCCCCTGGCAGCCTCTCCTCAGGAGAACTATGACCCAGTTGAATGATGTCAGCTGAAATGGGCCTATTTGCGTTGTGGGGGACCTTCAAATGGCATCTCACTTTGCCGTGCATTCCCTCCCTACACTATTTCCCCTTTATCCATCCCAGCATCTCTCAAATCCTCACCTTTCCTTCCTTCCCTCTCTCCTTCACACCCACCAATCTACCTTTTATCTGTACCGCATCTTATGTTCTTCATTTATAGCCTGCCTTTCTCCACAGTGAAGACCTAGTGCAGCTGACATTATTCTCATCTCCTCTATTTTATCCTCACAACAGTGTAGGGTAGGTTAGGCTGAGAGTGTGTAACTGGCCTGAGGTCATCCAGTAATTTTCCACAGCAGAAAATGGATTTGAGGTCCCAATATGAAACACTAACTACTACACCTCACTGTCTTTTGTCGGGTGGCTGCTGCTGAACAGTAGTAAACAGCCAAGCCTGAGTAAGTCATGCAGTTCAAGAAGTATCAAGTTGCCTGATGGCAGCTAGCCCCAATGAGTACTCCCTCAAAAGCCAAAACAGCACCAGAGAGGGCCCTGCTCCCCCAGATCTTTTACTGACAAAAGTCAAACAGACACCAAACCTGGAAAGCTGGCCAAACTGTTGCGGTTGCCTAGCAACAGCCACTGAAGGCATCTTTTTATTAAAGCTACAGGTACCCTACATTTTTCAGGTTTGTTGGAAGACCCACCTTATCTACCACTCCAGCCTCTGGATTTAAGTACCCTCAGATGGGGCCATATTTTGCTGATAGAATACATGAATGTAAGTGAATCAGTGCAACATGAAAACACACCATAGCTTCCCTTTAGATGCACATATTGGCAAATATTTCTTGGTGAACTGAACAAAATGTCAAGCTTGCTTCAAATTTTGTTGCCTTTACAGCTCAGGATGCCAATACTGTATCAGAGAAAAAACACCACTTACAGTAGAGGAAAGAGCTGCAATTTTTATTGGCTAAAATATTACCAGTATGGAAACTGGCGACTTTAATGTTTCAGGTCTATTGTGTTTTCCAACTAGCATGACAACAGATCTGTATGACTTTCTACTATGAATACATGGTACAATGGGAACTGTTTACTCACTCTTTATATGGCAGCGAAATCCCAACTGGACTCGTAAGCAAGAGGATGACGAACGATCACCCTCTTTAATCTGCTATTTCTGCAGAGGGAGATGTTTAAATAGAAAGTTATATTGCTCTTTTTCCCCTCATTATGTGCCAATATGTCTGCCAACTACCTACAACAGAATTTCCAAGAACACTCTGTCCTTTAACTGGCAAGAAAATAGTACAAAAGCAATGTTTACGGATTTTCCCCACATCTTAAACAAAGTGATAACCTCTTTTGAAGTGCCAGAATACTTAATAGCTATTAGATTTCAACTGTATTTACCCCAATGTATTTAAAGTTTAACTAATCACATTCTCTCGTATAGCTCAAAAAGGCAACATTTCAGATTAACACATGCTTTCTAAAGAGATGGGCCTTGTTACAGTTATCCAGCAGCCAGATTTTCAAACCAGATTCACCACAGCAAGCATCTCTCACTTATACTTAAATATCTAACTGGCTTTCAATTTGTTTTCAGGCGTAATTTGAAGCACTAGTTTTGAAAATCTAAATTGTCTAGGACCAGAGTAATCTTAAGGATTACCTCCTATATTAATATTAATGGCCTGGCTTTAGAGATGTTCAGAAATGCCCTTTTTAGGTTGCCCTCACTATTGGAAGTAAAACGGGTAGCTACCAAAGACCAGGCCTTTTCTCTGTATGTATGCTAGTTACAGAATTCTTTCCTGTGTTATGTTATAATGGTGCCCTTTTTATTGTCCTTTGGACAGTAGGAGATAACTATCCCATTTGACAAGCTTTTCATAGTTAGTGGCAGGCAGCTGCCTGTTTAATTATTATATTTAATTTCACCACTGCTTTGATGTAATATAGTTGGCTCATTTACATCTTGGAATGTATTTTTTTGTTTTCTGATACTTTGTGGTAATAAAAATAGACAGTTTTAGCCACTTTTTAATTTGTCAGTTGATTGTTTTGTTTCATGGATTTTATAAAATATTCTGATGTTACTAACAGGTTACTTAAAAACTCAGTAAAATACTCCCCAGGTGAAACTGCCCCGCATAGAAAGTCATTTCCCCTCTCCCCGCACTGTAATCATGTTTTCCCCCAATGTTGAGTCCTGTGGGCCAGTGGACCCTCCAAAACATAATGGAGGTTGAAGTGGGAGGGCTGCTGTGAGAAAAGGGAATGAGTGAAAATGCCTGTCCCCCTCTTCACATGCAGAAATGGAATGGAGCCTTGAGATGTGGCCCCTCTCTGCATTTTATTTGTGCTGTGGCTTTACTGATACCAAGTAATGGGCAGGCAATACATCCTTCACTTAATGACAGTACCTAACACTACAGTCTTTCCCTGGTTATATTACCATGACTCTCTGATCTGAACCTAGCCACTGAACAGATAATGAAAGTCACTTGCATACTATCGAATCTCAGCATTACTAAATTGATCCACACTGTACTATCTTCCCATTTATTATTTAATACAGATTCCAAACTAGGCACAAGACTTCAACTTTAATATATCAGCTACTTTGAAAATAATGCCATGCCTTTCTTCACTGACCATACTAGTATTATACCTGCAAATGAATCCTCTCTTTTCATTTCAGTGGTTTTCAAACTGTGTTCCAAGAGTTCCAAATATATCAGAAGACCCTCAAGGAGAAGATCAATTCCTTGCTGGTCTTCTGACCGTAATAAACTTGATTGATTGAAGATCAATTCATAAAATGTGTCCAGACCATTCTGCAGCAATGCAGGGCTGCCACAGTATCCAAGGAAAGGACTCTCAGCAGTTAAGGTATTACGGAAAGTTAGAAAACCACTAGTCTACAAAAAATTCAGAGAAAACAAAAAGGGGTCACTAAAAGCAACAATAACTACACAAGCTCAAAAGCCATAAATCAGACACCAATATGATATGGAGGGCATAACAATGAATTTCGCCTTATTTTACTTACTTTCTAGTATAATCCTCTACTAGTAAATCCACTTTTATCTATTAGGGAAGCTTGTAAGCTCTGTTCTAGCTAGAACAGATATTGATTCTGGCATATTCGTGTGCATGCAAACAAAAGCTTACACCCAGAATAAAACTTCAGTCATCTTGAAGGTGCCACTGGACAAACTTTATTCTGTTGCTTCAGAGCAACACAGCTACCCACCTGAACAAGTTAGAAGAGTGCTCGATCAGAAAATGGATGCATTGTGTCAGCAGAATTAGTCAACAACAATTTGTTTTATTGTATTTCAGCTCAATGTATAAAGGTTAATTTAAATCATAGTTACTAACAAAATCTACAAACTTTAAATTTTTTCCCCAATGTTTTCAGATTAGCTTTTCTGGCTTCTGCTGTATTAAAAGCCTATGTAAATGATTAAATCCCATGCTTTGGATACATAAGAGCAATATATTATTTTTTCATTCAGAACACGTATAATTTACACATACCACAGCAGTTAATGGCCATATAAGTTGTAACTGAATTGCCTTATGTTTCTGGGAGTCCTTGAGGTATAAAGAAAGTATCTTGTGCCTGAAATGTTGTCCAATTCTTACCTCAAAAATATTCTAAGTAAAAATTTCTTGCATACATCACAATAGAATCTTCTTATGCATGTAAACAGAATAACTAACAAGTGAAACCTACCTTCATGTTTGTGTGCTGGGTTTGTGTGCCGTTGTATTTTATTCAAACAACATTTTAAAAGTTTATCAATATTAGTAGAACAATGTACCTTTTCAGCAATACTATACAAAACTTCATCCATTTTCATACAAGTAGGATCCCAGTCATGCCCAAAGCGAATCACCACCACACGGTCTTCTTCTGAAAGAATGGCCTGATCTACTTGCCAGCCATTGTGTAAATGAGGAAGCATATAAGACATTTTCAAAACTTATTCAAGACCTGTAAAAGGATAGAACATGCATATTCATAATCTGGATAATTCTTAACAAAAATCAAGGAAAGAATTCATTCAATTTGTATTTTATTTCATATAAATAACTACATCTTGCTTGTACATCTTGTCAGGCAAGAAGCTTTATGAACTTAGAATTGTTTGTTGTGGGTAATGTTAGCATAATATCTGTGCATTAAATACCTATTAATAAATATAATCAAATATATACTCCTTTTCTTGACTAGTACTGTTTATTTTTTTAAACCCAAACCCATTTCCTGTTTATCCCCTGACAAGCTCAGGAACCCCTTTGTCTGCTGCTTGTCCTAAAGACCAGGCCAGACTTTCCTAGAGTTCATATTTCAAATCACTTTGGGATACTGGAGAGTTTACCACCCCAAAACTCTTTTATCGCTTATATCTGCACCCCAACCATCATTTCATTTCCTATTTTCAATCCCCAATATAGAGCAATCACTTCACCTACAGTTGACACAAACTGAAAGAGTAACTATACAGATGAATGATCCAGGTGGGCAGCCATGTTGGTCTGAAGCAATATGACAACGTAGGAATCCAGTGGCACCTTTAAGACCAACGAAGTTTTATTCAAAGTGTAAGCTTTTATGTTTTTATGCACTTTTAGCAGGCACCTGAAAGGAAAACCTATCCCCATTCTAGTCTTGGTTTATGCGTGCCACACCTTTCTTTTATCATCACTACATCCATAAATCACATGTCAAGGGTTATTAATACTATTTATGAAGAAAAACCGTTTACTCTTTCAGAATATTAATACAATTTATTGTGACTAAAGTTTCATCACAAAAATAAAGATTTGTTTTTAGTTGCTACAAGACACTTTGTAATTTCTGCTATGGCAGATTGCTTCACTTCTCAGATTCATGTACAAAGACAATACTACTTATGCCATGCTATTACAAAACCTTCAGAAATAAGGATGAAGAACAGTAGAAACATAGATGATTTAAGAAAGACTACACTGTGTGACATGTACGGCTGTATCTAGGCATCACATCAAGTGGACATTAAGCCCATATGTGCTCACATCTAGCTTGTTGTCTGGTGAGATGCCTGTGTCTGGTTCACACAGGCATCTCACTTCTTCCTCCTCCCTTTTGACAGGAAACATAATAAAGGAACAACATTTTTAAACTTAACCCCAGTTACTCTTGTGACACACAAATGTAGCCACTTAACTGAATTAGTCCCCTTCCTCACATTCTAAAACTGTATTAAACCTTGGTGGGAGCAGCTAACAACATATAAAGCTAGTTTTAAACCAGGATTTTCTTCATCAAACTCTAAATGAGAATACAAGAAAGCCCAGCAATAAACCAAGTTCATGGACATACAGTTTAACCAAACACCCAAAGGCATTCAAAAACTTTTCACCAAAGAAGGAAAAACACATGGAAGACCCAAAGGCCAAAGCTCAAGATCACCCGCCTATCACAGTTTCCAAACTGGGAGACCTTTCCTCCAGAGCGGCATAGTAAGTTGCAGTAGTCAGAAGACTGAACTATATATCAAAAGCTTCTGGTTCAAATGTCATGTATTCAAGTTGACTGTTGTGTGATTCCCACAACTTTGGAATCCCAAAGTGAACAGAGTCAGATCTGACAGCAGACGTCTGGTAGCAAAACAGTTCTTATGTAAGTGGAAACGCTGTAGCCTTTGCAATACGTCCACTTGACTGAGCAGTGTTGAGCAGCTGGATGATATGGATTATTCACAAAATTTCAATGCATGCTCCCTCACCCTATTTCATTTATATTTTATTATTTACTTTTACTTATACTCCACTTTTCTCGCTGAGACTCGAGACTGATTACACAGAATAAAATTGTGCAAGCCAGTTCAGGTGCAAAGACGAAAGCTTGCAGATTCTGGAGGTGACCTAAACCATCCACTGCATATACCTTTCTACTCCCCCCTTCCTCATCTGCCCTCTACAAGGAATCCATTTTCCTCCCTTACCCCAGGCCACTGCCCTCCCCACCCCGACACAGCTTGCCAGCCTCCAGATAGGGCCTGGAGATCTCCAGTTTTTACAACTGATCTCCAGCTGGCGGAGATCAGCGCCACTGACAACTGGAGAAAATGGCCGCTTCTAAGGGTGGACTCTATAGCACTGTACCACGCTGAGGACCCTCCCCTCCAAAAAAACCCGCCACCCCCAAAGTCTCCAGGTGTTTTTCACACAGACCTGGCAACCCCAAGCCTCACTGTTTTCTACCTGTCCAGGCTAAAAACCCTTTCAGGAACTTTCTTCTTTCTCTCCCGCCCCCCGGAAAAATCCCAACCACTTACCAAAGGCCAACAATATACGTTAAAACGGCCCTCAGAAACAGCCCTACAACCACGTGGGCGCTCGCGGCTCAAGAAAATAGACGACGGCGGGTTGGCGGGGAGAAAGCCGCAGTAGTGGCGCACAGTAGCGTCATAGGAGGAAGTGCAGCTCATTGGACCGTCCCGGTTTAGGGCATTTCCGGAACGTTCAAGAGCCCGAGAGGAAGGCGAGATGTTCGTTGGTAGTCCACACAAAAAAGTTAGACTCAGGACTGGTCCGTTAAATAAAAAGGGAAGGGGTGACGAAACGGCCGCATAGCTGTTGAGGGGCGTCTTTCTGCGTCCAAAATGCATGGAGTTCAAAGTAGCGCTACGAAGAAGTCAATTAGCCCCTAGACATTGTGTAGACGTCTCTCACCCCGGATTATTCGTGACATTTCTTCTTGCTATAATAACTTCTCTTTTCACAGCGTAGTCCGATCTACACGGAACCAGAGCGCGTAATCGGGTCTGATCTGTCGCCCTTCCTTTCCTTCCCATCGAGAACAGCGATGGGAACAGTATTGGTGCCAGGTCTCATGGTCCTTTCTGTTTCTATGTTTGTATTTTATTTTATTTTTGTAGCATCCGGGTTAGCTAAGTTCTCGCGAACTCAAAAGTTGACACAATTATGTTTCACTTGATGCAATAATATAGGTAACACGGATTTCGTTGTTGTTTTGGATTCGTTCAAAATAGCCTCTGAATGAAAGGGGGGCATGGAAGTAACAGAGCTTGATAGCTGTTCAAGAATGGGGTTAAACAAAATTGGAAGGGTGGGCAGTCCTGTGCTTCTACTGTGATCCATTGTATCTGAGTCACTGTCAATAACTTCTACTGTGATCCGTTGTAACTGAGTTTGTCAATACAGGTTGCCCCGGGGAAAGTTGGGTCAGCACCGCCCCCGCCGCCAAATCCGTGTGTGTGCGCGCGTGCTTGAGCACCTCATAGGGAGCCTCCTTCCTGCAGGCGAGTTGGGGCCCGTTAAACCAGGGGATACCCCGCCCCTGGCAGGAACTTGGCAGCCCTAGCACCTCAGCACTCCCAAAGTTTATACCTAAATATGACAGATCCTGAACCATTGTCAAGTTAAAATATAACAAGCTCTTGATCATTCTTTTATTCTGAATAAATGATATCACAAAGGAAATAGTGTGTCTTTCATTGCCGTACTTTGGTATAAAGCGGGAGGGGGAACCTTATCTTGTTGAATACAGAATTTGGAAAGCATTGTCCTTCTATACAGAAAAACAAGGCGATGAGCACTTCAGCCCACCAATCTCTCCAAATAAAGATAGTCCTTATTCCAAGGGGTGATGAGATCAGCAGAGGAGCTATTTACTGTTGCACCAACCCAGCAACAGTAGCTGAGAAAAGAGTAAAAATCTTTTTAATGGGATGTGTGGACTTATTGTTTGTCCCTCACTTATCAGAGTATTATTTATTTAAAACATTTCTATTCTGTCTTCACCCAAATAGTGTCCCCAAGGCAGTGACCATGGAAACATTTCAACATCAAAGCAACATTTAAAATAAAGTACATACAAAATGATGAAACTGTCCAATAAAACATATAAACACACTCATAAACACAACCATGGCCAAACAAAACAAAACAGGTGAAATGACAGTGATAGAAGGAAACAGACAAATCTTCCTGGGGAGCCAGTTCCAATTTTGGTGCCACAACCAAGAAGGCCCTTTCTCAGGTTGCCTCACATCTAGCCTCAGGTGAGTAGGGTACCTGAAGCAGAGCCTCAGAAAATGAGTGGACAGGTGGGTTCATATGGATGTAGGCAGTCCTTCAGGTATGCTGTTGGAAGCTATACAGGGCTTTAAAGGTCAATACCAGCACTTTGAAATGACTTGGAAGCAAACTGGGAGCCAGTGTAGATGGGAAAAGAATGGAGTGTTATAGTCCCTGACTGTTAGTTGCCCTGAGTCTGCTTGCGGAGAGGGCAGGATAGAAATTTAAGGTAATAATAAATATGACCATGTGGAAATGTAATAGCAACAGTGCAATAGAAGAAAGTTCCACTTCTTAGGAATATGGAGTCTCTGCTAGCACATATATATGACTGTGTTCCTTACTAATCTGCATAGCCCCCAGCAGGTCACCTTTAATTATTCTTATATGTTTGTTTTTAGAAAATGTATACATTATCTGTCCAGACACCTGTTTGAGGTAGCTCATAAAATAAAAGCAATAAAATAAAAAATAGCACAACAATTATCAATAATGAACAAGACAGGGCATAAAAGTGGCACAAAACAGTCAACAGCCTAAAATGGTATTCATACAGCAGTCCTCAGGCTAGACAGGAATCAGTGTAGCATAGTGGTTCCTGTGCCAGACTAAGATCTGGAAGACACGGGTTAAAAGCCCTGCTCTACCATGGAAGTTCACTGAGTGACCTGAGTCCAATCACACTCCCTCGGCCTAACCTACCTCACTTGTTATGAGGATTAAACAAAAGATAGGAGATCAATGTAAACTGGTTTGGGCCCCTGCTGGGGAGGAAGTCAGGGTATAAGTCAAGTAAATAAATGTTTTGGCTTGGTGCTTAAAGGGCAGCAAGGTAGATGCTAAGTGAGCCTCAAGGAGGAGAGCATTCCAAAGGGGATGTCAGCACTGCAAATGCCTATGTTGCCATCCACCACATCTTTGTAAGCAAGAGCACAGAGAGCAGGGATACTGCAAAGGAGCTTAACTAGTGGCCTGGGCAGTACAGAAAGAGACAGTTCTTCAAGTACTCCAACTCTTAGTTGTTTGAGGTCTTAATAGTAACAACAGTGTTAGCCATAGTGTGGTTATTTTTATTTATTTATTTACTTTCGATTTATATCCCGCCCATTCCAAATGGACTCAGGGCAGCTAACAATCATAATAAAACCAACATCTCAATTTCAGGTATAAAATGATAAGACATAAACAATTTACAATTTAAAACAAAATATTGGTGCGATACAGAATCTTAAAGCATAGGAGGCTCAGATTGTATTAGACCTTCTATTTATCTGTTGGTGGTCTTCCGGTGGAATTGCTCAGCAGTATAAAAGCTGCAGTCTTCTCCCCTAGTTGCTATAGGCCTGTTTAACTGTTTTAGTGAGAACTGCTTAGAACAACTCTACCTTGGTGTAAAAAAAATAAACTCTCTCTCTCTCTCTGTAATGTTATCTAATAGGCTAAAGAACATACAATCCTGAACACGTCCTTTCAGAAGTAAATCCCAATTTTTTTCAACTAGTCTTAATCCCAGAAAAGTGTTTTTA
Source organism: Heteronotia binoei (assembly GCF_032191835.1). Taxonomy (NCBI): domain Eukaryota; kingdom Metazoa; phylum Chordata; class Lepidosauria; order Squamata; family Gekkonidae; genus Heteronotia; species Heteronotia binoei. The sequence goes on from NC_083229.1 coordinate 102,749,887, forward strand.
GGACTACTGCCTGTTTTACAGAACCTAAACTTTCTCTAGAAAACACAAATCAGAATCAACAGGAAATGACAGTACTACATTCATCCTGTACGTGATTAACTAGAATTAATAGTTCCTAAGAAAAGGGTATTTAACGGGACCAAAGCAAGCCTCACTGGAGAACACTCAATATTAATTGATCTCAAGACTAGCGTGTGCACTGCTGTCTTGTCTCATTACAAAGAGGGTGGCATTCTCTGCACCTGTGGATGTAAGCATGAATGAAGCAGGTCTGATGTTGAAGATCATGCCTGCTTGAAGCAAAGCTGTCTTCAAGTGTGTATTTTGGTTTAAACATAAAATGTTATATGCAAGATGCTTAACTCCGACTCCTGAGTCTATCCCTTGTTTAAATATTGTATGTAAAAAGCTATAATTCCAGCACTTGATCTCTGCAAAATAATGTGTATGCATGCTGTCTGTAAAACAAAGAATGTGCAGTAGCTGAGAATATAATTGTTGCTTTTAGCTGTACCAAAAATAGCATGTGGCTTTAAAGTGGAGTTCTATATTGGTATTCAAATAATCCCATACATGCATCAAAAGCTGTGACTGGATATTGAGTATCCTGCTTAACAGAATTTAGATTGATTAACAGATTTAAATTTATTCTTCTGAAGAGTGCAGGGAGGTTACATCATTTTAGACATCACTCTTCATAAATGTGAAATCAATGGCTGACATCTATCCCTGAAGCATTGTTCATGTCGGATGCTAATGCTGTCTTCAAACAAGAGCACAATCAAAGGGGTTTGCTGCTTGGGTTTCCTAGATTAGGACCACAGTTTCTGATTTTTATTGTAAACAGGTTGCTGACCACTGCTGACCAATCATAATCTCAGAATTCTCATATCAAGTTAAAAGCTGAAACATTCATGATACAATTTAAAAAGTGTTTGGGCAGAAGCAGCAAGGAGATAAGGTTGGTAACCTCCATGTGGAGCCTGGAGATTTCCCAGTGTTACAGCTGATTTCAGAGTGACAGAGATCGCTTTCCCTGGAGCCAGTGGTCGCTTTGGAGGGTAGAACCTACGGCATTAGTTCTGGATGAAGTCCTTCCCTTCCCTTGGCTCCAGCCCCACATCTCCAGGAATTTCCCATCCTGGAACAGACAACTCTAGAGTGAAGGAAAGGAAGGCAGATCTTTTAAAAATTCCAAACATAATGCTTGTTTACAGAACTGCAGCATTAGTACTACAGATTGTGAGTAAAGGCTATGAGCAAATAAAGTTTATATAGAAGGCATTCACATGATTTTATTATCAGCGAATGCTGATGCTAATTTCAGGTAGAGGTACACAATGCAGTTAATTCTGTCAGATTTATTTTCATTTTCCAGAGGGCTAGGCTTTAGCAAAAACACAGGGATGCTGGTATTTTCCATTGAACAAATGGGCATCAGTCACTCAGCCTAAGTTGATCACTTAAGGGAGGGACAGTGGCTCATTGGTAGAACATCTGCTTGGTAAGCAGAAGGTCCCAGGTTCAATCCCCAGCATCTCCAACTAAAAAAGGTCCAAGCAAGTAGGTGTGAAAAACCTCACTTTGAAACCCTGGAGAACCGATGCCAGTCTGAATAGATAATACTGACTTTGATGGACCGAGGATCTGATTCAGTATAAGGCAGCTTCATATGTTCATATATGTTCATATAATAAAGCTTACATTCTGTCTGGTCTCAGTGGAATAAGCATATACCTACTGCTGTCCCAATGAACTAAACTGAACTTCAGTATACTTTGATTTTAATTTAATTCCTGGCAAGCAAAAAGGTTTAAAAAGTAACCAGATAAGCCAATGTTCAAAGTTCAGCACTAACCTTACAATTTTCTTATGAGGGATCATTGTTCAATGGATTGTCTACACATTTGGTGATCTGCTGTTAATTTTCCATGCTTCTTGAAATTTAGAATCTAGATGATCAGCAGGAATGATAAGGATCTCAACTTCAAAGTGCTGTTCTACAACTCAAGGAGAAGCTTTGCATTTTAAAAGGCCCCTTTGGAGAAGAGGCATTGGATGCAACTAGCTGTTTCACTGCTGTAATGAGGGAAGGGTCCCAGACCACTCAAAAGCTATACTGTAGATTGCAGAGTCTGCACAGACAAAAGCCATGGGGAATGAGGGCTGGAGTAAGGAGGCAAATTGAGTGTGACTGAATGAAAAAGCTGGGTGGCCCCAACCCTCCATCTTCTTAATAAGTATTTTATATATTTGTTGGGAAGGCAGAGTGTTGCTGGTCACAATGAAGGGGGGGGTGATATTTACCGAGAAGTTCTTTAATGCTTTTAGACTGTTGTTGAACAAAAGAGCTGTCTTTTGTTGCAGATCATGGAAGAGCCAGAGCTGCCTGTGCTGCTAGTAAACGAAGTGGGAGGAATGATTGGAGTCTTAGAGGCACATCTGCCATTTCTGAAGAAACACTTTCGCCTTCTCACCATGAAGGAGTTTCTTGAAAACAAAGCCTATCTTGGTGTAACAGTTGAAGCAATTTATGTGTGGTGGCACAGACCAGTCATCGATCAAGAACTTTTGAAGAGCCTACCTCATTTAAAAGTGGTGGCAAGTTCAGGGGTAGGAGTGGACCATCTGGATCTGAAGCTGATCGCAGGATTTGGAGTCAGGGTGGCCAATACACCCCATGCTGTCTGCAGCAGCACCGCAGACACTGGGGTGGCACTGCTGCTGGCAGCTGCTAGAAGACTCATTGAAGGTAACATTTCTTATGCTGTGCCTATTTCTTCAGTATTCCATTCCAATCCAATTACCGTTCCTTCAACGATTGTCATGAACAGGATAACACATTGTTTTTTCATATTGTATAAACTTTCACTTATTGCTCTCATTTGCAAAGAGTTAGTTTCACAATAGTAATAGCTAATCGCTTGAGCCTAAGATTGTTTATAAAACACACCAATGTTTTATTTAATAGTTCTAAGCCAAAGATGTCCATATGGCAAAAAGGTTCAAATTCCTAAACATTTGCCAAGTTTTGAGAAACCTAGTGGGAGCCCCTTAGAGCTTATAGCCTTTTCCTTTGTGTGTTCACATAAGTTCCGCTATAGTCTGTGGAGCTTACCCCAATAAGTGCACTTAGACTTTCAGGATGACATCATGTGGATGCTTCTGAAAACAGTGCTGTTGTAAAGAAACCAAGGCAGAGCAAACTATTCACATGAAAGCACCTTTAGTTTCCTCTGAATGAGTCTTTGGAATACTGGTTTATTTACAAATATGAAAGTGGAGCACAATAGACCCAAATAGGCAACTGCAGCAACCACTAATACTGCTTCCTCCCTGCGCACACACACACACACAAAAAAGCAAATCTCTTGGGTCCTCCAGAATTCTTCCAGACTAGCGACTTATTTCTTTCCTCGTCTACCAGTGCCAGCAGTCTGAACTGTACATTTGGAGAGATAGCCAGACATCAAGAAATATTGATGTTTTTTATTAAGAGGTCAGGCACTCATTTGTCTATTGGAAAAGTCTGCTGCAATATGTTTATTATGCTCCTCAAGCTGGTAACACCATCCTCTTCTCAACAGGAGCTCTCATACCAAAAAGTCCCAGACAGCCTCCATCCTATCCTAGAAAAAAGAGGATAACAAAGATGAAAACTATACATAATGAATGGTTAACTGTTTACATATTTACAAGGATATTTCTCCTTGAAACCTGTACCAAACGGAAGTAACTCCCCCCTTTGAACAGGATTAATTCCTGTCAAACAATTACAGACTGTTTGCCATTGTATCCCAAGTTCAAATGAGTGCTTCTTTAGAAGACAGTCTCTTCTTTGGCATCGTTTCCTGTTTCTCTTGAATGTATTAGCGTTTCCTAATCTTTATGGCCCCTTCCTACTCCCCATGAAGCCAATTTTCAAAGATGAATGGGTTTATCTTGATACTTTGTGTCATTGCTCAACACTCCACAAAGAGCTTGAGAGTGTCTGCATTTCCACCCCATGTTACAGATTTGGCTTTGGAGACCACCATTTGTTCTCTTCCACTGAATCCTTCATGAGGTACAGTTGCAAATGTAGAACTACATGGATGTGTGAGGAGGGAGGGGCATGAATGAGTGAGGAGGGAGGGGAGAGGGAAATTGCTCCGATTATGGTGGAAACTCCGGGAGCAACCGTACTGCGGAATCAAACCACACGGAACAGATTGGGAATTGAATCCAGGAGAAATCCTCTAGTGCGGAATCAGGAAATCAGGCCTGCATGGAACAACCCTGGAGCAAAAGGAAGGCAAACGGCAAATGCGGAATCACCCTAGATCTCAGACACAGCCAATTGTGCCATGTATTGAAGGCTGAGCTGTGAAAGAATTTTGCTGCTTGAACAGAAGGAGAAGATTTATACCCCACTCTTCTCTTTGAATAGAGTCTCAGAGCAGTTTACAATCTCCTTTATCTCCTTCCCCCACCCTGTGAGGTGGGTGGGGCTGAGAGAGCTTTCCCAGAAGCTATTCTTTCAAGGACAACTCCTATGAGAGCTGTGGTTGACCCAAGGCCATTCCAGCAGGTGCAAGTGGAGGAATGGGAAATCATACCTGGTTCTCCCAGATAAGAGTCGGCACACTTAACCACTACACCAAACAGGAAGTAATATTCTAAGTAATTATTTCAGTTTAGCTGCTAATATGGGTTTTAAAGTTCCTGTCTTAATAATAACACAATTGTAGCTACCCAGGTCTTCCTGGAGAATGGAAAGCCGTTCTACCCATTTGTACCTATTTCTTACATTGGGTACAAATTTTGAGAGAAGAGAAATATTCTTCTAAATATTGTAATTCTAATATATTTATCTGAAATGTACGGATTGCCTTGGAAACAAATCCCATTGATTTCCATGGATGAAAATCCAAGGAAAGATATTAAAGATTGAAACACTGCAGACATAAACATACATTGCAATCCCTTTTATTACAACCTTGTCTTTCTATAACTGTCTCTCTCCCCCCACCCCCCACTTTATTTCTTTGCCACATAGGTTGCCAGGTGGCTACTTCCCCAGACACTGAGTATTTCCCTTGTAACATGTTAGGAGACGAAGTCACTGGGGCTACTCTGGGTATCATTGGAATGGGCAGCATTGGCTACAAAATTGCTCTGAGGGCCAGAGCATTTGAAATGAACATTCTTTATCACAACAGGAACAGAAGGTAAAGATACTTGTTGACCCATACAAAGTGCTTTTTTCTAATCCCCTCACTTCTGTTCCTTTTGGAAAAGGAATGTGTGTGTAACTAAATGGACTGATTTCAGGCATTAACAAACCCAACTGCTGTTTTTCAGGTGATGTGATCTCTTTGTTAAATATACTGAAGGGAGCCTAGATGATTGTACTTGATGGTGATGTTAGCTAACCATATTAAAAAAGTGGATCCCAAAAGATTATTAGGGCCTGGCACACAACCATATTGTTATTCTTGAGCAGGGATCTCTGGGAAAGGGAGTGCATGTTACAGTTTAGCAAGTGGCTGAGGAGCTTTCCCAGCATTTCAACTAATCCTCTTTTCATTATATGATGACGTCATGGCAACCTTCCAGGCAGGAGAGTTGGTTGGACCAGGAGACATCTCAGTTTTTAAGACCCATCTCCTTCTGAATTAGCAATTCCCAACTTTACTTTTGTTGTGATTAACTCCATTCTCACTGTAGTATTCTAAACAATATTTATGCCAGGACAGAAGTAAATGTTACAAAAAACACACACCTGATGCAGAAAATGATAAACGTATATGGTTTACTCTTCTGAAACGTCTAGCAGAACATAGTGAAAATCTTGGTGTCACGCTGTTTCTCTACCATGGGTCAGTACACAGAGGGACTTGAAGCCATATGACAGATGTGAACTCACAGCTGCTGTACAGCTACAAATCCCTGTGGTGATCAAATGCTAGATGTAACCACACGTTTGGACCAAAGTTGATGGCCAGAGAGTGGAAGGAAAAGGCATTTTCGTGTAGTTTCCATTTTCAGCACCTGCACTTTTAAAATACTATTGGAACATTCTGTTAATTTGGATAGTATTGCTTTATCTAAGCGACTGGATTTTTTGTTTTGTGCTATTTATAAAGAAATAAAAGTGTGTTCCAATTGTAGGCTACCTTAATTTAGAATGATTTTTGAATTGCACTGCAAACAAGATTAAAATCACCCATGAATAAGACTATATCCATTTCCCTGTGACAGATATCTGTTGAATCAGGATACAAAACTGTTGCCCAGGATTAGGTCATATTGCCTCTGATGCAATGTGTGGGGGAACAGCAGCACACAAGGACTCAAATCACACAAGGAAGGGGGGATAGTTAAAGGATTGTTTGCTAAACTGTTTGCTGAACTGAAGAAGAAAAAAAATTGTAAAGGGAGGATGAAAGCTAAGCACTATCTTAGTCATTTAAAAAAATGGTAGAAATTTGCCTAGGTGGATGACCTTTGGCACCAGATCTAACTCTCTATTCTTCCTCAGATATAGAAAGATGTTATAGATAGGCAGGGGTCATTTCATAGAAAAAGAGCTGCCAGAGTTACACTTGCACTGCATGTCTCTCTACTTTGGATTTTTCAGAACAGAAATTTCTAAAAGATGACCTAGTCAATCAATCAAACAGCAACCTACAATTCACTATCCAGGTATAAGAGGACACTTGTTAAAGTGTCTTGTTTGAACAGGTTCTCAGATAATGATCACAACAGCTGGGATCATATGAAGTAGCCAGCTGTAACAAAAATCTAGTTTTCCTATAAGTAAGTACTTGTCAAAGAGGACATAATGGCTATTTTCTGCCAGGAAAGAAGATGAAGAACTGGCTGTGAGTGCCTGCTATTGTGGAAAGATAAAAGATTTGCTCCAGCAGTCTGACTTTGTGATGCTTGCTGTCAATTTAACCCCTCAGACATACAAACTGATTGGGAAAAGGGAGCTGGAATTAATGAAACCAACAGCTACTCTCATAAATATCTCTAGAGGTATGCAATGAAATAGCTGCTTTAAAAATATGCTTGAAGCACAGATTACTCCATAGGTTTCATACAAGCTGATCAATGTAATATGAATTGAAAACCAGTAACATTAATACGTACATTTATATTATCCTGTTGTTACAGGGATGCTTAGATTTAAAATTACTGGAGAAACTCTTAATATCTGATGAACTAGCAGGATTATCTTTTACAACAGATTAAATATTACTTCCAGAGTGTCATTGAGAATAGACACAGATACTATTAACCAATCGTTATAGACCAGATTTCATTGCAATATCTAATTAAGCAAGCATTGTTTGAAAGCAAGTTTCTGTGCTGAGAAGCCCAAAAGTTATAGGATGAACTGATGAAAATACAACCCCCAGTTCAGATGGGTTAAAGGACAGGATGAAATTGAGAAGTTGATAGAGGGCTTACTCTAGGATGGTGGTCATACAAAATAATAATGCAACATAAGGCTATTTGTAATTGTAACCATGCCTGTGTTCAAGGGAGGTTAATTTTCTAGTATTTGTTGATGATGACAGAGTCTGGCAAACTGAATTCATTTGTTGGGCATCACATCAGGATTATTTTAATGCACTGTGCATTTAACAGCTAAGGGACCAAATATATAAGATGTGATGATTTTAGGAGAGTTCTCCAGAGAGTCCTTGGACAGTCTTCATTGTACAAGCTGCAATGATTGTGGGAAGAAAAGCACTGCAGGCATCATAGGATATAATGATTCCGATAGTTTATATATGCCTTAAGCAGCATCCACACTAGCTCTACATTGGCTATTATATTAAATGTATACTAATTTGTATTAAATGTCTTTTTACTTGGTGACTGCTGCACAGGGTCAGTTGTAGACCAAGATGCACTCGTGGAAGCTCTTCAGACTGATGTTATTAAGGGTGCGGCTTTGGATGTCACTTATCCTGAACCACTGCCCAGGTAAACGTCTGTTTTTCAGAGGGTTAAATATTTAAATGTCAACTAGCACTGTGTAAAAATGCAGAAGAGCATAAGAGATAAAAGCAGAGCCTGGCACCCCAGCCTTCTATCATAGCTTGCAAAAGGAAACAACATGCTTCTATTCCAGACCAAAACCCAAAGGGAATAAATACTGTGTAGTGCTGTTAAATGAAGGTTAAGTCTGCAAGGTTCAATCTTATCAATCTGCAGAGCAATCCTGTGGTTCTAGTATGCAACAGCTTCACCACAGCTAAGCTTGTGTAATATAGCCTCCGTCCTACCAGTTCTCAGAAACAAAGAGATGATGCCAACGGCTACTCCCACAGCACCCATGGCAACTCTGCTGACACCCATTAATTACAGCGTATTGCACTGACAATGTGTACACACAATTTATCTGCTTCAAAAAACAACAACAGTGCACAACCAGGGAGAAATCTGAGTGCCGTGGTTGGGAAGACAACAGCAGCAGACAGCTACAGGCATGACTTTACAATTTCCTTAGCCAGGATTCGAATCTGTTGTCTGGTTACACAGCAGCAGTCTGCTTGATGCCCTGCAGCCTGTTTGATCAAGGAACATTTTGCTAGCTACTTGGAGTCCATGGGGAGCAGCCTTTCCCCTCCCTGTCTCAGTGTTTTAGCATACCAGCGGCTGTGTTATGTGACATCACAGAAGAACAGCACCTGGTTTCAAACTGACAGCCAGGGCCAGAGAAGAAAGGACGAATGCCATTTCATACTTGACAGGCAGCCACTCACCTATCCTGGTGTATGGGATGAATTCATGGAGTACTCCTTCCCCCCTCCCACTTTAATTGGCTAGTGGGAGCCAATTTGAATTAACTAAACTGAAATGTCAAGGGTGCACTTGTTGCTCTTTAATTGCCATTTTGGCTGCGGTATGTTGCTGTAAGAGGGAATGAAACTGATAATCATAAATATATTTACCGTAATTCTCAGCGTGGGCAAATCTGTGGACACTTAAAGCCAAGGACTGGGGCTTCTTTTGTATGGTAGAGAGCCCTACCTACTTCTTTTGAACTGAATGCTGTATTTGTTAGGATGAATTGACCTATCTGTCTTAACCACTTGTCTTTTTACTCTCTTCTTTTCAGAGATCACCCATTATTAAAATTAAGGAATGTTATTTTAACCCCTCATCTTGGTTCCAGAACACACAAAACCACTCATATGATGACTGAGGAAGTGGTAGAAAATATACTGGCTGCTCTCCATGGACTCCCAATGACTAGTGAAGTATTTCCTGACTAAGCATGTGTAAGGGCATTCAATATAACAATAAGTAATCATCCTCTCCCATTGAATTAAGCTGTTGTCAGAGTTGTAGAGTCACTTTGAATATTGATTGGCCCTAGGCAATCAACAGTGATCCATGCAACGGTCACCTCAAGATTGGATTACTGTAATGCCCTCTGCATGGGGCTGCCTCTGTCCCGAACCCGGAAGCTGCAGCTGGTGCAGAACAGCTAGGCTGTTATTAGGGCTCCTGAAATGGGAGCACATACAGCCAGGGCTGCGCGGACTGCACTGGCGGCCAGTTATATACCGGGTTCGTTACAAAGTGCTGGTTATTACCTTTAAAGCCCTATATGGTCGAAGACCTGCCTACCTGAAGGACCGTCTCTCCCCATATGAACCCCAGAAAGCACTGAGGTCAGCTGGGAAGAACCAGCTGACTATCCCCGGGCTGAAGGAGGCAAAATTAAAGAACACCCGTACACGAGCCTTCTCCATTGCAGCTCCGCACCTATGGAACCAGCTCCCGGAAGAAGTGCGGGCCCTGCGGAGCCTCGAATAATTCCGCAAGGCCTGCAAGACCTTCCTTTTTGGGATGGCCTTTACCTAACTGAACGACTGATAATTTGCCTTAAGTGATTCCGCCATAGTATTTACACCTAACAGAGTAGCACTAGGAATGTTAATTTTAATTGGAATGCTTTTAAGTGAATGTGATTTTAAAACCTGTTGTATAATTATTGTATGGATCGATGTTGTTAGCCGCCCTCAGCCTGCTTCGGCGGGGAGGGCGGGATATAAATAAAATATTATTATTATTATTATTATTATTATTATTATTATTATTATTATTATTATTATTATTATTATTATTATTATTATAGGCCCTGTCAGTTCTAGACCAAAGCCTTCTGCATGTTGTTCATTCCTTTCTGTCAAATACTCTTTGCTGCAATCGGAGTTTAAACTCAAAACCCTTACATTCCCTGAGGCCTATGCAGCCAGAGGTGTAGGCAGACTCCACTGTGGATAACACCAAGAAATCAAGGTGGGAATGAAGAGCCATTAGGTACAATAAGTAAAAAACATCTCCTGATGAAACAGGCAGGTCCCCATGGGAAACTCTCACTCCCCTTCAGACCTGTCTTGTGCCTCCATGGGATTGCCAAAACGAAATAATGACTTTACGGGACCATAACCTCCGCAAGGAGTGTCCCAGATAACACAGACCAGGCTATCGTGATCAGGGTTGGCTCTGGTCGGTACTTGGAAGGGTGACCACCAAGGAAGTCACAGGCAATGGCAAGCCACCTTTGAACTCCTCCTGCCTTGAAAACCCCATGGATCACCAGAAGTCAGCTGTGCACCCCCCTCCAAACAGTAAAGTAATCAAATTCTCAATCAGCAGAGTACCTTTATCACTTGCCCCCTGAAGATTTCCCTTGAAGAAGCTCAAGTATCACTATAATCTCATTCCTGCAACTGGTGGAAAAGCACATGGATGTTGGACATAAAACAATCCCCCTTTTTAGCTCAACCTTTAGATTCAGTTTAAGTTCAGCTTCATGTCACAACCATCCTTCGACCACCATGATTCTTGACAGCACTCATATTTCAGGATCAAGCAATAGAAGAACCTTTCTGTTATGTATTGAGCTGAAGGCATCTGCTACATGCCTGGACCTGTTCCTCTGGAGACTGACAGAGCTTCAAGCGAGGAGAACAATAGAAGCTGGGATCCAAAGACTAACCAATCAGAAGTGGGATTATGTGTTGGGTTACCTATTGCATGAAGATATTAGATTTGAATGCACCAATGGTGTCGGGAGAAGGAGGGGCAGAGTGCTATTTAAGCAGGGCAGTTTACCCTGCTGCTTTGTCTTGTATTTGCTCAACCACTAATAAAGGATGCTGATTCACTACCACTGCGCCAGTATTTAATACTTTCTCTCCTCTCCCTTGGCATTCTCACACTATGCCCATTTCCCCCATATTGCCTCTGATTGTTTCTTTCTTCCCTTGCTTCTCTCTCTCTTCCTCTGTTCCTTCCAAAGCTTCATTATGCAGCCCTTTGGCCCTTTCTCCTTCCATCCTTCCCCAGTTGATCTGATCAGCCTGACCCCTTTTTCAGTCTTCATGGCAGTATGTTCCCTCTTCTCTGTTGCTCCTTCTCCTTTATCCCCCCTTTTGAGGACACCTTACTTAGACTGGACATATCTAATGAATTACTTTCACTCAGCATTGTTTTATTGTTTTGCATTGCACCCCTGGACTGTAACTAATTGAATTGCATTTTGGACATCTACTTTCCCTTCTTGTTTTTGTTTGTTTGTTTTTGTTTTAGCCATTGGTGTACTCAGTAAAGACTGATCTCTTTTCCATATTTCCCCAAACACCACTACAAGCACTTGCCTCTGCATCAACAGGATCCCATAGCAAGGTGGAAAGGTGTGCATTTAAAGGGCATTATGGACTGTCTGCCAAAGTCTCGGGGCGGCAGGAGGAGGGTTGAGGGCCTAGCTTGCCTGGAAAATTATAGATGTTTGTATGCAAATGCAAGAAGTGTTCGAAGTAAAATTGGTGAGTTGGAATGTTTAGTGTTGGGAGAAAACATAGACATTGTGGGAATTTCAGAAACTTGGTGGAATGAGGAGAATCAGTGGGACACGGTGATTCCTGGATATAAGTTATATCGGAAGGATAGGGAGGGAAGGGTTGGAGGTGGGGTGGCTCTGTATGTCAGTGTGGGTATATGGTCCAGTAAGACTGAGGTCAGAGAATTAGATTCCCTTCTAGAAATGCTTTTGGTTGAAATAGAGGGTTCAAAAGGAAATTTAACTATGGGAGTTTATTATCGCCCACCAAATCAAAAGATAGAGGACTATTTTAATATGATGGAAGGATTAAAGATAGCGGCTAAACATAAAAACTGTGTCATAATACGTGATTTTAACTACCCGCAGATTGATTGGATCAATATGTGTTCTGGTCGAGAGAAAGAGATTGAGTTTCTTGATGCTCTCAGTGACTGTGCTATGGAGCAGATGGTCTCAGAACCTACCAGGGGTGGGGCGATCCTGGATTTGGTCCTAAGTAATGCCCAAGACTTAGTGAGAGATGTAAAAGTGATCGCACCACTTGGGAGCAGTGACCATAATGTTATTGATTTCACCATTTGTGTAGAGAGTTGCCCCAAAAGACCAGCACAACCACGTTTAACTTTAAAAGGGGTAAATTATCTGAGATGAGGAGGCATGTGAAGAGGAAACTGAAAGGAAAGGTAAATACAGTCAAAACCCTTGGGGAAGCTTGGAGGCCATTTAAAACTACAATCCTAGAAGCTCAGATAAAATATATACCACAAGTTAGGAAAGGCACAAACAGGTATAAGAAAAGGCCTGCATGGTTAACAAACAAAGTAATGGAAGCTGTAAAAGGTAAGAAGGACTCCTTTAAGCGGTAGAAAGCTAGTCCAAGTGAGATTAATAAAGGGAACACAGGCTGTGGCAAATCAAATGCAAGACTGTGATCAGGCAGGCAAAAAGGGACTATGAGGAGCATATTGCAAAAAACATAAAGACCAACAAATATATTAGAAGCAGGAAACCAGCCAGGGAGGCAGTGGGGCCCTTGGATGACCAAGGAGTAAAAGGATTACTGAAGGAGGGTAGGGAAATGGCTGAGAAGCTGAATGCATTTTTTGCCTCTGTCTTCACTGTGGAAGACGAGAAGTGTTTGCCCGCTCCAGAACCACTAATTTTGGAAGGGGTGTTGAAAGACTTGAGTCAGATTGAGGTGACAAGAATCCTATAACTGATAGACGAATTAAAAACTAATAAGTCACCAGGTCCAGATGGCATACATCCAAGAGTTCTGAAAGAACTCAAAGTTGAACTTGTGGATCTCCTGACAAAAATATGTAATCTTTCATTGAAATCTCTCTCTGTTCCTGAGGACTGGAAGGTAGCAAATGTCATCCCCATCTTTAAAAAGGGTTCCAGAGGAGATCCGGGAAATTACAGGCCAGTCAGTCTGACTTCAATACCGGGAAAGTTGGTAGAAACCATTATCAAGGACAGAATGAGTAGGCACATTGATGAACACGGGTTATTGAGGAAGACTCAGCATGGGTTCTGTAAGGGAAGATCTTGCCTCACTAACCTGTTGCATTTCTTTGAGCAGGTGAACAAACATGTGGACAAAGGAGACCCAATAGATGTTGTTTACCTTGACTTCCAGAAAGCTTTTGATAAAGTTCCTCATCAAAGGCTCCTTAGAAAGCTCGAGAGTCATGGAGTAAAAGGACAGGTACTCTTGTGGATCAAAAAATGGCTAATTAATAGGAAGCAGAGAGTGAGTATAAATGGGCAGTCTTCGCAGTGGAGGATGGTAAGCAGTGGAGTGCCGCAGGGCTCAATACTGGGTCCCATGCTCTTTTAACTTGTTCATAAATGATTTGGAGTTGGGAGTGAGCAGTGAAGTAGCCAAGTTTGCAGATGCCACTAAATTGTTCAGGGTGGTGAAAACCAGAGAGGATTGTGAGGCACTCCAAAGGGATCTGTTGAGGCTGGGTGAGTGGGCGTCAACATGGCAGATGACGTTCAATGTGGCCAAGTGCAAAGTAATGCACTTTGGGGCCAAGAATCCCAGCTACAAATACAAGTTGATGGGGTGTGAACTGGCAGAGACTGATCGAGAGAGAGATCTTGGGGTCATGATAGATAACTCACTGAAAATGTCAAGACAGTGCGCGATTGCAATAAAAAAGGCCAACGCCATGCTGGGAATTATTAGGAAGGGAATTGAAAACAGATCAGCCAGTATCATAATGCCCCTGTATAAATCGATGGTGTGGTCTCATTTGGAATACTGTGTGCAATTCTGGTCACCGCACCTCAAAAAGGATATTATAGCATTGGAAAAAGTCCAGAAAAGGGCAACTAGAATGATTAAAGGTTTGGAACACTTTCCCTATGAAGAAAGGTTAAAATGCTTGGGGCTCTTTAGCTTGGAGAAACGTCGACTGCAGGGTGACATGATAGAGGTTTACAAGATAATGCATGGGATGGAGAAAGTAGAGAAAGAAGTACTTTTCTCCCTTTCTCACAATACAAGAACTTGTGGGCATTTGAGGAAATTGCTGAGCAGTCAGGTTAAAACGGATAAAAGGAAGTACTTCCTTCACCCCAAGGGTGATTAACGTGTGGAATTCACTACCACAGGAGGTGGTGGCGGCTACAAGCATAGACAGCTTCAAGAGGGGGTTAGATAAAAATATGGAGCAGAGGTCCATCAGTGGCTATTAGCCACAGTGTGTATATGTGTGTGTGTGTGTGTGTGTATAATTTTTTTTTGCCACTGTGTGACACAGAGTGTTGGACTGGATGGGCCACTGGCCTGATTCAACATGGCTTCTCTTATGTTCTTAAGGCCACACAGACTTGTCCTCCTGACTTTCCAAATAACAGCTTCTTACTAAATAACATTCTGAAACATCTAATTGCTGCTGAATAGACAGAAACCAGAGAGTTAATGTGGTCTTGTGGTTAGAATGTTAAACTGGGATCTGGAAGCCTCAGGTTCCAATCCCCACTCTGCTATGAAAGCCTGCAAGGTGACTTTGGGACAATCTCACTCTCTCAGCCTAACCTACCTCAGAAGAGTGTTGTGAGGATAAAATGGAGGAGAGAAAAAAACCTGCTTTGAGTCCCCCCTGCAGAGAAAGGCAGGGTATAAATAAGCAAATAAATAGATATAAACAAACTTTTTATGGTTGAATAGTTGCATTGCTTCTAAGTTGCTGCTTTAGCATAATTTGTGACCAAGCTGATGTCAGGTATACATCAATACACATGTTTTTTCTCATGCTGGGTGAACATCATTAAAGTTTATTTGACTAGGATTCCAAAGTTATGTTTTTAAAAAAAAGGATTTCAAATTAATGGATCACTTCCATACATTTTAAACCTACGGACTTGAAAATATACCTGTGTGTTTCATAATTTTCACATAATAGTATCAAAATGATGAAGGGTATCAGTGTCATCTGTTAGTGTTGACATATTCACTATCAGCTTTTACATATCTAACCAAACTTTTTCATGTTCATTTAATAAACTTTGTATGTGTTATATCAACCATTTCCAGGATGTAACACCCTGTGGAAGAAATATACCAATTTTCACTTGGGGAAGATTCAAGGTAGATAAAATACCAGAGAATATCCTCACACTACATAGACGCTGTTGCCTGAATCTTATTATGCCATATTATGCCACCCTGAGCCTGTTAAGGGGAGGACAGGTTATAAATCTAATAAAATAAAAATAAAATATGGAATTGAAACAGAAGTGTAAAAGTACCAGGAATAAGATGTGTAATTGCCTTTTTAAAACCAAACATACCGCAAAAGGGAGTGTTCTGAAACAAAGTTATTATTTCTTTCCCAACAAATTGCTATGCTGAGTAATCTTTGAATCCTTTGGCATACTTCTGTAGCTACAGCTGCACCTGGGAAACCAGCCTGTAGTAATAGATTTATCTTTCCTGAGTTCCACTGTTCCTCTTCACGGCTCTTGCTGATGAAGTCCCAACAACCATAACTGAGGTCTTTGTAATCTCATAGTTAGATAAATATTGTAACATTTTTTTTATGTAGGGTTGTTCTTGAGAACTGTACAGATACTTCAACTAGCATACTACATGGTGGTCTATCTCTGCACCCAATACATGACATCATACAAGCTCCAGCATATACAGCAGTGGCTTTCCGTTATTTTCTTAGCATCATTCAAGATGATAGTTTCAAGTTCAACCTATAAAACAGTAGCTTTTTGGGTTTTTTTTTTTTAAATATGTGCATGTGTGCACCTGGAAGTCATGGCAACCTCTGTGACCGATCCCTGTTGGGGGCCTAGAAGACATTCAGGGAGGTGGCTGAATAAAGCCTGCCTCCGTCCTCCTGACTGCTGGTATTCCAAGGAGGTCTTCCCCCATCCAAGTACTTGCCAGAGTTGACGCTGCTTAGCTTCTGATGAGATCGAGCTTGCCTGGGCTATCCGAGTCAGGTCAAACTCTCAGTAGCTTTAATGATTTTCTGTTTATTATTTGATCGTATTTGGACAGCCATCAATGTATGTAGGTCTTCATAGAATAAAATAAAAGCTATATTCCTGCCTCAAGGAGCAGGACTGGAGAAGACACAGAGACGCAAAGATATCCATGTATGCTGATATGCATTTTGGACACTTTTAGTACAGGATTAGGACTATTGCAGTTTGTCTCTAACCTACCTCAGAAACCACTTTTGCCCTTACGCCCTACAATGACCTTAAATATCAACAAAGGGCACCCTCATTGTCTGTGTTTGTTTTGTTGGTGTTTTTCATCATGACATATTCAGACAGAGTTTCCATCTTTTGTCTGTGGTGAAAAACAAATGACTTAATCAATTACTTTATTTTCTGTACTGTAAGGTGAATCGTATTTCCTCTTGGCTACTTCCAGAAGCCTCTCTCTCCTAGCACCATAATTTCAAAAATTAAGTTGACAATGAAAGTCTTCACAGAAAATTCCCTTCCTTTTCTTGATTATCAAAGACATAGCTCCTGAAACAGAATTAACAAAAATCACAGATGGCTGGCAAACCCACATTTTCTAGAAGAAGCAGAAAAGAGTAAGAGTCCAGTAGCAGCTCAAAGACTAACAAAATTTGTAGCAGGGAATGAGCTTTTGTGAGTCATTGTTCACTTCTTGAAGAAGTGAGTTGTAACTCACAAAAGCTGATACCCTGCCACAATTGTTTTAGTCTTTAAGGTCCTGAACTCTTGCTCTTTTCTACCCATCTTGATCTAGCTCTGTTTATGTGGCTTGTACTGTGTTTACCGGAAGCAGTGGAGGTTTACACGGAATTAGGATTTTCAGATAACAAATATTCTGGTACCTCTCTCTCCCAAGAGAAACCCTGTCATTTTTCACCCATTGCCTTTCAGTGGTATCCTACACAGATTTATACCAGGTTGAGTCTCTGCATCGGAACTGCACAGCCAATTTCCACCGCTGCTTAAGTCACCTGAGTCAGGCTCCCAGTTTGCAGCAGGGTTAGCCATGACAGACCTCTTGCCAAAGATCACCTTTCTGGCTTCTTCACACTACTTAGAGCCAATCTAATGTTTTTGGCTAAACATCACGAGAAGGAGGGCCAGGCCTGTAGCTAGAGTGGAGCCCCGGGGTCCTGGCCAGGGCTGGCCCTAAACTGTCTGGCACCCCAGGCAAGGCTAATTTCTGGTGCCCCCCCCCCCCCGCACTGATTCACCAAGTCACATGGGGGTCCCAATTCTGTGCCCCCAGAAGGCCAGCACCCTAGGTAATTACCTAGTTTGCTTAGTGACAGGGCTGGCCCTGGTCCCGGCCCCACCATTTCACCTTCAATGCAAAGTTCTTGGCCCCAAGCACAGTCCCCTATTGCTCCCTTCAAGCCTCACACGGCCAGCACCACCTGCAGGGCCTGGACTGTCGTTTCAGCCAATTGCCAAGAGGCAGGGTATAGGGAAGGAGACAAAAGCCCTTTGTGGCCCATGGCAGATCCCTCTCGAACAGGGGGGCCTAGGTAGATGGAGAGTCCAGTGCGTGAAAGAGGAAACAAGTGTGGGATGTTGCCACACTTGTCCTGACATGTGGCGGTGCTGCGGCTCTGCATCCTACCTGCATTTGAGTCATTGTGGCCACTGCTCCTCCCACTAGGTCAGGCTGTTTGGCAGTTGATGCAAAGTTAGAGAGTAGCTGAAAAACACATCAAGGAGCAACCCTTCCCCCTCCCTCAGTTGGGATAATCAATCAAATTCAGCTTTGGTTTAGACATCACTTCTGTTGCAAGTTCCCTTTTTCCAATAAGACTCTAGCTTGCAAATCATTTCAAAGAAACATTTCATTTCCTTTTTTTCATTTCTCCCTTTTTTGAAGTGGGGGGGAGGACAATGAAATACTTTTATTTTTGTTTTTTATCCACTCCACTCCTATCTAAGAGAAGGATTGCTTTCATTTTCCAAGGCTGAACAGCTGTACAAGAAAGCAGCCATTTTTCCAGGAGTAAATACAACATTAGTGGTGTAGGATGTTCCCTCAGGAGGGTGTTCATTTTGATTGGCCCCTTTCTATGGTATGTAGGGGGACATTGTTGGTTTGTTTTTTGCTGTGGAGTTTATTGGCAGCCCCCTGCACACACACCCCCCCCAACAAAAATTATGTCTGTGTGCCTCACCAAATTCGAAATCCTGGCTACGGCCCTGAGGAGGGCAAGAAGGAATAAGCCAGTGCTTGGCTGTTATGACTTTTTCTTACATGCCCAGGGTAATGCTGATCACCACTTTGGGGTCAGGAAGGAATTTCCCTCCAGGACAGATTCACTCAGGGATTCTGGGAAGTTTTTTGCCTTCCTCTGGGCCTAGACCAGGAGTCATTGGGGGAGTACATGGGGTAGTTGTGAATTTCCTGGGACATGCAGGGGGTTGGACTAGATCAGGGGTGGCCAAACATGCTTAATGTAAGAGCCATATAGAATAAACCTCAGATGTTTGAGACATGAATGCAAGATGTTTGAAAGCCAGAAGGATGGAAGGGAGGCAGGCAGGCAAATAGATGGGTGGAAGAGGTGGAAAGAAAGCAACTTTAAATGTCTCCTCCAAGCCACTGGCTAGCTTGGCTTGGAGAAGTGATTTCAAGAGAGAAATGCCTTCTCCAAATGCCTGGCTGACAGGGCAGCGGGGGCTTCAAGAGCCACACAATATGTGTGAAAGAGAACAGCCACATGTGGCTTCTGAGTTACAGTTTGGCCTCCCCTGGACTAGATGATCCTTGCGGTTCCTTCCAGCTGTTTCAGATGTCATATGAAAACGCATCAGATAATCTGCCTAGCTCCATAAACTCCCAGTCCCCCCTTTGGCAATTCTGAAGGTTTGCTGTGGGGGGGTGGTGGTGGTGCGGGGCGATATAGAACTGTTTGCATCATCAGTATCTGTGGCTGAATTGGAGAATAAGGAAAGAGAAACTAAAAATACACAGGAGGAACCAACTTCAGCAGCCTGCAGGCAGGAATAAATTTCAGACTACCTTTCCTCACGTCCTGCAAGTTGGAAGGTGACCCATTTGGCTTTACAACTAAGGCACAAAGTTCTCCCTGCTTAAAGCCTTCCGGTAACCGCAGTAAGCGTAGGATTTAATCGCTGCATTTCATTTTCCCCGTCTGAGCGTCGGAAGCAAGTCGGAGGAGTCGAAAAGGTCTCAGAGCAAATTCCTCATTGCTTTTGGCAGCATCCGAAACGGTTCGGTTCAATCAGGTAGTTTTATTTCTTAGGGGCGGGGTGGGGGGGGGGAGAGAAGAGGTATCGTGTTGTTGCGTCCCGCTGCGAAGTTTCTCATTCAAAAGACTGCTTAGATTTGTCTTTGGGGTTGAATCTTCTTCGGCTACTGCTTAGCTACCCAGGGATCCCTTGACTAAAAACTATCGTCAGAGAGAAACTCTGCAACGCTAAACTGCTTTAATTCAGTGGGATTTACGCTCTAGAAAATGTTGAGAATTGACCCTCATTCCCTTCCTCTCTCACTGACGAACGACTAATTTCAGCCAATAGGATTTAAACTAGTAAGGGAGGGCGCTGTTATTCAAGTTTGCTGTACTATGGAATCTGCTTTATTTTACCGCTAAATGTGTTGCATTTAATATTTTATAGCAACGGAGATCTCCTGTTTCTACTGTTTTTCTACTTGTAGGAATGTATTAATTATTTTCTACTTGTAGGAATGTATTAATTATTAATACATTTAAGATATTAATACATACCTAAATACAAAAAGTATGACGTGACTTTGTCCATGGAGTCGCAAAGAGTCGGACTCGACTGTGCGACTGAACAACAACAAATACAAAAAGTATTCTGGTTAGCAGAGTAAGACGGGGTCAGGTATATGTGGAGTTTGCCGAGTGCTTCGGCTGGCCTATTGTTCTGCAGTTAACATTCCGTAGAAGCTTTTTTGTAGGAGGGTCTTGTTTGCTTTTCTCCAAAGTTCGAATACACAATAATCTTAGCATGTCGCCTTAGGAGAAATGGAAACGCCTCACAGCCAGCTGAAATAAGATGTACACCTACCCGTTGATGATTTTGGTGGGTTTCATCGATTTCCATGAAATTTACTACTTTGAATAGGACAGCAGCCAGCCTTAAAGTCACGCTGTCAGTCGTGAATCGTAATAATGGAAACAGGACTACCCTCTGAACAGATGTGCATTTGGCAGTCTGGAATGGGGCCTCTTCAAATTGTAGAAAGTTACTATCCTGATAATGACCATGAGTAAAGGTAAACAATATGTTAGAGTTTCTTGATCCTTTCAATCAACACTTTGCTATTTTTATTTTTTTTACAAAACTGCAGCCTCTGGAATCATAATATGAGTGGGAAAACTGCCAGAGGAGAAGAGGAAGTTGTTAAACTTTTTTCCTGCTGAAAGTCAACAAAAGCAGCTTGCAATGGCCATTTTAAGCAGAAAACAGTCCAAAGGAAAAGGGTTAAAAACCTTCCCTTTCTGCAACAATGCTCCCAGATGCTCTTCTCCTTTAGGACGTGAGGGGAGGGGTGATCTGAGGTTCCAACTCCCAGCTCTTGACAGTGTGCCGCTAATACCAGCATAGACAGTTACAAATTTGGGTGTGCTCCTGGATCCATTCTTAACTGTGGAGGCCCATGTAGCTAATGTTGCCAGGCTGGCATTTTTCCAACCGTGCCAGGTCAGGCAGCTAGCCCCCTACCTCGCCACAGTGATCCAAGCAAGTCACCTCAAGGCTGGATTACTGTAACTCATTCTGTGTAGGGCTACCCCTGAAGCTGATCCAAAAATCTCAGCTTGTCCTAAACGCAGTGGTGTGGGTACATACAGCTTGTGCTTCACCAGTTGCACTGGCTCCTAGTCAAGTACTGGATCTGTTTCAAGGTTTTGGTGCTGACTTTTAAGGCCTTTAACAGTCTAGGACCAGTGTACTTGCAGGACTGCCTTTCCCAGTGTGTTCCCCGAAGAGCTTTATGCCCAGAAGAGAAAAAATTACTGGTGGTCCCTAACCCAAAATACATCCGGCTGTCCTCAAACAAGGCCCCAGCCTGGTGGAACTCTCTACCTGGTGATTTCTGTGCCCTGCAGGACCTAGTTCAGTTCCACAGCGTGTATAAAATAAGAGATTCTCTGCCAGGCCTACAGTTGAGGACAGCAACAGTCTACACACTGTGGCTCTCCCTTTGCCTTCTCCATGACTGGCCCCCTGATGTGCCAGAAGGGAGGGAGGGAATAAAGCACAATTTTCTGCCTGCTGCTGATTGTACTCGTAAATTAATTTATTGTATTTTAACCTGATGTGCACCACCCTGAGCCCTTCAGGGAAGGGTAGTCTATAAATTTTAAAAACAAAATAAAAATGTTCCATAATACTGTTTAATAATGTTATTTTCTTTTTTCAAAATGCTGTTTACAAGACTGTATGGTTAAATATATTTCTGCCTTGAAACAAACAATATTTCAACATTAGCAAACCAAAGTTTACAATTTTGTATATAGTTTTGTGTTTTATAGACCATGGCAAAGCAAGACTGTCCATATACACTAATCAGTGTAATAGGAGGCAGGGATGGAGTCTATGAAGATCATGTCGAGTTCCTAGAGAAACACCTTAAGCTTATCACCATGCAGGAATTTCTTGAAAATCAGAAAGATCTCAGTCAAAAAATCCAAGCGATATATCTGTGGTTTAAAAAACCAGAAGCTACCAGAGAGCTCCTGCAAAGTTTGCCCAACTTAAAGGTGATTGCAAACTCTGGTGTTGGAGTGGATCACCTGGACTTGAAACTGATCTCCAGCTTCAAAGTTAAAGTGGCAAACACCCCATTTGCAGTTGCCAGTCCTACAGCTGATCTCGGGATGGCTTTACTGATGGCGTCTGCTAGGAGGATTGTGGAAGGTAAGACTGAGTGTCCCATTTGGATGGCTTTCCTTTCAAAATACATAGTTTCGTATCTTGGGTCCAATGCAGTGTTTCCACAGATGGAATGATTTCCACTAGGTGAAATCATTCCATCTTACCTCCTCCTCGCTGTAGCCCCATGTCCCCCACCCCTTTTGTTCCTGGAAGGCCCCTAGCCTCCAGGAACAGTGGGGTTTTTTGGGGGTGTGTGTGTTATTTTGAGCTGAAACAGAAGGAGGAAGGTGAAAAAATTGATTTCAGGAAAATCATAATTAATGCCTGTGGAGATGTTAAACCATAGTAATAATCTATTGTGCATCTATTTCTATGGTTTTAAAAAAGAATCACACAGTGATCAGAAAACAGAATTTCTGGAGTCACCTTGTCATATCCTAGTCTTTAAAAGCACCCAAGGCACCATTATAGTCTCTTGGATTTTGAAGTCTGTTTGGAGAAGTAACTTTCTCATACACAAGTTCTGTAACTACCTCATGACCTTGCCTAGAAAAAGGAAGCGATCATGTGCCTGGATGCCACATACATACAAATCCTAAAGGCAGATGTGGCTCATACTATTGATCATATTTGTATAACTGGCTTGGGTTTCACTGGAAGCCATCTTGGTAATCCTGTTTTACTCCAGTTACAGTGTTTACAGTACAGTACAGATTGTCATCTGTTGCATTGCAACAGCCTAGTGTCCATAGGAGGAAGAAGTGCAAGTGTTGACTGAAGAGTGTGATAACTTTCTCCAACTGGAAGTTTCATGAAAAGGGATTGATACCCTGATTTTAAAATATTTGTGCTGGAAGTTCTGGCCACAAGCTTGATAGACAGTTCCAGCACTAATAAGGAACACAATGGTGTGTTCTGTGCAGGGCTTTTTTTGTAGAAAAAGCCCATCAGGAACTCATTTGCATATCAGGCCACACTTCTTGACATCACCATTATCTCACACAAGGCTTTTTAGTAGAAAAAGCCCAGCAGAAACTTATTTGCATATTAGGTCACACCCCCTGATGCCAAGCCAGCCGGAACGGCATTCCTGTGCATTCCTGCTAAAAAAAGCCTTGGTTCTGTGATAGCCAGCTGAATATAGCCAGCTTTCATTCAGCTAATTTCCTTTCTTACTGCTGTTCTCATCCCACACAGCTGTTGTCCATATAGGTCCCATGATGCCCAGCATAGCCTCTAGTGGAAAAGCAGAATAGCACAGAAACTGGTGTACCCTTAACTTAATATGCTACTGTAATCCTTAGGATCTTGTTACTTGAGAATGCAGATCAGTTCCATATAACATAAAGCAATTCTGTATACTGATTTTTTTGAAGTGTGGATTGCATACCAGACCTTTGGAGATCTGCTGTCTCCAAAAATACTACCAACTGTTTCTCACTTTTGTGTATTTTTATTTTTAGGTTATTATATTGCAGTTTCTCCTGAGACCAAATATTTTAATGCTGACTGGTTGGGTGATGAAATCAATGGTGCAACTCTGGGCATCATTGGAATGGGACATATTGGGTACAAAATAGCCCAGAGGGCCAGAGCTTTTGAAATGAAAATTCTTTACCATAATAGGAACCAGAGGTAAACATTTATTTGATCAGATTTGTAAATATGTAACCAATTTATACTCATAGCTTGTATTACTTCATTAAGTTCAATAATTGCTCATTTCTGTATATGTAGGCTTCAAATCTATATTTGTTTATTTGCATTACAGTCCACCTTTCTCACTGAGACTCAAGGCAGATTACACAGTGTAAGTCAATGCAATTAGTAGGGTGTGAGACATCTAATAAGCAAGGTAATAGGACTAAGATTACAGAAATCTGGAACACAAAATACATATTAGACATGGTATGTTACTCAAGGCAGAAGATGGTATGTATAAGTAGAAAACAATGCAGTGAGAGCAAGATAACACATAGAATGTTCTTGTTCCACATCTCCTTTGCATTGTTCTAACCCTCACAATGAACTGATGGTCTGTTGTCAATTTCTAAAATCTATAGTTGGCATAACGTTTTGGCAGATGACTGTGGTTTGGATCCGGTCACCTCCCATGTTTCCTCTAATTTCTTTCCTCCCTATTGTGCAGAGCAGTTGACATCCTGAGCTGAATATAACTGCTGTAATCTTAAAATGCAACACACCAAAGGGGTCTTAGCATTAAGCAATTGAAAAACCGGTTTTTCAGTTGCTTCGTAATCTTAAAATGGGCAGTGCAAAACTCCAGACTGGAGTCTTAAAATGGGCAGTGTGGCTCCAAACTGCTGTTGAACAGGGCTTCCTATGTTAATCAACAGCTGTTCAGATGCACAACTTAAAGGAAATATTGGTCTCCTCCTTGTAACTTGTCTGAGTCACATTGAATATTCAGGTCATAGGCATACATGTCACAAAGTGTTTTCAAAGATAAGAGATTCTCAAGGAATGAAAAGCTCTTCAGCAAATGACATTTTTTCAGTATACCAATTAATTAACTGACAAGCTAATTAGAGCTGTATTTGGTTTTTGTGTAGACCGGTGGACGAAGAACAGGCTGTTGGTGCTGTTTATTGTCAAAAGAAGGAAGACTTGCTCCAGCAGTCTGACTTTGTGATGCTGACTGTGGCTCTAACACCCCAAACGCGCAACTTGATTGGGAAGAAGGAGCTAGAGCTCATGAAACCCACTGCTACACTCATCAACATCTGCAGAGGTATAGCAAAAATGTCTTGTTCCTTATCATAAGGGGAGCTTCTTCATTGTAATGAGCCTTGAAAAATAATTTCTGGTGATAACAAAGAATTTTTATGCAAAATAGTTTTTGGAAATGTGAAAACTGAAACAACTCTACCTTGGTGGACAGTATTCCTAAACAGGTCTGAACGCTTTGAGGAAGGACAGAATATTTTCTCCCCCCCCCCCCATTTCCTCTTCTCCTTCCCCAGTATTTAAAAGGCTGTGTGTTCCCCTTCACCAGTACTTGAATACATGTCTGCATCCCTACAGCAGGAATGAATGCCCATGTCCTCCCTATAAGTGACAGGTTTAGAACACTGCTGGTAGTGGACTGAGGCTAGCAAAGAAACTGTGCAAAGGGAAAAAAAAGTTTAATTATCTTTTGCAAAGGTCTACAGTGTTCTGAAGCTCCCTGCAAAGGTCTACAGTGCTCTGAGTCTCTGCAGTATTTGCTACTATTCTGCTGTAATATGATGGTAGAAAGTGTGGTCAGAAAGCAATCAACTTACAGTGACCCCGTTTCAAAGCAAGAGACAAACAGGGATGGTTTCCCATTACCTGTTTCTGGGTAACAACCCTGGACTTTCTTGGTAGTCACTCCATCAAACTGCTAATCAGGGCCAACCCTGAGACAGGATGAGCTCTGGCTAGCTGAGACCAATTAGGGTTGCCAATCCCCAGCTGGGGACAGGGGAATCCAAAGCACAACGCTTCCGTGAAAACCAGCCTCAATAAGAACAAAACAGTACAAAAATTTTTAGCAAACAATGAATGCAATATGTTATATAAACACAATTTGGAACAGTGAATTCAATCAGTCTCTTACAAAATACAAGGAACATATTCACCAGGAAACCAGTTCCATTTCTTCCATGCAACTCAATGCCAACTCTTATTAGGAAAATCCAACTGAATTGGAACTTGATAACTGATGTCAAATCAGTCCAATATTTCTTGATATGCAGCCAGCAGTCCAAGATAGCAACAAGGTCGTGCTGGTGCCCTTGTAACGTGAAAGGCACCAAATTTTTGGCATAGCTGCTGGTGCCTCTCCTCAAAAAAGTCTCCCAAGTTTCAAAAAGATTGGACCAGGGGGTCCAATTCTCTAAGCCCCAAAAGAAGGAGCCCCCCCATTCTCCATTATTTTCTATGGAAGGAAGACATTTAAAAGGAGCACAGTCCCTTTAAATGTGATGGCCAGAACTCCCTTCAGAGTTCAGTCGAGCTTAACACAACCTTGCTCCTGGTTCCACCCCCAAAGTCCCCAGATATTTCCTGAGTCAGACCTGGCAACCCTAAGACCAATTCAAGGCAACTCTTATACCATTCAAGCATGATAAAAGCACTGGGGAGAGTTTCATGTCAAATGCTTATCACTCTTCCACTGTTCCCAGGCTAAAAACGTTGCACCTTGGAATATTAAAGTGATCTGACAAAATTACACACCTCAGATGGGAGGGCAGAGAATCATCTTTTGGATCATATTCTTGATTGGCTCACACTGATCAGGGAGTCAGTGATTTAGTTCTCCTATAAAGTTAATTTACATCCATCTGGGAGAACAAAGAGAATTTACAACAACACTTGAAACAGCACACAAGGGACTGAGTTACAAGTTACTAGCCTGGGCCAATATTGCCACAGGGAGCCAAGAAACATCTCAATGCATCTCCTCTCTGTTGCTTTGTTACTGATTCTGATTTGAAGGTACTCATCTTGCTTACATTTAATCCTGAATCAATTCATCCTGGAGAACACACATGGAGTTGGGAACCCACAATGCACACAGGTTGAGTTGCAAAATGCTAGTGGAAAGAAAATATGCCACTTTTAGCAAATCGTTCACAGTTGCTCAGCTACATGCATCCCATGTAGGTGTGGCAAAGCTAGGTGGACTAAATATTAAATTCTTGTTCCAGCTGGAAAAAACCCCTCAACTGCTGGAATTTTAAAATCCTTGTTCTCTAGCATGCTGTTACTCATTAAGTCAATGTTATGGTTCAACAAACTTACTCTGCTTTGAATTTAGGTCAGGTGGTTGATCAAGATGCCTTGGTGGAGGCACTCAAAAATGGAGTTATTAAGGCTGCAGCTTTGGATGTGACCTATCCCGAGCCATTGCCAAGGTAAAAACAATTAAACACGAAATGCTTAACCAGCATTCAGAATCAATAGTTTTATGTGTACTTCTGGCTCAAGTTACTTTGTTTGTGGCATAAATCACTCTGTTTGGGATATTATCTATCTCAAATGTTCTCTAATGCTTCTTTCTTCTGGAATGGAACTTCCCTGCATTCCCCTCCCAGTACAGCCCAGTGGGACCCCCACCTCACCCCGATTCTGCTCCTGGGAATGAAGGGATCCTCATAGAGAGCATGGGGGAGGGAGAAAGGCAGTCTCTGCAGTGGGAGGAGAAAGGCAAGAAATGGCCCCGCCTGCAAAAGAAATGCCATTCCCTTGGTGTAAGTGCTGTTAGGGTTGCCAGCCTCCAGGTGGTGGCTGGAGATTTCCTTCTATTACCACTGATCTCTCGGTGACAGAAATCAGTTCACCTAGAGAAAATGGCCACTTGGGAAGATGGACTCTATGGCAACAGGATACAAATGAATAAATAAATAAAAACGCAATATGTGACTTGCCAACACTTGGCTCACAACACACACGGAGATACATGTATTTCAAAACTCATTTTAAGGCTTGGATCTCACTGTAGGCATGATGCATGTGTAAGTGAAGGGAATACTATAGACCACATCTGAATTGGCCATTTTAAAAACAGTTGCCAGCAGACTTGCGGTAGTGACCTCAACTGGAGCTCAATTACTGCAGTTGGTCCTTACTAAGCCAATCCAATTCTGCACACACGATCAAACTGATTCTTTAGAAGAGCGTTATTTGTAGTAGTGCCAATGAAGGAGAGCAGGTGGAGGTGCAGGTGAAGGAGAGCAGACTCCAGGTGGAGAATGCACAGCTTCCTGTCCTCCCACAATTATCCCTAAAGAATCCTGGGAAAAAAACTTCTCAGATTTTGCAGGGATGCAAAGTATCTTGAGACAAACAATACAACTTTGAAACAACCAGTCATTAAAACTTATATTAATCTCATTTCATTTTTGTAAGATTTTTAAATATTAAGAGTTAGTCTACTAAAATGTTACTTACATATCTGCCATTTTCCCCCTCCAGAGACCATCCTTTGTTAAAGTTGAAGAACGTCATAATAACACCTCACATTGGAAGTGCAACTGTAAAATCCCGCCAGCTGATGATGATGAGCATGGTAGAAAGCATTCTGAATGGTGTAAATGGTCTTCCAATCACTAATGAAGTACATGGGTAAAAACAGTTGCATCTCTTGCTGGTAAAACAGCAGTTCTGTGGGAAGGATGTCATCTGAATTTTGGGCATGGAAGCATGACTTCCCTTCCCACAGCAGTCCCAAGAGCTGGAGGGCTGCCACGGGAGGGCAGAATTGCCCCCTTTTCCACACGTTAATATTTCTGATGGGTGCCAACCTCATGTAGTCATTCTATGCCTTGTCTCCCCAATTTTAATTGAAAAAAGCTACCTTTGATCTTTAGTTCTCTGGTGTATTAAATAAGAAAATAAACCATACTTCCTTTATTTTTGCATCCTTCAAAATGCAAGTTCTTTACAAAACAGAACATAATTCTTTAAAATGGCAATTAGTGGTTTCATAGAATTCACTGTTATCAATGCAAGCCTCATGAAGATATTTGTGTCATTATGTTCCACACGGTATATACCACTGTAAGGCATGCGATTACTCTCTGTGGAGAGTAATGCATTTTTCTCAGGTACAAAACGTTATACTTCGACAGCACAGTACTGCATTTGCTAGTACAAGAAACAAAAATATGGTAATATTTTAGTGCAGAGGTCCTCTTTGAGCCTGCAGGCACATCTGGAATTCTGACATGGCACAGTGGGCACAGCAACAAAATGGCTGCCACAGGAGGTGGAGCCAGCCACAAAATGTTTGCCACAGCTTAACTTTAATAACACAGTGCAGATCCTTGTACTGTGGTAGCAGCTGCTGCTAAAGCAACATCTTTTAAAAAATCTGCACAGCCAATCAGAAGCCTCGCTAGTCAAAATCTGTAGCTAGCCCCGCTCACTTCCTATAAACACTTGGGTGCCAGAAGAGGTGTTGGCAAACGGGACCCATTTTAGTGGCTTGAATTTAACAGTCTCCATCCACAGCTGTATTTTCTGCACCAACAATAGGCAGAAGTGTACTCCTAAAATGAAAGCTGAAATTGAGGGTTTGAGGATGCTGGAGAAAAAAAAAAATCAGAAATATAGTAGCCTGTTGTCCAGTCTTACATGTTGAATAAGAAGTTTCATTGAGCTCTACCCTGTTGATGTTTGTGGGTGTGTGTGTGCATGCATGGTACAAATGTTTTAATAAATAAAATGAACATACTCCCATGTAAATGTGCACACAAGTTCTGTCTTAAGAAATATTGAAATACCAAAAGCCAGATACACCCTTTATTCTTTTAGAAAGACGAGACATATGAGAGCCAAAGGTTGTGATTCCTGGCAACACAATGCGGAGGAGGCAGGGCTGGCTCTGCCGCTAGGCAAACCAGGCAATCGCCTAGGGCACCAGCCTTCTAGGGGCACTGAATTGGGTGCCCCCCATGTGACTCAGTGATGTTATCAGTGCAGGGGAGCGCCAGAAGTTAGCCTTGCCCAGGGTGCCAGACAGTCTAGGGCCAGCCCTGAGAGGAGGGGCAGAGCTTGCCTTCACTGCCATGGGTTATCTCATCCACTGGGGATACTGACAAAATGCCAAAGTCTGGGGAAAGAACAGACTTTAGATTTAGCATTCTGGTCAACTCTGAGGAACAGATTTTGGGGGACTAATGGAGGTAATGGGGATTGGTTTTTCCTTTCCCTGCATTTCAGGTGGCTGGAAATTGTCGCACTTTTCCAGCTTTTTTGGACCTGTTCATGGGTCCCAACTTTTAACTGCAGGAGTGAGATTATGGATCTCTAAAAATATGCGCATGTGCAAAGAGAGCATACCTGCAAGATTTTAGGGTCCTATACTCTCTTTCAGGGCTTTTTTTTTCTGGAAAAAGAGGTGCTGGAACTCTCAAAAGGGAAATGAAGGAGAAACACACAGGTGCCCCCATGAACTTGTAAACATTTTTTGGGGATTTTGATTCCACCAAGAGGTTCCGGAACTCCATTCCACCATGTTCTCCCAGAAGAAAAGCCCTGCTCTCTTTGGGTTTTAAGAGTTACATAGAAGGCACAGGGCAGCTTTTGCCATCACAGTAAGAGGAGAAATTGCTCTTTGGTGGTCTCTAATAAACTCTACAAAACATGAGTTTTCTGTGGGCCAACTGAAGAGTAGTAGCACTGTCCTATGTATGTTTTTTGAAAAACAAAACACACTGAGTTCAGTGAGGTATATACAGGGCTTTTTTTGAGCAGGAACGCAGTTCCCACTGGCATCAGGGGGTGTGGCCTAAAATGCAAATGAGTTTCTGCTGGCTTTTTTTAAACAAAAAAGCCCTGTATGAAACAAGTGACATCAAGGGGCGTGGCCTAATATGCAGATGAGTTCCTGCTGGGCTTTTTCTACAAATAAAGCCCTGGGTGTATATATATTTCCTAGCTGAGTACGTAGGATTTTAGCCCTTGTTGATATTTTTTATGGGGAACTGGCTCCACTGAACTCTGTGGAAGATTTTTGAATAAACATGATAGGGTATAGGAGGGACCAGTGGATGTTGGCGTTTAGTGTGTGGTCTCTTGAGACTCGAAGGAATAAAGTCTGCACACAGCTGCTGTTAGGCAAACTACCGTATATGTTATATTTATTTACAGATATTTACACAGACTAACAAAGTGCTCCACATATACAACCACCATCCATCCACCACACGTAGCACTGGGATACATTACATTTATACAGTTCAGCACAGTTAATTATCCAATCAGCTTAGTGCTCTTCCCCCTTACATCATTCTAGCTGATGCAATCTGGAGGACTGCCAGCTGTCAATTGTCAGTTAGATCATCTACTGTCCTGTAGATCATTGCAGCTCTAGCTGTGGTCTGATGACTGTATAGTCTGAGAGTGTATTCCCAGAATTATAGCTCATCATCGCTATACTACAGAGATCAGTTCCCCTGGAGAAAGCAGATGTTTTGGAGGGTGGACTCCATAGCACTGTACCCCACTGAGGTCCCTGTCCTTGCCACACTCCACCCCCCAAATCTCCAGGATTTTCTCAGCTACAGCTGGCAACCTACTGAGTCACCCCCACCTCCTGCTGGTGGCTAGGGAAGACCTGGCAACTCTAAAATAGTGATAATTGACTTGGAGAAAGATGAGCAGATTGGTGGACAACAGCTCACAAGTGGCGCTCAAAGGAAAAATGAAAGCCACAGAATAGCTTTTATTAAGACCAACGAGGAGCACACAAAGAATGTGCAAGCTTTTGAGATCTTCAGCACTCTTCATCATGCAGAAGTTTTTTAAAGGACATAATTCAATTTCCAGGCCTTGACCTTAAAGTCTCTTTTTTGCATCCAGCCCAGAAGCTTTGAACCTAAGGCAAAGGCTCAATTGCGTGACGTGCATCTGGCGCCCACTAGGGGCGCTGTGCAGTTCCTGCTTTCCACGCTTGCGACTTAGGGAGGCCTGGCGGGGCGGAACGAGGGTCGGGCCGGCGGTCTACAGCTCGGAGTGTTCGGGCTTCTTCGCTCCAATGTGGCGCGTTGGAGGCGGTTCAGCAGCCGCGGCCGTTGCCGCTAGAGGCCGAGCGACGCACGAAATGGTAACGGCTGCTACAGGGTGGCGACGGCGGCAGAATCCCGCTTCCAGCGGCGACGATGGAGGCCTTTTTCTCCTGGGCTGCCGGGCTCTGCACTACTCCGCTCCTCTCTGCGGCTCCAGGAACATGCTGAAGAAGTTACTCTACAAAAAGAAGTAAGTGGGCCCGGAAGGCTTGGAGAAAGAGAAGGGGTTGGAGACTGCCGCAAGTCTTGAATTCAGCAGGAGCTCACAGGAGCACAGCTCCTGAACCTTTCTGAGGGTTCCCCCTCTTCCTCCCCACCTACCTCGTCCATTGAATAGGAGGTGCAGCTGCATAACAATCCCTGGATCAGGAGAGCGGACAGCTAGCCAGTCATCAGGAGCTTTGCCACGCCTCCAGCAGCCCTTATTAACCCCTAGAGAAGCCCACACCATCCTTTCCTCACTTATGATTTTGGGTAGCAGACGGCTTGCTGGCCTTTTGACGGGGGGTGGGGGGTGGGCAAGGAGAGCCCCAGGTGAGCGAAGCTTGCTTGGGCTGCCTTGATCTCTTTGCAGCCCAAACAGATCTCGCTCGCCCAGGGCTCTCTTTTCTTGCATCGGGTTGCTTTTGGCTGGGGGGGGTGGTGGTATATGGTAATAAGTTATGCCAATGAGCCCCACCATCTGTTTTTCTACAAAACGACTCCTGGTTTTACCCACCCGAGAGCTGCAATCCCAGGCTGCCTGCCTGGCAGTCTTCCTCTAATTGCTTAACAAGTTTGTGGCAGGCATTGTGGTGACCAAGATTTTTTTTTCCTGGGTAGCTCTTTAAAATACTTATTGGTGTTGTCAGCCTCCAGGTGGTGGCTGGAGATCTCCTGGGTTTACAACTAACCTCCAGATCAGTTTACCTGGAGAAAATGACCACAATGGGGGTGGACTCTATGGCATTCTACCCCATTTAAGTCCCTCCCCTAATCCAGCCCTCCCCAGGCTCCACCCCCAAAATCTCCAGATATTTCCCAATCTGGAGCTGGCAATCCTAGCTCCTCTCTTTGTGGAAGATCTGTTCCCTTAGAAGGCCAGTCAATGGGAATTCTGTTTTTAATCTGGGTTGATATTGGAAATTGATTTAAATAATGTCGAGACATCTGACCACTTTTTTCCTGTTTTATTCTGCTTTAGGGCTAACGTGAGTGGCTCTGAATTCTTTTACCTAGAATAAACCCCTATTTTGTAATCCAAAGTAATCTTACTGCATTATCAATATTAGCTTTTGCGAGCCTCAGTTCACTTCCTCAGATATGAAAATATTTCATGTATGCATTTGTTTAAATTATACCCCAGGGGAGAATTCTTTTAAACTAAATTATCATAGCTTCCTCAGAATATTCCAAGATAAAACATGGATCGGGAAAGTAGAACAGTTTTTCGATCGGCTAAGGCTCAGTTTTCTACCCAAATTTGTGGAACTAGTCAATTATTTTTTACACTTAACACTCAAGTATAGCTGTAGCCTGTTGATACATTTTTGAAGTGGCCTCACTGGAACATGAACACTTTGTTATTTACTAATGGAAAGGGCATTATATCAAGCATGCTGTGACAACTCTGAAATGCATAACGTTAACAGTTATTTTATTTATTTTTTTATTTATACACACATAGTAGTAATATAGATTTTTTTTTTCTTCAACAGGACTAAGTTTTGGTATGATAGCCCTGCACTGGGATCCCATCTGGTAAGAACAGGCAAGAGTTTTAAATTTTAAAACAACCTGTCATGGCTGCAAGCTGTCTCTATTCTTTAAATTAGTGGTCTTCAGTTTATGGGGCAGGACCCTCAAGTAGGTCATGGAGCCTCAGCTGCTGGGTTCATAGCCCCTCTAGAGCTTCCATGTGTTTTTTTCCTGCCTTCTGGAAGGAACATCTAGTACGGTTAATAGCGAGTCAGGGTGCTAGGGTTTCAACTTCTTTTTGCTCGTGTTATGAGAAGAGTGGCAGGAAACAAGATGGAGATCTCCTTCAGTGATGGAGATCTCCATGGCTTTGACAGTTTGCTTTTTCCTCAGTACAGTACACTTCTCAGTTCTTGGCTTGTATTTTGTGTCTTGCATGCTCTGTTTGGTTGTCAACAGACCCTGGCTTCCCTTCTTCAGTCACATGACTCTCAATGTCATGTTCTCACTGCTCTGATTTGGAAAGGTTGAAGACCAGTGCTTTAATGCATATCCTTCACAGTCCCATTACGAAAAAACATCATAAGAAATAAAAGTGAATGCCACTTACATCATGGTGGAGTTTACTTAGGACCACAACTTTAATAAGCCCTTTTCTGAGCAACAGCGCCATCATTTTTATATGTCCTGAACTATCTTTAGAAGTTGGCTGTGGCTATGTGCAGTGTTCTTCCCCTTTGCAGTCTGTTTTGTTTTTAAAGGTAAATAAGCCATCCAATTGGAACAGTGCTTTAAAGCTTCCTGCATCAAAAGATAGAAAAGAAGACAGCATACGCAAAAGAACTCTAGATGTTCTGTTGTTTAGAGCTGTGAGAGATATTCTGAATACTTGTGAAGCTGGTGAAGAACTTTACAATCTCAATGTAGAAGTGTCTAAAGTAAGTACAAAAGGTATTGTTCCAGTCATTTTAGATAAGTTTTAACACTTGGATGGCTTTGAATACTTAAATCCCAGTCCTTCAGGCAGCTCTGAGCTCACCGGAGGTGGGGGGTGTCTGTACAGCTTGTAGATTTCCCATGAGAGGCATAGCAAACACAGTATCATGATTTTATCTTCAGTTCTGAGACCTGTTACTCAAATGCTTTGCCTTTTGGGTGTTGTAATGGAAAAGCAGTCCAGTAGGGGGGAAAATAGTTGGATTTAAAAGGGTCCCAAGAGTTCACAAACATGTGATTTTCATATATACAATGTGAAATTCAAGACTGCAGTTTGAACTCTCTAGTGGCAAAATAAAAAAATTACTGGTATGCATATCCCTACGTAAGTTTTTAAAAAACAAAACAACCACCTTTGGGTTACTCAGAGAATCATTAGAAGTGATTGATTGCAGATTTTCCTTGAGCCTATGTTTCAAGGAGTCCAAACACTTCTTTTAAAGGTTTCTGCATGGAAAATTGTTAACTTAGATGCATGTCCACACCTATATGAGCTTTCATTTAAACCCTGAACTTCAGTTCTGCAGTCTGAGCCACTGAAGGGAATGGGCACATATGACAGAAGTTATCCTTTTGGCCATGAAACATGTCTTGAATGTATCTTATGGTTCCTTCCCCCTTGAATTGGGTTTTATTTAGAACATTGGTGCATGGAGAGCCACAATTGCTGTTGCCATCAGCCTAAAGAGCCATATGGCCACTGTTTGTCCTGTGCGCCACCTACCAAATATGTATAAGATATAACTATTGATATTAAATAGATAACTGCAGGGCTTTTTTTGAGCAGGAATGCACAGGATCGCAGTTCCAACTGGCTTGGCAGCAGGGGGTGTGGCCTAATATGCAAATGATCTCTGCTGGGCTTTTTCTTTAAAAAGCCCTATGCTAAACAATGGTGATGTCAGGGGGTGTGGCCTAATATGAAAATGAGTTCCTGCTGGACTTTTCTACAAAAAGCCCTGGATAACTGTAATCTTTTAAAAAATAACCAGAGTACCTCTGAGTGTGTAGGGTTGTCTTTCTCCACCACTGTTGAACCTTAGCCAGCTCTTGTATGTGTGGCATGGGGAGGAAAGGACTTCCTTCTCTGCATGAGGCACAGTAGCTCAGACAAGAGACTGAGATCGCCAAGGCCCTTGGAGGAGAGCAGACTGGTGTTGGAGAAAGGGGAATAAAATCAACACCACCCCACTGTGGTCAGCTTTTTCTTAGGTGACTGCCATGGTGGAGGAGCTTTACTCTCTTTCTCTTCCGTTTGGCCAGCTTGTGGCAGTCCTGGCAGCTGCCAGGATGAGAGTGCAGAGAAGGGTAGAGGGTTCCTGAAGTGAATGGGCCCTTTATTTCCATGCCAGGCACAAAGCCCATAGCTCCAGAAGGCTAGCAGTTTACCTCTCCTTCAGTCCCTCCAATGGTGGCTACAGCCATTTGCCAACCACAAGCCCTACCCTCTTTTCCTGGAACATGGGGCAGGTGCCACATTGGGGAACACTTCTCAGAAGAGCCACAGGTGGTATGTCAAACAGCCGCTGAGTTAGTATTATTGAAGTGGAAATTTTTTTCTTGCATGTTTAGTTTAGTTCTCAATCTGGTTACTTACAGCTACATAGAAGGATTCAATTTTCTTTTGCTCTAAGAATATTTTAATTTTTTTTATTGTTTGAAGTGTCAAAATCATTAGGTGGATTGCTCTGTGATGAGAGAATAATTTTTAATGTAAGAAACTTTAACGTGTTCTGGACTTCATTTTTTTCTAGTTAAAAATGCCTCCGTGACACTTAATCCTAAACAATTTTTAGTTTACTTAACTCCTGCTGGAATCGAGGGTAATTATATTAAAGTGCAAAGAGGTTAGATTCTGTTGATGTCAATGGAACTAGGCTGGGCCTAAAATTTTGTGAACTGCACCTGTGTCATGGATGCCCTCTCAAATAATACTGCCTCTGCTTTTTGTTGTATTATAGCTGTCTTTTAATCTAGTTGGGTTTTTTTGTTTATAATCGTTTCACGTATTAGTAAAATTTAACTCCTGCCCTTCCCCCCCCAACATTGTCTTTCTAGGCAATGGTGGTGATATTCACTCCTTCGCTTCCCTGTTTATAACCTAGAATAGGATTGTTCTCTTGGTCCTTCAAAACTGATTTCTTTACCATAAAATATGTATTTGTAACAGGTATTTTGAATTTTTTAGGGATCCCTTGCACCTCGTTTTTCAACGTGTCGTATATATTGGAGGACTACTGGTAATATAGAACAGGATGACCATATTGATAAGGTTCTCCGGCAGTGTGCTCCACATATAAGGTACTAACATACTATTACCCAGTAAAGTTAAGGGAAAGACTGTGAGTCAGTGGAAGAGAACTTGCTTTGCATGCAGAAGGTCCCAGGTTCAATCCCTTCTAGTTTAAGCAGGCAGCGGTGATTAGGAAATACTTTCTCTTCCCTAGGTGCTGGAAGGGTGCTCCCAGTCA
The DNA here is from genome assembly GCF_032191835.1 of Heteronotia binoei. Taxonomy (NCBI): domain Eukaryota; kingdom Metazoa; phylum Chordata; class Lepidosauria; order Squamata; family Gekkonidae; genus Heteronotia; species Heteronotia binoei. The sequence continues at coordinate 102,786,804 of NC_083229.1, forward strand.
AGGGAGACTGTACATGACTCATTGGACTAGTGCTCCAGTTCTCTATAGGGCAGCTTCATATATTCTCTGGAGGCCATTGATATCAAGTTTCTAAAGGCTTGAGAACTGGAACAAGGAATATATCTGCTTGCTGGATCACCCAGATAGAAGATAGTGTGTATTTTTGCATATACAGCTTCTTTCCCCCACACCTGCAGACAGTATATGCACATTTCCAGAAGCAAGTCTGCTCACTGTTACAGTGCCATAGAAATTCATTTTTTCATACTGTCTGGACTAGGAACCACCCCCCACTCTCATTCTCTGGTGCTGAACCCACAGCCACCTGGAGCTCCTATGGTCTCACTGTGTTCTGGTCCTTTATTGAGGCCCTTTAGCTTCTGGGTTTGCTTTGTGGATTTAAATAGACCTTCAGCAAACACTCCTGACACAACAGGAAAAAACACCTTTATTTGCATTTATTTAGTCTTCCAGTAACAGAGAGCATATGCAAAGCAGAAATCACCCTCACATCACAATAGCACAGAAATAATAACAATATACTTAAGTTGGGTAGAGGCTAAGCCTCTAAAACATTAGTTGCTTGCTGGCTTCCTTCTCTGGGATAATCCCACAAGCTGACTTCTTCACCCGGAGGCTCAAGGAAGAAAGTCCATCCCTGCTGAAGCAAACCTTGACAGCCCCAGCTTGAAGTCACGGAGGCCTCTGTCCTTCTGGTGCTCTGCAGCGACCAGATAAGAGCATTCTATATCAGCTGGTCAAGACTGCCAGTCCAAACAGGCTACAACTAACCTGTCGGAACTTGCAGCTTGGCCACAGTTAACAGAAGCCTTCAGATCTATAAGCGCTGACTATTACACAATAAAAAGATCGCTCTTGTCTTTTGCATACCTTCTCCCTTTTCTTTGTTGCTACTTGATTGAGACTTAAGAGGACCAAAGCTGCTGTGTAGAATGAATAGGAAGAGAGTGGCTTGTTCCCTGTGTCAGAAGCCCACTTGTGCTGTACCTCTTCCATTGGCTGATAGGGCCCCATGGAATGGGGCGGGGCACAGATCAAGATCAGAATGGGTCCATCTTGCGCTTTCAGAAACATCAGTAGTTCAGCAGATGACTTAGCTGAAGTGTGTTTTGCTCCTTTTGAAAAAAGGGAAGCTTTCTTCATCTTTTTGTTTCCATTTTGGTCATTGTTAACTAACATTTCAGCTGATTTAAAGATCGTATTTTGAACACTATTTTTTGTTTTGCAGACACTTGTTGATTTCAAATCGGGTCATAGGAAATGTTCCTCCAATAATATTTGTCAGAGACAAAGTGGATGCTGCAGTACAAGAGGTAAGGAAGAAAGAATGTAAACACTGGGTTGGACTCAGTAAGTTCTTTAAATGAAGAGTCTTTCAGTAGAACAAGATTCTTCACTTAGCAGAACTGAATCTAATGGATTAACTGTTAAAAGCACTGGAGATACGTTCATAACAACATGAAAAAAACCATTATTCCTGTAATGCAGCGCTTGGTAAGTCTCCAGGGTAGATTACCCTGGATGAGATGGAGGAGAGAGGAGGGAATGTCTCTTTAGCTCTCCCATCCTGAAAGCACTCCACCAAAGTAGGATAGCCTTCAGCCTTCAGAAATGATAGGCATGAGGCAGGCCATTGGAACAATCATATGAGCATATGAAGCTGCCTTATACTGAATCAGACGCTGGGTCCATCAAAGTCAGTATTGTCTACTCAGACTGGCAGTGGCTCTCCAGGCTCTCAAGCTGAGGTTTTTCATTCCTATTTGCCTGGACCCTTTTTAGTTGGAGATGCTGGGGATTGAACCTGGGACCTTCTGCTTAGTAAGCACTTCTTTCTCCAGGCACACGCAAAAAAGACTTTCTGCACTTGTGCAAGGTCTAGGATCCTTGGATCCTGGCCAGTCTTGCCTTTTCTGAGAAACAGAATAGAGTTGATAGTTAATAATCCTGAAGAGACTGAGACACATCTGGATCTCCAGTTGCTAACCAAATGGCCCCTTAGAAACATTGGAGAAAATACCATTGGAAAAAGTATTGGTGGTTTACTAAGGTGATTTATTGATTTAAAAGGTATTGGCCATTCAGCCAAGTAAAGGCAAATTTTAGGTGCCTTTATGCTATTTCATGGGTGTGTTTGTTCACTTCCAAGTAAATGTGTCTTTAGGTTTTTTAATCTCAGAGGGAGAGTAAAGATTCCTTAGCTGACTCGTGTCATTGAGACTATTCCAAATCAATTGAGCACATAAAATGTTTTTAGACCCACTATTTATGGAATTGGTAATTTGCATATGAAGGCAACGTGCCCAAAGCCAGGGGGACTGGGAATGTGTGTTCCCATCTAGATTTTATCAAAATGGCTATATTTCTGGGCATCTAAACTTTGTGTTGACTTTATTGCAGGTTGAGCGGTTATTGGCAATTGCAGATTTTGGGCCTGCAGAAGAAGAAAATGAATTGGATCACAATGATTTTAGGTAGATTTTTTTAAAAATTCAGATTCAGTACAAATGTCTTTGTTGGCAAAAACAAGTTTAAAATATTTGGAAGTGTACTTATGAATTGCATCCTCTCCTGTTTCATTTTTTAAAGAGGTCTTAGTAAACATTTGCTTTAAAATATGCTTGCCTAATAAACCCTGTTTCATACTATTAAACAGGAGTCCAGTAACTCCTTAAAGGCTAACTGAATTTATTCCAGAAAATGTTTTTATGAGTTGTAGCTTGTCTCATTAAAAGCACTGGAGTATCATAAAACAGTGATTTGACTAAAAGCTTTGAGGGTTGTGTCTTGGTAACTATACATTTTTAATGCCTTTGGATGTTTGTCTGGACAGTGAACTGCCTCTATTCAGATGCCATGAGCAAATAGGTTTCAGTTCCAGGGGCCTGGCCTTGGTCTGTTGAAGCAAAAATAAAGAGTTATTATCTCAAAAAATTAATAAGTATTTATTCTAGTATAACCTTCATGGACTGAAGACCACTTTGTCATAGTTATGCACTGGGTTTTTGTTAGATCCACATATTTATGCAGGGTGTGATGAAAAAAGTTGTAAACAGCATGGCCGTGAAATTCAGGAAGTACATAAGATTATACAAAGTGCAAATATCATAAAGAAAAGTCCAGAGATACCCTGACCTGGATAGCCCAGGCAAGCCTGATCTCAGAAGCTAAGCAGGGTCGACTTTCGTAAGTGTTTGGATGGGAGACCTCCTTGGAATACCAGAAGTCATGAGACAGGGGCATGCTTTATTCAGCCACCTCTCTGAATATCTTCCAGACCCCCAGTAGGGGTCAATCACCAGAAGTCACCATGACTTCCAGCAGTGTTTCCTCTAAGCTGCAGAGTCTTGTGAGCAAAAATTCTACTTTGTAAGCTACGGGCATTAAAGTTGTGAGCTACTGGCATTGAAGTTGTGAGCTACTGCATAAATTGGTATGCTCTGGGGTCGTCCTTCCTGAGCTAAGACAAAAATGTGTGAGCTGGAGGCTAAAAATATGTGAGTTAGTGCACGCTAACTCAGCTTAGAGGGAACACTTCTTCCAGGTGCAGATATGTTTAGCAGAGCCTGAATGCAGTTTGCTGTTTATTTGCAGAGTATAAAACATGTTATACTGTAGTTTATCAGACTTTTGTATCTTTCTTGCAGCAAACAAGGATCTGTGAAGACTGATGTATCTCTGGACACCACAGATCCTACTATGCTTTCTAATATGTTTGGAATTGATCATGAAGAATTAAATAAGCAGATACTTGAATACAAAAAAATGAGAAAGGACAAGGAAATAGAAGGGATTGGACTGTCAGAGCAGCAGCAGAAGCAACTGGCTGAGATACAGAAGCAAAAGAAATTGCGAAGGAAGAAAGCCAAGAAAGCCTCTGATGATCTCACACCTGAGAAATATTTAATGGACAAATACAATGAAGATTATTGGGACAGTGAAGATGAATTCCGCCAAGAAAAAGAACTTGATTATCAGTTACAGGAAATAGAAAATGAACTGGAGGGAGATGGTAGAAACACAAAACTTAAGTGATTTTGGAAAAACAGTGGCTCAGTTCAGATACCATGTGTCCCCCAAGCTGTTAAAGGATTTAAGCCTTTTTCAATTTTGGGAATGCAGACTCTTGTTATACGTAGTAGGGAAATAGATGGTACATATAGAAATAGTGATTCAGGAATTGCTTTTGAAAAACAGCTAGTGTTGCAAGAAAAATTTAAACACTGAACCTGTATGAATTAACAGAGGTGGGGGCATGATTTTGTGCCCTGTCATACACCAGTAGGACAGCATATGATGGTGTATAAGGCTTCCCCAGTACTGGTGGAAAGAGGGAACTGGGAGAGCAGCTGCTTTGGGCACTGCTGTGGGAAAACCCATCTGCTATACTACACAAAAGAGTAGGAGAACAGAAAAACAGAATCTGTGAGCATGAAGATCCAAGGGCTGTAGGAGAGAGACTGTTCCCTTTTCAGCTATACAGAATTATTCCAGCAAAAAGGTGTGTGTGACAGGGTCTGTTCGGACAGTTCTGCTGCTGTTGCCTTGTGTAAGAAGCAGCTCTTGCTGAGGATAGCCAAGTACAATGAGCTAATGGCATAAAGAAACCTCATCAGATTACAGCAGAATTGCGTTAAAGTTCATTTCATTGCTTTTTAAAGTGTGCTTATAATTTATTATGGAACAACAGCAAACATATAAAAGAAAGCACAGTTAGAGTGAAACAAGAATTGAATTAAAGCTGTCCTTAATAGAAAATTTTAAAAACTGAACTAGAGCATAAACTGCAGAACACACAAGGATGGGTATTCTGTTATTCACAACATTGTGAATAAAATTAATTTATCTGCAGAGTTAGCTTCTTGGAGCACAATTTGATGACCCTGACAAACTTCATTTATTTATTTATTTAGTAGGCTTATAGTCTGCCCTGCTATAACATCAATAGTATGTCTGGCTTTCATGGCTGCAATACCAAATCTGTGCTGCAGCTGCAAGTATCTTCTCTGCCTACGGTGAGGTCTTATCCTTCCCTTGAACATGCTGGTCTCCTAGAATCTTGCATCCATTCCAGCCCCAGTTTGAGACTTAGTGGAATAAATGAAAATCAGGAAAAAGAGCATGAATACGCATGCTTGCACATGGGGCCATTTCTGACATGCAGCTTCTGCTTACACAAAGGAAAGCAAAAGTCACTTCATACCAAACTAACGTTGCAGATTCTCACATCTACCAGCCCTTAGTTGATTCAGAAGTTGATAGAATTTTATAATTAAGAGGATAACGCATAAGTCATCCTCAGGGCCGGTGCTAGGCTTTCTGGTGCCCTAGGCGAATCACCCACTAGTGCCCCCCCCCCTTTATGATAAAATATAGGGAAAATGAAGAGCGCCAAACTTGAAACTTCACATTTTTAATTTACTGATTTTTAGTTTATTTTTTTTTTTTAAAATGTGATATGTTATAAAAAAACCTGTGACAATAAGTGCTTGCTGGCCACACCAGGAAAGAGGGCGGTGGGATAGGATGAGGTGGGAGACCCAAGTCGCACATTGGGGAGAGGGGGGTGGCTTGGCTTTGTTGAGGGTAGCTTGGTGATGGGAGAAGACAAGGTGACAGTGGTCAGGAGCCAGAGTCATGCGTCTGGGAGGGGGCACCCTAGGCGACTGCCTACTTTGCCTACTCCCACGCACCGGTCCTGGTCATCCTCCCCCAATCCTAGTGGAATGGGGAAGATCAATGGAATACTGTTATTGCTGGCTATAAATCCATAGACGATGTAGGTGCTGCTGTGCTGTACATCAAGGAAAGCAAACTCAGGCTAGAAAATATTAAGGGAAGATTTCCTTCATGGGAATTACCAGCCTCCAGGTGAGGGCTGCAGATCACCTGAAATTACAATTGCTCTTAAGATGTCAGAGAAAATAGCCACTTTGGAATGTGGAGTCTGCAGCATTATACTTTCCTGAGGCTGCTTCCCTCCCCAAACCTCACCTTTCCATCCCCAAATCTCCAGGAATTAATTAACCTGCTGCTGGCGACCCTAAGAGGAACTCATCTCTAGTTTGTTGAGGGTTCCCAATTGATCCAATGTCCTCGGGACAAATATGGGCCACATTCAGCATAGCCAGCGTTGCATAATTGAGTCCAGCCCCGGCAGCAAAGCAACCCGTCACCTCAAGCTGAACCAGCTTTCAAGCGTCCTTCAAACCTCCCAGCAGCGAGAACCGAAATCCATACGAGAAGATTGCGCTCTGGTTGCTATTGGCTGGAGAAGGTCTGACGTATCTGCGTAGTCTGGGCGCCACCTGCCGGTCATACGGCGCAGTGCCCGCGTGTCTGCGGGATTAGCCGCTGGGGGAGTGGAAAAGTTTCGCTCGGGACACCGAGTGGCGCCAAATTTAGAAGTTGCTATTGTTTTCGTGAGGGGCATCCTTCCCTCCCCCCCGCCGACTGAACGTCGACTGGTTCTCACTGGAAACACCCGGAGAGAGGTAGTCGCGCACGTTTAAAATCGCATATTATTATTTTCCAGAAGTGTCTGCTTCTGTAGAGTCTATATTTCCATCTGCTTTTCGTTTCTTCCCTCTGTCCGGAAATCCGAAACGGCGTTTTCTTAGCTGTCCTTTTCTTTTTCGGAGGCTGCAGGCGAGAGAGTGGAAGGGAGTCATTTTGGGAAGAGATCCGCGCTGGTGCTAATGAGTCGGGTGGGTGTGACCTGGGAGCTAAAATTCGTGATGGTGGGAGGAGATGAGGGGAAGGTGGACGGGATTGAGTAGGGGGTGCGGCCTCTAAAGAGGAGCAAGTGGCCTGCTGTGTGGCTCGGGGGCTGCATCTTCCCAGGCGTGGCTCCCACTTTCTTTTTTGCTTTTCCTTCTGCTGCGAAGCGGTTTCCTGGCCGTTCCTCTAGTTTGTATCGGAATCGGCGCCTGCAAAAGGGGTCTTGGGAGCGCTGCAGACGGGCTTTGTGAACTAAGGGGAAAGAGAAGTGAGCAATTGCGCGTGCAAGACCCTGGGGCGGAGAGCAGTCCGTTTCCTGGTTGCTTGCACGTGGCGAAGCAGTCCGTTGCCCCCGACTGTGAAAAGCTCGGATCAGCCCATCGTTGAGCTCGTACTAATCTCCTGGGTTGATGAAGTTTGCAGAATCCATTACAACAGTAGTTGGCTGATAGAACAGCCCGGCCACATCGGCATGTTTAACTCAGAATGGAGCCTGCATAGGAGGCGCAGCCTTGCTTGGAAATGAAACCTCGGCGCTGAAACATTCGTGGCTTTGCTTGTCGCGTCGAGCAGAGTAGGACTTGCTTCCAGTTAACAACGCATTGGGTCAGGCCCGGCTGCAGGCATGTTTTCAGTTGTGGGTTGCCGTCGGCGCTTTTATTCCATCGCCGATTTAAATATGCCTGAAATTTTATTTATTTAGCGGATTTATATTCCGCCCTTCCCCATATGGGCTCATTTTTATGTTTTGCCCAGGGTGACAGGAGTAGAGTATCGAATGGAGCAATTTTAGAATCAGCTCGTGTTGGGTTTGTATTGTATACAGGAACCAAGTTTATGGCTCCTTCAGCTCTCAAGTTTATTATGGTGCTTTAGGCAAGTCAGGAATTCACCTTGCAAATAAATGCAAAAGAGAGAGAGAGAGTGGCTTTCCTCACCAGGCATGGCTTTGTGAGCCACTTGGAATGTCCCACTTAATTTGCTCAAGCGATTTCTGCCTCATCTTGAGGTAACTTGTGCAGAGCGATCCAATGTATTAACTCAGAAATAGATCGTATTGAACTGGATGGAGCAAGTGTGCACAAGGCTTACACATGTCTTTTCCGCAGGGGACCGAATATTGATAAGACTGACTGCCTAATTTAGGGCCTTCTGACTTTTATTCCATGGCTGATTAGAATACATGACTGAACGTTTATGTTTTGCCCGTGTGACAGGAGTAGAGTATCTCAGCAGATAATAATTGGACCCAGCAGATAATAATTTTAAAAGCATAATTATCAGTTTGTGTTGTTAACTTTCGATGTTTCTGCTATTAGATTCAAATTTGACAAATACATGGGGGGGGGGTGGGTGTGTGTAAACAGGGCACTCTAGATTCCACTAAAGTTTCTGGAAAGATCATCTTGCAGGAACTGGTTTCTGAGCCCCGGAGTGCTTTGTGACATGTGGGAGGATTCTAGGGAGCACTCTTGGTTAGGATGGTGGAGACAGCTTAGACTGAATTCTGTGAAACAAGGACTGTAGCGTTTATCAGTGGAAAATCATACCTTGGTAAGTCAGCAGTTGAGTAGGTGAGAAGGACAAATTCATTGAGTGAAGAAAAGCCATACATATTTATTGATATCTTTGATTTATAGTCTGCTCTCCCCTGCACAGCAGGGCTTATATGCGTCTTCATTCTAAAGAATACTGAATGCTGCATTCCCTTAGCACTGTGCATTGTTGCCACCCCCCATCCCCACTCGTGGTCTTTCAATCATGCATAGTTGGACCTCCTTCCTCAAGCAGTGATAGAAGATGGGGAGGAGGCACAAATGGAACTTTGTTGTATCATTTCTGGATAGCAACCGAAGAGTTTTGCCCAGGTGTTCTCTCAGGCTCTCTCCTGCAACCCTGGAAGAGGCTACAAGTGAAGAGGCATGGTACAGGGAAATACCAAGGTATGGGACAGGAGGTAATTTGGTGAGGGCATGACATCACAAAATTAAAAAATACAATAATAAAATAGCTCACTCAGTCTAGAAGACTCGAGGGAGACTTTCTCCAGCAGCCGCCTCTGGCATGAGGCAGCAGAAGCACCAAGGCAGCTCCCACCCACCCCCTGTGGCCAGGGCATGTGCTCTTCTCCATCAACTTCAACAGGGTCTAATGCCACTACAGGTGAGGGGATATCCCAGATAGATATCAGGAACTGTTGACTAACATAATTTGTAGTTTGTTTCAAGGAATGCAAAGAGTTAAAACTGGGACAAGGAAATTTCACCACCTATCTCACTTGGAGGCTGAAGGCAAGGACCAGCAATTTATTGTGTTTCCATCTGCTTGCTGAGTCGCCCTTTTCAACTCTATCAGGTCACAGCTGCTCTTTGGTCCCAGATTGTCCAACCAAGTTTTGAAAGGCCAGATGGAAGGCAGCCCTCGGGAGTCTCTGCAGGAGTTGGTGTTTGACAGCTGCTTGGAAACTGGGAGGGGAGAGCAATTCTCTCCTCTTAGCTCCCGCCTGCATCATCACCTAGTGACCCAGGCCCCCAGCTTATGGCTACTCAAGTCCTTGAGTGTGTGGGGGTCACAGAGAGACTTGCTTCGAACGAACGACATAGATGGCTTGGGAGGCTTAGCTGAACTAAAGGGACCTCAAGGTACAGCAGCGCCACCACTTGGCAGCTGATGGATAGAAACAGTGGCGGCACAGTATTGAATATAAACCCAAAACAACTGCGCCAAAAATACCAAACACTTGATTCAAAATTAGAAAATTATCATATTATATGAAAGTGCATAAACATCCAGAAATTCTTACAAACATTACAAGAATAAAAATAGACAGTCCTATGTTGAGTCCCATACAGAACATGTCAATTTCACTGGGTGACTCTGAAGAATCAGCCAAACGTGGTGTCAAGCCGGTGATCTCATGAAGGTGAACTTTCCTTTGAAGCCGATATCTGTGGATGGACTCAGCTTTGTATATAATTTCGAAGTGAATATACCCGTGAAGATTTGTGAATTTCTTCGGAGTCGCCCAGTGAAATTGACATATTCTGTATGGGACCCTCAACATAGGACTGTCTGTTTTTATTCTTGTAATGCAGGGGTATCGAACTCATTTGTTTTGGGGGCCAGATCTGACATAAATGAGACCTTGTTGGGCCGGGCCATGTGTGTCATAAAATGTAATGCCAGGTAGTGGAGACATAAACTTTATAAAGTTTTTTTTTAATGAAAGGGTTTTTTAAAAAAAAAATGCTTCAGATAAAGCATGCTTAAAAGATTATCACTCTTGCAATATTTTATTTAACAGTCTCTGATAACTGAAGGAAGCAAGAGAGAGGGAGAAGGAAGCAGATTTGCTCGTGGGCCTGATTTGGACCCCGAGCCACATGTTTGACACCCCTGTGTAATGTTTGTAAGAATTTCTGGATGTTTATGCACTTTCATATAATGTGATAATTTTCTAATTTTGAATCAAGTGTTTTGGTATTTTTGGCGCAGTTGTTTTGGGTTTATACCACTTGGCAGCTGGCAGGGCAGGGCGCCAGCTGGCACGCCGCAATTAAAACGGATTTAAAATTTTAAAGGGCTTTAAAAATTGGTGTAAAAATATAATTTTCAGTAAAGAGAAGTTGTGGGATGTGGAAGGAAAGTCGGGGGCATGGCCCCACCATGGCTACAGGCTTGTTGCAACAACCATATGAGGTAATTTAGGCTGGGAATGTGTGACTGGTCCAAGGTCATTGAGAAAGCTTCCATGGCAGAGCAGGGATCAGTTCTGGGACATCTATATCTTAGCCTGACTCTTCAACTGCTACACCACAGTTAAGTTACTGAGTTCATGCTCATTCATGTCAAATCCTATATACTGAAAGCATGTTTTATTTTAGGGTTGTTGTTTTTTTAATTTTTAATTGTGTTTATGTCTTTTCTCAAGTTTATATCTCTGCTACCTGGCATTACATTTTATGACACTCATGGCCCAGCCCGACAAGGTCTCATTTATGTCAGATCTGGCCCCCAAAACAAATGAGTTGGACACCCCTGACTTAACTTATTTATCAATGAAAATTCTCAATGTAAACAAGAAACACTTGTCAATTTTCTTTTAGTTTCAGCGGAGATACTTTATTGCCCAATGTTGGGATAATGTTAAGGGATTTCCTTGGATAGGTGACGAGTTAAATTAAAGAATATAGTGTCACTTGAAAAATTAACAAATGAAAGCGGAGACAAAAGAAAGATGATTTAAAGATAATTTAGAATAATTTCCAGAATATAGCTGAATTGAAAATTGCTTCTAATTGGATGGAGAGAGGCCCTTAAATGAAAATTTGACTTAGGCATTGAATAGTTATATCAGAGGATACTATTTTTCCAGAAATGGGATAAGTTTAAAATTATGTAAAAATATAGCCAACTAAATGGAAGCACTTCCCCCTCACTCCCTTCTCCCCCCCCCCTTTAACTAATTTTTGTCCCTTGTTAGGTTTATACACTTTCTGTGTTTGTGTGTCTCTTTTGGTTGGGATATTTATATAATGACATTATTTTTATATTTGATATGAGGTTATCAGATGGTTTGTTTTGTTTTGTTGAACCAATTATTTTTCTTGTGTAAAATAATCATTTTTTTAAAAGTCCTATATATGTTCTCCTGTTTTAGTGGGGCTGTACTAACATAAGCTGAGTAGATTTTGCTTCAGTATGGGTGATGTAGTAATTGTCTGGTTTTGCCACTGTATTCACATTTTTGTGTAGCAAAAACTCCATGAAGTTTTGTTTTCTTTGCAGGTGTATAAAATGGCTGAAAGACCTATTTGGGAGCAAATTGGAACAAGTTTTATACAGTTGTATTATCAGCAGTTTGATACCAGCAGGGAACAACTAGGTGCCTTTTATGTAAGTATCAGTATATCTTTGTTTTAAACTGCAATTTCCTTATTGCTGTAGTAAATCAGCTGTTGACTTGACACATTTATTTTTGCCAAAGTTTCAAAAGTTAGGATATATTTCAGGCAGCTGTGCTACTCCAACCTCATTAAGCTATTGTTTTCCTTTGCAAGTTCAAATTCTTTTTTTTTAATTGTTTGGGTTGGTGACTGCTCTGAGAATTATCTGAAATTGCTTTTCCTGAACATTCAGGTATAAATAACATGTGTTTTTATGATGCCCTTCCCCCCTTACTTTCATGCCATGTTGTTTATTCATTTACTACTTTTATGTCCTGCCTTTCTCCCCAATGGGTATTCAAAACTGCTTGCATCATTCTCCTTTTCTTTTTCCGTTTTATCTTCACAACAACCCTTTGAGGTAGGTTAGAATGAGAATGTGTGACTGGTCCAAGGTCACCTTGCAAGATTCCATGGCAAAGTGGGAATTCAAACCTGAGTGTCACTGATCCTAGTCACAACACACACTAACTACTAGCTACACTACACTGGCTCTATAGACTGCATCTTTCCTTGCTGCTGGGATACAAGAAGTAATGAGATGCTAAGTAGAGGTCATATGGGAAGGGTTCACTGTGAAGGTATCCTGCCTAGGTATTGAGCTTGGGCTTATTCATTTGCATTTTACTACAGTCTTTTAAAAATATATTACTGACATTTTTCTTTCTCTCTTTAAAGACAGATGCTTCTTGCTTATCATGGGAAGGCCAGCAATTCCAAGGAAAAACAGCCATTATGGAAAAACTGATGGTATTTGACCATTTAGAATTTGCTGTTATATTGTTAGTTTTCAATACATTACCTAGTTCTCCTTGCGGTCTGTTTTTAATGTGTTTTTTTTTTTTAAATTAGAAACATAATCTCTGGGAAAGTGATAGAAAACTCTATTGGGTGGACTTTTTCATTTTAAAAAGTTCATACCCCACTTTCCACCCTTGTGGTGACCCAAAGCAACTTATTACATCATTTCCCCCTCCTCCACATTACCCTCACTGCAGCAACCATGTGAGGTAGGGTTAGGTTGAGAGAGTGATGGACCCAAGGTACCCAAACAAGCTTCTGTGACAGAGTGGAGATTCAGACCTGGTTCTCCAGGATCCTAGTCTGACTCTGTAGCCACTATGCTATCTTCTCTCCCTTTTGTACAGAATGCCAGGAAACTGTGTTATCTGCTGAAGAAGCTTAACACAGTTTTTCTTCTTTAAACAGAGGCTTCCTTTCCAAAAAATTCAGCACAATATAACCTCCCAGGATCATCAGCCAACTCCTGATAATTGTATCCTTAGTATGGTTGTCGGTCAGTTGAAGGTAAGAACAGAGAATTGTATCTTTGGTTAGTATAATACACAAAGCCTTTTTGTCCTGGAAATAACAAAAGTATTCTTGTGGCTCTTAAATACTAGCAGACTCTTAATGCCTTGACATCACAGGTTCTGTTTTGCGGATTCTTTGTTTATATAGTACCTGAGTCTTTTGCAGATCATCATTATCTGATCAAAACATTCACACGGTGGGGCCAGAGAACAGAAGGGAAGGGGAGTTCCTGCAAATCTGAGGAAAGCCTCAAATTTGCAAGAAAAATCTGAAAAGTAATATTGGAAGGTCAAACCTCCCCCAAATAACAGAAGCAGTGTCTGTAGCTTTAAGAGCTGGATGGCCAGTGAGATCTTACAGTACTATATTGTGAGACTTTTGAAAGTTGCTAAGGAACCTTCAAAAACATTGCTGAGGATTCCAAGCCTCAAGTAGTATCAGTGCAGGGAATGGAGGGGCTGAAGGAAAAGGTGGTCCCCTATGCAAGTACCGAGTCACATCATGACGTTTTCTTGGCAGACTTTTTGTTATGGGGTGGTTTGCCATTGCCTTCCCCGGTCATCTACACTTTACCCCCAGCAAACCAGGTACGCATTTTACTGACCTCGGAAGGATGGAACGCTGAGTCTACCTTGAGCCGGCTAACTGAATCCAACTTCCGCCAGGATCGAACTCAGGTCGTGACTCGTAAGCAGAGCTTGGACTGCAGTACTGCAGCTTACCACTCTGTGCCATGGAGTTCCTGGGGGGGGGGGGCTAAAAAGGTCAAATATAGAAAGAAGCAGGGCTTTTTTTGTAGCAGGAACTCCTTTGCATATTAGGCCACACACCCCTGATGTAGCCTGTCCTCCAAGAGCTTACAGGGCTCTTAGTTCAGGACCTACAGTAAGTGCCAGGAGAATTTACTACATTGGGAGGGGGGGGCTAATATGCAAAGGAGTTCCTGCTATGAAAAAAGCCCTGGAAAGAAGGGAGAGGAGTAAAAAGGGAAACCTGAAGAAAGGGGAGGTGAACAGGAAAAGAAAGGTGGGAGGGATAGAAGGAAAGGGAAGAGGTTGCAGGCACTGCCAGGATTAGGCAGAGAAATGAGATTCCTCCTATCATGGTTCCCTTGTTTAAAAGTTAATAATACCACAGTAGACAACATAGCACAATTAATTTAAAAAGTAGTCGATTTCTTCTATTTACTTATACATGCATTTACTCATACAGTCATGAAAGATGCTTAATGAAAACAAGTCTCTTTGATAAATAGCAGGCATAAATTTTTTTACTGCCCTACTAAAGACATATAAATAGCATAACTCCTCCTTGGCACTCATAACTGTCTCAGGTAACACATTTAAAGAATTCAGGTGACTGCATCATAGCCTCTTTTTAAGACTTTCTTGACTACTACCATTGCTGCTTTATTTTCTTGTTATGCCTCATGAACCAAGTCTCATCTTCTCAGTCAAGCTCCTAATTAGTTTTTAATCTGAACCCCAGGCAGCTGGATCTGAACTGTTTCCCTGCACTTCAGACAATGGGTAAAGTTGAAATCAAGTGGCACCTTTAAGACCAACCATGACTTGGTTGATCTTAAAGGTACCATTTGATTTCTCATTTGCTACAATAAACTGAGGCTGATTTCAAACATCATTGAATAATGGACTCTCAACGCCCTAGAGTGATAATTTGCAAATGGACTTTCCTGTTTCAGACCGGGAAATCCAGATGCAAATTATTGTTATTGCACTTGAGACTGCATTAATCCAATGTTGTATGGAAGGAGCATACAATTCTACTTTGTGAGCTACTAGCATTAAAATTGTGAGCTACTGCATAAATTAGTGTGCTCTGGGGTCATCCTTCTTGAGCTAAGACAAAATGTGAGCTGGAAAATAAAAATCTGTGAGCTAGTTCACGCTAACTCAGAGGGTGCACTGATAACATTGCTTATTTTGAACTCTGTAACTTTCGTTTCCTATAACTGCTCGAAGACACATCTATTTAACTGCTAAGACGTGCAGGAGGGAGAGGAAGAAACCATGTGTTGTAGTTGATGGCATTTTAGACATCACTAGCTAGCTATCGCTGTTGCTCTGGCAATGGAGTAGGAGGACTCGGTCATTGACCTTGATGCTCTGAATAACTCGAGGTACCAACTTTTGTGGGAACAAGTGTTGGGTAGGATGGAAGATTTTTGTGCATACTTTTGTGTAACCATATTGCTTTAGTTATTCCTGACTTTGGCTGTCTATAGCACAAGGCTATGGTCTGTATATGATTCCAATAAACCTTTTTATTATGAGAACTGGCAGAACCTTACACTATCCTTCTGAAAGTAATGCTTCTAGTGTAACTGAACATGTATAGGGGGTTTGTTTTGAACATGTTAATTCATGGACTAAGTTTACTTTTCCCCTCCTCTCATTGTAGGTGGATGATGATCCAGTGATGGGATTCCACCAGATGTTTGTTCTCAAGAACATTAATGACAAATGGATTTGTTCCAATGACATATTTAGGCTTGCTCTTTACAACTTTGCTTAAAATGTGTTCTCTAATGTGCCTTTGCTAGTTGTAAATTTCTGATTAAACAACAGTTTAAAAGTTGTTTCAATGTCACCTTTCTCTGACTATGTGACAAAAAGAATGTATATATTCTGTTCGAAACACTAGGTAATGTAATCGGGATAGTTCCCACAGTATACACATCCATTTTTATATCCCATGTGGCTCCAGTGTATGCAGTCTAGTGGCACTGTATTGCATTAAACTCCCTGAAACTTGGAAAAAATGATTTTATATATAATAAAACTATGCACTTGTCAACAACATAACTTCCTTGAAGCCTATTAATGCACTTGAAAAAACATTGCTATTCATACCTGCTTTTGTTTTGTATTTTTATACACTAATATGGTGAAGGTAATTCAGGTTGAATATATTCATGCATCTTTTCATGGTGAGAACTATTAGTTGTTATTGGACTACTGTCAATCCAAGTGCATAATGTGAAAAACAGAAGTCTCTGGTATCAGGCCATGTTCAAAAATTACCTCATGATGACTTTGCCATATCCCAATGAGGAATTGAGATATACTGTATTTATGTGTTGTAGACTATATTGTACTTGACTTTACTTTGTATATCACAAACTGTAGACAACATAAAAACTCTGTATTGAGATGGGAACTGGTGATAAGACTTCTGTCCTACAGCTTGAGTAGTATTATGGGTTGCCTACATAGAGAAGAGTAGCAAGAGCGCAGTGAATACTTCCAGAGTGCAGAACCCACATGATTTGTATGGGTGCTGTACTAAAACAGTAACAGCCAAGGAGGCTGTGCACACTAGGCAAAAGGCAACATGCATTCTGTCCCAACCTGCACCTTTCCACAGTATATGTGTAAAACAGTGCCCCTGGATGTCTTGGAAATATGAACCTGAGGGCATTCCAAGCAACTCAACAACAAATTCTTACCACTACACCATTTTTATAATTCGAGCTCACAGTCTTGTGAAGTGTCCACAAAAACTAGTAGAAATTGCTTTAATGTTCCATTTTTAACAGTAGGGTGTGTTTTGTTTGGAAAATAGAATATACAGATAGAGTATATCATGCATGCACACACAGCACGTGGTCAAGAGCTTTGAATGCCATCAGTTGGACAACAAATCTGTGTAGTTCTTTCGCTTCCTTGTGAGAAAAGAAAGGTTTCTAGCCTTTGTGCTCATGAAGCAAACCTTAATGATCGTAAAGCTGTGTTTGAAGATGAGAAGGGGTAGACCTTCCAGTGAGCAGGGATTAGATTTTCTTAATTGAGGAACACCTCCCTCTTTCTTTCCATGGGAGTGTGTTCTAGTCCTCTTACAAGTCTTGTTCCATGAATCCAAAGAAACCTCAATTCATGAAATGTGTGTGCTAGTTTGCTCAATTCAAGCAACAAATGGGGTGGTGGTAGTAAACATAACTCATAATATAAGCCATGTTGGATCAGGCCAATGGCCCATCCAGTTCAACACTCTGTGTCACACAGTGGCAAAAAAACCCCAGGTGCTATCAGTGGGGCCAGGGCACTATAATCCCTCCCACTCCCCCCCCCCAGCACCAAGAATACAGAGCATCACTCCTTCAGACAGAGTTCCATCAATGTGCTGTGGCTAATAGCAACTGATGGACCTCTGCTCCATATATTTATCCAGTCCTCTCTTGATAAGAACATAGGAGCCATGTTGGATCAGGCCAATGGTCCAGAACTCAGTCTCTCCAGAGAGGAACATTGGGAATGTTGGGGTATAGCCTGTCTGCTTGCTGCCTGAAAGTTTATGCAGAAGCAGTGTTGTTGCCCTGTTTTTAATTGGGCCACAGATACTATTGATACCTATTTCAGGTCGCTATTTGCCTCAAGTGATTTAGGCATCTCTTTACTCTGTCAGATTCTGTTCTCTGCACATCTTGAAATCTGTAACTGGGAGAACCTAAGCAGAGCATTTGATCATTCCTGGGTCTCAGCTGCTGGACTAATGCAAGTCCTCCCCCCAAAACTGCACTGTAGTCAGTCTTGTTCTGTATGGCATTTTCCATGTTTCCTTTGCATTTATCCCCTCTATTTCCTGCCTCAGTTTGTACATTATCATCAGGGCTGCCAGTGTTTAAACTGGTCACTTAAATCACTTTGATCTGCAGCAATTATCAGGTGATGTTCACTTAATGCCATGCTATGAAAAGCTTCAGCTGCCCATTTCTGCAAATCAAAGCTATGCAAAGGACATTTTTTTTCCTGGCCAGTTGGAAACCTTAATTGTCACTTGCTAGTGCTATGTTTTGTCTGGTAGTGGAACAGGCATTCTCCCCCCTACTCATCTGCTTTGTGGCTAATGAAAGGTATGGGGCCAGCCAGGGCTTTTTTCGTAGAAAAGGCCTGGCAGGAACTTATTTGCATAATAGGCCACACTCCCTGATGTCACCATTGTTCCACATGGCTTTTGGAAGAAAAAGCCTAGCAGGAACTCATTTGCATATTAGGCCACACCCCCTGATGACAAGCCAGATGGAATGGTGTTCCTGTGCATTCCTGCTTGGGCCAGCAATCTGTTGACATCCAACTCAATTTCTCTATATCAGAACATCAACATACACATCCTCATTAAAGCCATCTAAAGCACTGGACAATATATGCTCCATGTGTAGGATAGCTTCCTCTTCGGTTTTATCATTATTGCCAACATTTAATTGCTGTGTTTAACATTAACATCTAATGAGCAACACTCCCCCCCCCCCCATCAAACACTGCTCCCTCAGAAAGCGATTAGCCTGTCGATGTAACGCTGATTGCTTAACTACGCTTTCCACCATATCCAACAAGTATTGCTTAACTGACATAGTTTGATAAATTGGCACTGAGTACATGGCGGTTGTGAGCCAGTTACTAATGTTATGTTTGGAGAACGATGTGGTTGCTGCCCACTAACTGTCATTTTAAAGGTCTGGAACCCTTGATGCTGACTGAATTCCAGTTCTGTCAGTGGCAGGTAGAAAGCAAATGGAGACGGAGGAGAGTAATGAGATTAAGTCCATGTAACTCAGAGAAACAACCTTTCTCCTTCTATGCTGTATTTTTAATTTGATAATTATTCCTGCTGTTGTTATGCTGAATTTGAATGAATGGATGACTGAAGTTTTGTTTTTAATTGGGAACCATATAAACAGTCTTGGTGAGTTGCTTGATGGATTCTTTTAAGCTGCTGTAGTTTGTTGGAAAAATAAAATTGCCAAGAAGGGAACAGAAAAAAGTAAAACAGTTGGAAGACAAGCGTATGGGTAATGAAAGAAATGAAGGCGTCAAAGAATTAATTCACATGCCATAGCTAAAGTTTGAAGATTTCTAAATGCTTCATTTACTGCATAAAACCAAGAAGCTCAGAATGGTGTCTTAGACTTCGAGGAACCTTGCAGTTACGCTGAGAACTAATGACTTGCTCAAGGCTATCGAATAAGATTAGAAGCTCCATTTTCTGCATTGACTGCTTTCTGTTTGCATTTCTGTATACTTTCACCAGCAAATATGAAGAGGTCAATATGAAGAGTATCCAGCTTTCAAACTCTAAAAACTAGTTCCAAAGTTCGCATTGTCAAGACCACAAAAATACTATGGATTTGAATGTCTGTAGATTTAACCTAAGTAGAAAGAATGAACACTTCTAGTTTCTAGATAACAAAAGGAGTCTGTAACAAACTGGCAGCTAGCTACAATGCAGAATATGAGATGGCTTGCAAAACAACGAGGGCTGAATTCATAATAAAATGGTTTCTGTATAATTAAAAGGAAAGCTTGGTACACATGAAGAGGACGATATAAGGTACATGCAACTTCTTTCAATACAGAATTCTTTGTTTTTACCATTGGGACACCACAACCAAGAGTACTAATTTGTTGACACTGGAAGAGGTTCTGATGTCTTTCATCTTTGCTGATAAGGGAAATAAATTGTTAGATCATTTTAACACCTGCTGGATCAGGTAGGTGGTCCATCTACTCCAGCAACCAGTTTCACGCAGTAGCCAAGGCAGTTATCCTGGCAGGTCAACAAACGGCAGAGACGCCAAAGCCTTCCTTCGAGTCAGCCTCCTAGCACTGATTTGCTGCCTCCATATGGAGGTTCCCATCAGTCACCATGGACGGTAGCCACTGATTTCCACATGAATCTGTCTAGTCCCTTTTTAAAGTTGTGTGTGCTTGTGGCCATCACTATATCCTCTGGCAATGGATTCCATGATTTTATTAAAAAGGTAAAGGTGGTCCCCTGTGCAAGCATCAGTCGTTTCCAACTCTGGGGTGACGTCACATCATGACAATTTAACAGCAGACTTTTTAAGGGGGTGCCTTCTCCAATCATCTACATTTTACTCCCAGCAAGCTGGGTACTCATTTTACCAACCTTGGAAGGATAGAAGGCTGAGTCAACCTTGAGCCGGCTACCTGAATCCAGCTTCCGTCTGGTTTGAACTCAGGTTGTGAGCAGAGCTTGGACTGCAGTACTGCAGCTTTACCACTCTGCCACAGGGCATCTTGAATCTACTGCCCATAAACACAATTGAGAGCCCCTGATCTCTAGTATTATGGGACAGCAATGGAGACAAGGAACCAATCACAAAACATCCCACAAACGATGGTAAGTGCCTTTTTCCTCTCACAATATACCGCTTTAGCATCTCAGAGGAAAGTTTGTATTAGCCTCAGTTCCACACTACTGTTTTGGCAGTTCTACTGCTGTTGTTTTGTTCATCTAATTTTCACTGCAATCCATTTGAACATGGGTTATGTCAAATCTATATTCAATATAGCCGGTGCTTTTTTAGTAAAAAAACCCCAAAAAACAGCAGGAGCCTATTTACATATTAGGCCACACCACCTGGCCTGCGAGCATGTGACTGCTGCATGGCGAGTCAGGCCAGTTGAAGCCCTGTGCAACCCAGGTGGAGCACTGCTCCTGTGAGCTCTGGCAGAAAAAAAGCCCTCACTCAGCACAGATACTAAGTGAAAGCGATCCAAATTGGATTACTGTAATGCACTCTCTGTTGCGCTGTCTGGGTCCAGGGTACCTGAAAGGCTGCCTCCTCCTGCATTGTCCAGTCTGCCAGTTAAGATCTGCCTGTTATTTGTGGCCTTCAGATGTGAAGCAGCAACTAGAAATAAAGGCATTTTCTAAACACCCAGTGATGCCCTAATAAACCAATGCTACCTGGAGTAAACCTCAAGAACTTTGTGGGATTAAAGGTTGAAATGGAGAAGCACTTCTGGCAGCACCACCTTCTTGTTGGAGCAAGAATCTACATAAACCCAGTCTGACAGCTACAGTATGACAGCTGGTGATCTAGCTGCCAGGCTAGGTCACAGTGACCTGATCAGCAGACCGGCTTGAGCCGGCAGAAGCCAAGTGATGCAATCTGCTGAGTCAGCACGGCCAGGATTGGCTGCTTGGACTATATATGATCTGTGTGTGCATCACACAGGTCTCTCCCTGTGAGATGGTGGTTAGGCGAAGCACTTTGTCCGTGGAGGTGATATTGTATAGACTGCACAAGAGAGCACTTGTCGTGTATATATGTTAATACACCTTTTGGCACTAGTTGCACGTGTCTGCCTGATTTTCTTTCCTGAAGCCCTGTGTCGGGCAAGTCATCTCCCTCACTCTGCTACTCCCGCTCCGACAGGGTTATGGGCCCAGGGCGGTTCCGCTGCGCGGAGGAGAGAGTTGAGAGTTGAGCTGACTGTGAGTTTGGAAAGAGCCGGAGGCGAGGAACGCCGGTGAAGGACACAGAAGCACCACCGTCCTCTGTTTGAGAGCCAGAGGGACGTCGGCAGCCAGCTGTGAGGAGGAGTCGGCACGATGGCTCAGCAACAGCTTGGAGTAGCCGTTGAGAAGCTCACCTCAGCCAACTACGCGGTGTGGAGCCTGAGAATGCAACACTACCTCAAGCGTGAAGGGCAATGGCTGTTCGTGAGTAACCCCCCTGCTGACTTATCTCCTGCCGAGACTGTGTTATCGGATAAGGCACTGGCCAACATAGTGCTATCTATAGGAGATGACCAGCTGGTTTATGTGCGGGGGAAGGACACTCCCAAGGCTGCCTGGGACGCGTTGAGTGCGGTGCATGTTAGCACCACTGCTGGTTCCCTCATGGCCTTGACAAGGAGGATGTTCCGCACCGTTATGCCGGCTGGAGGGTGTGTGAAAGATCACATCAAACGGCTAACGGACTGTTTCGTTGAGCTGGAGGCAAGAGGCAAGACTGTAGCTCCAGACGACAGAGTGTACATTTTGCTGTCGTCGTTGCCACCTGAGTACACTCCCCTGATAACTTCTCTGGAGACGGTGGACGTAGCGACCCTGACCATGGAATACGTCTGTGCCCACCTGCTTGACTTCCAAGAGAGAATTGCGGCCGTGAGCTGTCCGGGGGTGTCGGCCGGGCAGCGTGCTGTTATCGGTGTGTCCGGGAAGACAGCCAAGAATGAGCCAGCTTTTGCTGCTGGCAGGCGTCCGAAGGTGGAGGAAGTGGAGCCGACTGCGTTTGCAGTCCGTCGCTGCTATGGATGCGGGTCGTCGCAGCACCTGCTCCGAGCTTGCCCTGAGAGGGAGAAGAGGCGGGGGCGTGTGCGGCGAGAGCGGAGGACCGCCAGCCCGTGTGAGGAAGCAACCCGGCTGGTCACGTCTGCAGTAGAGAGCACAGGGTCTGCTTGGATTTTAGACTCCGGGGCAACGAGCCATCTCTGCTGCGAGAAGGAGTTGTTGAAAAACATTGACAGTCCTGAGCATAAGTATGTGAGATTGGCTGATGGGACCACTGCCAATTCTGTTTGCTCAGGCAATGTGGAATTTCCTGCACTGAAATGTATGTTGCAAAATGTGTTGTATGTACCCTCACTGCAGTCTAACCTGTTGAGTGTTAGCACACTGTTTGACCAGGGATACCAGGTGAGATTTGAGAAAACCTGCTGCAAAATCCTGGGAGGTGGGGGAAAGTTGCTTGTGACAGGAAAGAGGGAAGGTAAACTGTATGTGGTCCAGAGTGATTGTGCCCAGGTGGCTCAGGTGTCGAATGAGCCTGTGCACAATAATTGTATACATTTGCTCCATAGGAGACTTGGGCACTGCGGATTTAGGGCGTTAAAGAAAACCCTGGAGCTTGTGCCTAGTTTGAAAGTAAATCCTTGCAAATGTTACTTGGATTGCCAGGTCTGCAAGAAGACCAAAAGCAAGGCGTGTGCTGTTGCTAAAGAAAGCTCAAGGGAAAGCACACGAGCCCTGGAACTAGTCCATTTAGACGTTATTGGCCCATTGCCAAAGAGTCTGTCGGGGAGGAGATACTGCTTGGTGGCCACCGACGACCACACGAGGTACGCGTGGGTTTTCACCATGGTGCATAAGTCTGAGGTGTATAAGACATTCACCAAGTGGGTCAAAGCAGTGGAGAGACAATTAGGGGTTAATCTCCTAGCTGTACAAACCGACAGAGGGGGGGAATTCTTATCTAACCAGATGAAACGTTGGCTGGAGAACAAGGGCATTGCCCACCGTCTGACGAACCCAGCAACGCCCCAAGAACATGGGCTATCCGAGCGAACAGGCGCCGTGTTACAAACATTAATGCACAGCATGCTCGAGGATGCAAAGCTGCCAATTCGTTATTGGGCGGAAGCGATGCATTGCTCGGCATACGTACATAATAGGGTTTGGTGTAAGCCTGTAAATGATTTGCCTTATAAGCGGCTATATAACCACTGCCCAGATTTGAGCTTTCTGAGGGTATTTGGAACCCAAGCCTGGGTGAATATTCCTCTGAAACATAGAAGGAAAGGAGGTGACCGGGCAGTGAGCCTAACCTTTCTGGGCTACCAGCCAGAAACCAAATCATATCGCTTTTGTGATAAGCGGGCGAAGCTAACCTTTAGTAGGTCCGCTGGATTTAGTGAGTCCAGCTGGGCAAGATTGCACTCTACGGAAAGAGACCTGGGAATGCTGCCAAGTACTGATAAGAATGTTGGAGCGCAGCCCAGAAGCCCAGCCCAGGAGGTGGCACCCAGTGGGGCTGGAGAAGGTGAGCCGAATCCTGGCACAGGGCCACGGGTGTCGGCTAGAGCCACGAAAGGCATCCCTCCTGCTAGATACGGGTTCCCAAGTGCAAACCAAGTCAGCACCCCTGAACCGGAAACATACGAGGAGGTGCTGAAGCTAGATAGTAAAGAAAGGCTAGCATGGTTTGCCGCAATGCAGAAGGAATATGATTCCTTGCTGAAAAACAGAGTGTTTACTGAGGTGCTAAGGCCGGGCAACCGGAACATTATCTCCTGTAGGTGGACCTACCGGTTAAAGAAAGACGCAAACGGAGCCGTGCAACGAAAGGCCAGGTTAGTGGCCAGAGGGTTCAGCCAAAGGAAGGGAGTGGATTATCAGCAAGTGTTTGCCCCCACTTTAAAAGCTGAAACCCTCAGGGCAGCATTGTGTAAGGCTGGAAGTACGGGGCAACAAGCCCATCACTTTGACTTCGAGACAGCCTATTTGAACTCCCCCTTAGACCAGGAGCTGTTTATGGAACAAATCCCCGGTTTTGATGGTGGGAGTGGTGTGTTAAAACTGAACAAAGCCTTGTATGGTTTGAAACAAGCCGGACACGCATGGTACAAGTGTTTGAAGTCAGCATTAATGAAAGTAGGATTCAACCAGCATCTGGCAGACCCTTGCATGTTTAGCAGGGTGGTGGGAGAGTCCAGAATGATAGTCCTCATCTTTGTGGACGATCTGATTGTCTTAGTGGACTCCAACCAACAATTAGCATGGTTTCAAGAAACAGCCAGTAAGCTGTTCACTATCAAGCACCTGGGGCCAGTGAGCTACTACTTAGGGGTGGAAATAGTGAGGAGGGCCGATGGTTGTTTTGAACTGTCCCAGAGCAACAAAGTGAGAGCGCTGCTAGCTCAGTATGGTATGAACGAAGCTAGCAGTGTGCAAACACCCATGACCACAGGTTATAGCAAGGAACCTGAAGGTGAGATATTCAAGAATGTACCATTATACCAGTCCCTGATCGGGTCCTTATTGCACCTAGCGTGCTGGACCAGGCCAGATATCAGCTATGCGGTACATATATTGTGCCAGAAAAATGCTGAACCCCACCACAAAGATTGGGTGGCGGCTAAAAGAGTACTACGTTACCTCAGCGGCACAATAGAACGTAAGCTATCCCTCAGAGTAGGAGAAAAACCTGAACTACGCGCCTATGCTGACGCAAGCTGGGGGGACCGGCCCAAGGCAAAATCAACCACAGGAATTGGAATATTTCTGGGAGATGCCCTAGTAGTATGGAAAGCCACCAAGCAGACCCTGGTGGCATGTAGCACGTGTGAGGCAGAGTACGGTGCCATAAACGAATGTGTACTTAACCTAGAGTGGGCAGTACAACTGATGAGGGACTTTAGCATACCTGTAAATTTGCCAGTTTCAGTATATACTGACAACTCAGCAGCCAAAGAACTGACGGAGAACCAAGCTGCTCGAGGGAAAAGCAAGCATATACTTATCAGGTACCAAAATGTGAAGGAAGCAGCGGCTAAAAACCTCATAAAAATAATAAAGTGTACATCGAATGAGAATGCCGCTGATATATTCACGAAATGTTTAACTGCAAGTGAACATGAAAACTGTGTAAAGTGTTTGGGTATACTGGGTTTAAATAGATTAGGAGGTGTGTTGGAGCAAGAATCTACATAAACCCAGTCTGACAGCTACAGTATGACAGCTGGTGATCTAGCTGCCAGGCTAGGTCACAGTGACCTGATCAGCAGACCGGCTTGAGCCGGCAGAAGCCAAGTGATGCAATCTGCTGAGTCAGCACGGCCAGGATTGGCTGCTTGGACTATATATGATCTGTGTGTGCATCACACAGGTCTCTCCCTGTGAGATGGTGGTTAGGCGAAGCACTTTGTCCGTGGAGGTGATATTGTATAGACTGCACAAGAGAGCACTTGTCGTGTATATATGTTAATACACCTTTTGGCACTAGTTGCACGTGTCTGCCTGATTTTCTTTCCTGAAGCCCTGTGTCGGGCAAGTCATCTCCCTCACTCTGCTACTCCCGCTCCGACACTTCTACCCTCCATGAAGTATCAGAGTAGGATAGCCAGTTCCAGGTTGTGAAATACCTGGATATTTTGGGGGTGAAGCCTGAGGAGGGCAGGGTTTGGGGAGGGGAGGAGCATCCATGGGGTATAATGGCATACGGTCTACCTTCTTAAGCAGCCATTTTTAGGGATGGGCATGAACTGGCTCACAAACTAAAGTTTGTGATGAATTTTGGCCAGCTTGTGATTTGCAAACTGAAGTTTGTGACAGGTGAAACCACACAAACTTCTCACAAACTTTCAGCAGTTAGTGTGCAGTTCATGTGGTTTGTGAATGGATAAATTTCCCCTCAATCACAATGCTTACCAAACTTATTGCCAGTTTCAAGAGTCTCCCCCCACCCCCTGCTTTGCCAGCATTCTTTTATGTTCCCTTCCCATCTTCTTGCACAGAGCTTGTGAAATCCTTCCCCCCACTTGAATTTATGACTCTTTGCTTTGAGATCAGTCCTTTAAAGCTTGCAGTGCAATGCCACAATGACTTTGAGTTCTGCTGGACATTCTGTATACTGAACTAGTTGTTCTGGGCTTGAAAAAAATGCCCCCCTTCAGTTTGTACTGCAGGGATTCTCTGGTTTGACATTAGTCCTTTTTTACTTGCATTGACACAGTGGCACTGGGTTCTGCTGGGCATTCTGTACACTGAACTGGTTGTGCTGGGCTTGCAACCCCTCTTGCTTGGATCGTGATTCTGTACTTCACGTTAATCCTGTTGAGCTGGCATTTCCACAATGGCACTGCGTTCTGCTGGGCATTAGTATATTGCACTTGTTTTACTGGGCTTCCATCTCCCCCCACTGCTTGGATTGTGATTCTGTGCTTGGCATCAATCTTGTTGAGCTGGCATTGCCATATTGGCACTGGGTTCTGCTGGGCACTCTGTGATTGCACTGGTACTGCTGGGCACTCTGTATGTTATACTGGTTCTGCTGGGTTTGCAACCCCCCTCACTTGAAGTGTGATTCTGTGCTACTCATCAGTCCTGTAGAGCTGGCATTGCCACAATGGCATTGGGTTCTTCTGGGCACGAGTACATTACACTAGTTCTGCTGGACTTGCAAAGATGCCCCACCTTCAGTTCCTACTGCAAAGATTCTCTGGTTTGACTTGTCCTGTTGGGTTTGCACTGCCACAGCAGCACTGGTTCGGCTGAGCACATTGCACTGGTTCTTCTAGGTTTGCAAAAATGCTACCCCTTCAGTTTCTACTGCACAGATTCTCTGGGACTTTGATTCTGTTCTGCTATGCCAGCAGAACCAGTACAACATATCAGAACATATATATCATCCTTGCTCCTTTTTTGCTGTTTATTCCCTCCAGTGGAAACAATGAAGGATGGGGTACTTCTTTGGGGACTGTAACTTTCGTGTCTCTAGCATACCAGGGGAGCATTCGACTACATCATGAACCTCACAGATCAAGGCAGTTCATTTAGCTCCTAAAAGTCTGTGATGGTTCATAGTTCATGAACTTGAAAGCAACAAACCACAAACTAAAACAAACTGCATTTTCATGATTTGTGCCCATCTCTAGCCATTTTCTCCAGGGGAACTGATGTTTCCTGGGGATCAACAAGAGAACTTCAGCCACCACTTGAAGGCTGTATCAGAGCCAGAGTAAAATAGTAGGGATATGCATTTGAAATGTGATAAAATTATCCCAACTTCCAATAGGAACTGAATATATCATATCCAAATGTAATTGTTGGAGGTGGTACCACTAAATCTGTGGCTGTACTCTGCTTTCAGTTTCCATTTTCCCCAGTCAGCTAGGAGAGAGAGTGATTCAAAATATGCATGTCTGCTAGAGACTCTAGCCAACCATAGCATTTTGCTCATGTTCACACCAAATATTGAACAATATCAGTTATGGAGTTTTAATAGCATCACAGAAAGGGGGGGGGTCTACTATTTCACTTTTGCACTTTTGCTTTTGAAAAAAACTTTGGCGGGAGCATACTATACTAAGTAAACTCTACCCGTCCTGCCATATCCACCTCTTCCTTTCACTGTGTCGGTGCTGTCAAGCTGGTGTAGGAAATTTGGCAGTATAGGGATTTTGGTAGCATAATTTACTAACAACATAATGGTGTTGCTATAATCCAGTGGCACCATAAAGAGTAACAACATTAATTTCAATGAGCTTTTGTGGGTCACAGCCTACTTCATCTGATAGGTACATGATTTGGGTTGCCATTCTGGGTTGGGAAATACCTGGAGATTTGGGGGTGGAACCTAAGGAGGGTGGGGTTTGGGGAAGGGAGGGATTTTAGTGGGGCGTAATGCCATAGAGTTCATCTTCCAAAGGACCATTTTCTCCAGATGAACTATTCTCTGTTGCCTGAAGATCAGCTGTGATCCCAGGAGATCTTCAGCCACCACCTGGAGGTTGGCAACCCTAAAATCATACTGGGAAATGTAATGAGGCAGGTTAGGTGGAGGAAAGGAGTAAAAGCTTGGTGTGAATTACACTTTTAAGTGTAAATCTCAGTGGAAGCGGGGAAAGGAGTTGAAGTAGAAAGGGTAGGGGTGAATCGACCAAATTAGCAGTTACGTATACTGAATGGTGAGAGGGATCAGATGTTTGAACAGATAAGCAAATAGTTTAAGTGAAAGTTAACTGATACTAGTACAAGGTTACATTCTGATAAAGCATGTAAAGAACAGCTAACTAAAAATTCCAAAAAGAGGATCCTGTAGAGCTATTAGAATTGCAGTGACTGAGGAAACCCAGGGTGACATGCAGTGTTTAATTTTTTAAATAAGTTCTCATTCAGTATTTTAATGTTGGGTACTCCTATTTAAGTGGAGGTTTTGTTTGTTTTGGTAGAACCATGTCTTTCAGATCTGTAATACTATTTTCAGGGAGAGTAAAATTCCCCCCCACTAGTTTCTGGAAATTGCAATTTATTATGTCCAATTTGTGTACATTGATTCTGTCATGCAGAGACTGGCACACTTGTCCAGCGTCAACAGTAGGGCATTGCTGGGACAAATTGGCATATATTAAACTGGGTGATGCATTAAGTGGGTGAGCCCTGGGTGGTATTTTTTTTCATCTGTAAAGTGTGGCTAATGAAACAGCAAAGTTTACAGCGACCGATACCAAAATGAGCAAGAGCAGTGAACTTAAATGTCACTTGGTTTTATGAACAATTACAGAATACTACAGTAGCAACAAAAATGTTGTCAGCAATAAGAACATAAGAGAAGCCATGTTGGATCAGAAGCCAATGGCCCATCCGGTCCAACACTCTGTGTCACACAGTGGTCAAAACCGAAGTGCCATCAGGAGGTTCACAATTGGGGCTAGAAGCCCTTCCACTTTGCACCCCCCCCCCCCAAGCACCAAGAATACAGAGCATCACTGCCCCAGACAGTTCCAACAATATGCTGTAGCTAATAGCCACTGATGGACCTCTGCTCCATATTTTTATCCAATCCCCTCTTGAAGCTGGCTATGCTTGTAGCTGCCACCACCTCCCTTTGGGTGAAGAAGTACTTCCTTTTATCCGTTCTAACCCAACTGCTTAGTGATTTCATTGAATGCCCATGAGTTCTTGTATTGTGAGAAAGGGAGAAAAGTGCTTGCAATAGCAAAATGATGTTCACAAATATGGGCTATTAGTATTCAAGAACCATTGGAGTTCTTGTGGGCAGCACCCTGAAAACGGAATATTAAAACTCCACAACAACACAATACAATGTTATGTTCCATATGAGGAAAGGCTTAGTACTTTTCAATTACAAAATCGGAAGGCATTTTGAGTGTTAAAACAATTTTATTTGGTAACATATGGTAACAAATTATATTAATAACTTCTTTTATCTATCCCAAATATTACTTTCTACCCACCCCTCCCCCCGTTACTTGACCCCCACCGGTGTTATTTACTTAAAGTACTAATGTTTAAAGGTACCCTAAACTAATAAAAACAAAAATTAATATTCTTCTTTTTTCTAAGACTTAATCATTATCAAAAATTGTCCAATGTCCTTTTATTTTCCACTCTTTTTCTACATATCTTCTGAACTTTTTCCACTCCATCTTAAAAACTTCTAAATCATAGTCTCTTAAAATTCTTGTTAATTTGTCCATTTCACTTCATGTCATAACTTTTACAATCCAATCCCATTTCTCTGGTATTTTTTCTTGCTTCTACAACTGCACATATAATGTCCTAGCAGCTGAAAGCAAGTACCAAATTATAGTTCTGTCTTCTTTTGGAAATGTTTCCATTTGTAATCCCAACAGAAAAGTCTCTGCAACTTTATTAAATTCATATCCCAAGATCCTAGAAATTTCTTGTTGAATCGTCTGCCAATACTTTTTTGCTCTTTCACAAGTCCACCACATATGGTAGAAAGAACCTTCATGTTTTTTACATTTCCAACATCTGTCTGGCATTTTATTATTCATCTTTGCCAATTTCTTAGGAGTCATACACCATCTATACATCATTTTAAAACAGTTCTCTTTAATACTATGACACGTTGAAAGCTTCACAGAGTTCTTCCACAAATATTCCCAAGTTTCCATCTGTATTTCTTTATTTACATTAATTGCCCACTTAATCATTTGAGATTTCACTACTTCATCTTCCATAGACCATTTTAAAAGTAATTTATATAATTTTGAAATTAATTTTTCGTTGTCTCCAAGCAGAACTTTTTCCATTTCTGTTTGCTCTTTTCTTATTCCTTCAGTTTTAATGTCATTCTCCACCAAACTCTTTATTTGTTGCATTTGAAACCAATCATATTTATTATTCAGCTCTTCAGCAGTTTTCAATTCTATTTTGAAACTTTGTATTTTTAATAGTTGATTATATGACAACCACTTTTCTTCACCTGTCTCAGCTGTTTTTTTAATCACTTCTGCTGGCACTATCCATAACGGTTTTCTCTCATCTCCATATTTCTTATATTTCATCCATGTATTTAGCAAGCTGTTTCTTATATAATGGTGAGAGAAAAAGCCATCTATCTTTTTCCCCCCGTAATACATATACGTGTGCCAGCCAAATTTATTTCCATGACCTTCCAACGCTAAGAGTTTTTTGTTTAACAGCATTATCCATTATTTTATCCATACTAAGCAAACTGCTTCATGATATAATTTTAAGTCTGGTAACTGAAATCCGCCTCTCTCTTTTGCATCTGTTAAAATTTTCATTTTAATTCTTGGTTTCTTCCCCACCCAAACTCTGAAATTTTTCTTTGCCATCTATTAAATTGTTTACTGTCTTTCACATTTGGAATAGTTTGAAACAAATACATTATTCTTGGGAGAATATTCGTTTTAATTGCAGCTATTCTACCCAACAGTGACAAATTAAGTTTATTCCGCTTTAACATATCTTCATCCATTTTACGCCATAACTTCTCATCATTATTTTTGAACAAATCAATATTCTTCATTGTTATCTCCACACCCAAATATTTTACCTATGAGGTAACTTCACAGCCTGTTAGTCTCTGCAATTCTTGTTGCTTATTTATTTGCATTCTTATAAAGCTTTCTCCCAACTCCATTTTTTCCATTACTGCAAACATAAAATCCCAATTTAAATTGTCAAATGCTTTCTCTGCGTCCGCAAAGAAAAATGCTACTTCCTTTTCTGGATGTCTTTCATAATATTCTACAATATTTACAACAATTCTGATATTGTCTCTTATTTGCCTTTTGGGAAGAAACCCCGCTTGATCTTCCTTTATAAGGTTTATCAAATATTGTTTAAACCGTTCTGCCAAGATTCTTGTATATATTTTATAGTCATTATTTAATAATGAAATTGGTCTATAATTTTTTACATTCGTAACATCTCTATCTTCCTTTGGAATCAACGAAATAACAGCTTCCTTCCACGTATTTGGTATTTTCCCATTTGTTCTCATCATATTCATCAATTTCTGAAGTTTCGGGATTAACTCCTCTTTGAGGGTTTTTAAAAATTTAGCTGTATATCCATCTGGCCCAGGTGTTTTTCCATTTTCCATTGCATTAATTGCTGCTTCAATTTCTATTTTTTCAATTGGATCGTTCAAAACTTTTCGCACAAAATTGGAAGGCATTTTGATGCTCACTGTATGTTTGCTATATACAGGGCTTTTTTGCAGCAGGAACTCCTTTGCATACTAGGCTACACTAAGGATCATTTCGTAGAAAAAGAGGTGCCGGAACTCATTAGCACAACATTTGCATATGCCACACACCCCTGACATCATCAGAAAGTGTACTAAATTATATCAGCTTAGTACTTTAAAATGCTGCTTGAATTATAATTGTCATAATGAAACCTTACTCCCATCATATTTTTTAAATTACTTTCTCCTATGTGGCCACAGTGGCATGATGAAGATTTCCATCTGTCTGCTTGATATGTTTTGGTTATTTTCCCTTTTTTTGTGGGGGAAAATATTAGAAAAGTTTGTCAAATCTTAGAGTTCAGGAAAATTCTCACAGGAGGTTTGAATTGAAGCCCAGAAGCAAGTAATTGGGAGGAGGGGTGTAAGAAAAAAAGAGGTTCCAGAGCTCTGTTCCTATGAGCTTCTGCTCAAAATGAGGTCTGGGCTGCACTCCCCTGATGTGCCAGTCCTCCAAGAGCTTACAGTAGGCCCTATTAGCAGGACCGGATCTACATGTTTTTTGAGGGGGGGCAAAATTAAAAAATGATGCACCTTTATGCGCCCATTCTATCTTATAGTCCCATAGAATAGAATGGACTCCATGCCCAATTTGGCGCCCTCCCCCCGGGAAGCACCAGGGGCAAGTGCCCCCTCTGCTTCCCCCTAGATCCAGCCCTGCCTGTTAGAAGAGCCCTGTGAGCTCTTGGAGGATTGGCTACATCAGGGGGGTGTAGCCTAATATGCAAAGAAGTTCCTGCTACAAAAAAGGCTTTGGCTATATGTCAATACTGCCCTGAGTGGCAAGCCTCCAGTCTACCTTATCTTCATAGGGAACTGGTGCAGGTATGTTGCTATGAAACTGAGTGTTACCACAAAGCACTGGATTGACTAAGATGCAAGAACTGCCTATGACTCCCTCTAGCTGCTGCTGTTACTTGACAGCGTCTGATCCTTGAGCCCTTATTTGATTAACACCTAAAACAAAATCTTATTTTACTTTCCCCCCCTTTTTACGATCTCTTATTCTCATGCTATGCAAAAATGCCATAGCTCAAGTAGAAGAGATGTTTAAACAATACAAATGAAAGTCTTACTCAGGCATGTGAGAAACAAGCAAATAGTTACCTGAAACAAACTACAGAAATGGGAAAAAGAAAAAAGAACACTCAAGGCAAGTACTCTATAAGCGGCTCAGAATATAACAATACAAAAATACATCCAAATTGTCCTGAATTGTGCATAGATTGTGCTCAGAATGTTTACAACAGGATGACAGTCTGGTTTAATTGACAGTGCCTCACAGAGTTAAATTGGTTCTGCTTCTTTGCATTGGATTACACTCTTTGATGAGTAAACTTTAAAAATATACAGAGAATTACTGTTTAATGTAGTTGTTTTTTGTTGTTCAGTTGCACAGTCGAGTCCGACTCTTTGCGACCCCATGGACAAAGTCACGCCAGGCCCTCCTGTCTTCCACCATCCTCCAAAGTCTCCTCAAATTTGTGTTTGTTACATCAGTAACACTGTCCAGCTATAATATGGTGGGTTCTATGCATGGCAGAGTCTTGGCGCAGTGATAACAAGCTCTTTATTAGGAATCACATAGTAAAGGTTACAATACACGACTGGGGATGGGGCCAGCAGGCCCAATTTAGATACATCTCTAGGTTCCCGCGCTAGCACATCATTGAGTCATTCAAACTGGTGGGGGCTTGTGATTGGTCTAGGGCTGCAGGGATTTGGATCCTGCAGCCCTTTGTTCCCACATCCCCAAGCTCAGTCTGCCTGGCTCCAATGAGCCGGTGGAAATATCCAAGTCTTCTCTTGAGTCCACATATATAACATCCCTCCCCCCTTAGTTCGCAAGCCTAGTGAACATAGTCTTTAAGGTACGCGGGCTTGCGGTGCCTTTGCATTGACCGCCTGAGCACTGGAGCTTGTGGTGATGTGGTTTCTGCACCAGGCGTTCCTGGCGGAGGTCCAGGTGCCAAGGGGGATTCTGTCGGCTGGATGGGGCCCTCCATGGCCTTTGGTGCTGAGGGTGGTTCCGTCTGTTCCGCTGGAGCTGGCTCTGGTGTAGTTGTGGGCTCTTCCACTTCCTCCAGCTCAGGTTGTTTCGCCTAGATCAGGTGCCAGGGTGGTTGTGTTCTCGTCTTTTCCCCCGGGCGCCTCTCGCCTGCGTAACTGGTCAATGTGCCATCTTATTGTGAATCCCCCCTCTGTGATGACTTCATACATGATGGTTCCTAGTACCTGGGATACTGGTGCTGGTATCCAGGCTGGCCCTCCACCAAAGTTTTTGGCAAACACCAAGTCCTCCGTGTTGAACCCCTGGAGGGCCTGGACTGCCTCTGGTATCTCTTGTAGGTCGGGTGCGCAGTCCAGGTGTATGCGATGCAGGACGGTTGTCAGCCGCCGGCCTATGAGAAGCTCTGGTGGGCTGCGGCCACTGACTATACTGGGGGTGGAATGTTGTGCTAAGAGGCACTCAACAAGGCGTGCTTCCCACTCCTCTTATATGATGAGGCAGAGTGTTTCCTTCTTATCCCGCACCATTCTTTCCATTTGGCCGTTTGTGGCTGGGTGGAAGGGGGCCAAGCTTAGGTGTTTTATTAAATTCCGGCCACAGAAATCCTGAAATTCGGCTGAGGTGAAGGCCGTCCCATTATCAGATACTAATGTGTCTGGGAGGCAGTGTGTGGTAAAAACCCTGCAGAGAGCCGCTAGTGCCACCTGCGAAGAAGTGGAGGCTACGGGCACTACCTCCAACCATTTGGAGTAGGAGTCCACAATGAGGAAGAATAGATGCCCCTGGAATGGCCCTGTGAAGTTGAGGTGCAGGTGGGACCAGGGGTTGCGAGTGGACTCCACCGTTGGGCCGGGGCGCAGGGCGGTGCCAGTCGTGTCTCCTGGCATGGCTGACATCAGGCCACCCAGGATTCTATGGCGTCGTCAATTCCTGGCCACCAAACATAGCTGTGGGCCAGTGCTTTCATGCATACTATCCCCGAATGGGTTTCGTGCAGCACTGTTAGGACGCGCTGCTGCAGTACCGGGGGCATCACCACCCGACTTCCCCACAACAGGCACCCTTTATGCACAGACAGTTCGTCCTAGCAGGATGCAAATGCAGAGAATTCCGAGCCCACCACTCGTCCTTCAGGCCACCCCCTCCACACCCAGTTCAGAACTCGGGAGAGAGTTTTGTCCTTGGCAGAGCAGTGGGCAATGTCCTTTGCGTGCAGGGGGCAGTCTGGGAGGGCTTCCAGTGACATGATCTGGAATGCCGGGGCCAGGTCTAGGTCCATGGAGGGCAGCAGCAGTTGGCTGAGAGCATCCGCATGACCCATCGCTTTCCCAGGGCGGTACTTAAGGTCATACAGGTAACCCGCCAGGAAGATGGACCACCTCAGCATATGGGGCGGCTGTCGGGGGCAAACAGGCCCAACAGGGGCTTGTGGTCCGTCAATATTGTGAAGGGCCGGCCATACAGGTAATCGTGGAATTTTTTTACCCTTGCCACGATAGTCAAGCCCTCTTTGTCTATTTGAGTGTAGTTTTGCTCTGCTTTTTGTAAGGTCCTAGAATAGAAGGCTACCAGGACCTTGCGGCCATCCGGCAGCTTGTGGGCCAACATGGCGCCGACCCCATAGGGCGAGGCGTCGCACGCGAGCACAACGGGTAGCCGCTTGTCAAAGTGCACCAGCAAGCTGTTATAAGTCAAAATGTCGTTTACTGCCTGGAAAGCATTGGCTTGCTGACGACCCCAATCCTACGTTGTCCTTTTGTCCAGCAGATTGTGCAAGGGCTCTGCTACCGCTGCCTTGTGGGAGAGGAAGGCATGGTAGAAATTGAGAATTCCCAAGAATGATCGTAACTCAGCCTTGTAGGTGGGAGCTAGCACATCGCAAATGGCCTTTATTTTGTCCTGGGCCGGATGAATGCTGCTCGTGTTTACCGTAT
Source organism: Heteronotia binoei (assembly GCF_032191835.1). Classification (NCBI taxonomy): domain Eukaryota; kingdom Metazoa; phylum Chordata; class Lepidosauria; order Squamata; family Gekkonidae; genus Heteronotia; species Heteronotia binoei. The sequence goes on from NC_083229.1 coordinate 102,822,567, forward strand.
ACCCCAGAAAATCTATGGTGGGCACCCCCAAAACACATTCTTCCCATTTTACCTTTAACCCTGCCCCCTCGAAACACTGCAACACCATTTGGAGGCGGTCGCCAAATTCATCTTCAGTGGCTGCCGCAATTAGTACATTGTCGAAGAACAGCTGTACCCCGGGGATGCCTTTAAGAAGGGAATCCATTAAGTTCTGAAACAGTTCGCTGACCCCAAACTGCAAGTGTCTGACTTTGAAGGCCCCCCTTTCGCCTCTGATGTGGCTGCGTCTACTGGGAGCTGTTGGTATGCTTGTGCCAAATCCAGTTTCCCAATGATTTTTGCTCCCGCTAGGGATGCTAGCATATGGCTCACCACCAGAACAGGGTATGCATGGCCCTGCAACACCTTATTTATTGTGCATTTATAGTCCGAGCAGATGCATATGCTGCCATTTGGTTTGACTGGGGTTACTATGGGAGTCTCCCACTTTGCATTGGCCGCTGGTTCCAGAACCTCTTGGGCCACGAGGCAGTCCAGCTCCTCTTCGAACTTGGGCCTGAGAGCTAGTGGCACCCACCTGGCCTTTAGCTGTATGGGCTGTACGTTGGGGTCTAGTTGTAAGGCTATGGGGGCCCCAGTGTATGTCCCCAGAGTTTCATTGAAAACTGCGGGGAACTCTTCACACACCTTTTGAAAATCCCTTTGAACGGGGGTGTAATGGATCCCTGTCACTTGGATGCCCAGTGCCTGGAACCAGGACCGACCTAGGAGGCTGCATAGATCGCCCTCCACCACAATGAGGGGGCGCTCGCCCTTGAACTTTCCGTACCTAACATGGACCACACCCCGGACTGCAACCTCCCGCTTCTGAAAGTCCCAGACTAGGAATGAGGTTGGTTTTAACTGAGCTCCCCCCGCCTCCGGGGCACATTTCCCTGAACGTGTGGGCCGAAATGATCATCTGACCCGCTCTGGAGTCTAACTCCATTTTGCAGGGCTTGCCTTCCATGAACACAGTCACATAGTATTTATCCGGGGAGGGAATGGGCAACTGGCATACCTGGGTCCCCGAAGTGGTGAGTGCTTGGATGTCATCCACTAGTGCAACCTCATGACGGCGGCCATTCTGTTGGCGAGGAAGTTTACCTTGGTGCAGCGCCACCGACCAGCACACCTGAGCTATGTGCCTGACCTTCTCACATGTATGGCAGGTCGTGCTCCTGAACTTGCATGTGCGCCGCTCATGTGGTTCCCCACAATTCTGTTGCTCGCGGCCTCTGCTTTTGTGGGGTCACCTGATGCAGCTTGAGGGCGTCCTCCTTGTCTGAGTTGTCTGATTCTGCAGCCGGTCGCAGCTGGTGGGCACTGGTCCCAGGGCGACGGGCCTTTTCTTTGTGCGCATTCTCGGCAGCGGTGGCTATTTGTAGGGCCTTCTCCAAGGTCGGCTTTGATTCTGTCACGATTTTCCGACGTGCCTTCCCGTCCTTGAGGCTGTGAGTGAACTTCACAAGTAGGTTCTCCTCCAATTGTGTGCCATACTCTGCCTTCCTTCCCAAGTCTCACAGGCAGGCTAGGAAGGTTGCTATGGTCTCGTTCGGCTCCTGGAAGCTGTCAAGGAACTGTAGCTTCCGGATGAGGAGAGTAGGCTTAGGGACAAAATGGCTGGTCAGCGCCTTGATGATCTTATCGAAAGAATACGCCTCGAGCGTCTCTGGCGCGACCAAGCCCTCTGCTAGCTGTAACGTAGTGATGCTGCAGTTGCTTAGCAGGATGGCTTTCTTGATTTCGTGTTCATCCTCCTTGATTCGCTGTGCACGAGGTGGTACTTGAGTCTTTTGACCCAGGCTTCCCAGGCCTCGGGCTGTGCCAGGTCGAACTCCAGAATGGAGTTTTGCAATCCGGATGCGATAGCCATGATCGGGCTGAGCGGCGGCGCCAGTTGTGCGGCAGCACTGGAGCTCGGTGCACTTGGCGGTGCCGGGGTGCTCTGGACCTCACTCATCCGGATCCCATCCTCATCACCACTATAATATACCATACCAAACCTTTAATGGCATAATAGAATCAGATAAAAATACAGAGAATATAAAAATTTAAACATTGGAGATAAAATCAAAATAAAACCGAGCTTACAGATGCATTCAAACATGGTCAGAATTAAATTTAAGGATGTCAGCCAGAAATTTTGCCACAGCCTCACTAACCACCCCCTCAGTATCACTCAATAAATAATAACAGGGTGGCAGAATGGACAAATCTGGAGAAAAAGAAAGCTTGCCAAATAAATCTTTACGGAGGTTATGGTATAAAGAACAATCAAGCAATATATGCTGGATTGAGTCAGCCTCTGCTTCCCAACTCTGTGGATGGTGACATTACTGACCACCCTATATACACAGCATCTATCAGATGAAGTTCCTCAGGGGGCCAGAGGGGGGGAAAGGCATGCTGGGGGACACCACCTGCCCCACAGCAAGGGTTGCAGGTTCATGACTTCCAGCCAGATGTCTTGTTCAGTCGCATAGTCGAGTCTGACTCTTTGCGACCCCATGGACAAAGTAACACCAGGCCCTCCTGTCTTCCACCATCCTCCAAAGTCTGCTCAAATTTGTGTTTGTTACATCAGTAACACTGTCCAGCCATCTCATCTTTGCCATCCCCTTCTTTTGCCTTCTGTCTTTCCTAGCATCAGGATCTTCTCCAGGGAGTACTCTCTTCTCATTTGGTGGCCACAGTATTTGAGCTTCAACTTCAGCATCTGACCTTCCAGGGAAAAGTCTGGAGCTCGGTGCGCCGGGGTGCCCTGGACCTCACTCATCCGGATCCCATCCTCATCACCACTATAATATGGTGGGTTCTATGCATGGCAGGGTCTCGGCGCAGTGATAACAAGCTCTTTATTAGGAATCACATAGTAAAGGTTACAATACACGACTGGGGATGGGGCCAGCAGGCCCAACTTATATACATCTCTAGGTTCCTGCACTAGCACATCATTGGGTCATTCAAACTGGTGGGGGCTTGTGATTGGTCTAGGGCTGCAGGGATTTGGATACTGCAGCCCTTTGTTCCCACGTCCCTAAGCTCAGTCTGCCGAGCTCCAATGAGCCAGAGGAAATATCCTCTGCCTAGCTCCAATGAGCCAGAGGAAATCTTCTCATGAGTCCACATACACAACACCAGCCATCTCATCGTTTGCTGTCCTCTTCTTCTTTTTGCCTTCTGTCTTTCCTAGCATCAGGATCTTCTCCAGGGAGTGCTCCCTTCTCATTTGGTGGCCAAAGTATTTGAGCTTCAGCTTCAGCATCTGACCTTCCAGTGAACAGTCTGGGTTGATCTCCCTTAGAACTGACTGATTTGATCTTCTTGCAGTCCAAGGGACTCTCAAGATTCTACTCCAGCACCACATCTCAAAAGCATCTATTCTTCTGTGCCCGGCCTTCCTTATGGTCCAGCTCTCACAGCCATACATTACTACTGGGCATACCATCGCTTTGACTATACGGACTTTTGTTGGCAGGGTGATGTCTCTACTTTTTATTATACTGCCCAGGTTCGCCATAACTGTCCTCCCAAGGAGCAAACGTCTTAATTTCATGGCTACAGTCACCATCTGCAGTGATCTTGGATCCCAGAAATGTGAAGTCTGTCACTACTTCAATGTCTTCCCCTTCTATTTGCCAAGGTGTGATGGGGCTGGATGCCATGATCTTAGTTTTTTTGACGTTGAGTTTCAAGCCTACTTTTGTGCTCTCCTCTTTCACCCTCAACAAGAGGTTCTTTAGGTCCTCCTCACTTTTTGCCATTAGAGTAGTGTCATCTGCATATCTGAGGTTGTTGATGTTTTTCCCGGCAATCTTAATTCCGGCTAGTGTTTCATCCAGGCCAGCATTCCGCATGATGTACTCTGCATATAAATTAAATAAGTAGGGTGACAATATACATCCTTGTTGAACTCCTTTTCCTATTCTAAACCAATCAGTTGTTCCATATCCCGTTCTGACAGTTGCTTCTTGACCCTTATACAGGTTTCTCAGGAGACATGTGAGGTTGTCTGGTACTCCCATCTCTTTAAGGATTTGCCACAGTTTGTTGTGATCAATAAAGTAGAAATAGACGTTTTTCTGATACTCAAACTGGAGGCAAAGATTTGGATTGTACTCATGTTATACTTTCTCATTTCTTGATTCTGCTGTTCTGCTCCAGGGGGAGAGGTGTTGGACCACAAGGAACAGTAGCATGGGGGCTGCTGGGAAACTGCAGTGGGAGTCGGAATAAGTGGAAATCTTGCAAGAGTGGTTCTTTTCTTTAGTGTGCAGAATGAGACACAGGATCCAACTCATTACCAATATGGCTTGCAAAAATAATGTCTCAGAATGACCTGTTCCTAAGGCACCTGTCACAGCTTATCAGTGGTGCTGGTTAATTCTGTTTTGTCTCAGAACCAATTAGTGATTGCTAGCATACTTGTGGAGTGCAGTTTGCAGGGCACCACTGGCATCCATCTTACTGCTCTCACCAGGGCTTTTTTTGAGCAGGAACATCGTTCTGGCTGGCTTGGCATCAGGGTGTGTTGCCTAATACGCAATTAATTCCTGCTGGGCTTTTTCTACAAAAAGCCCTATAGGAAGCAATGGTGACATCACAGGGCGTGGCCTAATATGCAAATGAGTCCCCGTTGGGCTTTTTCTACCAAAAAAAGCCCTGACTGTCACTATTCAACATCTACATGAAACTGCTGGGTGATGTCTGGAGATTGAGAGAAAAAGGTGAAACTTTATCTAGATGATATGGAGGTATTGTTGATTGAGCAGAAGTAGACCCATTTGCTTTGGATAGGGCTGCACTCTTCTTGAAGCCTTAAGCTTAGGCATATCTTGGGTATGCTTTTAAATCTGATGGGTATCTGGGTAACAGTGGTAGTTGCTTCCCACCAACTTATGCTGGTTTACTAGTTGTGTCCTCTTCCTGAGTGAGAATGATGTAGTCAGGGTAATTCATATTTTAGTGACATCCAGTATGGACTACTGTAACAAGGATATAGGAATCTTTGAAGAATGTCTAGAAACTATAGCTGTCCAGAATGCGAGCAGCCAAGGTGTTAGCTAGGGTGAGCCATTTACAGCTTATAATGCCAATTTCCCCAATATCTGGCTTCTACTTGTTCTCTAAATTCAACTTAAAATGCCTTAGTTAACTTTTGAAGCCACAGTTTTTAATGTTTGGATTATCTAAAGGATTTAAGGGTGTCAGGTCTTACCTGCTTGCTGGTGGGGAATGGGAAGGACTTTCTGGGAGTGGGGTTTTTTTTGACGTTGGCAAGTGTGGCACCCCCAATGTGATGATGTCACATAGAAGTGACATCATAATGCCGGGGATGTCATGGCGACACTCTGATATTTTGGGCAAAACTCTATGGTTACTAATTAGCTACCAATTTGTTTCCAGGCTCAATTCAAGGTGCTAGTATTGACATTCAAAGTCCTGTATGGTTTGTGGCTAGCATATCTGAAGGACTGACCTTCTCCCATATGAACCTACCTATTAATTCAGGTCATCTTTGGACGTCTTGCTTTGGATTCCCTCACTATCTGAGGCTAGACAGGTTGTAACATAAGAAATGGTCTTCTCAGTTGTGGCACCAAAACTTCGGAACTCCCTTTTCAGGGAAATTTGTCTCTCTCTTTCATTGTCTTCCACAAGCAGGCGAAGCGCTTTTTGGCATACTCCCAATAACTTTCACAGTCCCTCCTCTTTGCTTGTGCTGTTATGTGTGTGTTTATATGTTTTTAAATATTAAATATTTTATATAAACTGTATTTTAAATGCTGTTTTAATGTCTGAAATATTTTGATGTTCATTGCCTTGGGGATCCTCTTTGGGTGTAAAAGTGGCATAGAAGTGCTTTTAAGTGAAATAAGTAAATATTAAGATCTTTAGAAGTCTTGCTCTATGGCCTTTCACCATTTGTGATGAAATCAATAGCTATTTCTCAAGAGTGGCATAAATATCGTAGAATTCCCTAAGGAATTCTTGTTCCATTCTGTATCCGATTGTTGGGCAAAGGACCCCAGGAGCAAGAGACTTCAGCATCTTTCTAACAGTTTTATTGTCTTCCAGAGTTTTTTTGTCTCGTTAAATAATTCCTTGAACACTCTGTTTGAAGGACTTTTGTAGAGTGGATTTGGATTGGATTGAGTACTTACCAGTACTTTGCTACTGCTGGAGACATAGATTTGAACATTTTGTATTAATAGACCTAGCCTACCTTGCAGGGTTATTGTGAGGATAAAATGAAGGCAAAACTCTGCATGTCAACCCATGCTCTGTGGATGAAGAGGTGGTTTTAAAATATACCATATAAATTGATTTCAAAGCAACCATTGGACAATCGGGACTTGAATTCCCATCTGCCCTGGTGGGCTTCTGCAGGTAGAGACAAGCCCCTCTCCGTGTAAATTCTAATAAATCCCAAGCCTGACTAAATTTGTGAATGAAACAGGAAGTGCAAGTTAACAATCCTGTCGCGATCTACTTTTCATGGGACTTGAGGAGGAATTTCTTTACTGTGAATCTGTTCTATGAATTGAACTTGTGAGATGTTCTATGAATATACCTGATTGATTAAATCATTTTGTACCTGGTATTGTAATACAGCCTAGTGATTTTGGTCACTAGAACCTGCCTAGGTCATTGGTTGCCCACCTGGAGGCTGGCAACCCTATTTGAATGGGTCCTACAATCTATGGGAATAGAAAGAATTCAAGTATTCAACTTGGTGCATGGCAACTGGATGGCAAACAGTTTCCACTGCAGTCAAGTATATCCAACAAAAGCAACAGTGAAGATGCTATCTGATTTGCTCACAGCAGCCTTCTGGATGACCAAATTTTTTAGCTACCGTGTTCCCACCAAGGTAGAGGAACTAGGCAATATAGCATAGCTCCTAATGATCCCATCAACTTCCTCTCTCAATTTCTCCATCACAGTAAGACAGTGGGTTGGGACTCAGGTGGGTTGCAGAGCCCTGCCTTCTGGGTTGTGAGCCCCTACAGATGTCTTTTTTTTTTTTTTGCTGCTTCTTGGAAGGACCTGCCGCTAGTGTCCATGTGTAGAATGGAAGGGTGCCATGCTTCCCTTTGCAAGCAGTCTGAGAGGAACAATAGGATGGTGAGGCAAAGTGAGGATTTCTCCATCGCTTTAACCCATGGCTACAACACACCTCTTGGTTGTGTTTCTTGTCTCCAGTTCTCTACGTCTGCTGTTTACTAGTCTGGGCTTGACACTGATGAGGTTGTATAACTCAGTTTTCCCTTCTTCCTGTCACATGGCTGTGATGTCGCATGCTTGCCCCTTTGTGGCTTCTGTGCTGTGGTTTAGGTGTTGAATGAGGGTCCAAGGTCCAAAGGCTGAAGTAGCAGATACTATTACCACACACATTCTCACCCCTGGTCAGATTTTGTCTCTTATTATTTATTTATTTATTACTTTAAATTTCTTTCCCGCCCTCTCTGCAAGCGGACTCAGGGCGGCTAACAATTTTTCATCCAATGTCCAAACAGTTGCCTTATCTCCAGCTCATTTCCTTTGACTAGAAGGAAAATTGTTTTGTGTTTTATTGCATTTAATAGCTGATCATTATTATATAGGCTAGCTGAGTTGTTTATACAATTGTTGAATAAGAATGCTTTGCTTAGTTGAGATGGTTTTAAGGTGATGATGTAAGGTAGTATCATTGTTTTACCCGCTCTTTTCTAAAATGATTGGCTTATGCTTCTGTTTGACATATGAGGAATGGAAGAATTCTCATTTTCAAATGGTTCCCAACAACCAATCAACATTGCTGTGAGTCTGTGACAGAATGTTGTTATTTTGAAGATCAGCTAGATCATGTTTGGGGAAAGAAATTAAAGTTTGTATTGAGTTGCTCCTTGGGTTGCTTTCTTCAGTGAAGGATGCATGAAGAAGACCCTTCTTTTCCTATGTTGTTGCATGAGTGACTACAAAGGGTGAACCATTTCAAACACTTTGATACCCTAAAAAGGTTTGGTGGTTTGTTCTTCCAATGGCAAACACAGCTTCTTGACATGGCTGAATTTCATTGGCTGTTGGATGCAAGGGGTGATTTCAGAGACATACTGATGCAAATAAAGCTTCCACAACATTCTATGCAAATGAACAAGGAACTGCTGCATGGCCACGTGGTCGGATCACGTGGGAGTGACATCACCATAGCAACGCCCCCTAGGCGATGACGTCACATCACAAAATCACGCGGGACTTCCTACTTTTGTTTCTTAAAGAGGTACCAAGCCAGGAGGAGGTCACTGGAGGTAACAGGTGAAGAACTGAGAGAGAGAAGGGAACTCTGGAGAACTCTTAGAGCGCATCCAAGGAGCTGAACTCTTCAGACCATCCTTCCAGGGGAGTTGGTGCTGATGGAGGGAACCAATGGGAGCGCTGGACCAAGCGCCTCCTAATTGGTCAACTGTCTGGTATGCAAATAAGGCAGAACGTCACTTCCTGGGACAAATCGAGCGCCATTTTCTCTTTCTGGCTCTGGAGCGAGGGAGGAGCAGGCGGAGGTGGGTGGGTGAAGAAGAGCAGGGTTTAAGTGCTGGTCGGGAGGGGAAGCCGAGTCGGTCGTGCAGGGCTGGCCGGGCGCCACTGGGCAGTGATGCTGCTGGCGCCCCTGCTCGCGCCGGTGCAGCTGGCTCAGTGAGCGCGGGCTCTAGCTCGAGAGCGGCGGCGGCGGCAGTGGCGGGCGGGGCTCCTGCGGAGTGAGTGACCGGCCGACAGACCAAGCGGCAGAGAGAAGGGGAGGCGGAGGCTGCAACGTGCCTGCGCGCCTGAGGGAGGCGCCAGCGAAGAAGGCGCGGGCAGGCAGCGGACTCCCCCTGCAGGCCGGACAGGTAGGTGCAGCCAGCGGGGTCTCGCTGCCGCCGCTGCTCGAGGGAGCCCTTCCCCTCCCCAACCTCGGGCTCTCCCCGCTCCTTGTCCCGCAGCCAGCGAAGCCAACCCAGAGCATCGCCGTCCATTGCCAGAACATCATTTTTTCCTCTGGTCGCCGTGCGCGCCCTGGGGAATTGTCAGCAGCACCGCACACAGAAAGTCCTGAAGAGATGTGCTCGGCGGCTTCTTGGAGCAGGCAGCCCCGGGCATCGCTTCGTTCATGCGGCTGCCGGCGGCGTCCTTTTGCAGACTTGGCGAGTTGGGTTTGAGTGCCGCGCAGAAGGCATCGACGGGCTGGGTTTTTCCCAGGCTCCCCGAGCAGCTCTCCTGCGCGCAGGGTGCGAGCCAGGCTGCTTTCGTGGGTCGAACTCCTGAAACGCCTTGGTAGAAAATGTCCCCATTTTTGGTCACTTCGCTGCCCACCCGGCGCAGGTGCTTTTTGGAGGGGGAAGGAGACCCGGGTGTTTCGGCTTCTAGGGGCTAAAGGGAAGCCTCGGCGGCGGAGTGAGGGATGTCCCGGAGTGAGGAGCTTGGGCGGGCTTGATGGGAGTAGTGTTCCCTCTGAGCTGAGTTAGCATGAGCGAGCTCGCAGATTTTTAGCGTCCAGCTCACACACTTTTGCCTTAGCTCAGGAAGGATGGCCCCAGAGCACACTCATTTATGCAGTAGCTCCCAACTTTAATGCCAGTAGCTCGCAAAGCAGAATCTGCAGTTTAGAGGGAACATTGGGTGGGAGTTGCTTATCTGGTGCAGCTTACACATTTGCATTGTTTCTGGATGGGTTGATGTGCCCATTGCTTAATGCTGTGTGAAACCTGTTTGTTTGTTTGTTTGTTTGTTTGTTTGTTTGTTTGTTTCAATTTCTATCCCGCCTTTCCATAAGGCTCAGGGTGGGTTACAAGGTTTAAGGTTTATTGGATTTCTATCCCGCCCTCCCCGCCAAAGCAGGCTCAGGGCAGCTAATAAGCAACATGCAACGATTTAAAATCCAACAATTTAAAACAGTTAAAGCAAATTTAAAATACACATAAGGCCATTTTCAGAACATGGCATTAAATATGCAGTCTGATCGTTCTTGCCAGGATATCTTCAAGGTATCTTTTGGAAAACCTAACGTGATTATAAATAGGATGAAGGGCTGTTTCACGTAGTCCAAACCACACCCACAGGCCTTAGATGTCAGAAGCACAGTGTGCGTTCACACACACTAAAGTAACCCGCTTTTGTAACTGGATTTTTATTGTATAAGAATAGCAGAATCCACTTGCAAACAGTTGCTGCATGAAAGCACACACAGTTCCCCCCACTCTTCCCAAGGCCATCTGGCCGTAGGTTTGCATGCATGTAATACTTTTTATCAGGACTAACCAAAATAGCCCAAAGCAGTGTGCAAGCATCCAAGAACTCTTCCTCATACTGGGTATTTCTTTTAAAAAAGGAGAGGGGATGAACTTTTCAGGCCCCACAAAACATCTTGTCTCCATTCTGTATAGAATACCAAGCCGATTGGAAAAGATAATGCAGTTCTGGGTGGAGCTGGTCTCAGATTGCATTTTTGGCTTCCATTAAAGAAAGGAGAATGGCAGCCTGTAATAGAAAATATATTTTAAAAATTAATTGAACAAATGAATGTCTGTCTTACACCAAATGGCCCACAAAGTCTCTGATAAGTGGTCCTATCCAGTCACATACTTTCTATGCTATGTGGTCTTTGACTGCATATCTCAATATACCTTCTTTGACGCCAGTGTGTGTTTAAACCCTTTGAATATCTTAAATACCATGTCCAGGGCCAGCTCAAAGGTTTTTGGCACCCTAGGCAAACTGATTTTTGTCCTCGCCACCACATTCAATAGAGAGAAAAAGTAAAAAGCCTAGAGTGAACTTTTCCTTTAAAATAATGTAGTGGCAGGAGGCAAAAACCATTAGCAGAAAGCATGGATTTTACTATACATATTGTATAGAATGGAGGTAAAGTTCTTAACAAAAGTAAACATGATTCTTGTAACACCTTAAAGACTTGTTTTTATTCTAGCCCTGGACTAGTTCATAAACAGGGTTGCCAACTACCTGAAGAAGAGATGTTCTCTTCTTTCAGTAGAAACTTAACAGGATGTTATTTGCTAGGTGATGTTAATTACCTCCTTGCCATGAAAACCTTCATCTACCCATTTCCTCATATGACACCTCTACCCATTTCCTCATATTACACCTTCACCTACCCATTACACCTCTAGTAAAGGGGCAGGACATTATTCTCCAGACTTGTTAGCAGCCTTATTCACAAAAGCTTATCAGGAACCATAAGATTTCTGTTTTATCTGTTTTTGTAATTCCATCCTGATGATGAATTCTGAAGAACTCAAAAGCTTGCAATGAACGCAGAATAATCTAGGGGAACATGGCTCAAGAGAGAAGCCTGTGACTCTCACACAGCTGCTTAGATATCTTTAGGGAAACTTCGACTATGCTAGCCTTAGCTAGATTCCGATGATCAACTACTCCAAAGAATTTACAACAGGGAGAAGATTTACAGCCCGCACACCCAATGTTGCAATTCAGCTAGCTTTCCCTCCCACAAATGCCCCAAGAGTCAGTGCAGCAGCACCTTTTGGTTGGTGGCCACTGCAAAACCGAAGAAGCTGTGCCACCACTAGCTCCAGGGAAGGAAGGAAGGAAGGTCGTACAGCTGCACCAACCAGTTTGTCTGGGGGCTGAGGAGGCTCTTCTTATCGACTTCACCTGAGCAGGTTGGGTTGGTGGGTGGGGACAGACACAGTGCTCCCTCTATCCCTTGTGCTGATCCCACTGCTGAGCACACAACTGCAGGCTCAGGCCAGGTAAAGGTAGAGTGTGGTGCACCTGAAGATTCAGGAGAAGCTCAGCGCAGGCTTTTGATGGCCCTCAAAATTTTGATGCCCCAGGCCTATGTTGCCTTTGTTGTTGAGTCACCCCTGCTTGTACCTCATTCCCACTGTCAACTATCTTTGGCATGTACTGTTTCTCTTATGCATGTTTGGCTTATCTGACACCCCTTACCTTTGTTTTTCTAGCTGGTGCTATGTTTGGAACCAGTAGTATTTCTGAAAGGGCTATTATGGAAAATTTAGATTTTATCCTGTTGCCTGGAAACCTGCGTACATCTCTCAGGACCATATGGCTACATTTCCTAGTACCACCGGTGCTGATGGCCACTCCTCCCTTGCTCCACTTCCTATCTACATAATGTGCGATGCCTGTAATTTCATATGAGGCAGTCAGGATGCTGCACAGTCCGAATACCTGTCACAAACCTTCAGTTCATGTATTCAGTAGTCTTATAGCATGAAAACTGATAACTACATTTTTTTAATTAGATTTTTTTAGCCGTTACTCACTCAAAGGGTCTCTTGCAGCAACTCAAAACATTACATCCGAACCAGATTATAGGTAGAATCAGTACATCGGAATTAAAAAGGTAAAGGTAGTCCCCTGTGCAAGCACCCAGTTGTTACGGACTCAAGGGGTAACATCACATCACAAAGTTTCCTTGGCAGACTTTTTATGGAGTGGTTTGCCATTGCCTTTCCCAGTCATCTACACTTTACCCCCAGCAAACTGGGTACTCATTTTACCGACCTTGGAAGGATGGGTCAACCTTAAGCTGGCTACCTGAACCCAGCTTCCATCAGGATCAAACTCAGGTCATGAGCAGAGCTTGGGCTGCAGTACTGCAGCTTACCACTCTGCACCAAGGGGCTTTCTACATTGGAAATACATATTAGTTTAATTTTTTTTTTCATTTGAAGACCAGTGTTCTGTATGGCTGCTGCCACACATTTCCATCACTAGCAGGTTTTGTCAACAGATATGCCCCAGTGCCTTTCCTCCACCCTTCTATTTTTTCTGGGACAATAAACATTGGACAGGGTATGGTTTCTCATGTACCTTATCTCAGCAATTCTGTTTTACTGTGATACAATTAAAAGGCCAGCGCCTGTATACTGCCATTCTTGACTTCATGGAATATTTGTTCATGACTGACCAGACACCTGATAATATCTTAAATGGTCAGTTTTCCAGTACCCTAGCCCCATCATACTTACTCCCTTAAAAGTATACTAACTTCTGTTGCTTTTAATTCAAGCATGACATGTCAGTTTGTATCAAGAACCAAGAAGAGAAGTGAAGGACCAGGAGCTTGAGCTAATATTTTGAAATGCACAGTTCGCAGTGGCTTGGCAAATTGGAAAAAGGTAGTTGTCATGGAACACACCCTAGAATGTTATCTAAAACAATGCATCTTGGGGACTATATGAACTTAGAATCATAACTGGGAGGCAAGTTGGAAGTGAATGTGAAAAGTTTTGGGAATATACTCAAAGACTGGTGAGTGAATGAAACACACACACACTGTGTTCCATACAACCTGTGGGCAAGTGTGCCCCCCCTCACCCAATGAAGGCATGCCTGGAGTCCTGCAGTAAAAGGAAGCTGAAAAATAATTTATTAATAAATTACTTGAGAGGGAAAAGACCCTCGAAGAAATTCCACAGGTCTCTGAGGAATGCAGAAAGTGCAGGTAATTTTGTACTTAAAATGACATCACTTGTAATTACACAAAGCAGATTAGCTATCCAGATATGATTGGTTAATTCAATATGAGTCCATATACTTGGAGATGCCCCTTTTGAATGCTGTTGCTGATCAGTCTCTTGTGGTTTGGGCTAAAATTCTCTTGGCTTGCAGGTTCCTTTGTCCAGTCCAAGGTGCTTTCTTTGCTTTTTTCACTTGCCTCCCAAAATAGTCTGCTTCCAGGAAGTCCCAGATTTACTGCAGACACATCAGCTTGCTGTTAGAACAATGACTCCTTTGAGATGTTAGCTACCTTCTCTAAGAGCATTGATGGCTTACCTTAACATCTTGCTATAGGAAGCTACTAGAATTAAATAAACTAATAGTCTCATATTCTAATGTGCCTGCAAATGCAAAAAGTGATTTCTTGGTTTTGTTAGTAGTATAAACTAAATATGCAGATAAGCAGCCATGTCCATCAACTATGTATGTGTGTGTTCTTCCAAGTAGCTTCTGGTTGTGAATGCTGTTTGTGAACAGCATGGGATGGAGAGATGCTGTTGCTACCCCACTGTAACTTTATTTGCAGATTGATTCAGTGGTGTCACATAGTATGTATATTCATTTTCCCTCAGGATGTAGCCTTGCCCTTTTTATCAAAACATCTTGCTTATTTTGTTGTCATGGGTCTTGGCAGAATGCTTAATGTATGCCAAGTCAAAGAGAAGTCATTGTCTGAAGCTTACATATTGTGTTTGAAAGTATCTCATGAAATTATTATAGATCACGAAGTGTGGTTCATGAAACTATTCTGAGGATAAACATAATGCTTCTAGTGATGCCTTTCAAGCAAAATGGATGGAGTTCTTTGCAGGAAAAAAATAAACCAGTTTGTGGGGTTTTCATCTTGCTGAACAGCTACAGAAGCTGTTCAGTAAGATGAAACCCCCACAAACTGGCTTAATTTGCTGGCCTTCTCAGCAGTAAAAAACTTTAATGGTAGCAGTAATGTAGGGATGGAGTTCTGTTTCTTTTAAATACTAAGATCTTGGATAATTCACATTTAATGCAGCACCTTCCTATCATAGTTTATATTAGGGGTTATAAGTAAACAGATTGCTAATCAATGGTAGGTGTAATCTGTTGTATAACGTATGAGTCAGTCATGAGGATAATCCAAAAATGTACCCATGTACTAAAATAATGCACTAATAAAAAGTCAAGTTAATCTAAATTTTTAAGATACGCAAGCACCTTATGAAGGAAGCATTCTTAACAAGTATGCGTATTCTGCTTACATGGTTCTGTCATCTTCTGTCTTCCAGGAAAAGTTCAATATGTTTCAAATTCCTGTTCAAAACCTAGATAATGTAAGGAAGGCCAGGAAGAAAGTGAAAGGCATTCTTGTGGATATTGGACTTGATACCTGCAAGGAATTACTACAGGTAATGAATACACAAAATCTCGAGACCTGTAAGGATTGTAAACATTTTATTCATTTATTCAGTTCTCTGCTGAAGAAATTATGTTAACATAGGTTTCTCACCAAGAGAAACTGATTGATAGGTTCTTATTGGAATTGTGCTTGGAAAAAAAGATGTGGAGAATAGACACATTGGTCGTGCATGGGATGAATTCAAAAAGTAATTGCATTAGTATCGAAGTTGGTGAAAAATCCTTGCATAAACCTGTAAATACTGTAGGGTTCAGTTTGGGAATTTATTTATAGGATGCTTAAAACGTAAAAATTTCGAGAGAGCTAAGTAGTAATACTGCATATTGATATAGGTTAGGGCTGCCAACCCCCCGGTCCGGGCGGGGAATCTGCCTGGGAGGTTCTCGCTGGTCCACATCGGGCTGGCGGGGGGGAATCTCTCCCTGCAATGATGTCACCCGGAAGTGACATCATCAAAATGGCGGTGCCCGTGTGGGACCGCTCTAGGCATTTCCAGGAAAACTATGGTTTTCCTAGATGCTCTAATCATTTGGGAGGTTAAAACTATGGTATTTTTGCACCATAGTTTTAACCTCCCAAATGGCTAGAGCGTCCGGGAAAACCATAGAGTTTTCCTGGAAACGCCTAGAGCAAGCCCGCACAGGCGCTGCCATTTTGATGCTTTCACTTCTGGGTGATGTTACTCGTCTCGCATGTGCGCGTTGCGTGCGCGAATGTCCCTCGCCAGGGGATGAAGAGGACTTTGCAACCCTAATATAGGTTAATTACTTATATAGAAGAAGAAGAGATTGGATTTATACCCTGGCCTTCATTCGGAGACAGAGAGTGGCTTACAATCTCCTTTTCTTTCCCCTTCCCACAACAGACACCCTGTGAGGTAGATGGGGCTGAGAGAGCTCTTTCAAGAACTGCTTTTGAGAGAACAGCTCTTTCAAGAATTGTGACTGATCCAAGGTCACTCAGCAGGTGCATGTGAAGAAGTGAGGAATCAAACCCGGTTCTCCCAAATCAGAGTCTGCGCTCCTAACCACTACGCCAAACCAAATTTAATATAGTTATATCTCATCTTTCTACACCTACTGGTCACTAAATGAAACATTACACCAGGGGTGTCAGACATGCAGCCCAGGGGCTGAATTAGGCCCCCGGAGGGCTCCTATCAGGCCTGCGAGCAAGTCTGCTTCCTTTTCCTTCTTTCTTCCTTCAGTTATCAGAGACTGTTAAATAAAATATTGGAACAGTGCTACATTTTAAGCGTATTTTATTTAAAGGGTTTTTTAAAAAAAATCTTGTGTTTGTCTGTGTCCTTTATAAAGTTTTTGTCTCCGCGATCTGCCATTACATTTTATAACACACATGACCTGGCCTGACAAGATCTCATTTATGTCAGATCTGACTCTCATAACAAATGAGTTTGACATCCCTGCATTACGCATTTAGTACAGTATTCATATTATGAATTCTCTTATAGAGCAAACATAAACAAAAAAGGGTGTGATTTGTTCAGAAGAAGGCTGGAGATGCTAATATTCTGCCTTTGCTTAGCAAACAGCAATATTTATAGAATGTCTTCGCCCCCCAGCTTTTATAAAACAAGAGAAGGAATTGTATTATGGTAGATCAATATTCATTAGGAATGGGCATGGTCCAGCAAAAACCTCCGGTTGATGGAGGTCTGGGGTCAGTGGGGTTCATGAACCCCATGATTTTTTATAAAGCAGACCATGGTCCATTTGGTCAATTCATTCACTTCCACGTGAGTTCACCCATTTCTCAATAGGAATGTCTCTCAACTAAACAATGCAACTGCTCATGATTCCTAACTAGCCAGCTTTGGTTCTCATCCTTGCCCATAAGTGATTGGTTGGAGTTGAATCAAGTGTAGAATGAGCAGGCAGGGTGACATCCTTTGGCTGTGTGCACGTGAGAGACAAAATGGAGGAGAGGGGAGGTGTGCAAACCCTCCGGCTTCCTCGGCATGTTGGCACTTGCGCAGGACAGCAGCGGTGATTGGTTGCCATGGAAGCAAGGGAGGATGCATTAAAAAAGTCTGTTGCTCCTCCCCTTGCTGGTGGGAGGCCCAAATGCTCTCAGGTGTTCTGTGACAGATGGTGGGATTCTCAGCAAGATCCACAAATGCTTACAGAGCGCAGGTTGGTTTGCTGAGAAAGGGGTCCATTCAGCAAGTGACAGAACAAGCCTATGTTGTGTTTCTGCAGTGAGTTAAGCAGTCTTAGCCTAGAGGAACTCTTCAACAGATTGCTCTCACCAGTTGTCTGTTTCTTGCCCCTGCCCCTGAACTCCAGGCAAAAGGAAATGGAAATGACTGAACCGTTCAAGTTTTTTTCAAACAGCACCATTCCTCATGAAGGCTAACCCCTTCAACCCTTCCCTCACACCCCACCCCCCAGTCCCTCAGCTAATGTGGCAGGTAGTAACTTATTTACATACTGGCTGCTGCAGCAGGAAGAGCTGGTAAGGCCATGGCAACTGCCTGCCAGGGTAAGGAGTACAGTGGCTCACTGAGGGGTGGGGTGGGGTGGTATCTGGCATCTTCCCAGGCTTATGTGGGGCTGATGATTCTAAATACCCCCCTTTCACTTGCTGACTCTTCACTCAGACCAAATCTCACAGGCTAGGCAAATGGTCCACAACCCTCCCCGCCCCCTCGCATATCATGACAAACTTTGGTCCATATTTTGATCCATGCCCATCTCTACTATACATTAATATGATTGGAATGGGAAGCCTTGTCTTGTCCAGTAGCAGTGAACAATTACAACATTTTGAACAAAGATTAAAACTAAAATAGTACCTCACTATCTGTTAGAGTAGGACGATTTAATAAATATCTGAGTAGCCAGATATTGCTCACAGTCGTAGATACAGTCAGGATTGCCAAGTCTTCTACCCCTCCCACCTGTTTTCCAAGAAGCTCAGGACATAGTTCACCCTTCCTCCATTTTATCCTGCCAGCTGCCCTGTGATTTAGGTTAGACCAGGAGTGCGTGATAGGCCCATGGTCACCCAGTTCTTGTCTGATGTTTTAATAACTCTGCCATGTTACCTGTCTTGATTTTAACGTAAATATAATATAAAATAACATCCTTCTTATTATTCTTACCAATATGTGTTCTTTCTTAGGATCTGAAAAACTTTGACCCGGGAGAGAAATATTTCTGCAACACTTCATGGAGTGATGTGTCTCTTTGGGAATCTGCAGGTAGAAGAAAAGTATGTATATCTGCCTTTGTTTTTAAAAGTTGATGTCTGGAATCCAAGACATAATTTATGTAATCCTAAAGGTTTGCAGGAGCCAAGGGAGAATGTTTTTAAAACTTTTGCTTTGAACCGCAGTTTCTGTGCCATACCACAGATGACTTTTGAGACACTCCTTTTGTTTAAAAAGTTGGTTGCCATCTAGCAAACAGACTACTGTTCTGGAAATAAAAATCTAAAGCCCTCTTGAGCACACAGAACCAGTTGTGTGGATCTTTTGAGTCTCTGTGTATGTGGGAGGGTGGGATTGTTTTTTAAAGAGTACTGTAAAGATTGGGATTAGGAGACTAGACAGAAAGCTGACAAAAGTTTATTGTGGCATCACAGAATAAGGAGGCTTCCTGTTTGTAGTAATCCATATGTTCCGATTAGAACCCAGTGTAAAGTAATTAGTTACTTTATAACATGAAACAGAAAGCTGCAGAAGAGCATTCGGTACATTACCATATTTTGCCATGTTGAATTTCCAGTGGATGTTGGCATAGTGGTGTGCCATAGTACCAGTCTGCAGCTTTTGAATACCTTGAGAGTTGTTTTATTTTATGAAAGAACGCTTCATCTGTTATGGCAGCCTATAGAATTCAGATATGTTCTTCATAATTGCCATCCCATGTACCTTTGCATTTGGGCAGTATTCTACTTTGTAAAGCATTTTCCCTTTTTATGCTCCTGCAATTAGCCTCAACCCAAATATTGATATTCTAGTGTTTTTACTTGATTTTAGAAACATAGTTGATTATTTCCATACGATTTGCATTGTTACCTAAGCATGATAAAATGTTAGGATGTTTCTGTTGTCTGATTTGGGGGCTTGGGGCCCAGAATTCTTCCTAGCCCCTGAAATATTTGTTTTTTCTATTATCTTTTGGCCTTAATGTTTGCTGTTTGCAGTGAAAAATCATGGGCCGTATTCAGTCCTTGAATGGCAGCAGCTTGTTCCCAAACCATTGCTGTCTCCTGCCTCTATGTGTATTTGTTCCACTCCCTGTCTTTTCATTTATAGCTTCATCCAAGTCCAAGTGATCAGAGGCATGCTATCTTTTGGGCTGTTGAAATAGTGATAGGATGGTTGCTAGGCAACTATCCTATGCATTTCCCCCAGTTCTTCAGTTCCTTGCTGCAGTTGCTGTTTAAAGAGAGGAGCCTGTGCTATATGTGTTTGGGGGGGGAAGAAGTGCAGACACTTATTTTTTTTCTTGCTGATACTATGACTTTCCAGTGAACTGGCTTGGTGGCTATGGTCCTGGGCTACTTTGCTGAAAGATATTTTTCATAGCACTTGTTTGTGGTACCCTATTGATGGTCAGGGATCCAAGATTCATGAGGAATCTGCATGTTTGTGGGTTCACTTTGATAATATTTCTCTCCAGCAGAAAAGAAGGTAAAACCTGCCTCCACTAGGGGTGTGCAATTCCCCCTTCCCCGATTTAGCTCTATTGGGCCTGAAAAAATATCAATATTCCCAAAGACTAGTATCGGTTTTGTATTGGTATTCGAGTAAATATTTGGGAAACTCAGTTTTAATCGGCTGAAATTGAACATCTAAGTCTGAGGTCCTGTCCCTGAGTTGTGGGAGGATAGGATCAGGAATTTGGCTCCCACCTCTTGGTGGAGCAATACTAATGCTGGTGCTGAAGGTGAGGAGCATTGGATGACTCTGGATGCCTTACTTTCCATGGAGGCCCAGGTCATGTCTGTTGCTAGGTTAGCTTTTTACCATCTTTGGCTGGTCAGGCTGCTGGTTCTCTGTCGCCTCACACAGCTTGGCTACAGCAGTCCATGTAGTGGTCACTTCCAAGCTAGACTGCTGTGACTAGCTGTATGCAGGGCTGCCCTTGAATCTGACCTGGAAACTTGGGTGCAAAATGCACTGGTGTGCCTCTTGACTGTGACACCTCTGTGGGCGCACATTCAACCTGTGCTTCAACAGATGTACTAGCTACCAGTTGAGTAGCAAATCAGGTTCAAGGTTACAGTATTAACCTTTAAGGGCCCATGTGGTCAGGGACCAACATATCTGCGGGGCCGCTTCTCCCCATATGTCCCCCAAAGAGCTTTACGCTCATCTGTACATCAGCTTCTGGCAGTTCCCAGCCCAAAAGAAATCCACCTACCCTCGAACAGGGCCGAGAGCCTTTGCAATTCTGGCCCCGGCCTGGTGGAACATGGTCCCACTTGAAATCAGGGCCCTGCGGGGTCTATTACAATTCTGCGTGGCCTGCAAAACAGCTGTTCTGCCAGCGGGTGTCTAATTATATTGACCTCCCCTGCCTGAACTTGCCTATGCTGGCCATTATGGCATTCCTGTGTTCCCGATGGCAGTTTGGCCCACTTGTTCAAATTATTGCCATCTGCTACTTACACAGTATGCACTTCAGGCACATGAAATAATCTGGGTGGCCATCGTGTTTTGAATGTTTTAGTATTTGAATTGGTATTAGATTTAAATGGGTTTTATAACATTTTTATATCTATTGTTTTATGATGGTAACCCACCCTGAGCCCACTTACGGGGGAGGGTGGGATAGAAATCTCATAACATAAATAAAATATTCAGCTCTATGTAGGGTATTATGGAGAATTTCACTTGCAGAGGGCATGACTTAGTGAGCAAACAGAAATAATTTAAACTTGAAATGCCTTCTGTTTGCTTGCCGTGGCGCAACTCAGTGAGGTAATCGAAGGCATTTAAAGTTTAAATGATGGTAGCTCAACTCAGTGAGCAAACTAAAAGCATTTAAAGAGACCCACAGTATGGCTGTTTTGGGCATGGCTATTTCAGTAGCTGGATCAGATTGTCTACTCTGCACGTGGTGTATAAATATCCGAAAAATACCAATACAGTATATTGGGGGTATTCATCTTGATATATACCAAGCACACACACATCCAGCCTCCACCCTGTTTTCTTCCACTTAATATCACAGTACTTGTCATCTTAGTATCATAACTGTTGGCAGGGCTTTTTTGTAGAAAAAGCCCATCGAGAACTCATTTGCATATTGGGCCTCACCCCCTGACATCACCATTGTTTCACACGGGTTTTTGGTAGAAAAAGCCCTGCAGGAACTCATTTGCATATAGGCCACACCCCAGTTCAAGCCAGCTGGAACTGCATTCCTGCTCAGAAGAAGCCCTGCCTGTTAGTATTGTGAGTGCCCATATTCTGAAGATGACATAGGAACTTGGAGAGTGTGTTGAATTCTACAACTTTGCTGTGCAGTCCCTGCTTTGGGCTTTCAGTCATAAGTCTGCCGTTCAGTTTTGGTGATCACAAGTAAACTGGAATTAATGTTAACCAGAGTGTTTAGTCACCGTTGCACATGATCCAGTTTCCATGGCAGTACTGTGACATCAGTTACAAACACCACATTTTTTCATTAAATTTCTGAATACAGTGTTAGAAGTCCATTTTGTGCCTTACTTGTTCTGTGGTGCTGTTAAAGTCCACCTGAAGGAGATGAAGCAGGAAAAAAATCTAAGTAATTATTGAGTTTCTTTTAATAGTCTTTTCTTACTAAGCCTTAGAAGCAGGATTATAATGGATTATACGTTAAATTGATAGAATGCAAACACTGTGTAGTAATTCACAAGGTAGGAATGAGAAGCACACCAAATAATATCTCATTAAGTTAATATTATGTAAAAAATTAAGGAAAGTGGAGTCTCTGGAGAGATGTGTCCATGTGAGTGTGTATTCAGCCACCTGATTATTGTTCCATGATACTGAATTAAATAGAAATAAAGTGTATTCTCTGTAGACTTACTGGGAAATAAAGGTTTGCCCCTTGATATCTATATTATTTCTTTGTTTAGGAGACAAAACAGAGAGCTCTCGCTCCTGGGAGAATGGGCATACGTTGCTTAGGTCTGTTACTCAGTGGAAAATGGGTCATGATAAAAGAAAAGTGGACTGCTTATCTAACAGAAGCACTTTTCATGGCACTTATGCACACACAGAAGCTGGCAGGGGGACCTTTGTGCCCTTTTACCTGGAAATTTTGTCCACAATGTCAGAATACCTGATTTCATGCTAAACATTTTTTCTTCTACCTAAATTGGGTCTTATTCTGGGGAACCCATGAGTGTATCTTTCTGCTTCATTGCCTGCATTGTCCCTGCTTTCCCCCCAAAAGTGAAAAAGTAGTTTTATATATCTATGCCAAACATACCCATATTTCTTTTCTTTTTTTTTATATGAATATATTTATTGTTTTAGTCATTTACATTGAGCTTATCCTTTTTCTCATACAGAGTATACATCTAAATCTCTATCTCCCTTTACAAGGTATTCTTGCTCGGTCCTTTTAGTTTAAATGTTCTTATATCAGTCCATATTGAGGTCTTCTTGCTTTCAAGTAGTACCGTCGTTCTTTAGTCTTCTCCTTCTAGGCCTTATTAAGTCCATTTTCTCTTTCACCTTCATATTCTTGTCACTTCCGAGCTTTTCCTGCCCTGACGATAGGGATGAGAATGTTTTAGTACATAGGATTTGATTTCCTATCACATTCATCAATCTATTTTTCTTCCCTAATCCCTCCCTCCCTCCCTTGCGTGCTCAACTTTCTAGCCAGGGGCACAAATTAAGAAGCTTCCACCGAATGTCCCGCCGTTGACCTTCTAGTGACCACTTTAAATATGGATACCATTTCTCCTTTATCCTTTTTGTTTTTGACCCCCATTGTTCATCACGATTAAGCATGGCTATAATGTCCGACTGAACATATTCAAATAAATAATTATGCCAGTTTTGCTCCGTCCATTTGGTTTTATCCTTCCAGCCAAAGGCTATTACAGCCTTGCCAGCTAGCACCATTGCTTTGAATAGATCCAGCCCTTCCTTATTGATTCCGTATTTATTTAATATGCTCCCGAACATTAAATCTAGATCTATCGTTGGTCTTATAGCAAAAAAGTTATGGATATGCTCTATTACCTTTTCCCAAAAGGGTTTAACTTCTGAGCATTCCCACCACATGTGGGAATACCATCCTTTTTTCTTTCCACAGTGCCAACAGTTAGAATTCAAACCCTGGAACATATTGGCTAATGTTGCTGGTGTTCTGTACCATTTTGTGAGGAACTTTAACTCCAGTTCTCTAAATTTATGCGTTTTGAGCTGATGTATACCTTTCTTGAGACTGTCAAATACATTATCTGCTAAGTTAGTTTCAGAGCTCCATTTTTTTTAACTAAATTTTTTATCTCCTCCTTATCCGTCGTCATTTTCCTATATATCCTTCCTACTGTCCCTTTCTTTGTTTTTATCATCCCTTTTAACAACTCCTCCATTGGTTCTCCTTCAGTCACCAATCTGTCTTCTATTGTCTTCCTAATTCTGTTATATAATCCTAAGATTAATATAGTGAAAATGTTTTGGACCTCGAAACTACTGTACTTATTCCAAACGATACCTTTAGAAATTAAAAAACAAAAACTTGATAGTTGGAACGCGAAAATAAAAGAATGGATATTCGGTAGCAAAAAAAGTAGAGTTTCAAGGCATTTCATATATGCGCATAATACAAACATGGGTTGGGGGGCCCCAGATCTGAGGAGTTATTATGAGTCATTTCAATTAAAAGCATTAATGGAAATAGGAGAGGAAAGGGAGAGGAAGTGGGTAAGAGTAGAGAATGAGGCAAATAATGGAATAGGGAATTTAGGGGTTTTTACTGGACGCAAGATCAAAGTTAACATATTAGAAACAGGACCGAGGAAAACAGCACTAATGATTTGGAGAAAATGGCAATTAAAATGGTTAAAGGGAACATCTAAACAAACCCCATTAGAGGCCTTGGATGAAAAGAATGACGATAAAGGATGGTGGAGATTACTCAGTAAAAAAGGGTATAACAAGCTACAAGATATGTTAGTTGGGCAGACACTCAAACCATTGCAAACGCTATACGATGAAATAGGTAGGAAATATTGGCTGAACATACCCATATTTCTTAACCATCTACTAGAGAGAATTCAGTGTAAAATCTTAATTTGGAAAATAGTGAGAATGTGATGAACTCACATTTTTGCCTAATAACTGGTTATCTATTTGCTTCTTCCAGCCCTTTCTGTTTTATCAACCTAGGGTACTACTATGACAAATACTTGATGGTAAAAGAATTCTGTTGTCACTTTTAAAAAGAGCAGAGTTATCTTTATAGCAAAGTAGAATCTTGTGAGTAGAAGTTTCTATATAACTGAAGAGTTGCTCTTTTCAGGAAACTTATAAATAACAGTTTCTCTCCTTGGAGGCTTTAAATCAAAATACTTGAGGTGAATGTTAGTTCTGAAACTCCAGAAAGGAAATTCTTTTGCATATGTGGTGGAGGGGAATGTTTTAGAACTCAGATTTTTCAGTATATAGTAGTATATCTCATTATGTTAGAGGTCTTGAAAGTTGATTTCCTCTTCATAACCAAGAACTTTCTGTTAATTATACTGTAATGTTGGGCAACCTAACCCAGTAATTGGTGCTTAATCTATTGGTAGAGCAGGAGCACTTTGCTACTGGAAATCTCATTCTGTCCCCAGCAAGGACTGGTTATTAAACATCGGGGACATGATGAAAATGGTAACACTGATAGCTGTTGGTGCAGATTTTGGTAGCCTCGTCTAAATTATATGTACAGAGAATATATGCGTTACTGTTCATAATTTTAATATTTTATGAATTTATTTTGACTATTTTATGGTTGTATTTAGAATGGATTAGCTATATATTTAATTTTTAAAACAATAATTATTATATGCATATGGAGATCTCTTGGTCGTAAAGCCTGCCCCATTCATTTAAGTTTCCTTCTTTGAAATAAATGGAAAACCTCCATACAAATATCTGGGGATCCTGTTCAGGGGCACTGATTTTTCTAGTCTTGTAGAACCCAGGAGATGAATGAAGCAGAGATGCTTCATTCATTGTTTGTGATTTTACTGTTTATGTTGTACTCCACTCTGAGCACCTATGGGGGAATGGGCGGAATATAAATAAACAATAATAACAGTGCTAGAGTAGCTTGAAAACAAGACTTAAAAAAAACTTTTTAAAAAGGAGGCATCTTCACCTCATAAATTTAAGCAAAGTTACACACATTGTGTTGCTGGCAGGTGGCGTGTGTGTGTGTGTGCGCGCATGTGTGTGCCTCTTCCTCTCTCTATGATGATGTACTTGCAGAGATGCAAAAAAAGCCTGACTTCATCAGCTGGGTATTACAGGCTGGAACCACTGATGGGTGCTCTCTCTTCCACAGTGCTTTCTTTCTTGGCCCTGGCACATTTTTCTTCCTTTATGCCTTCTGACCTGGCCAGAAACCAGGGAAGGAGGGTGAATGCTCTCTGGACTGGATGGGTAGGCAATGCCAGCACAGGGTTGCAACTTTCTGGAAAGTCAGGGAAATGGAAATTGGTCAGGGGAAGTCAGGGAAATTGTGATTAAAATATATTTGAGCAGTGGCTTTTTGACCTGCTACTGCAAGAGCATGATCTGTTCTTGTGGCAACTGGAATAGAGAAGTAGCAGAATACAAGTAAAATTTAATGATGCCCTTTCGCAGCTCCACCCCCCTCCCAACCAGCCTAATGTGTTGAGCTCTGTCCCTGCATGATTACCAAGGTTGCAAATGAGGGTTGTCTGCTTCTCTAAACTGCAGAAACTTCACCTCCTTTCTTGTTGCTGATCTGCTCGTTATACTTTCTGGAACCAGAAAGTGAAACTTCCCCAACTTTGGGGAAGTTCCTACTTGTTAGCATTCAGAATTTACTTGAAGTTTGTATCTTGGTATAATTTTTGGTGCAATTGCAAAACAGAAGTTGCTGCAGTTAATGTGGAAAGAAGCTGCTATTAAATCTCTTACTTTGACAAATGTTTTTGCAGTTGAGACCTGTATAGTTGTAGAATGGAACATTTCATTAAGCCTTGCATTAATACAACATGATCTATTCATTTTTCAACTTGTGGTTATATCTGAATGGTGGTCAAGGAAATTGACAAATGTTGGTCAGGGAAATGAAAAATACATTTTTAGTGGCAAGAGGCAAGGCATCTGCTTTTACATACAGCTGACTTTTTAGGAGGTTGACTTGCATTCAGAGTCATCTTTCTTTTTCCATAAACTTAAAATATCAAAGTCAAATGTGTCCATGCTGGGCTTCACCAGCATTTATCATAAATACAATAAATGTTGGGGAGACCCAGCGTGGACATATTTGACTTTGATATTTTAAGTTTGGGCTAGAGCAGTCCCAGAGACCATCTCTAGGAATGAGTTGGAGATTTTCCAGAACACATGGGGGTTTCCCAGAAAAGAGGCTTCCTGGGGACAACAGGAAAAGAAGCCTAAACCTGGGCGCACCAGGTAAGAAGGGGTGGAGAATGATGTAAAGTAGGTGAAGTCAGAGGATTAGAAAAAGTGCTTGCTCTGAAGAGCAAGGGGGTCTCTTCTCTCTTGGAGGTGGGACTGGAAGACAACAGACTGCTACTCTCCAGCCAGCAGCCGTATTTGACCATGTGGCTGGGCCTGGCTGGATGCAGGAAGCCTGAAGCAATGAGGTATCATTAGAACCTTTTTGCAACTTACTAAGCTTAGATGTGCCTGCTCTGCTTCAACATCTGGTAGGGCAAGTTTTTAAACCAGGGACAGAAGGATGCGTTTCAAGCCAACTTTTGTTTGATCTTCTTGTTGCTGATTGTGTGCTATGCTAAGATTATGCTTGTAACTTTTCACTTTTTAAAAATAAACCTTTTACTGTTTTGAAGGCTGGCAGTACAGCTCTGTACCACATAGTTCCCCAACCGCCTTAGACCATGCTACTGTAAGAGGGGAGTCCTGGGAAGGGGGGGGAAGGCATGTAGTTGATAAGGGTGCCAATCCTCCAGGGGTCTCTCAAAGAAGGAATTTGGTTTCTATGATAACCCGGTGCTGAGTTGGCAGAGGACCTCAAGGCCAGGCCTCAAAACCAGGGGGATTGGGAGTCCTGTTCCTCTCAGTCAGGAACCCCTAAATCGAGCAGGGGGTGACAGCGCACCCTAGTGGCAGGAAGAATAGCTCCCTCCAGGAGTTGGCAACCCAAGAGGGAGCTGACGGGACTGGTCTGAAGGTTGAATTGGGCCTGTTCCATCACAGAGGGAATAGTGACTTTCTACCTTGCCTGTTCTCGCAGCTGTCATCAATATACACTTTATAAATAGCTTCTGAAGTAACGCTCCTCTCTCTCTTTTTTTGTTCTTGTTTTTGCAGAGATACAGAACTAACCCATATTGCTGTAGCCTGTGCAAGTTTTCGTCGAAATTTCTTACTTCTTTCAAAAACCACTTGAACCGTTACCATGAAGATGAAGCTGACCAAGAATTACTTGTCTCGTGTCCTGAGTGCACATTTGCTTCTCACACCAAAATAGTGGGGAAACACCTTCGGATGTTCCACTCGAAGAAGAAGATACAAAACTATAACGTGAGCGGCGGCATGAGGCAGTTCCGCAGCGATGCGGTGAACTTCATCTGTCAGAGCTGTCAGTTTACAGACACATTGTACTACAACACAAAGAAACACGTGCTGGTAACCCACTTTCCAAATCTCATCAACATGTATTTTGAGGACAGGCTTGATGAAAGCGAGGAGAATTTTACAGACCACTACTGTAAAAAATGCAACGCTTTTGCTAACAGCCGGGATTCTTTAATTTATCATGTCTTGACATCTGAAGTGCACAAAGACTTGGAGAATATATTGAGGCCTGTGATTTCAGTGCAGCCTAAGAAGTCAGGACAAGCAAAGCCACTGCCGATTGTCAGTATAGCTCCCAAGCCTTGCGCAGTTGGAGCTAGTCCACCCTTAGTGCCTGCAACTGCCTCAGCAGGCTCAGCTCCTTCCACATCATGCATTCAGCTTTCACTTCCGCCGGTCAATCCGAATCAAGCTCTGGTTCAAAATCCAGTTGGACCACTGAGTGTTTCAAGTGCCTCCAGCAGCATTCAGTGTCCACCCACTCCAGCTTCAGTGGCTCAGTCATGTATTACACTTATGTCTGCTTCTAGCCCAGGAGGACAAAATAATGTTTCTCTTCAGTCTGCGGTTTCCCAGCCAGTCTTTGTTTCTCCTCGGCTTCCCGTAAAGCAGCCTGTGAGACCTGGAGTTTTCTGCCTGAACCAGCCTACTGGCACCATGAATAGGGGCGTTCCTCCAGGAGTCCTTTCATTCAATCGGCCCATCAGGCCTACTCTGCTGCCTGTTAATCAAACGGTTAGGTCTATCAGCAGTCCAGTTGTGCCTGGGGGTCTCCCTGTGACCCAGCCAGCTGGGTCTCTAAATAGACCCATTGGGGCTAACGCTGTTCCAATAAACAGACCTTGCATGCCTGGGGTCCTTGCTGCGAATAGACCCGTTGGCAATATGAATCAACCCAACGGTCCTGGGATTCTTCCAGTGACCCAGACGATCACTTCGGGGGTTCTTCAGTTTAATCATCCTGTTGCACCAGGGGTTCTTCCTGTAAACCAGTCAGTAGGACCAGGGATTCTTCAATTTAATCAGCCTGTTGTACCAGGGGTCCTGCCAGTCAATCAGTCTGTCCGACCTGGAGTTTCTCAGAACGCTACCTTGCTCACAGCTGGACCTGTACTTAGACAGTTAATTCCAACTGGGAAGCAAGTTAATGGGATCCCTACCTACACCCTTGCCCCCGTTTCAGTTACTTTGCCTGTGCCACCTGGTAGTGGGGTGACAACAGTTACGCCACCTCAAGTGCCCGTTCAGCTGATGCAGTCTGGCACAGTTAATCAGCTGTCTCAGCCTTCGGCTACTGTGCCTTCTCCTATTATTGTAACTTCTCCTACAAATACCACTGCCAAGGCTTCTCCATCTGCTTCTGAAATGAGTCTAGCTCTTAAACAGGCAAAGCAGTGGAAGACCTGCCCCGTTTGCAGTGAGCTTTTCCCATCAAATGTCTACCAGGTGCACATGCAGGTAGCTCACAAATTCAATTTGCTGCAGAAAAAGGTCACACCGGACACTGACAAAGTGGCTGCCTGTGCACCATTCCTAAGGTGGTTGAAGGATAAGACAGTGAGATGTTTTTCTTGCAAATGTTTCCTTTCTGAGACAGAGCTCATAAAACATTTGTTCACACATGGATTAGCTTGCCTGTTTTGCACCAGTACTTTCCATGACTTACAATGTCTTATAGATCACACCAGAAATGTACATAAAGGGAGGAAGAAGCTGCATGCTGATTATGATGACAAAGGATTTCAGCTGGAGAGCGATTCTGAAGGCAACCTCCTGTTTCCTCACTTTGACTACAATATAGAGTCGTCAAAAGAATTTGGCGAAAAAGAGGTGCACCTCGCAATTCTTGCTGGGGTAAATTCAAGGACACTTATTCCTCTGTACATAAGACTGCAGCCTGAGTCTGCTGAAACAGCTAAGATGAATAAGAAAGTCTCAACTTGCCCTTTTTGTTATGGAACTTTTACTAGCACCGGAGCCTATGAGAGCCATTTGAAGGAGAGGCACCACATCATGCCGACTGTGCATACTATTCTGAAGACTCCAGCTTTCAAATGCATCCACTGCTGTGGGGTGTACACTGGCAACATGACTCTAACAGCTATTGCCGTGCACTTGCTTCGCTGCCGGAGCGCTCCCAAAGACAGCAACTCGACTGTGAAAATGGAGCTAGAAATTGATGAGAAAAAAGATCAGTCACTTGTGAATGGTGAAAAGCACGATGCTGTGTCTCTTCCAACTAAGAGGAAACAATCTGATCATCTTTACGCTGTTACAGAGGAGCAGGTCAACGATGACCAACCTTTCCTGATTATCAATAGCGGTACAGCCCAAGTTCCAGTAAAGGAGGTGAATTTTGTGCCTTCCAAGCGACAAAAGACCGATAATAAGATTGAAACAAAGGGACAGCCCTCAGTGGATGATCTTCATATTTTAGCATTAAATCCAAAGCCATTCCAGCATAGCTCTAATGATGTTCAAAAACGTTTTCTTGCAGATTACTTTCAGAATAGGCCGTATCCCAGTAAAAAGGAACTTGAACTATTATCTTCTATTCTGGGTGCATGGAAAGTTGATATTGCATCCTTTTTTGGGAGAAAGAGACATGCATGTCTAAAGTCGATAAAAACTTTCAAGCCATCTGTGCTTTTGGGCTTCAGTATGTCTGAACTTAAAAATGTAAAGCACAGTTTGATCCTAAAAGGTGAATCAGAAGATCTGTAACTTAAAAAAATAATAATATAAGGCAGTCAAGATTGCATACTACTTAGTTCAACAGTTGTCTTATTTGGTTCAGTTTCTTGTGACTTATTAAAAGATTAGTATGCAGTGCCTCATTCAGTTCGGGCAATTGTTGATTGTGGCAGTAGGGGTACAGTATAGTATACCTGAGGCTTTGTACTTTTGTTTTATATATATTTTTTGTTTATGGAGTATAGTTTTCTCCACCATAGTTTTTTATACAACTGTGTCACAAATTTCCTGTTTTTTTTTTTTGCTTAGTACCTATTGTTTCTAAAAGAAAGTGTATCGTTTCGGTAAAATATCAGAACGGTTTAGATGGTGATAATAAATTACTTTCTCCTGAAATTAAGATGGATATTTCTAGCCCTGTCTTCATGTTGCCTTTCAAAGAACGATGTAGACGACAGCGGTAACAAATTTAACAACCTGTTAATCAAAAGCACTATTGGTTCCATGTAGATGGAATGGGAAAGATTAGGCAGGGCTCATCAGGTAAATCGGGAAAAAAATTGTCTTACTGGAAAATTTAATTTATTACTGCTTTTTTTGAGGGTGGGGGAATGGAATGGTTGTTCTGTTCTCTAACTGGCTGTGTTTAGTTAAAATGTCAATAGGAATTCTGGGGGGGTTGCTATAGTTTGAGCCAAAAAGCAGTATCATTTTTCCTGAAGTTTTGAATTTTGTTTTCCAAGTATTACTTTGATGTAAGCAGAGGTGGAATTCTAGCAGGAGCTCCTTTGCATATTAGGCCACACCCTTGATGTAACCAATCCTCCAAGAGCTTACAAGGCTCTTTTTTGTAAGCTCTTGGAGGATTGGATATATCAGGGGGTGTGGCCTAATATGCAAAGGAGCTTCTGCTAGAATTCCACTTCTGGGTATAAGTAAGCAGTTACCAAATCCTTAGCAGGCTGCAGTGCCTAAATAGAGATCCCCTAATCTGGTGTTATCTCTCCGACAAGGCATTCTCTGCTGTATTGAATGCCATTCCTGGAAGAAACTGGTGTGTGACTGCTAGTCCCTAGCTGTCCTGTTGTCAATATGCTGGCAAATATTTCAGGGCTAAATTTGTAATAACTGCTTAACACTTCTCATGGCTAGGCTATTGGTATTTGGAAAAAGAAATAAAAATCAACTTCAACTGTCCCAATATGGGAGCATTTTTCATTGGCCATCCTGCCTGGTATGTAACATCTGCAGTGTGATTAGGATGATGTGGGAAGTGCCTGAGAAAATATGTGAGTGCCACCCAACGTTTTTCTTATCAAAATGCAGTTGCGCAACTTTGAGCATAGCTAAATCTGTTTTAATTTGCCATGACATTTGAAATGAATGGTGAATGAAAGCTATTCTTGTCACTACAGCAGCTAAATTATTATTGGATGCATCACCCTGCCCCATGATAGCTTCATCTTAGACAAGAGACTGGATCAATAGCATGTGCATTCCTTTACAAAACAAAACTGGTGAAATATGTAACTTTTGTTACTGCTGTTTTGACTTTAAATTTATTTTATTTGGGGGGCAGTTTGTTTTTGGCATTTTTTGGAATCCGAGAAGACTATTGCTAAAACTACTATAAGATCAGTAACATTAATTCAGCGTGATGGACAGACTGTTACACTACCATAGAATCAGCAATGAGGAAAATAATGTATTTGATGTGCTGACTTTAATGTTGCTTTCTAGTAACCTAACAAATCTCTTCTGCAGCAAGGGATATTATTTTATTTCGGTAAAACTGCATGTAAATAACTCTGTACATATGAAGCAGTTACATTACAAGCTGTTACATTTCTATAAATGTCAGAAAATTTTAAGAGAGATTTTGGTTTGGTTTCTGTTCTTTCATGCAGCCTTGTCTGTCTGTGAAAAGGAAGAGGACCTAATTAGGGGACCTGTAATCCATCTGTCTGGGGGGCAGCTGTGTTTAGACTGGTCACATCCTCTGTATCAGCATTGATGGAGATTATGGAGAGGAGGTAAAATGGGGGATACTTGAATGTTACCAGGAGGGAGAGGTCTGATTAGTACTACTGCTTGCCCACATATGCAACAATGGTCATAGGATGCAGGGTACTTTTCTTTCCTACCCTTCTTCCTTGCAGGAGCATTAAAATAATGGTTATGATAACAAGCTGCTTAGTGTTCATTAAAACAGTTTAGAAAAATAAAAGTCAACGTTTGCGCCTGTTTTAGTCTAAATGTTGAAAGTAGGTACAGAACAAAAATGGTTGCATGTAGCAGAATCTTCAAGCAGAAACATTTGTTGTTCTTAAACTCAGGATTGAACAAAATGCAAATTATTTGATCAGTTGAGACGGACTTCTCTGTGGTTGGGCCAAGACTGTGAGCATATCACAATTTTTTTTTAAATGTGAAATGGCAGAGTACTCATCCTGGGGCAATGTTCAAGAAACTAGATGGATCATACATTCCGTAGGCTAGCTTGTAGAGTCTCTTGCAGCCATAAACACATATACATACTACAACAAAAAAATCCTCTGCAGACAACTGAGGCCACAGACCCTTTTTTACTCCAATAGCTATGACCTACTAAAATAGATGTGAATACAAATTGTGCTACAGGAAAGATTTTGTGCTCTTCACTGCTTTTTCTTTTACAGCAAGAAAACACAGCTGTAAGTGGCTGTACTTTATGGATTTCTTAAATCTAGTTCTAAACCTAGCTCTTAGCTTTCAAATCAAATCAATCTACATAATTAGACCAAATATGGAGAGGTTTGTGCTCCCTTACAAATTCAGAAAAACCCTATGTTTGCAGGGGAGGGGATGGGAAAGAAAATTCCCCATCTGATAATTTGACATTAATTGGGTGGGAGCAGATGACACATCAAGAAAGAGACGGAAGAATTGAGTTGGAAGCAGTTGGGGGACACATGACTAAATACTGTGGAGTGGGTAAATGTGGAGAAAAGTGTGTTACAGGGCAGGAACAAAAATACTTGCCCTGATAGAGCAAAAGGCATGCAGTGGGATGTGGGCAGCAAATGTGCAATTGGGACTTTTTTTTAGTTGAGAGTATGAGATAGAGGATGGAAGTAAGGAAGAAGAGCACCTAGGGTGAGGGAAAGAATAAGACTGTACTAGGACAATTCCAGGGGGAGACTGTATGAGAAGTAAATAAAAGACCTCAAATAGTGTCCCCTCCATCCTTGTATATCCTGTTAGTTTTTTTCTAATGTGATGACGACAGTATCCTAAAAGGGAAAATGGCAGGGTCACTTCTCTGTGCATTCTGCCAAAATGTATAAGCAGACTGGAAGTTCATCCAAGGACCTGTCTAAATGGATAGTGAAGTGCCATGCATTGGGAGAGAAGATTTTGTATGTGGCAGGGACAATCCAACAACAAAGAACTGGCATACATTTAGAGAAGTGATGAGGGCACTGGAATACTTCAGAGACAATTTTAGGCTGCTAGGATGGTTTGTGTTCTCTAATGCTGTAACTGTTCTTACACACATTTTTCTTTCAACAAGCTGGTGATACAGTCAGGCAGCAGTGAAGGTGCTGATTTGTATAATCCCATTAAATATACTTTGAGTATTGTAGTTGTACCAAAAAACTCAGAATAATCCAGTTGCATAAAATATGCATTTTTGCCTTGTATCCTAGTATTAATTTCCAAAGGTGGAAGGGGAATGAATTTGTCAGGTGTGTGAAATTCACCTTCTGCTTGCAGGTCTTCCACTTTGCTCCATATCTTGTTTATGAGGGTCTGTTGACTCTTCCCTCTCCCCTCCCCCAATCAAACGGGCTTGGGTAGGGCAAGGGGACACATATTCCATCCCAGATCTGATTCATGTTTCTAATACATGAATTTGCTCCAACCTTTTCATGTGTAGGTTGGAGCAAATTCATGTATTAGAAAGTCCTCATGGCTGTCACAAGGATTTTAGATTACACACTACAAATGGTGTGCTTCCTGGGTGCACACAGGTTTACTTTTGATTGGGAGGAATACACATGGACAGTGGGCTTGTGGCTTTTCACTGTGGTGTTTTACAGCTTGGAAAAGTGCCAAATTTTAGATCTCACCACCTTTTAAACTGTTGGCTGAGTTTGCCTAATTCTCATGTTAGCTAAATACACTGAGCTAATGCATTTTATTTTCAGATCGTGTATTTTCAGACACGAATCAAGTACCTAATTTCTGAGAATGGTTTTCCAGTAGAAGTTAATAGTGCCTAAATTTTAATATGCTTGCTCCTCAAATACCAAATTGGATTTCTTTTCTTTTTGATGGCAGTATGGCATTTCTAACTCTGGATGCCCAGGCTGGTCAGAATATTGAGTCCTGGTTAGTATGTAGATGGGAGACAACCTAGGAAGTCTGCAGTTGCTATGGAGAGACAGCTAATGACAAAACACCTCTGAATGTCTCTTGCCTTGAAAACCCTTAAGTCAACCATAGCTTAACAATGACAAAACCCCAAACCATATTTGTGACTGTTCTAGCCATACACTGGCTGGCTATGGTTATAACAAATATTTTGTTTTCTGTTTGGTAAAAATGCTAACATCCAACTAAATTGTGATCATTTTGGTTCTAGAACAGCTGCTGTGCATCAGCTTTAACATTCTGCTGTTGACATCTAACCTGGGTGTAAAAAGATGAAAAGTTAGGCAAAGTATCTTTTCCCATTTGATTAACTGTATTCCTTCCCAATCTCTTTTGTCTTACCCCTAAAAAAGTTTGCTTGTCTGCAGAAATGGTGAGAAACTGCACATGAGCCTGCTTTAGGTTTTTGCATATGGTGTGATGAGATGAATTGTCATACCATGTTAGATTTAGTCACATTACTAGATGCAGCATGACTTTCTGTGGTAGAATCCAGGACTTACATTCCCCCCTTTGCAGTATCCCAAGTTTCACTTTGCAGAAGCAAACTGTCTCGCTAACCAAAGTATTTTGCTCTTATAGCATCAGACATTGACAACCTGTAAAATGTTAGAACCTGTTTGAGTTTCCTTAATGTTTTGTTAATGAAATATCCAGGAGGAGCTAAATGTAAAAAGTACAAATACAGACTTTCAACAAGAGCTTTACCTATTTTTGCAAAAGCTCAATTAGCTGAGCAATCCATTTGCTAAAAAGGTATTTGTACATACTGTAGGTACTACATTAGAGGTGCTTTCATATGTAAGAATCGGCTAGAAGAGTGTCTGCCATTAAAGGCATCTTATTTTAAAAGTTCCCCTTTAAAATTTAGATTAATATTATTCAGCTCCAAAATCCCTTTAACCAGGTGTCATATATTAAAAGGAAAATGAAGAAACTGAACAGTGGTATTGCTTGTTTACTACCAACTTTCCCCTCCCCATGTTTAATAATTTCAAAAGTTTCTTAGTCACTGCAAGATATGACTTAAATGTTTTTCTTGGAAGGTCTTCTTCCTTGATGCTAGATAATTCCTATAAGTTCTATTTCTTTCAGTAGGGGACGCCACCAGATACTTCCATACATCACTGGGTTACTATACCACATCCTCCTGCCCAGTTAAAACATTCCTAATCTGCAGTAAAGGAAAGAGGACGCCTGAGACCTCAGTGAACACAACCTAAAAAGCCCTGACCCACCTCATTCATAAGCCTCTTTATTTTCCAATGAGTCACAGTTAGGCTTTAGCATTGTCACTGTCACATAAGGCAAGACCTTTAACAGTGAAAGTATGTCTCCCTGTAGCCCCCTCAGTGTAACTTGTACTGTGTGGTGCAAATCCACCTAAAAATCGTTTGTGACATTGAAAGACATGGAGCTGGTTGTACTTGTCTGGCTGAGGGAGCTATAAGGACACAGCTGTTGACCTTTAGAACCTTAGCTCACACTACATTCCGTGAAAGTACACTAAGTTCCCTGCTAGCTCTGGGATCAGGATCAGTCCTTAGCAGCCGCTGCTTCCCAACTCTTTGTGGATGGTGACATTACTGACCACCCTATATACACAGCATCTATCAGATGAAGTTCCTCAAGGGGCCAGAGGGGGGGAAAGGCATGCTGGGGGACACCACCTGCCCCACAGCAAGGGTTGCAGGTTCATGACTTCCAGCCAGATGTCTTGTTCAGTCGCATAGTTGAGTCCGACTCTTTGCGACCCCATGGACAAAGTCACGCCAGGCCCTCCTGTCTTCCACCATCCTCCAAAGTCTGCTCAAATTTGTGTTTGTTACATCAATAACACTGTCCAGCCATCTCATCTTTTGCCATCCCCTTCTTCTTTTGCCTTCTGTCTTTCCTAGCATCAGGATCTTCTCCAGAGAGTACTCTCTTCTCATTTGGTGGCCACAGTATTTGAGCTTCAACTTCAGCATCTGACCTTCCAGTGAACAGTCTGGATTGATTTCCCTTAGGACTGACTGATTTGATCTTCTTGCAGTCCAAGGGACTCTCAAGAGTCTTCTCCAGAACCACATCTCAAAAGCATCTATTGTTCTGCGGTCAGCCAGCCTTATGGTTCAGCTCTCACAGTCATACATTACTACTGGGAATACCATTGCTTTGACTATACGGACTTTTGTTGGCAGGGTGATGTCTCTGCTTTTTATTATACTGCCAGGTTCGCCATAGCTGTCCTCCCAAGGAGCAAACGTCTTTTAATTTCATGGCTACAGTCACCATCTGCAGTGATCTTGGATCCCAGGAATGTGAAGTCTGTCACTACTTCCATGTCTTCCCCTTCTATTTGCCAAGGTGTGATGGGGCCAGATGTCATGATCTTAGTTTTTTTGATGCTGAGTTTCAAGCCTACTTTTGTGCTCTCCTCTTTCACCCTCAACAAGAGGTTCTTTAGGTCCTCCTCACTTTCTGCCATTAGAGTAGTGTCATCTGCATATCTGAGGTTGTTGATGTTTTTCCCGGCAATCTCAATTCCCACTTGTTTCATCCAGGCCAGCATTCCGCATGATGTACTCTGCATATAAATTAAATTAGCAGGGTGACTATATACATCCTTGTCGAACTCCTATTCTAAACTAACCAGCTGTTCCATTTCCCGTTCTGACAGATGCTTCTTGACCCTTATACAGGTTTCTCAGGAGACATGTGAGGTGGTCTGGTACTTCCATCTCTTTAAGGACTTGCCACAGTTTGTTGTGAGCCACAAAATCGAAGGCTTTAGCATTGTCAATGAAGCGGAACTAGATGTTTTTCTGATACTCCCGTGCTTTCTCCATAATCCATCAGATGTTGGCAATTTGATCTCTAGTTCCTCTACCTCTCCGAAACCCAGCTTGAACTTCTGATAGTTCCCGATTGACATACTGCTGAAGCCTAGCTTGTAGGATCTTTAACATGACCTTGCTGGCATGTGAAATGAGTGCAATGGTGCAATAGTTTGAACATTCCTTGGCATTACCCTTTTTTGAGATTAGAATATAAACTGATCTTTTCCAATCCTGTGGCCACTGTTGTGTTTTCCAATTTGTTGACATAATGTGTGCATCATTTTAACAGCATCATCTTTTAGTACTCTGAATAGCTCAACTGGAATACCACCATCTCCACCTGCTTTGTTGTTAGTAATGCTTTCTAAAGCCCATTTGACTTCACACTCCAGGATGTCTGGCTCAAGATCATTGATTTCACTGTCATGGTTGTCCAGGACATTGAGAGCCTTCTTATATAATGCTTCTGTGTATTCTTGCCACCTCTTCCTGATCTCTTCTGCTTCTGTTAGGTCCCTACCATTTTTGTCCTTTATCATGACCATCTTTGCAGGAAACGTTCCTTTGATTTCTCCAATTTTCTTGAATAGATCTCTTGTCCTTCCCATTCTATTATTTTCTTCTATTGCTTTGCATTGTCCCTTCAGGAAGGCCTCCTTATCTCTCCTTGCTGTTCTCTGGAAACCTGCATTCAGTTGGGTGAATCTTTGATTTCTCCAATTTTCTTGAATAGATCTCTTGTCCTTCCCATTCTATTATTTTCTTCTATTGCTTTGCATTGTCCCTTCAGGAAGGCCTCCTTATCTCTCCTTGCTGTTCTTTGGAAACCTGCATTCAGTTGGGTGAATCTTTCCTTTTCACTTTCCTTCTTTCCTCAGCTATTTGTAAAGCCTCATCAGACAGCCACTTTGCTTTCTTGCATTTCTTTTTCTTTGGGATGGTGCTGATTGCTGCCTTCTATACAATGTCACGAACCTCCATCCATAGTTCTTCAGGCACTCTATCAACTCTAGTTCCTTAAACCTATTCTTCACCTCCACTGTATATTCATAAGG
The DNA here is from genome assembly GCF_032191835.1 of Heteronotia binoei. Classification (NCBI taxonomy): domain Eukaryota; kingdom Metazoa; phylum Chordata; class Lepidosauria; order Squamata; family Gekkonidae; genus Heteronotia; species Heteronotia binoei. The sequence goes on from NC_083229.1 coordinate 102,861,279, forward strand.
GATGTGATCAAGGTCAAACCTGAATGGCCTAATGGCTTCCCCAATTTTCTTCAGTTTAAGCCTGAATTTTGCGATGAGTAGCTCATGATCTGAGCCGCAGTTAGCTCCAGGTCTTGTTTTTGCTGACTCTAAGGAGCTTCTCCAGCTTTAACTGCAGAGTATGTACTCAATCTGATTTCTGTGTTGCCCATCAAGTGATGTTCACGTGTAGAGTCACCTTTTAGGTTGCTGGAAGAGGGTGTTCGCTATGATCAGCTTGTTCTCTTGACAAAACTCTATTAGCCTTTGCCCGGCTTCATTTTGTTCTCCAAGGCCAAACTTGTCAGTTGTTCCGGTCACCTTTTGACTTCCTACTTTGGCATTCCAGTCCCCTATGATGAGGAGGACATCTTTTTTTGGTGTTAATTCTAGAAGGTGTTGTAAATCTTCATAGAACTGGTCCTCTTCAGCCTCTTCTGCATCAGTGTTTGGGGCATAGACTTGGATTACTGTGATATTGAATGGTTTGCCTTGGATATGGACCGAGATCATTCTGTCATTTTTGAGATTGTATCTCATTACTGCCTTCCTCACTCTCTTGTTAACTATAAAGGCCACACCATTTGTTCTACGGGACTCTTGGCCACAATAATAGATGTAGTGATCCTCTGAGTTAAATTCACCCATTCCTGTCCATTTTAGTTCACTGATTCCCAAGATGTCGATGTTCAGTCTTGCCATCTCTTGTTTGACCACATCTAGCTTACCTTGATTCATAGATCTTACATTCCATGTTCCAATGCAGTATTGTTCTTTGCAGCATCGGACTGTTCTTTCACCATCAGACACATCCACAGCCGAGTGTCCTTTTGGCTTTGGCTCAGCCGCTTCACACTTTCTGTGGTTACTTGAACGCTCTTCCCCAGTAGCATATTGGGCACCTTCTGACCTGAGGGGCTCATCTTCCAGTGCCATATCTTTTAGCCTTTTGTTTCTGTTCATGGGGTTTTCTTGGCAAGGATACTGGAGTGGTTTGCCATTTTCTTCTCCAGTGGATCACATTTAGTCTGGGTTCTTAGCTGTGGCCTGTCCATCTTGGGTGGTCCTGCAAGGCATAGCCCACAGCCTAATTGAACCACGCAAGCCCTCTGGCCACGACAAGGCAGCAATCCATGAGAGGGCTTGAGTCATCCTCTAATAGAGATAATGATGGCTGTCGCATAGAGTGAATTACAGGGGGCAGACCCATCTTGATTCAAGAGACCAGATGGCTTGGAGTCAGCAACACCCTCCAGCAAATAAAACCAAGAAAAATTTAAAAGAACAGGAACTCATAAAACCTGAGAGAAAAAGAAAATAGAACTCTTGTTACAAACTTTGAAAGAACAGTGAGGAAAAGGAGTGGAACATATAATGCACAGCAGATCAGGACCCAAGAAAAAGCATCGAGTCGTCAACAGTGCCAAATTCTGAAGAAAAATTATTTTACCCCCACTTCCCAATGTCAGCAGCTTTTGAGACATATTTTATAGTTTCAAGGTTGGAAATAAAGGTATACAAATACAAGGAATCTGACATATAAAGTCTTCATTCAATTTTACATTACAAGACCTTTGGTCATTTTTGCATTATATAAAGAAGTTTTAGGGTATTCATCAAAGGGGACCTGAGACCAGTCACAGCAGTTAGCATATAATGCTGTTTTCTTTTGCAGCAGTTGAAGGATACTTTCATTCTTCCCTGTTCAAATACAGTGTATTTCTCCTCAAGATGTTGAACAGATTCCAGACCTATTCATTAAGGACATGAATACATAGTTTTGGTCCTATTGCACTTAAATAACCACAAAACATTTTATTTTTAAGAAATCCTGTCATATGTGGATTCATAATAGCAGCAAAATCCAAAACAAAATCCAGAATTTACATTTGATCTTACCTTTGTTCTTTCTACTAAAATTATTTCAAACTGCAGATGGATCTGTACTTTTCATGACTCGTAATTCCCAAGTTAAAAAGTATATTGTTTGTTCGACAATTTGTTGCCTATAGGCCAATCCAACCCCTACCTTCAGATTGCAAGGGAGAACAGTATGTAAAAAAAGATTCTGTTGCTTACACGTCTCCTTGCTCTCCCTTCCTTGCAAGGATCCACTTTTCTCCCCCTTAAAATGATACAAGGGAGTAGGTGTCTGGCAGCAGTAGGATATTCAAGGAAAATGATAACTCAAACTTTTCCTTCCTTGCCTTAGTATTACATGCACAGGGGTTCAAAGGTTAGTTTTCCCAGCAGGACACAGGTGGGCTTAACTCCTTTGTCTTTCCTCAAAAGTGACTTACTGGTTAAGCTAGTTGCTCATCAGGAGTATATAGGTTAGATTTTGGGTAACAATGGAAAAACCATGTATTTCATACAAAACAAAGCGGAAATACTTCTGTGGCACACAGAATGCTAGCAGGCCATCACTGTCAAAGACACACACCCTAGTAGCATGTGGTTTGTCATTGATAACACTTATTTTTAGAGCATGACTGTCCGTTAAATCACATATACTGTGTTTCAGGCATGGAGGGAAAGTAGTCTTCAGTCTTGAAGAGATCAGGAGGTTCATAAAGGCTTTGCTTCGGCCTTAAAGATGATTTCTGCAATCAGAAATCCGTATATTAAAATACTTTCTCACAACCAAACAAGGTAGCAAGTATAGATTTTAACACCTATAATTGTTCACCAACTCTAAAAGGAAACAATGTTTTTTAAAACTTATATGCCTTCATCCTATCTACAGCTTGAGAACACCTATTTTGTTACACGAGAAAACCAGACAATTGGAAGACTGCATAAAATATTGGAGGCAGGAGCGTTTCAATGTTTATCAGTGCTTAATCAAGTATATAAAACCTCACCCTTGAAACACAAGTTATCTAGATGGGACATGACAATGAGTTGATAAGCATCGAACTGAAGCCCTGCATTTCTAAAGCAGCAATTTTCTCATTCTTTCTCTATAGATGCATGGCAAAGGTGCTATGACTTTCTGCTGCAGGAAGGGACAAAATGCCATGCAAGCAGGTACATAAGGCAGGACCTTCAAAGGAGGGATACTTCGGCAAAACACCTCTTGAACAGCATGCAATGCAGGAACTGCATGTTAAAAGCAGTCAATATGACTTCTGGTACTGGCCTACAGTTATAGGGATTTTGCAATGTACATTTCTACATGATACAAGATTACACAGGAAAGTTAAGTCCTAATCAGCTTATTAAGAATTCCCCTGGACTAGGTCTGTCCTTTCTGAGATTATTTTTTAGCAATTCACAAAGTTTTGTTCTCTCTAATAAAAATGGAAACAGTACTTAGTTATGTTCCACAGAGTGTTCATGGGAATTAAACAATAATTTCCAACATAAATTTTCCTTCCTATGAGTGCAAGGGAAAGGAGCTACCCCTGAGCAGTCAGAATCCAAGAAGGCCATATGCATTGAATGTTTCAGACTCATCTCTTTTTAATAAAAGTACAGGGTTGTGTACTACTGGGCCCATCCAGGCATATCAACACAAAATGAGAGATTTTACTTTCCACACTTGCTATTTTAAACAGTATTTGCATGGAATTGATGACCTTTAACTGGTTCCAAAAGACTGACCGCTAAGCTTACAAAAGCTCCAGGTTTAATTGTGTTTCTACGCACATTCTAATGAACCAAGTATTTTCATACCTGATAAAGAAGACTTACATTAAGAAAGGATGGCACATTGATTGTGTGTAAAAGTTTTTTGAAAGTATTTGGAAAAGTTCCAAGGTCTGCTTCTGCCTTTGTGATGTGTTCCTCTATTCCAGCCACATTGTTTCCAACCATTTTTACAAAAGCCTGGTTAAAAAAATGAAACCAAACAAGTTGACAATACCAGTGAACATGTCTAAGCACAAAAGAGCCCTGAAAACTTTTTCTAGCCGGAATTGCTATGTGCTGTTTATATAGCAAGTGCATATTAATTGTTTTTGGAAAGACTTAAGTGTGCATTTGCATTAAATACAAGGGACACAATCCAGTTTAGGCTCAATTCAGATATCCCAAATAAGTCTGTTTGATAGTGATAGGGCAGAATCTAGATTCTTGCATACCGAAATCAACCAACTCCAATTAGTTATGACATCTAAATATGGACACTTTTATCAACTGTTAAGTTTCTTTGCTAGAATTTTTTTTTTTTTTTTTTGTGAATACTTATTTTTATTAATCCCTCCTTACCATACAGATCTATTACAAGTAATATAAACAAGTACATAAACAAGTAACAGATAAATTTATACACACAAATTCTGGACTAGACAAACTACCCACGAGGTATCTTACCTCTACCATCTAAAAAGTTCGAAAGGGGTGAAGCAGTGGTACAACCAATGTCAGCTATTGTTTTCCAAATCGAGACAATACATAAACTATAACATGAAATTTACCAATGTTATTGTTGCCTTTTAATTATTTTCTAACCATACATAAACCTTTTTCCATCTTCCCATTGCTTTTTCTTTTGTATTTCCCTTAATTATATTTGCTAATATATCCATTTCGATTATATTTAGGATTTTTTGGGTTATTTCTTCTCTATCTGGTATATGTTTCAATTTCCAGTACTGGGCAAATAAAATTCTAGCAGCCGTAATTATATATATTGTAATTAATTCATCCTCTCTTGGTACCACATCTTTGACTAGTGAGAGTAACAAATTCTGGTTTGAGCGGAAAATTGACCATCAATATCTCGGTTAAAATTTTATGAATTTCTTTCCAGTATTTTTTCGATATCTTGCAGGACCACCATAAATGAAAATATGTTCCTGCTGTTTGTTCACATTTCCAGCAAATAGGAGAAATTGCTTTGTTAATTTTATTAAGTAAGATCGGGGTGATATGCCATCTATAAAAAAGCTTTATAAAATTTTCCCGTAGATTGACTGGTTTTATAATCTTAAAATTGTTTTTCCATAACATTTCCCATTGTTCAAGCGAGATGCTGTGCTCAAAATTTTTAGCCCATTGTATCATGACGTGCTTAACCGTCTCATCCTCAAGTTTTATGCGTAGGAAATAGTTATATACTTTCTTGATCATTTTGCCAGTTCTGACTGTTATTATTGTGTCAAAATCGAAATTTGATTTTGTGAATCCCTTGTGTTTATCCAAATTAAACTTGGCCGCGATTTGAATCATCGTCCACCAGTCTATTGTATACCCACTAACCTCCATATCCTGCTTTTTTTTCATACTATCTTTTTCGTCTAAGATTTCAGTATATCTTAGTGTTTTCTCCGGAGACCATAATTGTGGATGCATTATGGCCTCCACCGGGGATAGCCACCTTGGAGTCTTGTCATAAATTTTCTTTCTTATCTTATACCATACTTTTAATAATCCTTTTCGCACTAAATGTCTTTGAAAATACGTTTGTGGCTTTTGGACATACCATAAATTATTATGCCAGCCCGCTTGTAAATCGACACCCTCGATTGTTAGCAAACGAGTGTCTTCTAGCATAATCCATTCCTGCAACCATACTGTTGCACAAGCCATGTAGTAAATTTCAAAATCCGGAAGGCCAAGACCTCCGTTTTCTTTAACGTCTGTTAAATTTTTCCAACTAATTCGGGGTTTTTTCCCCTGCCATATAAACATTTTAGATAGATGATTCAGCCTAGCAAAAAAATTATCTTTTACGGCGAAATTGGCCGTTTGAAACAAAAATAAAACCTTGGGGAGAATTATCATTTTTAATAAGGCCACACGTCCCATAAATGATATTTTCAGGCTTACCCATTTTTGAAAAAGAGTAGCTATTTCTTTCAATAGTGGTTCAAAATTGTCTTCATAAATTGTACTGCATTTTGCCGAAACTGTTAAGCCCAGATATCTTATCTTTCTCACTCTCTGAAAACCTGACCTCTTTTCCAACTCTGTGATATCTTGCTCAGACATATTTTTGGCTAAAAATTTTGATTTATTTATATTAATCTTTAAGCCTGCGACGCGGCCGTATTCTACTAGATGATTTAAAACCTGCTCCATCGACTCCTCCGGGTTTTGCAAGACAAATAACATGTCGTCGGCATAACTTAATACTTTATAATTTTCCTTTCTGATTTTTATGCCTTCGACACGATTATCTTGCCTGACAGTTTGAATTAATATTTCCAAAGTAAAAATAAACAGCAAGGGGGACAAGGGACAGCCTTGCCTAGTTCCTTTAGTTAAGGAAATTTTATCCGTCAGGTCTCCATTAATTATAATCTTTGCATATTGGTTGTCATAAATAGTGCGGATATTTTTCACGAATTTATCTCCAAAATTAGATTGCTCTAATAACTGCAACATAAAACTCCAATCCGCGTTATCGAATGCTTTTTCCGCGTCGAGAAACAAAAAGACTAACTTTTTATCACTATTCATCTCGGCGTATTCCAAAAAATTAAAAAGCATTCTGGTGTTTGTCCGTAAGTGTCTTCCTGGTAAAAACCCTGTTTGGTCAGGATGTATAACATCTTTTATGGTTAGTTTCATTCTATTTGCGAGAATTGTGGCATATATTTTATAATCTATGTTTAATAAAGATATCGGGCGGTAGTTTGAAATTTCCTCGGTCTCTTTACCTGGCTTTGGAATGAGAACCACATTACTATAACGCCATGAATCAGGAATAACGGCGTTATTCCAAATCTCTTCTAATAAGTCCTTGAATGAATTCATTAAAATTTCCTTAAAAATTATGTAATATTCTGGCAGTATACCGTCAGGACCAGCTGCCTTATTACTTTTAATTTTACTCCAGGCTTCTACAACCTCAGCCATAGTTATTGGATCCGACAATGACGCACTCTGTTCGGCTGTTAACTTTATCCTATTTTTATTATATATATAGTCTCTTTGTTCTTCCTCGTTTCTCACCTCCTTACTATATAGTTTTTTAAAAAACTCTTGAGCTATATCTTTCATTTCCTGTAATTTAGAAGTATTCCGACCATTTTTATCTCGTAGTGTTTTAATCACTCTCTTCTCTCTTTCCTTCCTTACCCTATAGGCTAACCACTTGCCCGGTTTATTAGCATTATCGAAAAAATATGCTTTAGAAAACGCTATCTTTGCCTCCATCTGTTCTAAGTATAATAATTGTACCTTATGCTGTAAGTTTCTTATCTCCGATCTAAGTTCCTTCAAAGAAGGATTTGCCTTTAATGTTGTTTCTTTAGTCTTAATTAAGTCTGTCCATTTTGATACGTTGCACTTCTCCTGACGCCGTTGTTTTGCAGTATAACTAATCACCAACCCTCTGAAATACGCTTTACTAGCTTCCCAAGTGTTTAACATCGAGATGTCTTTCTGTGTGTTTAATTTAAAAAAAAACTTCAATTCTTCCCCTATATACCGAATAAAATTCTTATCCTTCAACAGATTTGGACTCATTCTCCAACCAATACGCCTTCTTTCCACATTCAACGCTAACATAATGGGGGAATGATCGGCTATTGTTGAGGGGAGAATCTCAGTATCTAATACCAATTTCATTAATCCAATAGAAATCCAAATTGAATCAATCCTGGACCACGATCCGTGTCTACTTGAGAAGAACGTGTAATCTCTTTTCTTGGGGTTAATAGTGCGCCAGACATCAACCAAGGCATACTCATCCGCTAATCTTAAAAAATTATTTGGTAGAATATTACTTTTACTTTTCTTAAATTGGTTATTATCATTCTTAGGGCTTCGGTCTAATTCTGGATTCTCGACAGCGTTAAAGTCGCCTATGATGCAGATGTTCTCATATTGAGCCTTATTTACTTTACTATATAGTTCTTTGAAAAACGGTTTTTGATTTTCATTAGGTGCATACAAATTTACCAATAAAAATTTATTAGAATCCTTTATTATTTCAATAGCTTGCATTCTGGCTTCCTTGCCCTCAAAAATTAATTCCGCTTGAAGAGTACCTTTAATATAAGTCACCAACCCTCTCTTTCTCTTATCTTCTTCCGAGGTGATTATAGCTTTACCGAGTTTTTTATTATGTAAAAGCAATTCGTCTTTTTTCCGAATATGTGTTTCTTGCACACAAACAATATCTGCTTTAAGTTTTATTAATTGTAAAAATGTGCGTTTCCTTTTTCTGGGCGAATTCAAACCATTTACATTAATCGAGACAATCTTTAGGCTTTGTGCCATACTATATTCTTAGTTGGTCTCTACGGATTTTTTTTCTTTCTCGACGACCTAGTCTCCCTTTTTAAATCTTCTGCCTGCGAAACCTCGCCCTCTTCACCTTCCTCTAAATCAAAAAATTGATGTTCTTTTTGAGAATCTATGGTGACTGACTGGTCCTCTACCTGATCTCCCCTCAACTTCTCTTTTTGCCAGTTTAAACTGTACTTTTTAAGAAACTCATCCAGTTTGGCTGGGGAGTCTATCCTAATTCTGTTATTGAGATACGTGAATATCATACCCTCTGGAATCAACCACCTGTACTGAATTCCTTTTCTCTGCAGACTCAATGCCAGATGCTTATATTCTCTTCTCTTCGCTCTAATCTGCCAAGGAATGTCCTTCATAACCCTAATCTTAATTCCTTTGATGGTTAACTGCTGGTCTCTAGCTTCTCGCCAAACTTTTTCTTTTACCATCCTACGAACAAATCTCACATGGACCTCTCTATTGAGACCATTCCTTCTCGCATGTGTGGTATTTATTCGGTAAACCCAGTCTATTTCTCTCTCGGCTTCAGTCTGTTCTATTGACAAAAGATCCGCCAAAGCCTCCGCCAATACAACTACCAAATTTTCATTTTTTTCCTCAGGGATGTTTAAAAACCTTAACACATATTCAGCTTGACCCATTTCCAATTGCGTAGTTTTTGTCTCTAGTTTGTCTTGGTTTCCTTCAAGTTCCTCTATTTTACCTTCTAGTAATTTAAATTTATCATCAATAGATTTTGTTACTCTGATTACTTCGGTTATGTCTTTCCTGGTTTCCCCGAATTTATCGTCAAGACTCTCCATTTTAGTCATCATTCCCTCCATCTGTTTTGTCAGAGAATCCTTCAATTGATTTAGGGCTTCTGAAAAATTAACTTGAATGTCTTTTAATGCATCCTGCGATAGAGCTGCTCCCACCGCCTTAGGTTGGCCTGGTGAAAATTTTACCTTCCCTGCCTGAGACATTCTCTTCAATTTAATAAACAATTTTTCTTATACACCTATTGCTTACTTCTATGTTCTCCAAGCAATATTAAAGAGCTCTCTATAATTGTAATAACTCTTATTATCTCATCCTATCTTGCCTTCCCAACAGGTCTCAAATCTGGAGACACAATAACCTCAAATCTCCTAACAGTTGGCAGTTCCCTACAGACCATATAGAGTTCCTTTCCCTTCTCCCCTCGTCCCGATTAGCTACTATTCACTGTTTTGGATGACAGTTCAAACCTATTAAATCAGTACATACTAGTTCACCTTGAAATCAAAACAAAACAACAACTCCAGTTAAAGCTGCCGGCAATCCCCAGCGTCCACTTTTACCAGAGTCCTCTAGGGGCTACTGTAGTCCTTCCGACCCTTCGCATAGACCTTCAGCTGGTCAGAGACTTCTTACTCATTCAGCGTCTATGAGAAGACAGATCTTTTCCAACAACCCAGCAGTTAAAAGTTAGTAATTTGTTGTCTTCGCCTCCGTTTTTCCGGGTGCAAACTTTTTAATCGCCCCGACGTCCTGACGCGGCACGCACAGCGTGTAGCGTGCGACGTGCAACGCCGCCGTCCAGCCCGCTTCAGTTAACTCCTTGACGTCCGCTGTTCTCGCCTCTTCTGGGGGACCCGGAATTAACAGTATCTCTCCCCTCAAGCTCCCAGCAAAAAACTTTGGCTCCTCGTCCCTCGGCTCTCCGAAAGTCGTCTCCGAAATCAGCTGTTTTACTGTTCCAGCAAGGCTACACTCCAGTAGCTCGCACAGCCAGTTTCGCCACCTCCTCCTCCCTACTCTCCCGAACGTCCCCGCCGTCACCAGTCCTGCTTTATAGCACTTAAGCCACAGCCACCGACTTCAGCAGGTCTTACACCCGCTACTTACTGCCCGGTACCACTGAAAGTAGAAAGAGAAGCGTCCATTCGGATTATTCATCCGGCTGTTTTTCTTGTGGTCGACAAATTCTTCAAATGACGCCAACCGCCGCTCACCTCCTCACTCCGGTGGCTAGAGCTAGTTCGCCATTACGCGCTTCAACCTTGGGGTCTTGAAGATAAGGTAGAACACTTGGAGGCTATGGGTTCAAGCCCCCACTATTCCCCACGCTCTTCCTACACACCCCTCCCTCAACTGGAGGTGGTGCAGACCCTAGGGCCCCCCTGTAAGGTTGAAAATTCGGCTCGTCTTGAGGAGCTCACTCAAGACGCTGCCGCACCGCCCTGCCGGAACCGGAAACCTTTGCTAGAATTCTTAACCACAGTTTAATGAATTAAGAATTCCAGATACTTGGGCAGAAACTAACATCAGTGAAGAATATAAAGACTAATGGGCATTCATTAAAAAGTTATCATCTTCAGTCTCCAAATGTCACATGAAAGACAGAAGAGGCATGCAAGTTTGTGATTCAATCCAGCTGTGGATTTAAACCGATAAAACTAATGTATTTTAAGTGCAAGTCTGCACTATACTGTGGCAATGCACTTTGTTTAATTCAAACACTGAATACCAAGTGGGCCCCGTGGTTCACAAGTTTTCCACTTTATGTCTCAAGCAGGGCTGGCTCCCCTGCTAGGCCAACTAGGCAGTTGCCTAGGGCACTGGCAGGGCAGGGGCAGCAAAATCGGCCTCTCCCTCGCAACCGCCTAGTTTGCCCCCTCAAGCTGCCGCCGCCTCCTTCTCCCTCCCTTCCCCACAGCATGTTAATTTCAAAGCTGGAACGGCTCTAGTGCTGCATTCCAGCTATCTAAAGTCCCCTCCCACCTCCGTCTCCTCCCTCCCTTCCCCACTGCATGCTAATTTCAAAGCCCCCCCCCCAGCAATTGGAAAAACTGTGCAGTGGGGTCACGCTCCCAGTCTGTCAGGAGCAGCATCCTGAAAGGGTGGTCCCGCAGCTGCTGATTCCTCCCCTCCCCACTTCCTGGATCGAGAAGAGTCAGTTCAGCAGCTGCAGGATCGCCCTTTCAGGACGCTGCTCCTGACAGACTGGGAGCGCGGCCCCGTGGCGCAGTTTTTCCGATTGCTGGGGGAGGGCTTTGAAATTAACATGCTGTGGGGAAGGGAGGGAGGAGAAGGAGGCACGGGGAGGAGGGGGGCCACAGAGTGGGGGGGTATTGGGCCACCCCTGGTCTCAAGATTTATTTATTTAAGGCGTCTTAAAACTATTTTTCTTTTCTCAAACTCAAGGTGGGTTCTCTACCTTCTATTACACATTTGAAAAAAGTGATAGTACAGTAGGTGAGAAAGCAGAAGGGAGACAAGGAGCCCTTAGATTTATTACATTTAGAACCTCTGAACTCATCTGAAATATTTCAGGAAGGAGTCATGATTCTGAAGATAAACTGACTTAGCAAGCCATTCCTGTGCACTTACTCACTGCCAAGATCTAGACAAAGGCACATTTTTCTTTCTCACACAAAATCACAATAATCAACATTAAGAAAATGAATGGCAGCCTTAGAAGAATAAGAGTGAAAAAGAGGGGCGAGACCTCTGTAGGAAACCACAAAAGATACTGAGTACCAGAGGCCATACAAAAGGAAAAAAGACAAATATACTTAACTGTGTACAAACTAAATTATGCAGTGTAAATAATACAGTGCAATTAGGGAAAGCAGTCACTATATACAGTGCATGATACAGTAATGTATAAAAATTAGTAAAATATAACGATAGTCTGCCGGGTAATCATGACACCATTCCAATATCTTCTTCAGAACTGCTGGAGAATGGTCTTATACAGTTGTTATAGACAGCCTATAAAAGTGTAAAAAAATCTTCATGTATGATTCAGACTTATTTATAGCAGAAGAAAATGACACAGTTTGTTAATCAAACATACTTTATTATATCATGCACTGTGTATAGGGACTGTTTTCACTAATTGTACTGTACTGTTTGTACTATACTGTAATGTCTGCACTGCATACATTAACATTTGATTTGTACACAGCCTTAGAATAAGGACAGCAAGGTGCCATTTGTCTAATTCAGAAAGCCAAGTGCATATCTATTTGCAGCAGGAGACAGGCCAAGGCAGGGGCAGAACAAGCATGTACCCAAACATGGACTGCTCTTACAGGAAGGTAGCTCTGCACATTTTGGAGCTCAAGGGTCTATAAATAAATCAGGGTTCTTATAACAGATAATGTTATAGGCACCCCTGCCCCAACTACATGAAAATATTGCTACTGGCAATTAATGTAAAAAGAAATCATATACATACCTCCAGTTTGTCTATTTTTCTATACAGCTGCCTCATTTCCATAGCCTTTGCATGAATATGTGGCACACTTTCATTGACTATTTGAGAGGAGTCATTTCGAATCTGGTGGGAGGTATAAAAATGAAAACTTGCAATATCCATCACAATGGCCAAGTTGGCTCAAATTTGGTGAAGTCTAGAAAATTAATTTAGGATTGTCTACAATCTCAAACTGAGTAAGCACATACAAGTATGTTAGTTTTAGAGCTGACTTACAGCATGTTTGTACATGCCGGCAAGCAGATGGGATTCCCCCAACAATAGAATTGTATTTATAATAAGTTAAACACAGCCACCAGATTTGAATAAGGCAGGCTAAAGTCCAGAGGTGAAAGCCAATTCTTTGTGTTGTTTTAACAGGCAGCTACATATCCTTTTTATAATGATTGCCTTATGGATTTTGACTGTCAAGGGAAACTGAGAAATGATTGAAGGACCTGTAAATTACTAGAGCAATGATCAAAATTCTGATTTACTTCACTTTGAGGGGGGAAACCCCAATTTAAATACTTTATAAGGAGGTTGGAGGAGTATTTATTGGGCAACCTAGCACCTACTTTTTAAACTGTTCATTTCACCTTTGTTTTAAGGCATAAACAAAGGCCTTTTGATTTTAATAGAAGACCCTCAACAGGAGGAAAATGCTTTATTACAGCTCTGCCTCTCCACACAGTGGAATACTTACCATATCTAGCATCCCCACAAACTCATCTACCCTGGTCAGCAGGTCTTCCAGACTCTTGTCTAAGGTTCTGATCTGAACAGAAAATGGTAGCTATGTTGAAATAATAGTACCAAGCACAAGCAGGAGTACATTAATGAAGAATGACAACCTTGTTTCTAAACAGTTTCAGGTAGCTTAATTGAAGGGGAAACAGACAAACAGGATAAAATGCATTTATTTATATCCTGCGTTTCTCCCAACAGGGATTAAAAGCAGATTACATTATTCTCTCATCCATTTTATTTTTCACCACAACCACCACCCTGTGAAGCTGGTTAGACTGAGGCCAAGCTACGTATTGTGTTTTCTAATAAGTTGGGTCTGGATTACCTGATAGGATTCTGTGCATGTGTATCTGCTAACTGAGGCCTCTCTGGGGCTGTTCTGACTTGGGAAAATAGACTGGGAGGGAAAACACAAAGCCCTCCTCCACCCATGTGATGGTCAAGCCTGCCTGTGGACCATTAAAAGGATGTTCAGCTACTGTGTGACTGCAGGGGAACATAAGTAGAGTCTGGTTGGAAAGGTGATGTGTAGTTTGGCCCTAAAAGAGCCAACCATCTGCAAACTACCTTCACCTAACCAGTGTGTATGATCTGAAGTGATACACAAAGCAATGAATTTGGATACAAGTCTTTCTTTTAAAAGTTCACAATTGGTGTTGCTTTCTGAAGCGGCCTTTTGAACCGGTGAAATTCTATCTGGATTTCCCATCTTGTAGGCCCCAGTATAAAAATCCTCAGCCAGTTTGACTGTGAAAAGCTCTCCCCATGTCTTCTCACAGAATCACATTTTGAAGTATTAAAGTCTCCTGGCAAATATTAATATTTGCTTGCAGATATCATTTGTCTTTCCCCCAGGGAGTGTTGAGTTTTATTGCAACCGCTACAGACCAGATAAAAAGCACAAATCTATCCGAAAGAGTGAAGACTATTTTGTTTGGCATACCCATAATAACTGTTATTGGCCCTCCCAGGTTTTGGTGTTACATATATTTGTCTTGAATTTTTTTCATATAATGTTTTAAACGCTGTTGTATGAACGCTGTTGTTTTACTGCTGGTCACTTTGGGAACCCACTTTGGGTGGAAAGTCGGCAAAATAAAACAACGTTTTAAATACTAAAACTAGAAAGCCAGCACAGCAACAGAAGTGCCCCCTTCCGCTGGTTGCCTATTTGCATGGCGCTTTTGACAGGCGGGAGCATTCAAAGCAGGACCCCACCACTTGCCAGTCTCGGGAGGAAATCCTAATCAGGTCTACTAGAAAGGAAGCCCCGTTTCGGTCAATGGGGCTTACACCCGAGAAAGTGTTCTGGGAACTACGACGCCTACCGCCTCCCCGCTCTGACCCGGCCGCGACCCAGCCGCCCACCTGCCCAGCTGAGGAGGTCCCGTCCAGAGGCTGCAGCAAGTAGAAGGCGTAGTCGGCCGTGGCCGCCAGCAGCAGTTCTCCTTCTGCCGCCGCTTCCTCGTCGCCGAGGCCGGAGGTGCTGCTGTGACTTTGCGAGACGTTGCCGCTGTCTCCGCTCAGCTGGGACAGAGGCGGAGGAAGCTCTTCCGCGGCAACAGCTGCTGCTGCTACTGTCGTCGCCGCTGCCGCCTCGTCCTCCTCCTCGTCCATCTTCCTCCCTGTCCTACTTGCGGTCGGCAGGCATGAGGCAGGCAGCCAACCGCCTGTCACCTGATAAACGCTGTCTTTAAGTCGAGCGGCTACCCGCAAAAAACCCTTCCGCACTACGGATCCCCAGCAGGGACAACGTCAAAGGTAAGGGTTGGTTTGGTTGCGTGTCCAGTCATCGGGGCGGGGCAAAGACCGCCCTGCACGTGACCGTGTCTCGTGGGAGGGCCGCGAGCAGTTTAACGTCGTGAAACGATTTTTTTTTTGTGAGGTGGGGGGGGGGCTCCCGGGGCTCCCTTTTCATTAGCTTGTTCTTGTATAGTTATTCTAAATGTTGTTTTATAACGTTCTTTTTCAGTATTTCAAGTCGCCCTTACTAGAGACTTACTGAAATCTGGATCCACTTTTTTAAAACCATCCTTTTTTTTTTAATCTCGAAGAATCGACTCCAGCTTTCGTTCCGCAGCTTTACTTAAAGAGGACCCTTGCAATGACCCTTGCTGCTCCCCACAACTGTATAAGCCGCTTCATAAGGAGTATTTAGGGAGGGGTAATATAGGGAACCCAAACGCTCTGTTAGAAGGGATGGAACCCATCCCCGCTCTATATTTCATTTTTCAGAAAAGTATCTCAGCGTTTAATATTAATATTTAAGGAGAGTTCTCGAACTCTGTTAGTAGACTGTTAAGAGTTTGGTTTGGCCACTGCAAAGTGAAGAACAATCTCCTACAATCTACTGGGCGGGGGGAGCGACCACCACTGCATCCTATTTTAAATATCCAGTATACTGACTAAGTCGTTCAGAGATAGTGATGGATCATCTAGCCATCCGCTAGACGGACAATTTGTCCTTTGTTTTGTTTGCAATGACCAGTAATTCCCACTTTTATCCTGTTACGGGAAACAGCAGGTAAGAAAGAAAAACAGCTGTGTAACAGTAAGAAATGCAGGTTTGTAAATCCCCCAAGTGACTTCTGTGGATGTAGGGAACACAATATTTTTTATCCTTCGGTAAAACAAAGAGGCAGTTCCCACCTCCACTCCCCTCTTGAGATTATTTCCTCCTCCAGTTTAATTCAGTTTACAGAGATATTTGATATTATGTAGCAGTTGCATAAGAATGCAAAGGGGGAAAAGCATTTTTCTAAGAAAAATGACTGATGCTACTCATCTGCTACTAACTATGGTATTTCACTATCCTATTTTAGTCATTTTCAGTAAAGATAGATCGTAGCAGCAGAGAAACTCCTTACATGTTTCTCAAGGTGACATGTGCCTTTTGCCTGACCACAAGTTTTTATCACAATTTGATGCAATGCTGAATAAACATTAGATCATGTAGCAGTGAGGCTTAGGCTAATATTTCCTTCCTATTGCTCATTTATGAACTCAAATGTGTTTGCATGCATGCAAACATACACACACACCATTTAGAAACTCAGAATTACAGCAGTAATAGCGGTTTCCTTTTGCTTAAAATAACAGTGCAAGCCTGTTTTTAGACTGCAATTTAACAGGAACAAATGTTTCATTTTTCTTTCCAATTTCAGACATTGATTGTCCTATATATCAGTGGTACTATGGAAGCTACTGAACGTCTTAACACAGACACATGCCCCATAAAGGTTTTTAAAATAGACACACAAAGTTTAGGCATTTTTAATGAAAAGACAAGAAAATAATGAGCAAGATACTAGTTATACAACATTCTTGAAACACACGTTCCCCAGTCTGGAAGTAAACAATTTTGCTTTTGCCATTTCTATTCAGAAATCTGCTGTCCGACACCAAACCTACTTTCTCATAAATTCATTCAAATCTACAGGGTATTTTCACACATTCTGAATAATGCACTTTCAATCCTGTTTCAGTGCACTTTGCAACTGGATTTTACTGTGTGAAATAAAATCCACTTCAAATGGTCTCTAAAATGCATTGAAAGTGGACTGAAAGTGCATTATCAGCATGCGTGAATGTACCCAACTCACTCCGTGATCCCCATGTTACATTAGAACTGAAGTATATTATAAATTGCTGTTTGTTTTTATTTTTGCCCATTATCTGGACCCATGCTACTTTTATGTTCTACACAGTACTTTGCACCAGGTATTGCTAGCATGTTTTAATATACCTATAAATGTTTTTGATTAATATATATGGAAAATAATTGAAGATAATAATCCATGCAATAATATACCAGTTGTGAGTTGGTGCTATGACCTTTCTACCAAAATGCTGAAAGCTGCTTAAGGGATTGAGTCCTTTGCTGATGAGGTTAAAGCCTTTTAGAAAAGGAAGGAGGTTACATGTACTCAAATCTATAATCACTTGGCCTCTACTAAAAACATAATCATGATACAAATATCCAGTTACTTACTTCACCTTTTCCCTTCTTGCCAACAATTGTTTAGACCTAAAAGTGAACCTTGATGCCCTCCGATTTCTGGCCTCCTGCCAGTTTGCATCGTAAGTATGGAACTGAAGATGCACTTATAGTCTTAACGTTTTCACCAGAGATTGGTAAGATAAGTTATATTTCTTTGGCCCTTTCACAGATATTTTTGTGGGGATTTAAACAATTATTTTTGACCGTGAAGTGTTTGTGGCAGCCAAATCATTTCTCAAATAGGTTAGAGAAGGCGTATCCAACAGGTCACTTGTGCTGGCTGGCAGACTAGCTTGTGCATCCCCTAGAAAACAATCATGAGAAGATCTGTAAGCTTTTCCTTTGTGTTGCTTAGCTGACTGCTTCATTCCTGGTACTCTTCAAAGGACATGCTCTGTCTCTAGGACAGAACAAAACTCAGTAACATGCCGTGTGGGGAGGGCAACAGAGCTCTAGATATTTTTCATTAGGCAGAAATAGCTCTCATTAACAAAAAGGTTGGTGAACCTGGGTTACATTCTATCTAAGAAAGAGGTCACTCGCAGATCTTTTCTGTACACTGCTGTAAGGCTCGCTTCAGACCTGCCTCCTGCCTACACAGGATTGTAAGACCATACTGATATTTGAAGAGAGAAGTGGTCAGTCCACATTGGTCCTATTTGTTTTACATCAATGAGCTGTGTTTGACCTATCCAAGTCTTAATGGCTTTTGTCTAACGAAGACACTGCCTCCAACTTCATTTCAACAGAAGATCGACAAAAGTCCTTCTGATGGTATAATTCATGTTTTAAATGAACTTATCAGGAATTTCAGTAAGTATTTTAAGTCTCCATTGCTAGAGATGCACTAAAATCTGGACCCAGCTGCTTTATATTTGGTTTTGTGGATAGTGCTGGGTTTTTCCACTAAGCAATAATGCAAATTTATATATTTTATTCCAAAATGTAAGAAAAAAAGACTTATTAAATCCTTTCCTTGTTAAGAATGTTCAAGTCTTGTGTAATGCAAAATAAGCGCTGGAAAGGGCAGAATATCAAATTATCAAAGAAAGCTAATTCCTTTAGAAAGACTTTAATTATATACAATACTACACAATAAAAACAAAGAAAATGACAGCTAAAATAGAAAAATACACTGTAAAACAATTACATTTTGTTTCTAGACATTTCATGAATATATTCAACAAGATTTTTTTCTATTAACAACTTGTGGCATTTTATGTAAGAGAGAAACAGCTGAAACAAAACTTTAGTTTGGAATAGACTGTTATTGCCTCATTGTATAATTAATCATGATCATGACAACAACAGCCTAAGATACACGTTTCTTTAAACTTTCTATATGATGCTGAATTGTAGCTGCTCCTGGGGAGGGGGGGTGGGAAGTTCAATAAACTAGATTCGAAAATCAGTCAATATGCATCAAGGAGTGGCCAGCTATCATTATTAAAGACTATGGGTTGAAGCTAATTCTGAACAATAAGATCAATTCGGATGAACTTCTCGAAGTGCCTAAAGTCAACTGCATTGTTATGTTTTCTTACCAAAATAAGAAAACGATAACTAAAACTGGAATCATTTGTCTAATAAATATTTTAGCAATAAAAAGAGAATGCACATCTCACATAATGGTGGTGCGGTAACTAAATCTTCCATGCCATCTCCCCTACCTTTTCACATGTTTAGAATTGAATTGAAGTTTAGAATTCAGACAGCATTGCCACTGACCAGCATGTGGTGCTGATCTAAAAGGAAATGACAGCAACAATATCCATCTTCTGCTCCACCTCAGAATTTTTAAAAAATATAATACAAATCATTATTTGGTCAGAATTTTGTTTTAAAACATGTAAATGTAGCATCCCCACAACACGAACAGAGTACAAATCAGATTCTTTAGGCAGCCCTTTTCTGAATTAGGTGCAATATAAATTTTCTGTGTAAACAAGCTAAAGAACAGTATCTAATGGCAGGCAATTAAACCTTGAAATTTTAGAACATTCAAGGGTAATTTTTTCCACCAAGACTAATGAATGAATGAAAGTCCATTCCAAATTATTGTTGTTATCATCACCCAAATATAAAATATGTACTTGTATGTATGCAGGGTACCTCTACACATTTAGCAGATATGCAATTCAACAGATAGCATTTCTGTAATCTAGCCAAAGGGTTTTTAAAAAGATTTTTTTTAACAAACAGTTTAGCACTTTGCTCACTCCCTCATTTTGAACCTGGAAGTAAAAAAAAATCATATTTACACTTTTTCATGAGTTGCAATAGGTCACACTTTTATGTGTACTTGTGAAACCACACTTTTCTGGACAGTAACATGTTCCATGCAAAGGTTTATGAGAGTGAAGGTCCCCACACTTCAATGTATTGATAGGTTTGATCCAGTTGGCACGTCAGACAAAAGACATACATACAAACATCCACTAGAGTGTAATCACTGTTCCATCCTCCTCAATACCACCTTTGGGGAGAACCAAGCTATGACGAGGATCAGTTTTTAAGGAACTTAGAATTTTGTGAATATTGCCATTGCTTTCGCGCCCCAAGCTGTTATTGAATATCAGGTCCCTCTGTAGTCTGTGACTAAGACTGTTGCCATTAATTCGGGAAAGGCTGCCAGATGGAAGACTGTGTGATTTTGGAATGTGCTGTGGTTCCAGACAACCCTCAATAACAATGTCAGCCTCCTCATCACTCTCCATTTCATCAGGGTGGAAGTTCTGCAGGACATGAGAAGAAGGCAAACTGTGGTGGCTCGCAGTGCTGTCTGTAGATTGGCCTGAGCTCCCAGACATCCGACTGCTTCTGATAATATTGTTCCTTTGGTTTGCTGGCTTGACAGTGATGATAAGATTATGGCTGTTGGCAATCATCATGTCTGTTACCTGGTCAAGCGTTTTTCCTGCCACTTCTATGCCATTCACTTCCAAGACTTCATCATTGACAGCTAGCAAGCCTGTACTCTCTGCTAAGCCACCAGGAACCATTCGTGAGATAAAAATGCCTGGTACCTTTTCCAGCCCATGAGGAGTTACTCTGACGCTCGTCCCATCACGAATGTAAAATCCTAGTGGCTTTTCACATCCATGTCGATATAATCTGACCCTCCTATGAGTTTCAGGTAAAATGTCCACATCAATGATGGAAGACACTGGCCGAAAGTCATGTGGCATGCTGATGTTAACATGGGGGCGCCTGCGAAGATTGTCATTCCGGAGGGTCACAAGAGCTTTCTTTTTCCTGGTCAAGGTGTTTGAACCAAAATTACCATAATCTGCTTCATCTGTGAATAGAGATAAAAATGTTCAATTTAGTTTTATAGACTACAGATTTATAAGGAATTTCCAACAAGCAACAGAACCTTATATCTCACTTTTGGAAAAGGCAGGTATTTATCTATGCTAAAAACCTTGCTTACTTTTAACACTTCCTTCAGTTTGATCCAGATAAAGCTAAAATAGGCCTGTCAAAACTCTATTTTGACTGAGCCTCTTAAAAAGCATCTAGGGTAGTAGCTGACAACCACGTTGGCCTGCAGACCAGCTGGGAAGAGCACTAAACAAAAAAGCAACCAAGTTCCTTCTTTCCTTTACCCATTTGCTTCCAACAATCTTATCACTTATTAGGATGAATGATCTAGAATAATATGCTGTGATTACATTGAGGGTGAGAAGCCGAGTAGAAGAAAAGTAGATTATGCAGTCCACATATTTCTCCCTTTGAAAGCCAGCTGAAAAACTTGACTAAAAGTCATACCATATCTGCTAGAAGGGCAGATGAAAGTGATTGATAGGGAAAATTTTTACACTAGACTTGATCCATAAACTGTGAGTTCATGTATGAATTCCCAGACAGGACAATTACTGATACATTTACCCAAACCACTGCATTTATGGTAGAAACCACCAGTATATCCTTCATATAAGCATACAGTTGCTAAAGGGGATCTAAAGTGAAGCCCATATTTTATTTAATCTTTGCTTTTTGACTTTTAAATAGTGATGATCTTGACAGTCAACATTACACCCACTAGTAATTTTTTTGTGTAACCCTTAAGAAAAACACAAATTTTATAATAACTGAAAAGCCAACCACAGAAACGTTTTAAACACAGTATTCAAAAGGCATGCCTCTAAAGATTTAATGTGTGCATAAGCAAGAGTTTGTTCACAGCCATATGAACAATATGGAATATATACATTGGGACTGGAATTGGTCTTGGCTCTCTGCTGCCTGGTTTAATATGTGGAAATTGTGTAATTATTGCTGTATTATGTGTGATGCAATCCTTTACTCCACTGTCTGTGTCAGATAGGAGCGGGATGATCTTTACATTTTTGGCAAGTATTACAATCTGTTGCCCAACAATTATTCCCAAACTTGCAGCTCATTCTATGGCACAATGATGGGATCTTGAGTCATCTTGATGTGGCAGGGGAAATCTTTTTCCTTTAAGAAATATTTTCCCAAAAAAGATAGCAGCTCTATTAACACAAGGTAGGAGATACCTGGACCACTTGTCCCAACTGTACAAGCCATACTACAGAGCTGTCAAATGGCTTGGGTGACAGCCATCAGACACACAGCTCACACATTGCTGGAATAAGGTTATCAGAAGAACAAGAATGTTTATTCTAAAAGAGGAAAAAGTGAGCAGACAAAAAGAACGTGTCCCTCTTCCAAATACTAGAACTCAACGACAGCCAATGAAGATGATGGGCAGAAGATTCAGGAGGAACAAAAGGACAGATTCAGGATGAACAAAACACAGTGAGCAATTCAAATGTGGAACTGACAGCTAGAGGATGTGGTGATGGCCACAGGAATAAAGAGCTTAAAATAAGGATTATTTTATTCCATTTTAAACACCACAAATGGGCTCAGGGTAGCTCATAACATATATTAAAACAATGTGTCTGCAAGTTGGAGAGGGGTCCAGGGTCACTGGGTGGGGGATGGAGCTGCTCCCAGTGGAGTGGTGGAGAGATGGGAAGTCTTCTGCTTTGACTCCCTTTTTTTTTTTTTTGGTAGTGGTTACAAGGCACTCAGTGCCAAGGATTTCTTTGGAGCTGATATTGGGCCTGGTTCCAATACTGATGACACTGACTGTGAAGGGGTGTGTGGGGGGGTACAGGCCTGGTGATCCGGTTCCGACTCTTTAGAAGGGGTCTGATCTTTGCCTGGAGCTGCTAAAGCCTTCTTCTAAAGGTGGCTTTCAGCCTGGAAGCCTGGTCCATTTAAACTTTTTGGGTGAACTGCTTGCAAACTAGGGCTGCCAAGCCTGATCCAGGTGGGGGTTCCCCCGCCTGGGAGGTTCCCAACCCACTGGTCCAATTGGGCCGGCAAAGGGAACCTCCCCCTAAGTCACCAGCTCAATGACATCACCAGGAAGTGATGTCATGGCAACGTCGCAAGGCGACCACTCTAGGCGTTTCCGGGAAAACTATGATTTCCCCCCAGATGCTCTAGCCATTTGGGAGAAAAAACTCAATGGTACAATAGGTACCATAGAGTTTTCCCCTCCCAAATGGTTAGAGCATCCAGGAAAATCATAGAGTTTTCCCGGAAATGCCTAGAACGGCCGCATGCAGCATTGCTGGTGCAAGCAACCCTATTGCAAACAGAGCAGGCAGAGATGATGTGGGTCTCATTCAGGTATTGGTGGCAGTGGTCATGGTTATCCAACTGAGCCATTTTTAAACTGCATTTAATGCATTTTTTCAGCTGGTTCCACATATCTCTCCAACCTTGTGTGGGAGGTGGAAGACAGTTCCAAGAAATTAGTTAAAGGCTGAAAGCTTTTTTCCTTCTGCTTGGTCTCCCCCCCCCCCTTCGGAGGCATCTTTCAAAAGTACAAAAAATATAGTTTAAAGGGGTAAAAAAAGATATAACTTTGGAGACAGCTGGGAGAGCGTTAGGCAAAGGCTCCTGACTGGATATTGGTCAAAGCCACTCCCCCACTAATGCATTTTTAAAATAGAGCCATAGTTCAAAAATAAAAGTCCTCCTCCTTATCCCCCTTTTGTAGGAATGGAACAGGGTGAAGAGATGAAGAGAAGAAGAATGAAGAGAAGCAAAAAGAAAAATAACACTAGAGAAAAACTTGCAAGGATCAGAAGAGAGCGAATATGTCCAATTTGCACAGTGGCAAAGATAGGACTAAGGGAAAGAGTGCTCGCTTTGCTTCATCACATGTTGGCAGGAAGAAGCTGGCCCTTGAGGGGAAGGGGGCTGAACATTCCAAATGCTCTAGAGTATTTTGGAAAAAAGATCTCAGTGGAAGGCCTGAGCAAGTGTGATCCCCATGTGCGCCTGCACAGAAGCCACAAAGATGAACACTGGGGAACCATGAAGGCTAACAGTTTTGTTGTGGCAAATGCTTTTGTAGACTAAATAAGTGTATTACGCATGCACATGGGTATGGTTAGCAAGATTAAAAAAAAACACACACACCTGTAAACAGTGGAGTTAAAAGACCACAAGACAGAAACGCACAAAATAGAAAGGCCTAAAGAAAGTTATCAGTAGGCATCCCAATCCTCCCGCCCTGGCGGGAGTCTTCTGGATTTCCAGCTCCTTCCCCCGCCCCCCCCCCAATGGAAGCGGGAGGAGGGGGAAGGGGGGCGATCTGCAAGTCCGGTTGCTTTTGAGCCCATCTACACTGAAGTGGAGAAGAGGCTGCAGCGCAGCGGCGTCGCCCGCTCTGCCTCTGAAGTCAAATGAGATAAGGGGATGGTGGAGGCAAAGGGAAAAGTGAGCCACAGAACTGGACGTCCCACAACGCTCCTTGCTTCCCGCTGCTGTGATCCACCGACGCACCAGCCTCCCGGCCTAATCACCTCCCCGTTCAGAAACAGCGTGCAAGCACGCTCCCTGCAGCCCAAACACGCTGAGAGGACTGCCGAGACGGGGAGCGGAGGCTTCAATACAAGCGTTGAAGCCCCGCCCCCTCCAGACGCGGCCGAAAGCGAGCCGAAGAGTCTGCTCTCAACACATACATTGGATCCCTCCTTCTTCCATTGGATTTCTTTGCAGAATACGGCAGGTAGTCTTTGCTTTCCCTCTTGATCTGTCCCTCTCTTATTTTCCAAACCACATGTACACCTTTAGCCCAAAGAGTATCCCTTGTTCCACTTTGGAGCAGTTCTGCTATTTGTTGCTATATTTAATAAGATAACGAATGTGTCTGTGTTTTTGATTTAGTACTTCTAGTATTTGCTTAAGGTTATTTCCCCCTGCACACACACACACACACACACAAACACACACACACTACCGTACCAACTCTCTGAATAAATTTTGTATCCCTTTTAAAATCAGATCTCTGCCATCCTTTTCCAACTGAAAACTTGCTCCTCACTGTTGCCACTTGAGGTAAAAGATCTTGGTTTTCTTTGCTTTGTACAAACATGCAAAGCTAATTCTCCTTGTTGATCTGAACATAATATTCATGTGTTTGTTGTGTGGGCATGGTAACATTTGCATAGATATAAGTAATAACACCACCATATAATGTGAAGAATAAGGTGGTATGATCAGCCATGTCTCTGGGCAGTGAGCTACTTAACCAAGGGTAAACACCAGTGAGTATATTTTTTATAATATTAGTGCCATTATTTTCAGCAAATATTGGCTACTTACAAATATCAAAATCTAGTACAAAAATTAAAATCCATAAAACACAGTGTGTTAAGAATGCCTGTCTTTTTTAACATGCTGTTTTGGGAGGAGGCTTTGCATTATAAGAACATAAGAGAAGCCATGTTGGATCAGGCCAATGGCCCATCCAGTCCAACACTCTGTGTCACTCAGTGGCCAAAAAAAATTATATATACACACACACACACACTGTGGCTAATAGCCACTGATGGACCTCTGCTCCATATTTTTATCTAACCCCCTCTTGAAGCTGGCTATGCTTGTAGCCGCCACCACCTCCTGTGGCAGTGAATTCCACATGTTAATCACCCTTTGGGTGAAGAAGTACCTCCTTTTATCCGTTCTAACCCGACTGCTCAGCAATTTCATTGAATGCCCACGAGTTCTTGTATTGTGAGAAAGGGAGAAAAGGACTTCTTTCTCTACCTTCTCCATCCCATGCATAATCTTGTAAACCTCTATCATGTCACCCTACAGTCGACATTTCTCCAAGATAAAGAGCCCCAAGTGTTTTAACCTTTCTTCATAGGGAAAGTGTTCAAAACCTTTAATCATTCTAGTTGCCCTTTTCTGCACTTTTTCCAATGCTATAATATCCTTTTTGAGGTGCGGTGACCAGAATTGCACACAGTATTCCAAATGAGACTGCACCATTGATTTATACAGGGGCATTATGATACTGGCTGATTTGTTTTCAATTCCCTTCCTAATAATTCCCAGCATGGAATTTGGGCACAAGTAGATTTTTCTTGAAAAGAGGTGGAAATGAAGCTTTGGAGCTCAAATCTGATACTGCTGAGGGAATGATGCTTCATATTGCAGTAAGAGAGAAATGGCAAGTGAGTTTAAACAAATGCTAAGAGTAAAAGACTATTTGACTTTTGCAGTGGTATGATGAAGAGCTACTTCTAGAATATCCATATGACAAATCTTTATTTTGGTTAACAACAAAGCACCATTCTTTAAAACTCAGATTTCATGCTTTTTTTTCTTTTTTCTTTGCACTGGCAAAACACAACATTGTAGGTTCTTTTAGAGTGCAGGAACCTGAGCCACCATCAACACTTGACTGTAGAGTAGGGTTGCCAATCCCCAGGTGGAGGCGGGGGATCCCCCAGTTTGGAGGCCTTCTCCCCGCTTCAGGGCCGTCAGAAAGCAGGGGAAGGGGAGGGAAATTTCTTCTGAGAACTCTATTATTCCCTAGGGAGAGTTATTCCCATAGAAAATCATGGAGAATTGATCCGTGGGTATCTGGGGCTCTGGGGGGAGGCTGTTTTTTGGGATAGAGGCATCAAATTTTCAGTATAGCATCTAGTGCCTCTCCCCAAAATACACCCCAAGTTTCAAAAAGATTGGACCAGGGGGTCCAATTCTATGAGCCCCAAAAGAAGGTGCCCCTATCCTTCATCATTTCCTATGGAAGGAATTGAAAAGGTGTGCCGTCCCTTTAAATGTGATGGCCAGAACTCCCTTTGGAGTTCAATTATGCTTGTCACAGCCTTGATCTTGGCTCCACCCCAATGTCTCCTGGCTCCACCCCCAAAGTCCCCAGATATTTCTTGAATTGGACTTGGCAACCCTAGTTATCAGAGAGTTAAAAATGGTCTCCTTTGCTCTTTCACCACTGCCTAAACGGGTTTGAAAAAGTAAAAATCAGCTAAACGTCTAAGCAATGGGATGGCCACTTGTGCAATCAATAATAAGATAGTAGTACACATATTGTACATGCCTGTACAAAATATGTGATCATACCCTCTGCAAAAACTAGAACTGAGGAAGCTAGCTCCTCCTCCCTCTCAGGAGCTTGTGATCAGGAAGTCTCTCAAGAAGGAGATGACGCAGGGCAGGGACTTCCTGCAACTTTCTTTTCTGCCACAATGAGCTAGGAGCACCAGAACAAATTATGGCAACTGGATGGGATGGGTGGGGTTGCAACGAGGAACTGACAACAAGTTGCAAGGCTGCTTTGATTTATGACTCAGGTTACACAACCACGAGGTTAAGATGCATCTGTGTGTGGTCGTTATGGCCACTGGAAGATAGTTTTTCTCTTCCAACAAGCTGTGGAAACAATAACTTGCTCTGACCGCATTCTGCCCATTTTTTGTTGTCCTTCAATTTAATTTTTTAACCTTAACTTTTTAAATTTAACTGTCTCTTAATTTTAATTTTTTATTGGAAGAATACTGTCTTTTAAGACAGACAACTTTTTGAAGCAGCAGATAAGTCATTTTATTTATTTATATTTATTATGATTTGTCCCCCAGTTTCTCTAAACACAGATCAAACAAATGACATGTATTCCAAATTTTCCTGAAGACCACAAATTAATATAATACTTTGACTTTTTGGTTAATGCCTAAAATTAAAACTCTGGTTTGTCATGCAACAAAGCATTTGTGTACTTGTTCATACACATTGCTATTGGGGGGTGGCTATGTACAGATATGAATGAGCCTTAAATGTTCACTTTAATGGTAGCTCCTGAATGGCACCCTGATTTCTAGGACTCCAGTCATTTTCAACAAGAGAGAAATGGAACATAAACAAATGGAATTTTTTGTGGGGGTGGGGGAAGACAGTCAATAACTGTTAAAACCATTTTTATAATGTATTTAGTTGTGTCTACTGTTTTACTCTGGTAAATGTTTTTAATCTTATGTACCTCCTCCTGAGCCCTGTAGTAGCAGAGATTGGGCAATTCACAAAATGAATAAATAATAATAATAAATTACAAACCTTCAAAAACCTCCTCCCACCCACAACCCAATATCAGAAGCATCGACTCCACTGCTTGAACAGCTGCTTTTCATAGGAATTGCCTGCCAGATGAAATACCAAAGTTTAGCCAGATAAGATTATGTAAACAAGCAGAATTCCAGACTCCTAGACTCCTGTAGGAAGAATTCATTTTGGACTTTCCATTTTCAGTCTGCACACACTCCTAGCGTATTAATTCCTCTGGGAACTGTGGAACATTAGTTGACAGCTCTGGAAACTACATCAAAGACAGAATTACTTCCACTAAAGAGAGCAGCACTTCAGGCAGATTGGGGAATAAAGCCAATGACTCATTAAGAGCAATGGGATGCCTCTGAACCCCATAGGTCTCCATTACTGAATTCAAAAGTAAACAGGAAAAAACTTCAAAGTGGCAGGTTTTAAGCTTTCCAGGCCTCCCATGCATCACCTAAATACTATTCAGAGCATTTCAGGAAAATCACATGCTTTATCTGTATTGCTCCCCTTCCTCACAGGAATTGAAAGAAGCATTTTTGTAAAATGATAAAACTCTGGCAGGGGAACTGAACTGTTCCCTCATTTGTTATAAGGTGATAGAACATTTAGAGATACAGAAAGATGGAAAGGAAGCAGATTAAGAACGACCTTTGACTCTGGCCTCTTCCTTTGCCAAGCTCATATTTAAGTGAGAGCTCAGAATAAGCAAGATTGAAAAACACAAAGTTAATATGGATATCAAAATCAACTACTAGTTTTAAAGAGAAAATCTTAAATTTGTGGCTTGAAGGGCTGGTATGTTTTCATCTCATGGTCATACACACAATATTGCATGTTTTGAGTTCAAAGAAAAACAGCTTAGCGAATCAATTGTGAACAAAAGACAAACCTGAGTTTCCCACATGCACTATGCCAAAGAAGTTTAGCAAAGAATGATGAAACTAGAGCAGAAGGTTCTTGTGAAGATAATGCTGTGGCTGCCAAATGTCATATTCTTGCATCACCTGCCGACTTCAGTCTTTAAACTGTTGTTTCCACTGCTAGTGAACACATCGCAGATCTCGACTTATTTAGCCCACTTTCCCAAAGGAAATAGTCACTCCTTTAATTTCACCTCTTCCTCACCCCCTCCATGCTTAGTTCATGCTCTTGTGCAGATTTGTCTTTGGAGACAAATAAGAGAATGGGCAGATTTTTGTCTGTTATAAATTCATCCTCTACGCATTTGCCATCCTGCCTAAGAAACATCTCATCAATATGCTGATTCATGCTAATTCCATGAATCCCTCAGTGCCATTTGACACCTACTACAGTGTTCCTCACTGTCTACTTAAGACCCTGGCTTCTATGCAGGGCAATGTTTTGATGGCCAGAAGGATTTTTACCTGTGTAGTGTGACTTCTTTGCCTCCCTCTTCCACTATAGCACAAAATGCCCCCCCCCCCAAAAAAAATTCTGCTTGTGGGAGCATTTTGGGATAAAGTGGGACACAGGGAGGTAAGAAAGCTTTCTTCAAGCTTTTGTCGCCTCCTTCAGTTATTGGGACTGAAGTTATATATACTGATCCGTTTACTCCATTCACATCACTTTCCCCCAGGCTGTTAAATGATTTGAAAGTTCTACTCTCTATCTCTTTCATGCATTTATTTGACCTTGCCTTCATCAAAGTCCTGGACTATCTGCCATTTCTCTGATCATTATCTGCCATCTCCCCCCACATTTTAAACCTATCTCGCTCCACTGTCTGTTCTCTTTCACTGTTTTTTGTTGCATTCAAACATATCAGTGTCTAAATCACTCTTAAAAACCCCCACATTGACATCTTGTCATTTCTAAAGGTTATCCAATCTAACCTTTGCTTCCAAACACCTGGGTAGACATTTACTCCAGTGGCCTTTGCTTTCTCTCCTCTTTGACCTCTGCCCTCTGAACAACACTGAAAGTGCCCTCCCCAGAACTGCTGAAGACCTCCTCACCAAGGATGGGCACAAACTGCATTTTTGTGGTTCAGTTTGTGGTTTGTGACTGAACCACAAAGTAAACCAGAAACCCACAGGAAACGGGAGGATGGTTTGCAAACCAACCCAGTTTGTATCAGTGAGCCATTTAAAGTTTAACCCCCCGTTTCCTGCTCCCAGTGGCTTTTTGCTGGGAGCAGGCTCTGCTCTGAGAGAACTGTGACATGGTGCTCTTCACAAACCATCATGAACTGCACTAAAACTTGCAG
The DNA here is from genome assembly GCF_032191835.1 of Heteronotia binoei. Taxonomy (NCBI): domain Eukaryota; kingdom Metazoa; phylum Chordata; class Lepidosauria; order Squamata; family Gekkonidae; genus Heteronotia; species Heteronotia binoei. The sequence goes on from NC_083229.1 coordinate 102,891,114, forward strand.
ATGTTCTTGGTGGTTCTTCAGTTTGTGAACCACACACTGGCCAAAATTCATAATGAATTTTAATTCGTCAGCCAGTTCATACCCATCCCTACTCATCATCATCAAATCCAAAATGCCTCTAACTTTATTGGTCTAAAAGGTGCCACTGGACTCAAATGTTGTTCTTTATCCTCCTTGTTCGCTCTGCCAGCTTTGATACAATTCATCATCTTTGGTGTAGTGGTTAAGTAGGAGAACCAGGTTTGGTTCCTTGCTCCTCCACATGCAGCCAAGCTAGGTGACCTTGGGTCAGTCACAGTTCTCTCAGAGCTGTTCTCTCAAGAGCTGTTCTTTTAGGGCTCTCTCAGTCCCACCTAAGTCACAGGGTGTGGGGAAAGGAAGGGATGAAGATTGTATGCTACTCTGAATGAAGGGTAGGGTATATTATTATTATTATTCCTCTACTCAGCTTTTTCATGCTTCAAATTTTTGTCATTCTGTGCCCAGCTGGTTCTCTTAAAATAGTGGTACTCACTCTGTGGATCAGGGAGAGCCACAATTTTAATTCCCATCTACAAGAAGAAGAGGTATATTACTACAATTTGCCCTGCCCACTACCCCAAACATGAATAATAATATATCCCTTTTAATTATCAGAATACCTCTCAGCAGCGAGAGTTATTTTACACCGAAAAGATGGGCTAGCGTTCAACAGTGGTATGCTCCCCTTCCTCACGAGCTGCGTATGTTGACCCAGCCCCCCAAACTTACATCTGCACAACCATCATGGGCAAGCTGTTTTAAAACCATTTTATCTTGAGCCCATAGTAATAATGAAATTATCCCAATTTCTAAAGAAATTGCCCAGTTTTCTGGAGCTCAGGGCATGTGCCATGGAGAATAGTGGTCAGAAAGGCCACTTGTGGCTCCTAAGCCACTGAGTATCACTGTCCTACAACCTCCATAACTGCTCTTCTTGAGGCTCCTCAGAGATCCTCATGTATTCTCTCTTATCCATTGAGAACACCACCTCCAAGAGGCATAAAAGCTTTGACATTGCCTCTGACTCTTCACATATTCTGTCACAAAATCAGATAGGGTGGGGTCCTGCAATACAGCAGCAAAAGGCACTGAAGGTTTTCTCAGCCCTCCCTTCCCACAACAGCCTACATGGAATCTGTAGTCAAGAGAAGGAAGAGGCTGAAATTGTTGCCTTCCACATGAGCAGATTTTTAAACATCAGCAGCAAATGCAAGTATTTCAGATTTGCTTTCAGTATTTGTCTGATGACCGCCAGAGGTCACTGTTCTGCTTGTATAAAGCTCCTTAGGGCAGAAGATAACACAGATTTCAGAACGGGCCTCTGTAGGGGTTTGTGGTTTTCTTAAAAAAAATTCTCATGCCTTCCCAAATCTAAGCAAATCCATGTTTGATTTGTCACGGAATGAGCCACTGAACGAGGTGCTAATATTGTGGGAGTTCGTTTAAGAGTTTCAAAAGCATGGTTTTAAATGGAAAGAAACATAGATGCCACTCTAAGCCTTGATTCAAATATTCAGAAAAGGTACACGGCAGAGTTTTCCTGGGACAGGCATGGCACAATGCGGAAAGGAAGCTGCAGGCCTGGATGCTAGCCTTTCCATGAACTCCTGGTATGTGAAAAGCCAAAGAGGCTTCCACTGAGACATGAGGCTCTCCCACTGCCAATGAGGGAGGGCTACTGGGCCAGGGAAAAGGGACACCACTAACTGTACAGATCTGAAGGCTCCAACCATGGTCGCCAACATGCATGTAGCACTGGAGATCTCCCACTATTACAATTGATCTCCAGACAACCCTGGAGAAAATGGCTGCTCTGGAGGGTGGGCCTTATGGCATTATTACTTGCTGAAGTCCCTCCCCTCCCCAAACTCCATCCTCTCCAGGCTCCACTTCCCAGATCTCTGGGTCTATCCCAGGCTTGGGAGCCAGATGTGGCTCTTTCACATATATTGTGTGGCTCTCAAAGCCCCCACCACCCAGTTGGCTGGCTTGGAGAATCATCTCTCTTAAAATCGCTTTCCAAGCCAGCTATTGACTTGGAGAATGCATTTAAAGTTGCTTTCTTTCCATCTCTTCTTCCTTCCTCACCCCCACCTACCTACATCCCTTCCCTCCCACATCTGACATTTATTCTATGTGGTTCTTACGTTAAGCATGATTGGCCACTACTGGTCTATACCAATCCAAACCTGCCATCCCTAGCTCCCTCTATAGGAAATCGTTAGGTCTTCATCTGTTTACTGCATTCATGTCCCCCCATGTTCTTCCTATCATGGAACTCAAAGCACTGCACACAGAGTTTCTAGGCAGTCTGTCATCAGGTACTGAATAGACCCAGACCTGCTAAGCTTTAGTAAGCACAAGTACATCATCATGTTTCTTTGGAGGAATTTGCTTCCACTGTGGACCTCTCATCTCCCCACCACCAACCTCTTTCTCCCTGTCCCAGTGTAGCTTTATGAAGAGAAAGAGAAACTAAGAGGGTCACACTGATGATACCATGGGATTCAAGGGAGGGGGTGACCCATTCCTCGCCTGGATTTCACACCATTCTTTCTTCTGCAACATGGCATCCACCTACTAGAAAAGAACAGGTGGTTTATCAGGAATGCATATAAGCAGTTTATCAGTTTGGCATGTAAGCAGAAATAGGAATGGATGCAGTTTTTTCAGGAATTAACCATTTCCTTTTCCTGCCAGTTAAACAAAAGGCTCAAAAAGCAGCCATCATTCTTCCCGCTTCTCTGGCAGCAGCTTTGACACATCTGTCACTATCTCCACAGTGAAAGTACAGCCAAAACAAGCAGGCTGCTGTGGGGGAATCCCACAGTCTTATCCAAGGTGGTGGTGGTGGGGGGGGGGGAGAAAGTAATATTTCCTAAATTTGGTGGACATCTGACTCCTTCCAAAACAATAATAGTTGCAAGTAGATTGCTACAGCTAATCAAAATCTGACTAATGAACTTCCAGATCCCCTTGACCTGTATCACCAATGTACTCCAGTAATTGCAAGGATGGTGAAGAAGAGTAATTATGGGGGAAAGAAAACTGCACTGTCCCTGCCACAGAAACCAAAGAGTGCTATTTCCAGGACTATATTTCATGCGTTCACCATGCAGAAGCAGAGTATGGGTCTTGAAGGTCCCAACTATAAACCCAAAAAGGTTTTGTTCACATTTGCAAAAACAAATAGTATGGATTCCCTTGTGCAGCACAAGACTAAGTCTGTGGGTCAGTTTCCACTGATTTTTTGACTTACAACATAAAACCAAACAACCTGCTAGCCAAAGGTGCTGTCAGTCACAGGAATCAAGAGAAGAGAAACCACTCCTTCACAGACAAAGAAAATGGTGCTGTCTGCAATCACTGTGAGCTACCTTGAGCAAGATGGATGGAGCAGAATTTGAAAATTAAACCATACATGTTGGGACTGAAGCCACCAAATCTAGAAAAGGCAATAAATGGATGCATGAAAAGGAGCCAGAATGAGGAGGACAGGAAGTCTGACCACCACACTAAGAAGGCTCAAAAAGCAGCCAATTTGGTGTAGTGATTAAGTGTGCGGACTCTTATCTGGGAGAACTGGGTTTGAGTCCCCACTCCTCCACTTGCACTTGCTGTGAGAGTCCTCTCAGCCGCACCCACCTCACAGGGTTATCTGGTGTGAGGGAGAAAGATAAAGGAGATTGTGAGCCACTCTGAGATTCGGAGTGGAGGGCAGGATATAAATCCAATATCATCATCTTCTACTGTCTGAATTTTGGGGGTTTTCCATAATACAATTTTGGAGGTGTTCTAGTTGGATCCAGGAGAGTAGTTTCTTAATGCAATGACATCTATACACATGTGGCAGAATTTGGGGTTGCATGAGACTGAGCCTTTCTGTTCTTCTATCAATCAATCAATCAAACAAACAATCAAGCAATCAATTTATTTGGCCAATGACCAGTACAAGTCAGAAGCAAGAACTATTTAGTAAAATATTTAAGAATAAAATTGGTCTAAATATAACAAAAATACCTCTAAGATTTAACATTTTAAATTTATACATAAAAACAAGATCCAAAATTTAACAGTTTTAAATGTACACCTTTGTGCTCTGCCAGAAAGAAGCATTCTTTTGAAGGCAACAGTTCTAAAACATAAGAGCTATACCTTAAGATAAAAACTACCAAAGGTAAAAAAGACCACCCTTATCTTCATAGAATGAGCTCCAGTTTGATGTAGTTATTTAAAAAATAATCAAATCCTAGGCTTCAGGATGACACTTATGCTAGTCACACAAAGAAAAGCTAACACCACAAGAAAGGGGCCTTTGGGTTCTGTGCCTTCTTTGGGAATCTCTTGTGGCAGCGACTTCTAGAGCTGAGGGGGAAAACAGCCAGTCTTTATAACACTGAAACTATTCCAGTTTTATTCCCAGCCCAAACCACAAAAGGATACTCTGTATCCCAGAAATGAATTGAACTGATATCACAACAGAGGGCTGTATCAGAAACTCCAGCAACTTTCTCAAATCATGACCTCTGGGCGACACCCAAGAATCACTGGATAAAGTTTAGTCACTCAACAGATAAACACTTTTCAGGGGTCAGAACACAGCTGCAGCTTCTCTTTAATCACCTTCCCAGAGTTGCCATCCAGGATATCTAAAACCTTTCAGAACTGGCAAGCTATCTTGTCCACCTGTACATCCAAAGGAAAAACAGCTCTGTTCTCCACACTGGTGGAATGGCTGGGACTTCATGCTATCATTTGTGTTGTGACAGAACAAGAATACAGTTCACACACTTCTGTGCACTGGATTCCATTCCCAGTTCTTTCACGGTGTTACTGCACAGGCTGGTGGGAGTACCAGGCAGAGCAGACCTACAGGTCACAAGAAGGAGTGGCACCGAGTTCCACAGGAAAGTCATAGACAGTCATCCCGTGTGAGGAAAACCACCAGTCAAACATAGACTCTTTAAGACAGGGTGTGTTGTAGGACACAGGAAATTAAGAAAACATTAAAAAAAAAAAAACCCAAGAGACTGCAAAGAGAAATTAGGTGAAACATCAATGCTGTCTATGACGCATGAACATTAAAGTGAAAGCAGTAAATTAACAAAAGAAAATTGGCCCTGCTGCATTGGGTTGGAGAAGAGTTAGTTTTAATTCATATTTGCCACTAATCTTTTCTCGCATTAAAACTGGAAAGCTGAGAGATCACTTGTCAGTTTCCTCTCAAGAGTAAACCTCACCTTTGCTTCAAAACCATGACTTGCAGTTAAAGCTAACTAGAATTCCCATTTGACCAAAAAAGGTTTTCACATTTCCAGCCATATGGGAGCTTAAGCTAGCCTTGTGCCAACATAATGTTTAACTGCAGTTCAGAAACGAAGGTGAATGAACCACGGGGAGGGAAGGGAATGTGCATTCCTACAGCTGGCTCCTGATCTTTCCCTTGTAGTCAAGAGCCGGGCTTTTCAGTTGTGTTCATCTGGTCTTTTAGATTTATCTGGGCTTTTCCGTTGTGTTCATCTGGTCTTTTAGATTTATCCAAGGATTTTAAAAAACGACACTAGAATATTTTCCAAAAAAGCATAAGGAAACAATTTTTGGGGTGAAAACTGTCACACAGGATAGTTTTCCCACAGAGCATTTGTGTGTGTACAATATCTCTTGCTCAAAGGGTTGCCAGGTCTGTGTTGGAAAATACCCAGAGACTTTGGGTGTCATGGGTACTGGGGACCCTGCAGAAGAAGCTGAGCCTGCAGAAGAAACTGTGCCCCTGCCACCTGCACCAATGCCCCTGCCTCCTGCTGGAGAAGATCCAAGCCCCCCTGCCGCGCCCTCTCGGGTGGCTCGTGTGCGTGACCGCCTTCGTCAGGACCTCAGGGATCGGAGGAGGGCAGCACGCTCATGAGCAAGACACTCCCTGAGCCCTGAGTTTTGAAAGGATTGTGGCCCTTCTAGGAGTGAGGATGCTTGAGTCTCAGCAGGATCCTGGCTGCCTCTCTGAGCCAGCAATTAGCCCAAATGGGCAACAGACAGCAGAGGGCTATATAGCTGTGGGCTTTGGGAGGAGGCTTTGTGGAAGCAACTAGTCACTTACCTGACGTTCTAGCATCCACTTTGGCTTTTGACTTTGACTTCTGGACCCGACTTCGGCTTCTGAACCTCTGACCTGCGATACCTGGACTGTGATTTGGTTTTGGCGCCTTGGACCCTCTTTGCTCACTGGCTACAGACTTTGGACTGCCCCTGGACTTTGCCTGACCCGGCCCCAGCCCGTGACATTGGGGGTGGATCCAAGAGAAGGAGAGGTTAGGGAGGGGAGGGGAGGGGAGGGGCCTCAGCAGGGTGCAATGCCACAGAGTCCACCCTTCAAAGGAGACATTTTCTTCAGGGGAGCTGATCTCTGCCAGCTGGAGATCAGTTGTAAAAGCAGGAGATCTCCAGGCCCCACATGGAGGCTGGCAAACTTAGCCAAAAGAATGCTTGTGAGCCTCCTGCACCAAGTCAAAATTTTAGGATTCAAATTGTCTTTTCCACACATGCAAAATGGTGCAAGGCAGTTCTCTGTTTGTGTCAACACTGCTTAGCCCAACACTGAGAGAGAGAAAGCGGCAAAGATGCAAAAAACAGCCGAGAGGCAGGTCGGCTGGGGCTCTTTTGGGTGATCTCTTTACACCAGACTGCCCAACAGAGCCTGCTAAGGAGCTGATACTGTGGGCTGGGGCTCTGCATGCCTGGTTTAAACAGGATTGCCTAGTTTAAATTGGACTGCACGCCTGGTTTAAACTGGACTGCCAACAGAGCCTGCCAAGGAACTGGTCCTGTGGGGAGAGTTCTCCCTACAGGCTGAGCTAAGTCTCTGCTGGGAAACCCAGTTTAAACAGAACCTGCCAAGGAGCCGATCCTGCAGGGAGAACTGTCCCCTTCAGACTCTGCAGGGCAGCCTGGTTTAACCCACCAACGAGCCAATCCTGTGGGAAGAACTCTTCTCACATGCTGAGCTGGGCTGTTCTGGGCAGCCCAGTTTAAAGTAACAGAGCCCACCAAAAAGCTAGTCCTGTGGGAAGAGCGAGTGCTCCCCACTTGACTGTTTTCTGGCTGTCTTCTGCAGTCCCTTTAAACACCCCCTGTTTAAAGGGACTGCAGAAGAGAGCCCCAAAACAGCAGAGCAGTGCTCCAGTTCCTCAGTTGTTTGGGTTTGCCAGTAATTCTCAAATATATCTGGGATCTGGGGCAGGGGTACTGTTTTCCTAGAAAACCCTGGATACATTTGGGATTCTGAAATATAGGGTGTTTTGGGGGTATATTTTTGATACGGGTAGACTCAAATGCACATCCCTAATAGGAATGGGCCAATAAACTGAAGTCCAGACACGACTCAAGAGACTGCGGATTAATGACAAAACCACTGAGGGCTGAGAAGGTAGCCTGTCCTGGAAGAGGCTGCTCTCCCTCTGAAGGGTTAGATTTGTAGCTTGGGGTCACTGCTGGTTCCTAGCCTGCAGTTGGAGGCCCAGATCCCCTATGTGGCATGTAGTGCCTTTTGACAGCTTTGGCTGATATGCCAGGTTCAGTCATTCCCTGAAAAGCATCATCTGGCTATAATGATCTGTGTTCTGATTATATCCAGGTTACATAAGTGTAATGCACTTACATGGGGCTATCTTTGAAAATGCACCAGAAACTTCAGCTCATCCAAAATGTAGCAACCAGGCTATTGTTGGATGTGTGCGTGGATACAGGATCATATCACCCCAGCGCTGAGAGATCTGTAATTGTTTCCAGAGAGAATTCAAAGTGCTGGTTCTTACCTGTAAAGCCCTACACAGCTTGAGGCCAGGGCACTTGAAGGACCACCTCCTTCCATATTGTCCAGCCCAATGGTTCAGACCTGCCCCACAATCCCCGCTGTCTGTGCCCGTGCCTTCTGAAGTGAAGCAAATGGCAACCAGAGACAGGACTTTTTCAGTAGTGGTACCTTACACCCTGGCCTTACTTACACCCTGACCTGAATAGCACAGGCCAGCCTGAACTTGTCATATCCAGGAAGCTAAGCAGGGTTGGTCCTGGCTAGTGTTTGGATGGGAGACCTCCAAGGAATACCAGGGTCATGGCACAGAGACAGACAATGGCGAACCACCTCTGAACGTCTCAGTCTCTTGCCTTGAGAACTATTTCAGGGGTGTCGAACTCATGAGGGCTGGATCTGACATAAATGAGACCTTGTTGGGCTGGGCCACGTCAGGTTGGGCCGTGTGTGTACCTATTTAAGATTAGGACACAGACATACATGACTAAAGGGTTTTTTAAAAAAAATTTAAAATAAAACATGCTTAAAACATTAGCACTTGTTCGTCTTAAAGGTGCTTTCTTTGTATTTCTCCTATGGATCCAGGGAACTGGGCAAAGGAAGCTCTGGCTCCTTCCCTCCCTCCTCAGGGGACCAGGAGAGGGAGGAGCCTCAACCAATGGAGAAAATTGAGGTTTCGCTCTGTAGCTCCTGTGTAATTTAGCAAGCCTTGCAAAGCAAGTTGAGATGCAGAAGGAAGCAAAAGAGAGGGAGAAGGAAGCAGACAAGAGCCAATTGCTCGGGGGCCTGATGGGAGCCTTCCGGGGGCTTGATTTGGCCCCTGGGCTGCATGTTTGAAACCCCTGCCTTATTTGGTTGTCATAAGTCAGCTCTGAATTGGCGGCACTTTCCACTACCACGACCTTGCTTATGGAATTTTCTTTCCCTTGAGGCTCACCTGACACCCAGGTTGCTTTCTTTTAAGTGCCTGGTCAACATGTTTCTGTTCATCCAGGCTTTTAAGTAAGAGGATGATCTTTTTAACACTACTTTGGTCTGGAAATTATTTGAAGGTGGCAATGGTCTGTTTTTATCATCTATATCTTTATGCTGGGTTGGGATTAATGCTAGATTTTAATTAATATCTTTTAATGTTTTACTTCTTTTTTGTGTGTATGTGTAAGCTGTTTCAGGCAGGTTCCTGGAGAGGCTGCATTAAAATTTTCAAAAGAATAATGCTATTAATTCTGAAAACCACTGCTGTAGATGGGGGGAAAGGTAAGTCTTGGTCTTGAATCTGCCAAAACATTTACAGAAGTGTTTCCAGGCAAAGAACAGAATATAGATCTTTGTAGATAATTTGATATTAGCAAAAATATAATTCCCCCCTCCACAGAAATATCCATCAAGAGGAACAATTAAACATTTTGTGATTCTGCTGCCCAAGCAGCCTAAGCACCATTTTGATACTTTTGTGTTTTGCATTAAATGGTGGTTCTTTTGATCATTCTGTATGGTGGTTTACATGCACTAGAATCAAGTGCACAAACATTCATAGGCAATCGCCTATTTACCTCAGGAAAATGCCATCAGATGTGATAAGAGTGAATGTTCCACTGACCAAGATCACTGATGCTATATGTTGGAACACATGCCTGCATCTTGCTAGATCTAAAAATAAATCATGATGACACAAAGGATAAAGGTGGACATTAATTTATATTGTACTTATCAATGTGTTTTACAGTTCCCATCATTCTCACAATCAACCAGACTCTAAGGCAGGTACTCTCTGTTTTTAAAGATAAGTTGACTGTTCAATGCCAAATACAACACTCACTCAGCCCACAGAAGAACTACCTGTTGAAAACTGTTCCTCATCCCCAATGCTTTATCCAAACTGGCCTCCCAAGTTCTTGAAGCAGGAAACAAAAATCTACTATAAAAGGCTGCATATATGGAAGAGCTAAATAAGTATCTATTACTTATAGCATCCAAATTTAGTGTTTAAGGTTGAAGAGTGATTGGATTAGAGCAAACACGCAGCCATCCTTATAAACTGCAAACATTTGGAACTTCTATTAGATGAAGCTGAGAGAGTGTAATCTACTACTTATAATCAAATTTACTAGAAAAAAACAAAATCTTTTCATTCTGGAAACTGTTGATTCTGGGAACTGTCACCTCAAGACTGAATTGCCCCCTCACAGATTTGACATCAAAGTACGAATCACAACAGAGGCAGAAACTCTTTAAGCCTTCAAAAAGCCACCTGATAAACTGATCAAGGTTGATAAGTTTAAACATTTGTAGGTGGGAAGAGGAGAGAGATTATTGGGGAAACAAACAAGTTTAAATACTTTGAAAACTGCCATAAAGAAGCTGCAGGCCATTGTTTTAGCAACCCTAGGACAACGAGAACCCAAGTTACAGAAGAAAGATTTGAGTTAAAAATTAAAGAGATAGCCTAATTGTGAGAAGAAATGGGTCAGGGAGAATTTTAGAATAAACCAATCCCTTGTTACTGCAAACAGATGTATACAATTATTATTACAGTGTTATCTAAGCTAACACCATTTGATCTTTCTTTGACTCCCATTCTCTCCTCTAGAAGTCTCTTACTTATGCCCTGTGTTTTAAATATAGCATTTCTCAAATGGAGACTGGAAACTCCTGGGGGATCATAAGGGTGTGTGTGTGTGTGAAGTGCTGTTAACTAGCAGCTGATTAATGGCGACCCATAGGGGTTTTCAAGGCAAGAGACATTCAGACATGGTTTGCCACTGCCTGCCTCTGCGTAGTGTCCCCTAGACTTTCTTGGTGGACTTCCATCCAAGTACTAACCAGGGCTGCCCTGCTTAGTTTCCAAGATCTGACAAGCTTGGCCAACCTGTGTATCCAGGTGAGAGAGCATGAGGGCACTACAGAGGGTGATTTTCTCACAACTGGCTAGCATAAAAATGGAGCCTTTTGGGAATTGGGTAGGGTAAGGACTCTAACGAAGGGGAACTTATTAACCAATACAAGTGTCTTGTAGACTCCAGTGTAAAATCGCTTCCAATCAGTGGAAGAGAGTGAATTAGAACTTGGGCCAGGGTCTTTTGAGACATGGCCCTAAACTCTCACCTATCATCTGAGACCTGGTATTGTAAGCCATGTACAGGCGATGAAAACATTCCTCTTAAACTTGCTATTAAAATTGTAGCTGACAGTCTCACTGTATTGTTTGAAGGGTGAAAAGCTCCATAAGACAAATGTGGCTTGCTTCATGGTCTTTGAAAAGGTGCTGTTTGGCTGTGATAAGTTCTAGCTAGAGAGGATAGGCTTTTTTGGTAGAGAAAGCCCAGCAGGAACTCATTTAGATATTCGGCCACACCCCCTGACATCACCATTGTTTCACCCAGGGCTTTTCTGTAGAAAAGGCCACGTCTCCTGATGCCAAGCCAGATGGAACTGCATTACTGTGTGTTCCTGCTCAAAAAAAGCGCTGCATATCTCCACTCTGCTCAAAAAAAGCACTGCATATCTCCACTCTGAATGGTGGGCTTTGAACTATCAAGGAGTTGCCACCTGGGGAAGGGAGTCTGTAAAGCATTGCATATACTTTCTATACACATAACAGCTATCCAGATAAAATATACAAATTTGATCCCATCTTCTAGGAGAACCACACTTAACACTACTACTAGCCTCGCTCCAGAGAGGCTCCTTCAAATGAATAAAAGAGGCCGACTCATTTGGGCACTTCCTTCTGACTGCTTTCTTCTCAAGCAATTCTATGAGCTCTGCTCATACTCCTCTTCTGCGTTCCTAGGAAATGCTTTTGTAAAGTTCTAGATGCAGGCCATGTGAGTTTATTACACAGCACAATTGTATATTATTTCCTGATAAAGTATATACTGTAGTGCCTTTTTCCCCCAAAGAAATTTTATGCATTTGGGACAATGTTTGTGTTTGCTTTTATGCTTCATCAGCTCATGTAATATAAACATGTAGGATGTCATATTTAATTCCTTTCCCCCAGTTCATGTGACATCCTGAATGTTTATATTACATGGGCTGAAGAAACGTAATGGCAAAGGCAAATATTTTCCCAAGTGCGCAACATCACCATGAAGCCATTTTACCTGAGAGCTGCTCTTTTGATTGTGGTGTTAATGAAAACATGTCCGTGCACTATGCAGTCCACAGGAAATGAGGAGATTCCTAGATTTGTAACAGTCTTAGTCATAGGTGAATAGCTCTGTCTTGGCACAGGCCACAGCTATAGACTAGACTCAAAATCACATTGTCAGTTTGACTAAACATGAAAAGAGGCAACAAGCCTGAGCAGGCAACAAGTCACTTTATGCAGAGTCATCATTTTGCCTTCATAACAGAAGCCACCTGGGCTTTTTTTGAACAGGAATGCAGTTCTGGCTGGCTTGGTGTTGGGAGTGTGGCCTAATATGCAAATGAGTTCCTGCACGGCTTTCCCCACAAAAAAGCCATGTGTGAAACAATGGTGATGTCAGGGGGCATGGCCTAATATATAAATGAGTTCCTGCTGGGCTTTTTCTATAAAAAGAATCCTGGAAGCCAACAACAGTTTTATTTCTAATATACACATTAACACAAGCAAGGCCAAGAAATCCCAACGAGACTCAGTTCAACAAACAAAAGCAAGCTATTTTTACAAAAAAAGTGTTTTGTTTTCTGGGGCAAGGAGGTGGGATGCTGCTGTTTAGTTAAAATCTGGGGGATCAGCTAAAATCGTGGCTCCGTGGTTGATGAATGAATTCTGTCCACATATTTTGGAGAATAATCAACTTGACCAGAAGTTGCTAGAGACCTACTTTGTACCAAATGCCAAATGAGCGGTTGGAAATTACAGGCAAAATACTTACAGATTTTCAAACCTACTGTGTTTATTATTTATCAAAATGGTGCAAGTACAAAAGTTTCAGAGCATTTCAAACACTGAAAATCACATTGGTTAATGATAAGAACAGAACTTGACTCAGATGGTGACACCTGCATGGAGGGTAAAAAATTTCCAAACAGAGACAGCCTCAGAAAAGGCTAGACAACCCACTATTTGAAATGCTCTGAAGCTTTTTGTACTTACACCATTTTGATAAATACACACAATAGGTCTGAAAATCTTTATTTAAGTATTTTGCCTGTAATTTCTGACCATTGTCCATTTGGCACTATTTCTAGTTGCGGTTTCCTCATGGAGAGTCCTAGTTTGGCCAGTTCCACCATTCCTCTGCCTATTATAGAGTTTCAAGAAGCAAGCCCCTAAAACCTGGATACCCCAGGCTACCCCGATCTCATCAGCTCTTGTAAACTAAGCAGGGTCAGCTCTGGTTAGTCCTTGGATGAGAGACCACCAAGGAATTCCGGGTTTGCTATGCAGAGACAATGGCAAACCACCTCTGGATGCCTCTTGCCTTGAAAACCCTATGAGGTCACCATAAGTCAGCTATGACTTCAAGGAAAAAAGCAAAAAACCAGGAAGGAGCTGAAGTTTCTCCGTGCTGAAAGGTTCTCCCCATCCTGTCTGTTAGTTATTTAGTTCCAAGATTGCTAACGCCCCATTGCGCTACCCAAATCATCTTTACATAACCTCAGTCTTTCTAAGGTAAACACATAAATGGGCACACAAAAGAATACTGAAGGAAAAGGAAGACCTCAGCCTTTGGCTATACTTCTTGAATACTATGGGGTTTAATACCTGCAAGCAGTTCCGCAGAAGTCAAATGACACTGAGGGCTGCCTCAGAAGACAGATTGCTTTTCTGCATTCTGTTCTCAGCAAAACTTGGAGCATATTCAATGTGATCAACAGGCACTTACTCTGATGCTGAATATCCCACTGTTAACTGCACTAGTGTAGCTATGTGACAAAAATTAACCTAGCCACATTCAGTACCACTGTGTTGCTGCGTGATTTAGGTTTGAATTAGACTGAGGTTATGTTTGTTTGGTGCTGTAAACCAAATGATGATACCAAACTAACATCTCTCCAGCTATCAAGAGCCCTTTATTTTCAAATACCGGAGTCACCACCATTCCTGCAAGTTCAGCTCGTGAATGGACCTATAGGTGGGAATGGCATTAATTCTAATCTGCTCCCCAATGCCCAGACATACATTATGCAACAAGCTTATTGTGCCTACAGAGGACAGCACAAGAAAACATTCCTGCATGTCAAGCTGGAAACTCATCTGGGTGGGGATTTCCCACTGGAGCTGGTGTGTGGTCATGAGAGGAGCAGACAAAGAATAATTACCTGGATAAATAGAGTCAAAAGACAAGCTGTCCCCAACAGCTTAGGTATAATTATGGAATACTGATATAGATGAATGAGAACACAGTGGCTGACATTAGAGGCTATTGCTCAAGGTAGCCAGATATTTTAGAGAGGAGGAAACAGAAGTCACCTGAAACCGGTTCTAGAAAAGGAATGCAGTTTGGGTTTCCAGGGATTTTTACAAAGGATGTTTGTTGCCCTCTTGGTAGCCAAGGTAGCCAGATATTTAAGAGAGGAGGAAACAGAAGTCACCTGAAACCAGTTCTAGAAAAGGAATGCAGTTTGGGTTTGCAGGGATTTTTACAAAGGATGCTGCCCTCTTGGTCTTACCAATGATATTACCCCAACACCATGGCATAATATTTAGAAGACCATGAACTGCTAACATTTTTAAAAAACTGCAGTTCTCAAACACTTTCTCTAGTGGGTGCCACTAGGTCAAATCAGGAGAACATGGTGGGCAACGACATAGAGAATGTCATGGTAAGGGAGTGGAAAGGGTGTCATAGGAGCCTCTGATGTTCCCATTATAGGGAACATTTATCTAGGTACTGGTTCAACTGAACATTTGTTGGCTCTTTCTTGGAAACATATGTATGTATACAGGCCCTGACCTGGCTAGCCCAGGCAAGCCCAATCTTGTTAGATTTCAGAAGCTAAGCAGGGTCAACTTTGGCAAGGACTTGGATGGGAGACCTCCTTGGAATACCAGCAGTTGGGAGGCAGAGGCAGGCTTTATTCAGCCACCTCTCTGAACATCCTCCAGCCCTCAGTTGGGTCAGTCATCAAAGGTCACCATGACCTCTAGGTGCACACACACATAACCCACTCAGTATATGGAAAAGTGAGGCAGTGGTATCCAGTAAGACCAAAGTCCCATTTCATGCCAGATGACCTCTCTGTCAGGAATGGAGGACCACCTTGTTGGAAAAACGCCGGTGTAATTTCTGCCACCTTTCAGTGTAATTACAACTACAGCTGAGGCTTCTCCTGGGGCAGCTGCAGCTGCTGTACCTCCCAGACTCGATCTAAACCCAGGCATAGGATGATTCAATGTACCTTAACTGTACTTCAGGAGGCACTATTGTTCTAAGACAGGAATTGCCAGCAGAAAAGTGTAACCTCATTTCCCTCCACCACTGAAATGACACCTGATTTTCCAGCTAAAGGGTTCCCCCCCCCTCCTCTTGAGGTGGAGCCACTCAAACCCGAGGCACTGTAGCCAGCCGTGCCCGGGCATGCCCTAGCCATCTATGACTGAGCCAAGCCTGGCAAAGAAGTATAAAAGTTGATTCAGCTCTATACTTTTCAAACAAATATGTGGGGGGTTCTTTGTACCAGCTGGAAGTCACCCATGCACCTCTGCTCTATGAAGAGAAGGCAACTCCTTCATATGTCCATATTACAGTGAACACACATACCTCTTTCCTGTATGTGCACATCTCTCTCATTTTTTGGGGGGTATTTTTATGTGCATGTGTGTGAGCGTGTGGGTGACTGTGTGTTTGCACTTGGAGGCCATGTGACTTCTGGTGACTGACCCCTACTGAGGGCCTGAGAATATTCAGAGAGGTGGCTGAATAAAGCCTGCCCCTGCCTCCCAACTGCTGGTATTCCAAGGAGGTCTTCCCCCATCCAAGTACTTGCCAGAGTTGACCCTGCTTAGCTTCTGAAATCTGACGAGATTGGGCTTGCCTGGGCTAGCCAGGTCAGGGCCTGTATATGTACACGTTTCTAAAAAAGAGCCAGCACATGTTCACTTGGACCAGTACTAGATAAATGTGTACATGCGTTTAATATAACGTGAGAATTACGCAGCACATGTATAAAGAAAAATCAAGCATACAGGGTACACAGATTTTATGTGCATTCACTTTAACTTGTGAACAGGGCTAGTGAGCCCTTCCACTCCAAGTCAAGCAGAAGACACAAGATTGCTCTGGCGGAAGAGGTCAGTGAGAGCCCTTCTCCTGCAACAGAGAAACCAGAAAGAAGTGCACCCACCGGCACAAAGGGAAGGCCATGACAGCTACACAGTTCATAGAAGAGAGACTGAAGCAGCCCCAAAGGGCCTGTGTTTTGCCGCCCTTTGTGAGCACTGGACAAAGAAAGAGTCTTGACCACCCCTGCCACCTAAGGCAGGACAAAGCCAGGCCCCTCTGGTGAGCCATGACAACCCATATCTGCAGATTCTGAAGCAAAGTTACGGGGAGGTGTCA
The DNA here is from genome assembly GCF_032191835.1 of Heteronotia binoei. Lineage (NCBI taxonomy): Eukaryota > Metazoa > Chordata > Lepidosauria > Squamata > Gekkonidae > Heteronotia > Heteronotia binoei. The sequence continues at coordinate 102,907,437 of NC_083229.1, forward strand.
GAAACAAAAAAAGCCCAAGAAGCAGCACTCAGTTCCAAAACAAAGAGCAGTACAAACTTCCAAGGGGAAGTTAGGAATTGTGTCAACATTATGAATAAATATGTCATCTATTAAAAATATTCAAAATGATACACAAGATTAAAAGCACTGCATTAAAAATGCCCTGGTTTCCCATACAAAAAGATAGTTCAGTTGCTTCGTATGTTAAAACTACCATATTTATAAGAATCTAAATTTGCATGCAGCAAAAATTCATTGCAAAATAAATTAAAAAGCTGTAATGTAAATTCTGCACCCAGCTACAATTCACCTCCTCAGCAATTTGTAACACACGGAGTTCATCTTGAGTAGAATGCCAGGGGTTTTGGGGTGTTGCAGCCGTAGTGAAAGAGATACCACTTGTGATAAAAATTTCATAAAATGGTCTCTCTCTCTGTCCCTCCCCCCCCCCCCCCGGGTTTAAACTATATTTAAAAATGGACTTTAAAATACACAGGGTAATGGTTTAAAAGATACTTCCCCCCCCCCACCTTTAAAAGCTTGGGAACAAGCTGCCCCTCGGCACATGATCCATTTTCGGTTGGTTAAGGGCAGGGGGAGATTTTCTGCTCCGTTCTGCGAGGAAAGCTCCCATTAACAAATGGCCCTTTTGTTTCAAAAATGTCTGCAGCCACCACGTCATGCCAAAACATTTTTATGTTTCCCACCAGCAACACTGACCTGTGCCAGCAGAGCTCTGGGAAAATATGGTATACGAAAGAAGAAAAGCTCATTGTTGCTACAGAACCAGCTGAGAGTGCATAAAACTTTCGTTGACCGCACAAAACCCTGTAACTATCTGTACCAGCCACAAGGAGCTGAAAGCTGGAATAACTTCCTTTACCAAAACTCAGCATCGTTCCAGAAAAAGGAAAAAAGCAAAGAGAATCCAATCATAACAAACCCTTTTGAGCAGGTCCAAATAAATAAGCCAGAGCTGAGCTTTCAGTCAACCAGACGTATGCCGCTAAAAGAGATAACTGCAGTGCAGCCCACGAATCTCTAGCGGGCCATAAAAATGTGCTGTTATGCAAAGCCCAGGCTGATTCTGTAGGAAATATCTGAGACCAGGAAACTAGAAGATTCCTGCTCCACAGTCATTCTGATTTCACCCCGCAACCCCCCCCCCCCCCCCGCACACACTGTTTCTTCCTATGGAGGAGAAATTTTGTCAGCAGCAGCAACATACCATGGTGGCATACTTTCCTACTGAACGTTTCATACACATGGGAGTCTGCATTCCAAATACACTCTCTTCTAGAATGTAGGCAGTTCCTAAATTAGATAAGGTGGTCTTGAAGCTTATGTAAATGACTGGAGCCCCAAAACTCACTGCATGGGAAATGGGAAAAAATGCTTCAGATCTACAGCCACTATGGCAACTGGAAATATGATTGTGACCCTTAACTGGGCAATTTGCCAGATCAGAGATCAGCAGCTGGAGATCCTGCCCCCCCCCAAAGCCCCTTGTAGGGGGCTGGCCTTCCAATTGCCTATCCAGATGCAAAAAGAGGCATAACGGAGGAAATTCTTTGTGCTTTGAAACTTTTTAAAAAGGTATTTATACCCTGCTTTCTAAGAGATGGAGATCTAAGAATCTTACATCCTCTATTTCAGGGGTGGCCAACGGTAGCTCTCCAGATGTTTTTTGCCTACAATTCCCATCAGCCCCAGCCAGCATGGCTGGGGCTGATGGGAGTTATAGGCAAAAAACATCTGGAGAGCTACCATTGGCCACCCCTGCTCTATTTTATTCACGCAACCACCTGAGTGCATGTGACTAGGACTGCCAAGCCAGCAAACCTCTGCCAGCACTTCTTACCCCATTCCTGCAGCAAAAATAGGGGGCAGCATCATGTGTTGCTGTGATGTCACTTCTGGCTGAAATTCTGAAGTGACATCAGTGTGCTGTGGTGACAATCTAGAAACCTTCCCTATCTCTATGGCTTTTACCATTGAAAAGTGGGGGGTCCTAGAGCACAGTTGTGCTGTGGTGGCATCTTTACTAAGTTCTTAGCTTGACAGGATGTAGTAGTGTTGGGCAATGCCATTTTTAAGTCTATGCCTCCAAATGTTATCATCACAACCTGGAAGCAGGCTGGGAACCCTGTATGTGATTGGCCCAAGGTCACCCAACAAACCTTCATGGTGGAGTCAGGATTCAAACTCAAGCCTTCCAGATCCACCTCCCCCCCCCCTTTTGGGGGGGGGGAATAGAAGAATTGCATCTGACCTACTGGCTTCACTAGAAAGTTTACTGGTATTGTAACTACTGCTTTTCTCTCTCTGAATTGGTTTTAACTTTGTTATCGTTTGCTTTTGCTTTTTGCTTCTGTATCAGCTTTTCTGTGAGCTGCCTTGAATGCAGAAAACATGGGGTACAAATCCATTAAATAGATAAAAGCTCATAGCAAAGCTATTTTCTCTCTCAAATAATCCCCTTGTTACAACCATATCTGTAAAAGAAGAAAAAAACAGGGAACATTTTCAGAAGAAAATGTTTAAGGAACAACTTAATCCCATTTGCTTTAAATCTGGGTTGAACAAATTTCAGCAACTTCATCACAGAAACATGGGCACCAACACACAGTCTGATTCGGTGTCCTGGTATAGCCTTCACTTATAAATAAGCTGAAAAGGACCTTGTTCAGGAGCTCACACCAGCGTGGAAAGGTCCCAATGCCCACAACAAAGGCAACACCCTAAAGCAGAGGTAGGTGAATTTTTAGCTTGAGGCACAAAAAACTCCCAACTTCTACGTATGCAGATGTTGGTGGGCCAGCCATGTGAAGAAGGGAGAGACAAAGGTTATACTTGGACAGAAAGACCCACAGAAGCAAGCTGAGCTCCAGCAGTATTGCCAATACCTGAAGGGTTCACCTTAGTTTCTTGGATGAAGAACTGTAAGATGCTCTGGAGTGCAGCTGCTTGGCACATGCCACAGGGGCTGTCTAATCTTGTTCTTAAGTTACAGGTAGAAAAACTGTCTAAAGGCACTGTCTTCTGTTATTTTCATATGCACTTGCTCTCAGCATCATACACTAAGACATTATAAATCAGGAACCCCATCTCAGGAGAGCAGAGGCACTCACTGAGCACTGGAGGCTTCCAAAAGTGGCATTTGGGACAAAAATTGATCCATAAATGAAGCCCCAAGCATCCTGCTAAGGCAACACAACTCATAAAAAGAAAAGTAGTAACATATGTTAGAACAATTAAAAAGCCATTTTCCCTCAACGGATAAGATTTCAGCTTCCCAATCTGACGTAAAGCAAATACCAAAGCATGCAAGACTGTCATTGTGGTTTGTAAAGCCAGAGTTCCAGGCTTAGAAGAGATGAAAGCTTCACGTTTTCAAGGAAATTGGAGCTTTCAGTGCCAAAACCTGGGGTGGAGAAAAGCCTTAGACATTTGGCCCGCATTCCTGGCTGGGCTGGTGGTTCTTCATCTGGCCCAGCCCAGTAGCTTTTCATGCCCTGATGGATTCTCCTTCTACAACAGCTTCATTAACATATCCCCACCAGCCAAATTCCCATTTCCATTTCATGCAAGCTCCTGTCCATGGAACTGCTGCTGCTACTATTTGCCTTGATGCAAGGCCATGGTTGTCATACACTTTCATAAGACAGACACTAGAACAGGGGTGTCAAGCATGCAGCCTGGGGGCCAGAACCAGCCCATCCATGTCTGTTATCTGGCCCGCAAGTAAGGAACAGTAGGAGTAGCAGCAAAAAGCAGAAGTTTTGCTCACAAGACTCCACAGCATAGAGGGAGTATTGGTTGTAGGCTAAGATAAAACAGGAGTCTTGAGCCATTTTAAAGACTTAATGGAATTTTGTTGCATCATTGTTGTTTTCTAGGCACCTGTACTTTGCTTTTCTCCCCAAATGGGGACCCAAAGCAATTCACAAGTATTGTCCTCCCCATCTGTGCTTTTGCTTTCACAACAACTGTGCGGGGTGAAATAGGATGGGAGAGTGACTGGCCCAAAGTCACTGAGTAATTTCCATGGCAGAGTGGGGCTTATGAACCTGGTTCTCCAAGCTATTAGTTTCCATGCTCAAACCTCGGCACCACAGGCTGTATGTGTGTCTTTGTGGAAGGCCAGGTCTCTAAGTCGGACTGAAGTGCAAGGACAGGAGCGGGCAGTGGGAGCAGACTTGAGCTTTGGAGGAGAGTGGATTGGTGTGGATGAATCTCATAGAGGTGGTGGGAGAAAAGGGCTGCTTGTGGAGTTCTGGTCATTGACTGGTGAATCTGTGGTGGGTTCATGATTTTTGTGGTGGATTGAGTAAATGTTAAGGGTGCTGGTTTCAGTTCCTTAGAGAATTTATATTAGATATGTACACTTTGGGGTGGACCTCTCTAAGTGGTGAAGAAACCCTGCTTCACACACAAAAACACTTCCAGGTCTGCAGAGGAAAAAGTGCTGGTCTAGTGTAGTGGGGAAGTGTATTTCCAAAGATAGAAAAGGACTCCTGGAATTACTTGTGGTGGGGAGGTGGGGGATGAATGAGAAAAAATTCTCTAAAGTGGGAGGTGTACTTGGCAGATTACACACAGTGAGTCAGTGCAGTCGACAAAATGGGACAGGCACCTACCAATAAAAGGATCCCACAAATCACAGGTAGGTTGGGGAGTATTGTGATGCTGTACTGAAGGAAAGCCTTTCTAAAGTTGCAGAAGCAAATTTTGCCAGTTTTTGGGTTCAAATTACCCCAACTTAAGGCTTTTGCTTCTAAAATTCTGTCTATGTTTGGGACAATATATGTCTGTGAACAGCTCTTTTTTGTAATAAATGTCAATAAATCAAAACTACATTCTCAGCTTAGATGCACCTGAACAGCATACTCATGACTGCTACAGCACAGATGTTGACACCAGATTTTGATGCAATATTTCAGAGTAAGAGGTGTCAGTTATCAAAGAATGTTAAATAAAAGAAATACAATAGAGTGCTAATATTTTAAGCATGTTTGGATTTTGACTTAAAAGTAGTACTATTAATTGGGTTTGCCTGTGTCCTTTATAAAGTTTGTATCTCTAATAGCTGACATTACATTTTATGACACACATGGCCTGGCCTGACAAAAAGCAGGTTGCTTACCTGTAACTGATGATCTTCGAGTGGTCATCTGTGTAGTCACACACATGGGTTTTCCACCTGGAACGAACCCAACCTCAGAGAAGTTAAAGCTAGCCTAGGTGTTTATTTTGGCACGCATTCCCTCTCGACCTGGGGAGCAGGCATCCACTGCGCATGCCTGGAATGAGGGGGAGGTGCTCCACCCACCCAGTTTCTTCTAGGTGCTGTATAGAGAAAATTATCAATAAAGCAGAGTATAAACCAGCAGTGGGGAAGGCTGGGTGGGCGTGTGTGACTGCACAGATGACCACTCGAAGATCAGCAGTTACAGGTAAGCAACCTGTTTATCTTCATCGTGGTCTCTGTGCAGTCCCACACATGGGTGACTGGTAAGCTCAAGTGCACGGAGGCGGGTGCTGGTTCTGAAAAGGAATTACATGAGTTAAGCATGTATATAGATACAAGGCATTGTACTTACAGTAGAAGAGACTGTAGGCTTCAATCAAAGATAGAAGTACAGCTTGTCCGAAGGACACGTCTCGCCAGGCACGGACGTCTAAGGCATAGTGCGTGGCGAATGTCGATGTAGAAGACCAAACCGCAGCGGTACAGATGTCTTCCATCAGTACACCCTTACAGAAAGCCGAGGACGTGGAAAGGGCTCGAGTGGAATGAGCTCGCAAATGTTCGGGTACAGGCTGTTTAGCTAGTTGGTAGCATAAAGCAATAGCAGCCACAACCCACTTCGAAAGTCTCTGGGTAGAGATTTTGTGTCCCTGTTTAGGAGTTCCATAGGCTACAAAAAGCCTAGAATCCTTACGAAAGGAGCGTGTCCTTTCAATATAGTAAGCAAGGGCCTGACATACGTCAAGATTGTGTAAAGTTCGTTGGCCTGCTTCACTAGGTTTCTGAAAAAAGGAGGGTAGCGTGGTTGACTTTCCCAGATGGTAAGGTGAAACGACTTTTGGTAAGAAAGTAGGGTCAGGACGTAAAACCACTCTGTCATGGTGGAAGACAGTGTAAGGTGGGTTTTTCTGAAAAGCACAAACATCGCTAACTTTTCTGCCAGATGTTAAGTGCCACTAGTAGTGCTGTCTTCCATGATAAGAGGTGCAGCGGAATGGATGCCATTGGTTCAAAGGGAGGTTTCATTAGTTGGCTCAGAACAAGAGATAAACTCCATGTAGGTTGTAGTTGACGAATTGGGGGTCGTAGATGTAGAATGCCCTTTAGGAAGGAACTTGCAGCAGGATGAGAAAAAACAGTGCGTCCTTCAATATGCAGGTGAAGGGCTAAAATAGTGGCCAGGTGAACTTTTAAAGAGGAGTAAGCCAGGCCTGAGTTAGAGAGGGACAAGGTGTATGACAAGATCTGAGCCACAGAGGACGATGTAGGCAGAAAATTGTGTTGAGCAGCATACTCTGCAAATTGCTTCCACTTTTGAGAATAAGACTTTCTGGTGGATGGTTTTCTGGCATTTAGCAGGACACATCAGACTTCTGCAGGAAATTCTAGAAACTGATTCTCCAGGCAGTCAGTCGCAGAAGTCCCGAATCATGATGTAGGACCTTGCCATCTTGTTGCGAAATGAGGTCCCGAGTTTGAGGGAAGTGATGAAATACACTGTTGGAGAGAAGGAGGAGTGCAGTGAACCATGGCTGGCGAGGCCACCAGGGTGTGACTAGAATGCAATTAGTCCGATCTGATCTGATTTTCTGAAGTGTTCTCATTATCAGTGGAATGGGTGGAAAGAGGTAGTGAAGTGGTCCCTTCCACTGATGGAGGAAGGCATCTCCCGCAGACTGAGTTGATGGAGGGCCCTGGGTATAGAAATGTGGGTATTGTCCAGGGAGGCAAACACATCTATGACCGGAACGCTGAACATTTTAAAAACTGGTTGGAGATAGCATCGTTTGAGAGTCCATTTGTGGTCGTTCACGAGTTGGCGACTCAGTGTATCTGCTTGGATATTTTGGATTCTGGGCAAATGAACAGCTGTTAGATATATGTTGTGAGCAATGCTCCAATGCCAGAGAGCTAAAGCTCGTTTGCATAGACGGACAGATGCAGTGCCCCCCTGCTGGTTGATATAAAACACGGTTGCCATGTTGTCTGAAGTGATCTGGATGTGTAGACCATGAAGAGATGGTAGGAATGACTTGAGTGCTCTGTGAACCGCCAACAGCTCCAGGCAATTGATATTGTCCACCATTCCATTGCTGGAAGAATGTGATGTGGGACGGTTAGTAGAGTTCATTGGCATTGACGATGCGGATGGAATGCCCTTACAAACCATAACTGCAGAGGTCTCATGTTGAGTCTTGCATAGCAGAGGACAGAAGTCGTGGCCACCATAAGACCCAGCATGCACTGAAAGATGAGAGCTGTCTGGGTGGGATGAGATATGATAGTAGTGGCCAGAGACTGAATATTGTGAACCCTGTCTGCAGGAAGGTAGGCTTTGTGGGATACCGTTGATAGGCGTGCGCCTATGAATTGGATGTCTTGTGTAGGGACAAGGTTGGACTTTTGGAGGTTGACTTGAAGGTCCAGTGAGGACAGAAGTGCTAGAGTAGTGGAAATGTCCTGTTGAAGTTGCTCTTGGGATTGAGCCACAATGAGCCCGTCGTCTATGTAGGGATATATGGAGATCTTTTGTTGATGAAGCGACGCCGCCACCACCACCATACAGTTCGTGAAGACTCTTGGTGCTGTCGATAAGCCGAAGGGGAGAGCGCAGAACTGATAATGTTGGTTCCCAACAGTGAATCTCAGGAATCTTCTGTGGCAATGGTTGATGGTAAGGTGGAAATAGGCGTCTTGAAGGTCTATGAGTGCCATCCAAGCATCTTTGGGGATTAATGGAAGAACAGACTACAGGGTGATCATGCGGAATTTTTTGTACTGGATATAATGGTTGAGTTTGCAGAGGTCCAATATTGGACATTGTCCTCCATCCTTCTTTGGTACCCGGAAGTATTGAGAATAGAACCCTGTGCGATGGAATTGCGGTGGGACTGGTTCTATGGCTGCCTTGGCTAGCAAGGCAGCGATCTCTTCCTGGAGAGGTAGAGAAGGAGGGGTACGTATAAAGCGATGATGCCTCGGGGGCAAATCAAACTCTATGGTGTAACCCCTGTGAATGATCGCCAGGACCCATGAATCCGATGTTATGAATTCCCACATGGGGTAAAAGGGGAGCAGTCTTGTTGTATGGAGATGGAGATGGTGTGGTAGAGATGGAGGTGGTACCAGCAAGTCAAAGAGACTATTTTGGGGCAGTAGTCGCCTTCTTAGTTGGTTGTGGTCAAGGTCATTGATGGAATGGTTGCTTAGCTGGTGGAGCTTTGCATTTCCAGTAGTCGGCTTGTCTGGGTGAACGGGGCCGCTTGTAAAAGGATGGTTTCCAGCCTCTTTGCCTGTTGGTTTGAGGCTGTTGCTGATTAACCCCTAATCTCTTGGCTTTCTTTCTGCTGTCATCCACTGTAGTTAGAATGTCATCAGTAGTCGCATTAAAAAGACCTTGACCATCAAAAGAGAGATCTTCTATTTTAAATTTAATGTCAGGCTGTAGTGATGAAGAGCGGAGCCAGGCATGCCGATGTAAGGCAATGGAGGTGGCCATGGTTCTAGAAGAACAAGCAACAGCGTGGCAGACCAAGTTAATCTGTTTGCTTACTTGGGAGAGCTCTTGTAATATCTGTGATGCTTGCTTCTGTGCAGGGTCAGGCAAAGACAGAACCAGTGTATTAAGTTGAGATGTTAAATTAAAAGTATATGCTGAAAAGTAAGCCTAATAATTATGGATCTTGGAAGCGGCAGTCGAGAGGGAGTAAAGTTTTCTTCCCAAGGTGTCCAACTTCTTTCCCTCTTTCTCAGGTGGGACAGGATGACGTGTTTGTTTTGATTTTGAGGATGAATGCACAATCATCGAATTGGGTGCAGGGTGATTAAATAAAATTTTTGAATCCGGTGCATGTATCTTGTATAAGGATTCAATCCTCTTAGACGAAGGCGGTACTGATGCAGGCTTGTCCCAAGCCTTCTTTAGCCCTTCCAAGTGGACGGTTAACATAGGTAAGAAGGATCCTGCAGGTAGGTCCGCATGGACCAGGTCATGGACCACATCTGATACTCTCGGTAAGTCTGTGGTAAGTTTTATGTTGAGAGTATTTGCCATGTTTGTGAGCAGGTCCAGGTATGCTTTGGATCCCTCAGATGGAGAGAGGTCAGCTGGCTTTGTAATGTCAGACGTAGGTGATGTTGGTGACGAGATTGATTGTGAGGACTCCTTGTGCTCACCTTTGGAATCCTCCGGAGCATCCATGGGATTCGTAGGTCGGTCACGTGTAGGCGTAGACAATGGTAAGGCCTTACTTATGAGGGTAGGTTGGTCAGGTTGTAGTGTTTGCTGCTTCGATTGAGCAGATGTTGAAGGAGCCGGTGATGTTTGCTTCAGTTCCTGACTGAAATGTTGGGGTCGATAGTAAACTTCGTCATGTTACCGATGACGGTGTGCATCTCGGTACCGAGGTTCAATGTGCCTGTATTGGTGAGTTTCCTCACGGTACAGAGGTTGATGGAATTCCTCATGGTACCGAGGTCGATGTTCCACAGATGGAGATCTAGAGGGTCTGTAATATCGATGGTGTCGATATGGAGATGGAGATCTGGATCTGGATGGACTATAATAATAATAATAGCAATCCCTATGCCGACTTGGAGACCATTCGAGGTATCGATGAGTTGGGGACTCCCGATGGAGTGGGAGACAGCAGAATCTTTGAATGTATGCGGTGCCGATACCTCACGGAATGAATGCATCCCAAGTAGGTTGGCTCGCTGAGCTCGGAGTAGAGGTGACAGTTCCAGAGGCTCCGTGGCCAAGATGTCTTCAGGCAAAGACTCGTGAATAGATGGTGACTGGGATCGAATATGGATGACTTTGTTGGTAATAACATCGGTAAGGATCGAGAGTTCGGGTGGAACAGTCGGTGCCGTGGATATCGATACCGAGGTGGAAGTCGTCGGATGCGAAGACATGGTATCCATGAGGAAGGTAACAAGGTTAGATGAAGCTGAGGAGATGCAATGAGGAGAGACTATTCTGAGTGGCGATTAGAAAGAAACTGGATGGGTGGAGCGCCTCCCCCTCGTTCCAGGCATGCGCAGTGGATGCCTGCTCCCCAGGACGAGAGGGAATGTGCGCCAAAATAAACACCTAGGCTAGCTTTAAATTCTCCGAGGTAGGGTTCGTTTCAGGTGGAAAACCCATGTGTGGGACTGCACAGAGACCACAATGAAGATGTGACATTTATGTCAGATCCAGCCCTCATAATAAATGAGTCTGACACCTTTGCACTACAACAAGAGTGCAAAGGTGTCAGACTCATTTATTATGAGGGCTGGATCTGACATAAATGTCACATAAATGTCCCCAATGTTTTTCTGGTGTCCATCAAGTGTTTTTAGAAAATGGGTGGGCTGCGTAAGAAGCCCAGCAAGGCTTCTGATTGGCTAATGGAGATTTTGATTGTTGTGCAGATTTTTTTTAAAAAATGTTTTGGCAGTAGCTGCCACCACAGCACAAGGATCTTCACTGTGTGACTGAAGACAAGCTGTAGTAATCATTTTGTGGCTCGCTCCGCCTCCTGTGGCAGCCATTTTGTGACAGCAATTTCTTTTACTGTGCCCATCACACTGGTTCAGAATTTTGAGCCCACAGGCTCCAAAAGGCTGGAAACTCACTCTGACCTGGATAGCCTAGGCAAGTACAAACTTGTCAGAAGCTAGGCAGGGCTGACCCTGGCAAGTACTTGGATAGGAGACCTTCTTTGAATACCAGGACTGGGAGGCAGAGGCAGACTGTATCAAGTCACTTATCTGAATGTCCTCAATGCCCCGGTAGGGGTTGCTGGAGGTATAAACCAGCATATTAGCAGAAAATAACCCCAAAAATCTCTACAGGGAAACCTGAGTCTGTAGCTCATGCATTTCAATTCCTATAGTAAAAAAAGAACATTAGTTTTCCCCCCCAGTGGGCTTGTGGCAGTGAACATGTATCATTCCACTTCCAAATTAAATGAATATTAAAAGAAAGCTTAAAGTGTCACAAGGGCTTTTTAAAAAGCTGTCCCTGTAGTCCCAGTTGTAAAGCTGAAAGCAAATTTGCATTGTAACTGGCTCCAAAAATAAGAACTACTGTACTTTAATAAAGACCTTTATCACAGCTCCATAAATGTGGTGTCAATGCTCCAGAGTAAAAACCCTTTCTTTAGCTTAGATATGCAAAGGGTTGTACAAGTGGAAACCTAATGTGGTATTCTGGTTAGACTAGGATCCATGAAATGCAGGTTCAGATTCCCACTCTGTTATGAATTTCCCTGGATGATCTTGGGCCAGTCACTCTCTCTTAAAGTACTTTATAGGATAACGGCAAGCACAAACGGGATGGGCACGAATGCTACCCTTTGGGCAGCAGAATAAAAGTGGATAGATAGAATGCTTGAGTAAACACAAGGCAATATTCTGCTGTGAATCAGACTCCGTGAGACACAAGGACACTGACAATCTGGCCCCCCCTGCACTTTGTTACAGTAAGGAGCAACCACAGGAAATCCCAGACTGGAATGGGGCTATAGTATGGGGTGCCGGAGAGAACCCTTCACACCATGCTGTTTTCCCCAAATGCAAATAATAACTCCCCCAGCCATGTCCCCCATGTTTTTCTTCATGGGGCCCCCAAGCACTTGTGGGGGGGGGATTTTGCACCAGAAATATAATACTGTCAAAAGAGTTAAATTTCTCTTCCCCAAGCGTTGTGGCCCAAAATTAGGACCCATCTCTTCCCCTTCCCCGTTTTTGAACCTCTCCTGGAAAGCCCCTGCAGAGAGGTCCTATATTCCTCATCTCAATCTAGTTTGACCCTTAGATAATAAATAAAGCTGGATAACCTTTGTAAACAATAAGAAGCTTTGCCCAAAATGAAGTTACCCCATGAGTTAGGACTGTTTTCATTGACACTACAATGCCAAAACCTATCATTTCGCTATGTTTACCAGGAAAACACAACACTGCAATCACCTCTGTAGCCCCTCTAGCTCTATTCAAAGCAAATTAGGACCTACAGCCAATTTTATTTGTTCAGAAAAAAGACAGACCTTTATAAACTATTAGCCCACACATTTGTCTACCAATCTGCCTGTCCACATGCACTTGCAAGGGCCATTTGACAAAAGTTATGGGTCTGTAATTAAGAACCAAACACATTCTTGCTGGCTGTTTGGAGGGAATAGTCCCGTCGTCCCCCCCATGAGGCAAGTGGCTATTTTACAAGCCTATCCGAACACATGAAAAAAAATTGGCTTTTTAAAAAAAAGGAAGCAACATTTTTGAGTTTTTTAAAAGAATCAATACAAAACTATCAAGGCAGTGTGGTGGTACTTACTCAGCTGCTCACAGACAGCCATATTCACAATTACCAATCAAAATAACCAGTTTCTTCCATCCCTGGCTTGGAGCCTGTACCTCAGTGGGGCTTGCAGCTTCCCTATTCCCATGGCAGCAGCTGCTTCAGGCTCGGAACCAGCTGCTAGGCAGAGTGCAGTCCTCACTAGGTCTTGCCCATTTTCCTGAATCATAAGGTGGGTGTGGTATCAGTGAATGGGGCTCAGGAGAGCCGCAGATGGCATGTTGAAGAGCCACAGAGTATCACAGTATTATGGCAAGGCTTAAAATGAGAAGGATCCAACCTCTGAATCTGAAATTAATTCCCAGGTTAACCTTCTATTAACAGACAAACAGTAACAATAACAAAGGTGCCCATGAGCATGTGTAGAAACCACCAAAGTAATGAAAGATACCTCTCCTAGGCACAGGATTATACAGCAAGGCTGCTAGGAAAACAATCCTATTTAGCTCAGTTCTTGTAAAAAGGTTGAATATTCTACTGAAAGACAGACACATACTTGTTGTTCACCATAATGGTGTCAGAACTGAACAACCTCGAGTACTAAAGAGCTCAACTCTTTACATTCTGTTGATACTAATGCTGTATTAAACTGTGTGGCGTGTTCTTTGATGCAAGACTATTAGCTTTTGTTGTAGACAACACGGACAGCCTTTTTTGAGGCAGAAAAGTAGTTAATATATTTAAAGTTAATTATTAAATTAGCTTCAAGGCTAAGGATTATTTGTCTTTTGTCCAATAGGTGTCCTTTTCAGTTTGCTCAATTAATTCTTCCACGGCCCTCTGCCCCCAATTACTAGACTGTATATGTGGCATTAATTTATGTGGCTGCTTCACCTATGTGACTGCACAGTGGAAATAATTACTCATACCAAAGAGGGAATAAAAGCATTTTCCCCTTACAATAGAGTGAAACACACCTGCAACTGGTGGAAAGCATAACATTGGGAGAGGAACAAAAGCAGCAGCCATATTTTATTGATAGCTGTTACCATGTTGCAGAAATGCTGTTAAACCCAAACCCAGACGCTTCCACAGAAAGAATCCTTTTAAACAAATATTTCTAGCCTTGTGATTATGTGTGTGAGTGGGGTGGGGGAGGGGGAATCTGGAATTCTGTGGCCAGACTGATTTCTTCTATGTGGCTTGTATGTTTAAGCAAGTTTGGCCACCCCTGGCCTACCGTGTCCAATCATTTCCCCTTAGTCCTAATTTTCCCAGTTGCTCTTATACTTCCCATCTCATACCAGTTTTAACAGTTAAGAATGCCTCTAACTGTATACTGAAGACAAACAAAGTTTCAAAAGCCAGTGTCACCCCCTCCCCTTTAACTACTCAAATCAGTGAGGCCATGTGGTTCTTAAGAAGAAGCATGGAACATTCCTTAGGGGAGATTTCAGCAAAAGAGAGCTTTCAAAGTCAGTTTATTCTCCGCATAAAGATAACCCAGAACAGCATCAATACCCTGCTCTGCAAACCTGGTTAGTTTCTCCCTACAGGCAGAAATCTGCACGAAAGCTCATTTTGTGCTGAGTTGCTGGGAGATCACAGGAAGGCTTTGAAAAAACATCTTCTAGCCTAAGCTTGTTTAAGAACAGTTGAAGACAACAGATCTGCCATTGCAAAAAAATCTAGTACAGCTAGACTTCCAAGGTGGAAAGCATGTCTGTTCAAGTCTCCGGCACTGAGACACAGCCTACTTAAAACACACACACCACTGTGTGTATTTCATTAGCAGTAAGATGAGTGCCAGCTATCTGATTTGCCCCAACCCACCAGCCTTGCAGTCAGAGGCTGAAGAGTCATTGCTTTCTGCAAATTATTAAGGCTTTCATGTTTTGGTTACACAAATTTAATGATTACTCAAGGATCATGTCAACCCTATTGGCAGCACCCGACACCCATCCATCTCCTTCTCCAGTACTGGACCAGTTATCCAAACCTCAAGAGCCACTGCCTAGATAGCATAACCCCTTCCAAGCATCTGATTATATGGATGGCTTGCTTTTTAATTTTTCCGCAAAGTCTTTTTGGACAAATCAGATTGGGTTTTGTTAGCAGTCCTGTCTGATTTTCTCACTTTTCCAAAATAGGACAAATAGTGCAGAACGGGACTTGGGAAAAACAACATGAAGAACAGAACACCAATCCACATTTTCAGAACTTGCACATACAAACACAGTTTCACTTTTGCTTTCCTAAAAAAAAAAATGGAAGCGCAGTAAAAAAAAATCTGGAGAACACCCATCCACCCTTTGCTCCTTGACTTAGTTCCTTCCTTTCTGTGATTCCTGCCTTGACAGAAATTATGATAAATATCTTTGTAGAGCTAATGAACAATTAGGGGTTCCACAGACCTCTCACAGTGCACAGATTACTGCTATTCTTCATTTTTTACAGGGACCAGTGGTAAAATCTCTGGGGCCTTGGAGAATTATAACAAATTGATGTGCCAGTAGCCAGACAACTGGGCCCATTTCCTCCTTGCAGAAAGTGAAAAGCTCTATTCAGACACTGGAATTATTACACTATAGCTCCTGGGCAGAAATTCCACTGCCATAAAGCAGTCTGTAAGGAAGCTCTCCCTGCTTTCTCCCTACTTTGATGAGAAGCCAAAAGAAGCAGCACAGAGGGTTTGTTAGCAAGTCAGTTCTATGCTTCTCTACCTGCCCCAACTCAAACAGCACACTGGTTGAAACAGTAACTGGTGCACATCTTTGCCAGAGAATGACAGAAGCATACCTGGCACAAGACCCCTGGTTAAACAAGACGAGGAGGCAAGTTTGGTTTGGGTGCAATGCTTACTCCACATGGCAGCTAAGCACAATACAAACTCTTCTACAACTATGGAACACAAACACACCTCTAAGGCAAAAACATGCTGCTACAATAGTTGCCCAGAAGTTTTCACTTAGACAGGAAACGACTAATTCCCCACTGAGAACTGCCCTTCTGCCCTGAACCACATCTGAACAGTAAGCCACTAAAGCAGATCAATCTTATCTGTTCAAGACACGTTCTGAAAACACTGATCAAATCATTTTCACAAACACCTGCTTGATAGATTCAAGTTGAGAGAGAATTTTGGGCCAGAGGGCCCCATGTGGTAGCATGGGGATTTGAACCCAAGTCTCTCTAGTCCTAGTCTAACACTCTAACCCAGGGGTGGCCAAACCGTGGCTCATGGCTCCTTTACACATATTGTGTGGCTCCTGAAGCCCCCATTGCCCCATCAGCCAGCTTGGAGAGGAATTTCTCTCTAATTTTTCTCAGCTGGTGACTTAGAGAATGCACTTAAAGTTACAGTTGATTTCTTTCCACCTCTCCCTCCCTCCTCTCACCCTCATGTCCTTCCTTCCTCCCTCCTTCCCTCAAACAACTGATATTCATGTCTTGTGGCTCTCGAACATCTGACATTTGTTCTATGTACTCTTCCGTTATACAAGTTTGGCTACCCCCCTGCTCTAACCATTATACCACACTGTCTCTCAAATTTTAACTCTTCAAAATCATACCACTCAAAAGCCTCTCATTATCAATTTGTCTGATCTGAAAGCAATTTTTAAGCAGCCAAACATAACAAAGATTTATGTGGCACATTAAAAACTGTGGCGTAAAATCCCATGAGGCAGCGTGCAGTTCATATGAAGAAGCATGCTCTGCCTTCATGAAAGCTTATACCACAGTAAATGTGCTGATCTTTAAAACCGCTGTTAAGGTTCTTTGGCTGCAACAGTCTTATGTGGCTACTTTTCAACGTTTAAATGTCTCTCAATTCCCCTTGCCAGGTCTCTCAACAGCTCATCATCCATTCCTGTTTTTCCAAACACGTCTGCATGGTTCAACAGCTTCTCCAGGCTACTGTGCAGCACTCTCCAACAGACCAAATGGAGAAGAGAAAATTAATTCAGTAATCCTTATAAGCAACCCTATAAATTTAGGTCAGCAAGTAATGTCAACTCAATCTCGTAAGTGGCGGCTGTGGGAAATGGCAGCCAAGGCCCAAGTAAGTTTTTGTCTGAGGTCATGGGATATTTCAACCCAAGGATTTCTTGGCTCACACTTTTTGCCACTAGTCCACACCAGCTATTTACAGGCTGGGATCTGAAGCTGAGAAGGAGGAGGGAGGAAACAGGGAAGATGCTGCGAGCTTGCCAGTAGCAGCTAAGTAAGATCTGGGCTGAGTTTATTTCTCTTTGAGAACATAACAGAATGTAAGAGAAGCCAAGCTGGATCAGGCCAATGGCCCATCCAGTCCAACACTAGGTTTTAAATGTCTGACTTTTTAACTGTTTATATATGTAAATGTTAATTTAAACTCTGTTTTATTGTCTGTTGTGAGCCGCCCTGAGCCATTTTTATGGGAAGGGCGGGATACAAGTCATAGAATAAATAAAATAAATAAATAAAACACTCTATCATACAGTGACCAAAGAAACCTGCTGCTAACAGGAGATCCACCAGTGGGGCCAGGACACTAGAGGCCCTCCCACTGTTGCCCCCCTAAGCACCAAGAATATAGGGCATCACTGCCCCAGATAGGGAACTCCATCTATACCCTGTGGCTAATAGCCACTGATGGACCTCTCACTTTCAGGTACTTGGCATGGGTGTGGCCATTGGCATAAGTAGGGCTGCCAACCTCCTGGTGGCAGCAAGAGATTCCCTGGGATTACAACTGAACTCAGGCAACAGGGATCAGTTCACCTGGAGAAAATGCCTGCTTTGAAAACTGGGCTCTGAGGTATTATGTACCCTTGAAATCCCTCTTCCCCATACTCTGCCCTCCCCAGAATACCTCCCCCCCCCAAAAAAAAACCTACAGAAATTTCCCAACCCAGAACTACTGGCAAGCCTAGGCACTAAGTTCAAGGTCTCTTGACCTGTGGCCTACTGTCTGGACGGGAGCCTGTTCAGCCAGCTCTATGAATCAGAACCTGCCCTATATGTATTAGTTTTCTTTGCTTGCTTTGTTGGGTTGCATTGTATTGATTGCTGAACTTTAAGATACTTATAAGGCCATTTGAGGAGAAATGCAGCATAAAAATGCCCAGACAAGTAATCTTGCCCAGGGCTGCACAATTCAGTAGATGCCATGTGTCTCAAAAGTTCCCCTTTCTAGAAACTGCCCCTCCACATCACCCATCCGACACAGAGCCGTGCCGTTGTTTGTGGTCCCCTATAGGAAGGCAATGTTTTGAACAAGTTGACTTACTTGGTATTTATTTTGGTTTATTAAAATCTAAACCTCATCCCACTTTTGCTTTCTTTTTAAAAGTACTTTCAGGGAGGGGTGTGTGTGCCACTGAGCTGTCCATATTCTGATTAGTTTGATCAGTAATATAATTATCACTGGCATAATATTTCTTTTCTTTCTTTTTGATCTTTCCATACATACTCAAACATCTAGCAGGGGGTTTACGAAAAGCTTGTTGAATCGAAGTCAAAGTCAGTTCCTCGGTACTGTTAATCCATTTAGCTAACTAAATTAGACATGCTGCATGGTACAGAAGGAGGAGTACCATTTTCAGAACAGAAAAGGGAGACTGCATGTTTGCATGCCCGACTGCAAATGGTGTGCACGTAATATATCAGATTTGTACATGCAAAGAGATGGAACACCTGTAGTCACAAACATTCCATCCCCAAATCTGCTCTCAGTATAAAGGATATAGGGAACTGCTTTTAAGCTCGTTTGTTTCCTCTTACACTAGCAAAAGGGCACCTCTAGGGACAGAGGAGGAGTACATTTTGCTGATTTCCCCCTCCCTATTACATATCCTCTCCCACCGTTTGCAACAGTGTCCTGATCCTCCTCCAATAATATAATTTTGGGGGTTCAGTGGAGTTAAGTGCAAGGGTCTTGAGCTTTGCTCGGCTTGAATACAACACAATATTTGTAAAAGCAACAGCGCAAAGCTCTCACACGCTCACATTTGTTCATATCATCGCAAGAGCACATCAGGATTTCCTGACTTCATACAATTGTCTTCAGAAATTCAAATGCAAACAAAACTACCCAAGAAGGCAGCCTTGTATGTATACTGGGAATGAAACAAGTAACTCCAGGTTGAAAAGCATTGCATTTGCCTCCTAGATTAGATCCATGTTATTTTGTCCTTTTAATGCAGAACCCTTTGATGGTTAAAAGGAAGGAGGGAGAATGGACTTCCGGGATCGGAAAATGGCGAGCTGAGCTGCTTTCCTTAACGGGGGCAGACTGGCACTTCTGTTCAGGGTAGTAAAAGGCAAATTAATGCCTTCTGCCTACTTTTCTCAGCTAGAGAATCATCCGAGATATGCACAGATACTTTGAGGAGACTTACCTTGGCTGAAAGGGAGTCCCGGAGGGGGCTCCTTTGAGGCTTTGAGGGATCTCTGAAGAGAAGTTGCATATTTATCATCTGCAGAAGTTTCCAGAGTCATTTGACTTAAGCTCGACAGGATCCCAATCTTCTTTTACAACTTTAAACATCTAATCTACAAAAGACTGGTGTCAATTTGGATAACTACAAAAAAAAAAACTACCAAAAAAAGGTATCGATTGCTATCTCTTCACTCCAGGACTAACTAAAGCTAAATAAAATGAAATTAAAAGGTGGGAATTGGATATAATGGAAGCTTGAGAGGAGGAGAAGAAAAGGGGCTAAATTTGAACTTTGTAAATCTGAGACACAGTGCTAAAAGGAGAAAAAAAATTATTGTTTAGTCTATCTGCGGTTGAGGAAGTAGCCCCATTGTCATAGATCTGCAGCACTCACAGTCAACACAGGAAGTACGTCAGACATTGTGAGATTTCTCTACCAGTGAAACAAGACTTGGTAACAAGAAAAGCAGGAAGTACCAGAGGAAGAAGAAGGAAGTAGGAGAAGTAAACAGCCTACTCTAGGATTATAATATCAGAGAGAAACATCGGCGGCCATTGCTGGGAGGATAAAGTTTTAACAACGTTTTTAAAGTGACTGGGACAATAAAAATTGGTGGAGTTAATTGAGTTGGCAATTTTAAAATAAGGACTATTGGACAGTGGTGAAGAAGATCTGAATTGGATAAAGGGAAAAGAAGAAATTTTTTAAAAAGTGAAGCTAAAGTCACGACCACCATTTTGGGGGAAATAAAAACTTTAAACATTACTATCTGAGCCTGTAAGACTCAGAGGATGGCGAAATTGGGTTTATTGGAAAGGGCAAGCTTCACTCTAGTAAACCTGATTGTCCAAATTTAATTTGGTGAGATAAAAATTTTCAATCTTTTTTACATGTCAGATCCTAAGCAAATCCGTACTAGGTCTGCTTCAATGGAGAAAATGCAAGCCCAGTTAGATGCAATGGAAGCAAGGATAATGAAAGGGGTGAAAGAAATGATAACTGCCTCTAAAAAATAAATAAGGAAGGATATTGAGTACTCAAAAAAAAGAATTAAAAAAATAAATAGAGAATCTCAGAAATGAGACTGTAGTTATAACAAAACAAGAACAAGAGGTGGAAAAGAGAGTGAAAACACATGATTCCACCTTGTTAAAATTACAAGAAAAAGTGATAATACATGACTGCAAGACACAGATTCATTTGAGAGGTGTACCAGAGGTTGAAGAATCTGATTTGAAGCATTATATAATAAAAATAATTGCAGAATTTTTGGAGGAAGATCCTGAAGGGAATAGAAATATATATATGTATAGGGTGAATTCACTATATGCAAAAAAGAACAATCCGCCAAGAGATAAGATGTGGTGATAAGATGTGGTGATAAGATTTATGACAAAAGAAATGGTGGGAAAAATCATAAACAAAAATTTTGAAAAGACACTGATAGTGGGAGGTAGCAGAATAAGAATTATGAAAGAGTTGCCGAGACAAGTGTTAACTGACAGGAATGCATATAAAAAACTGACAGAAAAATTATGTGATAATGGAATGAGATATAGATGGATAATACCTGAAGGTTTGAGCTTTGAACTTCAAGGGAAAAGGATTACAATTACAAATACACAGGAACTGTGTAGATTTTATGGAGAAAACAAAGAATTTGCACCATGATGGATTACAAATTGATATCTTGGAATGTAAATGGACTAAACTCACCACAAAAAAGAAGAGCAACATTTCATTGGATAAAAAAACAAAATTGTAACATAGTTTGTTTACAAAAAGTGCACATTAGACAAAAGGATTATAAATTTTTATGGAATAAGCAATTGGGACTAGAATTTTATACATTGGCTGAACAGAAGAAGAAAGGAGTAATTTTTTATATTAAAAAAGAATTAGATCCGAAATTGGTTTTTAAAGATAAAGATGGAAGATATATAGCGGTGGAAATTACACTGAATGCTAAAAAAACTTTATTGTTGGGACTTTATGCTCCAAATGGTGCAAAGGACATTTTCTTTAAAAATATTATGCAACATTTGGATGAAGTGACTTATGAGCAAATTTTGCTGATGGGGGACTTTAATGGAACAATTCAGAACACAACAGATAGATCTGGGAAGAAAAAAACTGATAAAGAAGGGAAATTGCCAAAATCTTTTTTTGAGCTGGTTAAGCAAGAGAATTTGAAGGATATATGGAGAAAATTCAACCCTGAAGTACGGAACTATACCCTTTTTTCAGCCAGACATAATTCATTTTCTAGAATTGACATGTTGTGGGGTACCAAGGATTTGGGACTTATAACAAAGAAGATAAGAGATTTTACCCAAAATAGGAGCTGACCATAACCCAATAATGTGGATTACAAAATTGTCTAAAAAGTCGAGAAGATGGAGATTAAATGAAGATTTACTAAAAAATAAAGAAATAGTGACATCTCTAGAAAAGGAAACTAAAGCTAACTTCCAAGTTAACGATAGAGAAGATATAGAATTTCAGACGGTATGGGATGCCTACAAGGCAATAATGAGAGGAATATTAATAACATTGAATAACAAAGATGAGAGCAAAAGATAAACAGATGTTGGACAAGGAAGGAGGGAGAATGAATGCCCAGTTGCCAGTCTTACAGATGCTTTCACACAGCTGGCTGAAGCATGCATCTGTTTTAAACTAGCTCTGCAGCTGGTTGGGTTCACAGAAATGTGGGCTTCATATTCTCCAGGCTGAAGGCTCTTTGCTCCAAGATGGTCCAGGCTAGCCTGATCTCATCAGATCCCCAAAATTAAGCAGCGTTGCTGCTGGTTAATATTTGGATGGGAGACCACCGAGAACACCCAGGTCGCTATGTAGAGGAAGGCAATGACAAACCACCTCTGTTCATCTCTTGCCTTGAAAACCCTATAGGGTCGCCATCATACGTGTGTGACTTGACAGAACTTTCCACCACCAAGTGCTCATCATTCCCTCTATTACTGTCCCTGAAGATGAGGGAGAAACATAGCTCCTGAAAAAAATCACACATTTAAAATCAAGGAGCTGTACAAAATAAGATTTGGCTTCTTGTACCAGAAAGCAGCCAGAAGGGGCTGCACAGAACGCCAGACAGAGAACTTGCAAGTATTCAACTCCAAAACAGTTTTCTTTTTTCAGGCGGTTTCTGAGACTGGCTATTTTTGTAAAAGAGCTCCCAAACTTACCAAGAACAGACTAAACAGGCCAGGCAATTAGGTACATTCCTCAAGCCTTAGGCCTGTTGACAACAGTATGGTGCACTGCAGCAATTCCAATACACAGTGCACACGCTATCCAGAAGTTCATGAAAATACAAGTAAGAAAGAAAGTGGAGGTCAAAAGAATGACTAATTGCAAACAAAACAATCTCCCAAAAGAACCTCAAAGTATGTTCTAGATTAGAAATTAGCCTCCTCTTTTTCATGTCAAAACACTGCATCAAAAGTTAATCCAAGGAGCTCCCTCAGTATATTGGCAGGGCTGTTATAAAAAATAATACTTCTCATTTGCTCTTATGACCTGTGGAGTCTCAAGGGAGAAACAGAAGGGCTTGCCAAAGGGAAGGGCTTTTTTTGAGCAAGAACGCACAGGAATACAGTTCTGGCTGGCTTGGCACCAGGGGGTGTGGCCTAATATACAAATGAGTTCATGCTAGGCTTTTTCTACAAAAAGCCCTGTGCAAACCAATGTTGACATCCGGAGGTGTAGCCTAATATGTAAATGAGTTCCTGCTGGGCTTTTTCTACCAAAAAAGCCCTGCCAAAGGGTATCCAATTAGCCTCTTAGGCAAGCAATCATTTGAACTCATCTCCAAGGTCTGTTTTATTCAGGACCATTTTTGATTAAATTACTAGCAATCCTAAACTGGGGTTTTAATACTTGGGTTTTATGTATTGTTTTTTATCTTTTATCTGTAATGTAAAGCCACCTTGAGCTCCATAAGGAAGAAAGGTGGCTAACACATGTTTTAAATAAATAAGACTCAACATCCTTCCCCCCCCCCAAAAAAAAACCCACAGCCTCCTCCTGCATTGTGAAACGAAACAATTACAGGTCAGATTTCTATTATTTGGATTATGTTTGCCCTGCCAATTAGATTGCTCATAAGAAAAGCCAAGAGCACTTCATCAGCATCCTACTGGAAGGCTATGTAGGTGGTCTGAGCCTAAGCAAAAGGACAAACCATTTTATTATAAGGACAGCGTCCAACAGAAAAACAAACCATTCATTTCTCCCTCAGCCTTAAGCTACAAAATACTTAAATAATAAAAGATTAGCAAATTAATACTGCAAGAATTTTGGAAGCAAATTCTCATACAACATCCACAAGATCCTAAGTGGCCAGCAAAACACTAGGAAAGGAATAATTTGAAGAAAGCAAACTAGGATAGAAATTTGTAGCCTGTGTGCATGCATACAAGGACACTCTTGTGCACACAAAACACATGCTCTGTGTCACCTGATCCACTGCCTGGTTACCAGTTGCCAAAGAGCCACATATGAAGAAGAAGATGATGATGATATTGGATTTATATTCCACCCTCCACTCCGAATCTCAGAGTGGCTCACAATCTATCTTCCTCCCCCACAACAGACACCCTGTGAGTTGGATAACAAGAAGTTGTTGAGAATATTTTCTGTTTTAAATGGCCAGCATAGACATGGGCAGAGGGAGATGGAATTTTCAATTTACTGAGAGAGTGCTGATGACAGACGGTTTCCTTATCCTCCTACTCCTTAGACAGCAATTCAAAGTTTGGTATGATGAAGTTGAACACTGTCAACAAGCTGATTGCAATACAGGCAGAAGGCAATAAATCCCCCTCCACAGCTTTCTGTTTACATTTTTTGGAGTTGCCCTTTGGATGGACAACAGTTTGAAAGGACAGCTCACAAGTGGGAAGTCATTGCAACACAAGTATCATAGGATTGATAGGAAAGAAGCAGGAATAGAGTTTGGGCCCCAGGATTCTTAAACTCTTTCTTAGTATACAAATCTGCCATTGGCAGAATGGTATCTAAATAATGGGGAAACTGGATTTAAGACGCCTTTTTTCAAAACACGCCTAGTGGAGCAGAAGGGATTCTAATTCATGGGATATGAACATGCAGTTCATAACTGAGACCTGGTACTAAGTCCCCAAAGCAACATGTTCAAAGCAATACTGCCTCAGGACTGGGACGGTTCATTTAACTGTCAGAGTTAATTAATCTTATGGTGCTGGAAAGTTCCATCCAGTCACAGCTGACTTATGGTGACCTCATGGGGTTTTCAAGGCAAGAGGTGTTCAGAGGTGGTTTGCCATTGACTACCTCCACGTCACAACCCTGGTGTTCCTTGGCAGTCTCCCACCCACATGATAGCCAGATCTGACCCTGCTTAGCTTTCAAGATCTGACGAGGAGGACAATAGCCTTTATAAAGCTATCTAAATGGTTGTCACCATACCATGGGGCAGCACATAATTCCTTTTTGCATGCAAACAAGTACTACTTGTTTTATCTGCTCTGTATCTACTGCGAATTCTAAATTCTAGTGGTATAAAGCATTCCATTGGTCCATCAATAATCTCACATACCTCAGCTATCTCTTTTCCTACATTATCAATGCAATTCCAAGAACACTTACTAAGGAGTGAGCCCACTGAATATACTCCAGTAGGATTCTCAGTAGACCTGCTTAAGAGTACACTCTAGCAATTCAGTCAAATGCACACTCACTCCAGTCTAAGCTTACTGAACTCATCCCATCATTTTAACACTTAGATCATGTCTGCATGTTCAACAGACTCCTGATTTTCTTGGCAGTCGATTCACAAGCACTGAAGTCAATTTGGGCATGGTTCATCCACATGTCTGCCTTCCCTGTGTCTCTTTACAGTTGTGGAATTAATTTTCTTCTGCATATGCCTTCAATAACAATTCAAGGGAGTGTGCTTTTGTCATTGATAATGTTGTTTCTAAAAACAACACTACAATATCAATATATCACTAGAACATTTTAACAATGAGCTAACAGGTTCTCTGAATTCCCAGCTTTTGGGTGTTTTTTTAAAAAAAATCCTTTTGCCCCTTCCCTCACAGAGATACGCTTTTTCTCTCTGTGAGGAGACGGGATAGAGACTTACTTTTGTTTCTAATTCAGAGAACTTGCTAACTTACTCCTATTATTATAATGCTCTAGCAATATAGCAATATTTTAGTGCCATTAAAGATAAAATAAAACCATTTGTCTTCAGGTTTGGGGGAGCAGAGGGAACAGTTTGACTATGGGTGGAACAAAAGAAAACCATTACACACAAAGAAAAGCCAAGTCTAAATCAGCTTCCAGAAAAACATCAGCGGGAAATTGGTCTCAAAAGAACAAGGAAAATCATGGGGAAACAAACAAAAAACTGAAGTGAAAACTGAAGGCACACAAATGAATGCAGAAACCAGGGGATAAACCAAAGCAGTATGTGGCCAGAACTTATTTAAAAGAAAAAAAAAGTGGAAAAGCCCTTCCTTATATTGATTCACATATGCAGTTTTGCTGCCAACTTACAGAGTCCTAAAGAGTTTTAAAAAGATGTCTCCTATCTGCCTGGGTTCATCATCCTTGTGAATCACATGAGGTAATCTATAAACTTGGATATTTCACTGCTCAGCCCTGACTCCACTATCATTTATTAATGTTGAAACAGCCACCAGTCCCAAAAGAGATCTTTGAGGGATTCCATTGCTTTACTGCAGTCCATTAGACAAACATTCCATTTATTCCTATCCTCTGCTTTTTGTTACTTAACTAGGAATCCATAAGATGACGTATTATATTATTCTGAGACTGCTAAATCCTCAGGTAATGGACTTTATCAGAACCCTTTGGAAATCCAAGTATCTAATATCTGCCAGATTACTGTTATCTACATGTTTGTGGATGAAAAATTCCAACAGGTTACTGAGGCACAATTTTTCTGTACAAGAGTCTCATTGCTTATAGGTCTACAACACAAACATTTCAAGAAACTGAAGCAGCCCATAAAACAAAATGCAGCGTGCATGTGCGGGAGAGAGAGAGAGATTACACTCTCAAAGCAATCTTGCAACATTCTGAGTTAGAAAATACTTCCCAATCAAAATATTTATTACATCATCACCTTCCCCTTCTTCCCAGAAGCTCAGGGTGGCATATAAAGCTCCCCCACACCAGTTTATAGCACCCTGAAATAGGTCAGGCTGGGGAAAAACTAGCCTCTGGTCACCCACCCAGTGAGCTGCATGGCAGAATGGAGAATTAAATACAGCCTCTTCAATCTACCTGTTAAACTGGCTCTCAGCATTTCATTTTTCTTCCTTATAAGAAATGGTGAAGGAGTGGAGAGAGAAAATAAAATGAAAATTAATAGGAAATGTTATATTGTGTGCCAGCACAGCATGTGATGTTATTATAACAACTTCTACTAGCCCCTTTAACTAGTTAGTTCATTGCCTGAAAATAAGAGATGCGTTTAGATTGTGAGTATTAAAGTCTAAAGGAAACACTGAGGCACTGAAGAATCTTTCAGTATTAGGAAAAAGACTTCAGACTAAAAATGTGGATTATTGTGAAGTAAAATTGCTAAAACATGAAGCTTGCTTAAAACGGAGTCAGTCCATCCAACTCAGTATTTGCTATTCCAACTGTCAGCAGCTCTTCAGGAATTCAGGCAGAGACTTTCCCAACACCCACTTCTCTCAGCCTAATCTCTGGCACAGCGTTATTGTAAGGATAATGTGGAGGGGAGAAAGCCACTGTGGATCCCCGATGGGGAGAAAGGAAGAGTATAAATGAAGTAAGTAAGTAGAACAGGAGGAGGAGATTGGATTTATACCCTGCCCTTCACTACCCGAAGGAGTTTCAGAGCAGTTTACAATCTTCTTTCCCTTCCCCTCGCCACAACAGACACCCCATGAGGTAGATGGGGCTGAGAGAGCTCTCCCAGAACTGCTCTTGAGCAGAACACCTTTGAAAGAACTTGTGGTTGACCCAAGGTCACCCAGCTGCTGCATGTGAAGGAGTGGGGAATCAAACCTGTTTCTCCCAGATTAGAGTCCACACACCTAACCACTACATCAAAATAGATAAATGTAGATAAAATATATTAAAAAAAATACTGAGCCCCTGGGCTTTTTTTGTAGAAAAAGCCAGGAGGAGCTTATTTGCATATTAGGCCACACCCTCTGATGCCAAGTCAGCTGGAACTGCATTCCTGTGTGTTCCTGCTCAAAAAAATGCCCTGCTGAGCCCAAGCGGTCCGGTGTATGCCAAGCATATGCTCTACCATTGAACCCGAGGCTATCAGCATATGTAGAGATGGAATTAGAGAATTCAAGTTGTTTTCTCAAGAAAAACAACTGAGACTTCACAAGGTACTCCCTGGAAACATCTCCAGAAGAGACTGAATCAGTAGCATGTACAAATGCTCTGAAGCTGTGGGGACAAAGAGATGAAAAACGTGTTTAAAAAATCAAGTTAATAAGCATACAACTGATATCTGACTAAGCCCACACACAGTGGGTAGCCCCACATTTAGGCTGAGGACCGTATACCCTAAATTTATGGCAACAGTTTTTTTGGCCAGCAGCTGTCTTGGGGAGTGATTTACAGAAGATTAGCCTTTGAGTGTTTCTGAGTGCTGAGAAAGATAAAACAATGTACTAAGCAGAACAAAGAAAATAAAAAAATTTGGTGCCACCTTATCATATATCTACTATACTCTTAGAAGCCACCAACAGCTAGAATTGAGGGGGGAGTAAGAATGGAAAATCCAGATGTTTCTCACATTAGACAGCCTTGCCCTCCTCAATTCTCTGCCAGGGATGAGCAGATGCTGCAATATTTAGTGAACCTTCATTGTGTAAAAATACTACAACTTTGTCATTATAATATTATTATTAGGAACTGTATGTCTCAGACCACACGGCTGAAAACCATGGAGTAACTTTAACAAATTCATGAAATAAAATGTGTACACTATGAAATTATAAAAACACACACACTTCTTAATTTTAAAACACACTTCTTTGGGACTGCTTCTCTTGGTATACCCCCAGAAGAGCATTGTGCTCGGCAGATAAGAACTTACTGGTGGTCCCCAGCCTGAGAGATATCCAGCTGTCTCAACTAGAGTCAGAGCATTTTCCACTCTGGTTTAGGTTTGTCAGTCCCCAGGCCCTAGCAGGGGATCCCCTGGTTTTGCAGGCTCCTCCCTGGCCAGTGGGGAAAAGCCCTACCCCAACAGCCACCATGTGCCTTCAAATCTGTGCAGGCTTAAAAGAAGCCCACAAACTGCCTGTGCTTTTGACTGTGTGTGTGCCTTTAAATCCTGTGGTTAGGAGATCAAGAGGAAAGTTGAATGGACAGGGCAACTAGACAGAGCCATGTGGGTCTTCCGGTGCGTGTATAAAAGGAAGAGAAGCAAGCAGAGTACCTCCGTTTGGTTTGAGGAAAACTCCACCCCCTGTGCTGCTCTGCTTTTGATTCCCTGTTACTCTGAAGAAGTTGGTTGAAGTACAGCAGGTGGTTACATTCAGCAGCTCCAGTGATTAAACTGCTCCAGTGAGATCACAAAAATGTGCACACACTAATGGGTTTATTTTGGCTGCTTTGTGAGTGTGTGCATGTGGACATTCACTTTCATTTTAGTGGAAGTGCAGTTGCTGTGGAACCATTTGAATGCAAAAAAAGAGGAGAAAATGAAGACTATAATCAGAGGAACTGCACTGCTGTATTTTTATTTATTTATTTTAGGGATGGGGAAAGTCTCCTGGCTCCACCCCCAAAGTTCCCAAGTATTTTCTGAGCTAGACCTGAGTTAGACCTATCCTGGCTCCAACCTGGTGGAACTCTCTGCTAAACAACATCCATGCCCTAGGGACCTTCTGTAATTCTGCAGGGTCTGTAAGGCAGAGATGTCCTGCCAGGCATTGGGTTGAGGACAGCAATAGCTCCATCCATCTGTCTGGCACTCCCTGCCATTCCCCACTCTGTGAGGCAGTGGCACAACTGGAAGTTCTAAGCGTCATCTATTTAGGCTGATGGTTGTGTCTTTTACTGCACTGTATTTATTATATTCTACTGTTGTAAACCACCCTGAGCCCTGTCTTGACGGGGGGGGGGCAGTTTAAAAATCCAATTTAATAGATAAAATAATAAATTAACATCAAAAAGAAAGTGAAATGATCCTGTGCTTCAACATGAACACTTTAACATACAGGGGCCACTGTGGAAAAGGCAACGAGGGGAGAGAATAAGCCGGCCAACACTGCAACACTATTCAACAACTGCACCTTGTTCCCATGAAAGAGCGATTGTGATTGGACACGAATCTAAGCACGGCTGCAGTATAAAGTACCCTAAGTGACACATAAACATATTTTTATTTCACAAACAACTGTAATCAGAGCATTCCTTTTATCTCCTGAGGAGGGATAAACACATAACAGCATTTTCAGGGGGGGAAAGAAAATCCCTTACAAATTGGATTATGGAGCGTTAGTCACTCCTGGCTGCCTCTCAAACAGTAGTCAGACACTGTTGACTTTGCCATTCACAAAACCTGAGTATCATCTCTGAGCCTCGCTGGTGGAGAAAGGCCAGGATAAGAGAGGACAGGGGCAGGCTGCTTCTCATAGTATGCTGAAAAACAGGCTTGAAAGCTCTTCTCCTTTCCACCTCCACGGCACCTGCACTTGTTGCAACATCAGTTGTCCTCCCATAGGACACAGAAGACGAGACTTTTAGGAGTGCAAAGCAGGCCAAGTTCCCTGTCAAACCCATTCCTGTCCCCCCACCACACAACAGCTTAAAAACTCCACCATTCACCTGCTTCTTAAAGGAGCATCTTTCCAAGCGGAACTTCCTGTTGCCGCTTTCAAGTCAAAATATCCCTGACCAAGGATGTTTATATGATGAGGGGGAAAGTCCAGATTCTGGGAGGGAGGGAGGGAGGAGCACGCTGCTGCAAACGTGTCCTTCTTTCCAGACTTGGGCTTATTCTCTTAGCGGCTTTGCTATTGCAACTCAGTAGACGTTTACATGACACCAGCGAGGTTGCCAGAGGAATAGGAAGACTGTAATTGAAGCCACCAAAAATAACTCACTGGCAAAAGGCACTAGCTATTTAGCACAGCTCCCCCACCTCCGCTTCAACAATTCTCATGGCCATAATTCAAGAGATGTTTTGCCAACATACCAAAAATTAGGTTTCTTTTCTCTGGAAGAAGGGGGGGGGGAATAACTTCAGGGCATTACAGAAAAGCTAAAAGGGGGGGGGGGAGACAACAGAGGGCTTAGCCGATTTAACACATTCCAGTGGCAACAAAAAGAATGAGAATAAATTCCTTGAGACTCCACTGAACTCCTTCCAAACATCCCTTTCCTCAGTAGATCATTTAGCTGGTCTGACTCAGCAAACTAATAGGAATAATATCTTACTAGTTATGAAATACTGGCATATGCTAAGAAGTGATTATTTGTCAGGGGGTGCACAAGACACATCAAATAATAAGCAACTCCTGATAAAGTATTTTCAAAAGTGTTGCCAAAATCTAACTAGAGGGGAAAGAACAGCCACACATTTTTCTGAATTCTAATATGCAAAAGTAGCATGAAAAAAGAAACCCTTCTTTCTCTCAATTAAGGTCAAACAAGAGGTTGCTTTAACACAGAGGGCTATGAAGAAGAGGAGTTGATTTTTATACCCTGCTTTTCTCTGTCTTGCAAGAGCCCCGTGGCGCAGAGTGTTAAAGCTGCAGTACTGCAGTCCTAAGCTCTGCTCACGATCTGAATTCGATCCCCGGTGGAAGCTGGGTTTTCAGATTGCTGGCTTGAGGTTGACTCAGCCTTCCATCCTTCTGAGGTTGGTAAAATGAGTACCCAGCTTGCTGGGGGGAAAGTGTAGACGACTGGAAAAGGCAATGGCAAACCACTCCAGGCTAACAAGGGACTAGCTACTTATAAGCCAAGCCTAACCTAGCAGTCACCATTTTGGATAAACACTTTTGAATCAGTTACATCACTTGTAAGAATTCCAAAGCAGTACATCATCCTATGCAAGTATGCACAATATTTCCCTACTTCAGTACAGTTCATGTCCTCTACCTAGACACTGAAAAATCTAGGTTTCCACTTTGACAGTTCATTAGACACAGACAGAAGGGCCTCTGTTCAACGTGTCTTAACGTCTCTCATTTAACCTTTCCCTTCCTCTTCATGTATAGTTTACATTTTCATTGTACTGAAATCCAATTAACAATTGACCTGATGAGGATTGCTGCAGTAGATTAAGACAAAGTGACCTTTAAAGCCCTTCACAACCTAGGACCTACGCAACCAAAGGACCATCTCTTCCCATAGGTCCCCATGCACCAATTACGGTGTTCCGGTTGTTCCCTTCCTTAAGGTTGCCCAATTGGTATCTACTAGAGCAGGGGTGGCCAAACTTGCTTACCAAAAGAGCCACATAGAATAAATGTCAGATGTTTGAGAGCCACAAGACATGAACTTCAGATAGTTGAACACTGCAAGGAAGGAAGATGGGGGAGGGAGGGAGATGTGGAAAGCAAGCAGCTTTAACCTTAAATGTATTCTCCAAGCCACTAATTCGCTAGGCTTGGAGAAGTGATTTAAAGAGAGAAATACCTTCTCCAAGGTGGTGGGAGCTTCAAGAGCCACACAATGCGTGTGAAAGAGCCACATGTGGCTCCTGAGCTGCAATTTGACCACCCCTGTACTTGAGACTGGTACTTTTCAAGTGTGACCCCCATTTATGAAAGCTTTTAAAGGGTCTAAGTGAAAGCACTTTCTTGGGGAGAAGGGTTAATTTTTAAAAAATTCAAATTGTATATGGTTTTAATTTGAGACTCTAAACCACCTTGAGTGACAAGGGGAAGACAGGGCATAAATATTTGAATAAATATATAAAAACTTTAGCTAAACAGGTTCCCATTTAGATCCACTTGCTCAACATTCCTGCTGGCAAGTCATGTGCAGATTAAAGTATTTATCTTAAAGATTAACCCATTTATAATTTCCGTACAACTCTAATCACATTGATATGAAATAGTCCAGACGCCTAAAAATTGATGCTGTGATATCTTTGCAGCCCTGAGAATTGTTTTCAGTACACCCCTCCAGGTGTTGCATTTGATAGAAGATGCTCTTCTGTCTTAAGCAAAGGAATGTCTTTACTAGGTTTCAAGTACACATACTTTCTATTCACAGTCGAGATCTTCATTATATAGGCTAATTAACAGCCTTCTTTCAGAGTTCAGTGGCAGAGCGATGCACATGCTTAAATCTCTTGCATGGAGTCTTAGCAGCGCTTCTCGCTAGCTGGCCCACGCATCGCACATTTGGATGCAGTCCACAGCAGCAAAATATTCTCTTCTGCAGCACTTTTGAACAATCTCAAGAGCGCTTGCCACAGGCACACTGGAGTAGCAGAGGGAAAAAAAGGCACATCCTGAAACAGCACAAACATAATCTTTTCCAGTTGATGTAATTACAGGGTAGGCAAGATAAAAGTTGGGTTGTTTGATTTTAAAAGGTGTAGGAGTGATAAAACTTCAGCCTTCAGCATTAAATCATTAAGCTGCTACACAAGAAGGACGACAATTTTGCACAGAGCACAGCCCATCTGACGCTCCTGTTCAATCAACTTCTGAAGCATCTGAAGGAGAGCTATGCAACTAGTAGAGGTTTAGGAGAGCATCTCTTGGTAGTTTTAAAAGAATGTCATTGGCTAGCAATGGCAAAGTGCTCTAGTTATCTTTAAAGCCCTAAATGGCCTGGAACCTGGGGAGTTAGCCATCTCCACCCATAAGAATCCGGCCAGCTATTCAAATCTGTGTCAGAGGCCTTGCTCTGGATATCCACGTGACAGGTCTTTTCTGCCAACTAATAGGATCCACACATCCTCTTATGATTTTAGGGAAACTTCTAAACAAACCTTCCCCTCAGTTACAAGATATTCTTAGGATAGCAAGCGCAAAGGCTTTGGGTTCACTGTTGTGAGGTAAGTTTTGTGGTGAGCAAGAAGAACACAGATGACTGAGTCAAAAACAATTAAATTAAAAAGATTTACATATTTACAGATCAGCAGCACAGGTCTCTGGACAGTAAAAGGAGAAGCGTGGTTGAGGCACACACATTTAAGCTAGTTATGGTTTCAGAATATGGCTTGAACTTTCTTTAATGCTTGTGGGTACAAACACTTAAGAGCCACTAGGCTGGACCCCCTTCACACAGAGAGGATTCCACCCACACCAGCCTGGACTTCCCCAAGCGTCAGATTAAATGGTACAAGGTCCACTCATAGCCAGAGACAGGTCTAACAACCAGATAGAGGTAGAGTTAAACCACTCTGTCAGGCTACCAGGCAGAGCTATCCTTCAGACTAAATTACCAGTGCACTCTGCCTGAGGCAGACCTGAACTCACTCCTCCTGTGCTTCCCTCCAGCATTCCATCTCCCCTCCAAAAGGTGACTGGATGCTAGAGCAGCGCTCCCCCAGACTCAGGGACGAAACAGCTGAGTGGTTGTTTTCCACATGAAGGACAGGACAGCCTCTTGTCTACCACAATCCCCTTTCTTCAGAAGCAAGAAGGAAGTCTATGAGACAGAACTTCTTTTGCTGTGTGGTGGTGTCTCATCTATGGAACTCCCTCCTGGCATCCATTTGACAGCCACCTACTTTTTTGCATTTGGGAATAATCAGTATTTTAGTTGGCTCCGTTATCACTAGGTAGCCTGACCTATACAGCCCAGGCCAACCCAATCCTGTCACCTCTCAGAAGCTAAACAGAGATGGCCCTGGTTAGTATTTGCAGAGACCACCAAGGAAGTCCAAGGTTGCAACAGAGAGGGAAGCAATAGCATACTACCTCTGATTGTTTCTTGTCTTGAAAATCCCACTTTGATCACCATTGATGGGAGAGGAAATCTCACTATCTATTTACTTCATTTACAGTCTTGCCTTTCTTCCAGATATCCAAGGTGACTCACAAAAATTAAACTCCAATGACGCAATCAAAATGCATAAAATAAAAAAAATTCCACCAGTGATCAAAATTTATTAAAAACCTTATTAAAAGATACTCCATCTAAAAATGCCTCTGCAAACAGTTCGGTTTTGCTCATTCTACAGAATGATAGCAGAGAGTCTTTCTGACCCCTTCAGAAAGGTATTTGCGGCAAATGGGGGTGGGGAAGTGCAACAATGCTCTGATATGGAGGACAGCTGTTGACTTTACCTAGCTGCACAGCAGCATCTTCAAAGCACCTGTTTCAAATGAGGGACACTGAACGTATTGAGAGATGTTGATTTGCACTTTGTGATTATACTTGTAATGTAGTTATATCTTTAGTTTGGTGTAGTGGTTAAGTGTGCGGACTCTTATCTGGGAGAACCGGGTTTGATTCCCCACTCCTCCACTTGCACCTGCTGGAATGGCCTTGAGTCAGCCATAGCTCTGGCAGAGGTTGCCCTTGAAAGGGCAGCTGCTGTGAGAGCCCTCTCCAGCCCCACCCACCTCACAAGGTGACTGTTGTGGGGGAGGAAGGTAAAGGAGATTGTGAGCCGCTCTGAGACTCTTCGGAGTGGAGGGAGGATATAAATCCAATATCATCATCATCATCATCATCATCATCTTCTAGTTACTTACGACTGTTATTTGGTAGATTTGGTAGAGATTTTACAGACGCTGTCAGTCTCAGGGTTTTATTGATTAAAGTGTATTACAATGCTTCTTTTCCGAACTATTTCAACACCCTCAATTATGACACAGACTACAAACATCCTAAATAAATGAACCAAACACTAGTCCTGTAGCTCTTGCTGTAGCATGACATATTTTTTAGAACAAGGATTGTACTCAATTCCTATAAGGGAGTAGGTGGGAGAGATATAAAGCACAGCAGAGATAAGGAATATCTAAACACTTACGTCTCTCCTCCGAACTGCCTTGCTTTCAGGGCTTTTCTTCCAGAAAGGGTTACTTCTATTCTCAGAACTCGGCTAGGAGAGCAGCAACTGAGATGGGGAAAAGTGGATTTTATTTTGAAGGGGCAACATTGGCAGGGGAACGCCTCTCTTCCATCCACTTGTGCTGTGCTCTAAAATGCTCCGTACTCCTTTATAAGAATTTAGTGACAACACAATTCTCACATTCTGCCAGTTTTACAGACTAACACCACACTACCATTATTGTTTCACTCCACTGAGTTATAAAAAAAATTGGTCAGTTCAGTGAAAAGCTCAAGAGGGCTCGCACAAAACAAGTTGACAAAAACAAAACATAAAAAGGGGAATACAGACACCCACACAGAGCTAAGGCTTTTAGGATTAGCCAGCATGTGTTGTACGTTTCTCTAGTCAATGGTGGCCTGTAT
The DNA here is from genome assembly GCF_032191835.1 of Heteronotia binoei. Taxonomy (NCBI): domain Eukaryota; kingdom Metazoa; phylum Chordata; class Lepidosauria; order Squamata; family Gekkonidae; genus Heteronotia; species Heteronotia binoei. Next base: position 102,942,829 of record NC_083229.1, read on the forward strand.
TTTGAAGACGGAAAGCGAAATTCCTGAATAATAATAATCTTGGCCAGGGCAAGAAAATTGTCCATGGCTATAATTTGAAAATGCAGATGAAGTCCAATAAGACTGCTGCATTCCATTGAGATGTACATTTGCAAATCAGCTTTGAGAACAGCTATAATAAGACACTATAAAACTGAGAGCACCATACCAAAACTTGCAAACCTCCCCAGTTGTATAGGAAACTGGACTCTAGATAGGCTTTAGGAGAAATGATTTTCACAAAGTGACATACAATTATCACAGCAAACACATTCAAACACTTTTGTAAATGGGACAAGTAAAATTCCCCAGGGTGGAAAAAGGACTCAACACATTACTACAAAGGGACAGAATGGCTCCCGCTGCATGAAAAACTGCAGTCGAATCTCTGGCAGCAGAACGCTCTTTTACAACCCAGATCCCAAACTGTTTACACTAAAGGAGTTCCATTCAGGCAAGATCAATGATTTAATATCAACTTACATAAGGGCTTGGGGATCAAGCTGAACTGGTGTAGCCTCAAGTTATTAGAAATATGGGAATGAGCTTGGTCTAAAGATATGAATAAACCAACAACTAAGTTTAATTTCCCTTAGGGAAGCTGCATCCAATATTGGTGGATGTATTTGACCCTTCCCAGTCATTCTCCCCCTTTCTCCTGGCCTTGGCAAGCCAAGACCGGGACAAGGGCAGAAGTCCCTTCCAGGGTGGTCCCTGCCCTCTTTCTCCTGGCAACAGCTTGTCATGGCTGTGGAAAAGGTAGAACTGAACTCATCAGACGAGCTCAATTTGGGTGGAACACTTCTGGGTAGGTTCGGTTTGGGGTTTGGTTTGGGAGCTTCCACGAACCCTGAACCAAACTACTTTTGTTGTTGTTGTTCGTGCCCATCCCTATTTCTCATAAACCGTTTAGAAAAAGACAGTTACATTATGACGACTCAATTTTACCTTCTTGTTCATTCATTCTGCTTGGGCACCATTAAATTAATCTCATTTCTTATTTGTGTACACAAGCAAGTCATACTAGAATAACTGCAAGGATGCATTCGCTAAACAAGCATGTGGAATAAGAAGGTATTCTTCCTCCTTGAAAGAAGGACACTTCCCTCATCAAAGGCTCCTAGATCAGATGCAAAAGTCTCACCCCCTGCCAGATTTGCCACCCTTCTGCCAATGAAAACACTAACTCAGCCAGCTCAGGTATTTAAACCATTGCCTTTAGTCAGATGAGAGCCCGAAGAGTAACTTAAGAACAAAACCCATTAAGACACGCCATGTTCCTAGAGCTTAAAAATTAACTGAAAAACCCACTCCGAAATTACAAGCTTTATTTTCGTTTAATGCCACTAACCCCTTAAAACATTCTGCTTGATCATTTTTAGCTCTTGTAAATCTCATCTTGATGAAAGACAACAAAGACTACTTTGGATCAAGCACATCAGAGTGATCAGTAAAGTCTACGTTATGGAAACTGCAGATTTCATAAGCTAGGAAGGAAGCTGCCTTATGAAGAATCAAATCTAGCTTGGTATCATCTACCATGACTAGCACTGGCTCTCCAGTGATTAAGGCAGAGAAAAGTCCTTTTCTAAGACCTCTTACCTGAGATCCTTGAACTAGAATGCCAGGGATCAAACCTGAAACCCTTCTTGTACTTCAACCTAGAACAGGAAGCAAAACAGGTCTTTCCCCCAACTTCTACAGGAGGTCACCTCTATCTTAAGTTCCCCATATAACTTTCCCAGAGTTGAAGCCATACTTTTGCATGCAGGTGACTCCTACTAGTATGGAAAGAGTGGCAGGTTAAGTAGTTAGAATCACATCTAGTATCAGCTTAGAGACCAACAGGATTTCCAGAGTATACAGGGGTGTCAAATTTATGGCCCTTGGGAAGCAATTGGCCCACCCAGGGCTTTAATCAGGCCAGCAGCTCTTTTCTCCCCTCTCCTCACCATTTGAAGCTCCAAGGCTGCTAAAGTTCCCAGCTCCTTTTCCTTGTCTTTGCTGGCTTCAGCAGGAAGCTTTTCTGGGCTTGCAAAGTGGTGAAGGAAAAACAGAATGCATTTTCCATTAAGGTCTCTGTGCCCAATAGGCTACTCCCAGAATAGTCAAACTAGGCCCAGAGGCCTTAATGGAAAATCCATTCTGTGTTTTCATTGCAGCTCTGTCTGTGCTGCAATGTATTTCAATTGTGTGGAGTTCAAGTAGTTTCACTTGCCAACATTTGTATGGCCAGTTGAAGCTCTTGCTTGCTAGTGTGGTGTCCTTGCTTTGATTGATGCTTTGAGCCAGCTTTTCTCTGCTGAATGGATCTGAGAACTGGTGCCTAGAGACCAGTTCTAACCTAGAAACCCACAGCCAAAGGGGGATGTTACACTGGAGAGCCATTGTCAATCTGAGTAGACCTGGGAGAGGGGAGAAGCTTGCAATGCCCAGCCATTTCAAGTTTTCCTAGGCTCTGAGCATTTTATATTTTTAGTTAATATTTTCCATTTCTCCTGTAATCCTTGTTTTTTTCCTTGGCATTTTATTTTAAAACTTGTAGCATCAAATCCCACTATTCCTCACCTTTCCATTTTAAACAAAATATCACAAGAGTTTTTAGTATATTTGTATTTTAAGTAAAGAAAAAAATCTTTCATTGTGTTTGTATCCTTTATAAAGTTTATATCTCTGCTACCTAGCATTACATTTTATGACACACATGGCCCAGCCTGACAAAGTCCCATTTATGTCAGATCCAGCCCTTATAACAAGTGAGGCTTTACAACGTACAAAACAGCAAATGTTCATAGTGGTTCTGAAGGGATCTGATGTGGTCCCACCTCAGCAGCCCTAGCTTGATCACGGCCTGGACTGTGGCTTGCAGCCATTCTGAGGTTGGCAAGGGTAAGCTATGAAGGACGTAATGAAACAGGAAAAGAAAAGGATATGACAAATAACCTGCAGCTATTAATGCTCTATAACTCTGCTTTAACTTCTTTCTATGTAGGTCCTAATATTTGCACAGACTTGGGTTTTGAATTGTTCACTGCTATGCAAGATCGTCATTTCCACTTGAGGTAAACGTATCTGTCCCAAGTAGAACAATTCTGTACACTGGCTAAGAACAGAAGTTACCCAGTGTTTTGATGGATCCAGTACTACATGCTATTTCTCTCACCCCCAATATAATAAAACAATAATATCTTCATTGAAAAGCTATCTAATTTAATTTTCATTATGCATTTATACATCCGTAATATTAAGTGGCAACATGCTGTATTTTGTGGCCATTCTGTACATTATGTGGAGACAAACTCACATTTGCCATTGAGCCTCTTAGAGCCTCTTCTGTCAGTTCACCCTCCTCCTTCGTCCTGTCCTCCCACCTTAAGACAGTCACAACCCAGTTTTGCACCCTGACCTATTATTTGAGAACCATTGGCTTAGAAAGAAGTCAGCAGCTTGAAAACTTAATTTATGCCTGCCTGCCCCAAAGTTAACAGATTCCTTCATTTCCCCTGACAAATAGAGAAAAATAATCCAGTTTATAAATCTCTAACTAATACATCAGGGCTTTCTTTGTAGCAGGAACTCCTTTGTGTATTAGGCCACACACGCCTGATGTAGCCAATCCTCCTGGAGCTTACAGTAGGCCCTGTAATAAGAGCCTTGTAAGCTCTTGGAGGATTGGCTACATCAGAGGGGTGTGGCCTAATATGCAAAGGAGTTCTGGCTACAAAAAAAGCCCTGATTTTTATCATGCCCTTCCTCAAAAGGGCTCAGGGTGATAAGCAGTTTTCCAGTACTCCACTTTAGTCTCACAACTACCTTCTGAAATCAGTTAAGTTAAGAGAGGGAGGGAGAGAGGGAGGGGCTGGTTCAAAGTCACCCAGACAAACATCATGGCAGAACTGGGATAATGAAGAACATTACAATGCCTGAATGATCTTTAAGAAACAGCAGCAAGAAAGCCCAAAGTGCACCCCTTCAGAGATATAGTGTGTCTATCTGCAGCAGAAGCAAATACAGGAGGTCTCACATTACCTCTCCTTGTGTTTTTTTTTTATTCAGCTATGCCTCCAGGACTAATCCCCATTGCAGATAACACTTCCCTCTTGATCACAGCAGCAATGGAAGGCATCATCCCACTCAGTAGGTAAGGGACAAGAGCCAAGCAAACAGAGAAAGCCCCCAAAGTCAGAGGAGATTTAAACTCAGAGCCTTCCACAGTATTGACTTCTCCACCTGTGGGGGAAAGTCTGTTCCTGTAGCCAAGTGCAGGGTTGATGGCTCAGCATGCTTAGCAGAAAGAGCCCTGGTGAACACCACCTGTGCTTTTGCCTTGATGTTGGAATGAGAGAGGAACACTGGGCCAAGATGGTAATCTAGTCCAACCTGCTCAGCCAGAATGCCAAGTGACAATGGGAGGTATGTTTCAGAGCATCTCCCATTTAGTACTTCAAAATTCTTAAGGACTTTGGTCCACAACCAAAAACAAACCAAAACAAAAACCACTGACATTGCAAGCCAATGACTTAAATACGGCTGTCTGCAAACTGGATGCATAGCTATCATTTCCCCTCTTAAATCTATAGCTTTTATGTTTGAGGAAACATAGTTGAACGCTACAGCTGTACAGTTATAATGGCTGATAAAGGAATACACAATGGAAGAAGGTGACGCTTATATTTTCTCCAACAACCAGATTTAATGTTGGCCATCCCTTTCAGTGCAACATTCCATCTTGTCCAGACTAGAAATAAGCTGAACATATCCATGTGTTTACTTCACATTAAGTTTCTTTCCACTCCCCTTTCTACATTTTTGAGCAACAAAAACCCTGCAATGAGAGATCAAAGTTCATTTGGGCTCTGACTTTTTAGCAACAAATCCAAACTCAATTAAGGAATGTATGGGGGGGGGGGGGGTTGTTCCTCACGAAGGACTGACCAGGAGAAAGACAAGTGAAATGAAACTGGGACTGGTGTCACAAAATTAGATGCTGATCTTTATGATCCAAGGCAATAAGTTACTAGCCAACTGGCCAACATATACCACTATTAGTCATATGCGAACAGGAAACAGAATCCAGAATGGGTCTACATCAGGGGTGGCCAACGGTAGCTCTCCAGATGTTCTTTGCCTACAACTCCCATCAGCCCCAGCCAGCATGGCCAATGGCTGGGGCTGATGGGAGTTGTAGGCAAAAAAACATCTGGAGAGCTACTGTTGGCCACCCCTGGTCTACATAATTGATACTTAAATACAGCTGTCTGCAAACTGGATGCATAGCTATCATTTCCCCTCTTAAATCTATAGCTTTTATGTTTGAGGAAACATAGTTGAATGCTACAGCTGTACAGTTATAATGGCTGATAAAGGAATACACAATGGAAGAAGATGACACTTATATTTTCTCCAACAGCTTGTATTTTCTCCAACAGCCAGAACTACACAAACCAGTCTATGAAATAGCAACACTTTTGCACTGAAGCATGTATTACAACTTCAGTTGTAATACAAGCTGTGGTGGGGTGGCTCAGGCTGAGCGGACTGAAATTAAATCCGACAAAGATGGAAGTCCTGTACCTAAGTCGCCGCAGTCTGGGACCGGAGGTCTGTTTACCGACCTTCGATGGGGCGCAGCTTATGCCGGCGTCCAAGGTTAAAAGCTTAGGAGTGCTCTTGGATGCCTCCTTAACGATGGAGGCCCAAGTAGCTGCCACTGCCAGATCAGCTTCTTACCATCTGCGGGTGGTAAGGCAGTTGGTTCCCTTTCTTGATCGTGACGACTTAGCTACTGTGATCCATGCTACGGTTACCTCAAGATTAGATTACTGCAATGCCCTCTACATAGGGCTGCCCTTGTACCAAATTCGGCAACTCCAGCTAGTGCAGAATGCTGCAGCCAGGTTGTTAATGGGAGTTCCTTTATGGGAGCACATTCAGCCTGTGCTGAAAGCACTGCACTGGCTACCGATAGTGTACCAGATTCGCTTCAAGGTGATGGTTATCACCTTTAAAGCCCTATATGGCCAGGGTCCTGCATACCTTAGGGAAAGCCTTTCCCCATATATGCCCCAGTGAGCACTTCGGTCCGGAACCCAAAACCGGTTGATGGTCCCCACCATCAAAGAAGCTAGGCTTGTGTCAACAAGAGCCAGGGCCTTTTCCATCGCTGCTCCTAGCTGGTGGAATGACTTGCCGGAGGAGGTGAGGGCCCTGCGAGAGTTCACACAGTTCCACAGGGCCTGCAAAACGGCACTCTTCCACCACACTTTTTCATAATGATATCTACAGCGATGGATTGGGCCCAGAAACACCACCAGCGGCTTGACTGGGACTTCCAGAAGTTGTAAAATCGACCAGTCTGATTACCACCACTAATATCTTGTTGTTCGGATACATCGAATTAGCACCAGATGTTTTAAATGTTTTAATATTTAATATTGTTTCTATTTACTGTTAAATGATTGGGCATGCTATTGCTGACCCTCATATTGTTAGTTGCCCTGAGCCTGCCTTGACATAAATTAAATAAATATTATACGGTATCAATAAACCAGTCCATCAAACAGCAACACTTTTGCACTGAAGCATGTATTTGCACACTTCAGCTGTGAAAAAGCAGAGGGTGGTAAATATATTGTATGGTATCAATAAACCAGTCCATGAAACAGCAACACTTTTGCACTGAAGCATGTATTTACACACTTCAGTTGTGAAAAATCAGAGGGTGATAAATATACTATGTGGTATAAATTAATCCACTTTAAAAAGAGGAATGAACACACAGACTGGCACATGGTACAATACTAATCTCTTCCACACAGCAAAGAAGGTCCACAGTGGCTTGTTTGTTATGCCTAGCTATTTCTGCTCAATGCTGTCTGAGAGAGCTACCGTAATTCTTCTTTGTATTGCTTCACATCTTCTATTCTAGATTAGTTAACTTGGACCGACCGTTCCCCTTTTGTTCTGTTTGCAGAGTTGTTGCTCCTCAAACATGCTTTGGAATACAACAGCTCAAACATGCTCTAGCTAACCTGCTCTGGACTGCTAAAATGTTTTAAAATCATTGAGAGAACAAATAATTAGGCAAGTAAACCATGGCTGCAGCCCTAAGTACACTTACTAAGGAGTAGGTTCCACTGAACTCAACGAGATTTACTTACATACTTAGGATTCCTTGAGCAGAGGGAACTGCATAATGAAAAAATAGACAAGATAAAGGGCCACAGATTTTGTTCTTTTCCAGCTCCCTTGTCCGAAGCCAACAGGTACTTGATAGAATCCACAGAACCCAAGCATCCATTGTTTTCACAAAGTTTCTAGATTTCATACCTGCAGAGAGATTTTTTTAAAGTACTAGAGGGGGTTGAGCTCTCTGATCCAACCCTCATGGAATAGTGGTGGTGATGTACTGGGAAAATGAGGAAAACATAAACCTCATTGGTTCTGCACCTAAGCATTCTACAGACTATAACTATTAAGTCATGTATGAAGATTTCCTAAGGATTAGCTTGTTTTCCACATACTGAGAGGAATTTCAGAATCAGAATATTGAATGATTGCAACATCTTGAATAATAGTAGACCTGTTATGTTAATGAAAGGAAAATTCAAATAGTTCTACCCACATGCTATTAAAATATGATTCACTACAGACTTTTGTCTCAGGATACATTTATTGCTTCCCTCAATAGTAATAGCTTACTCATTCAAAACCAGCATGCTGACTAGAGACCCAACACAATAGGACTCTACAGTCCAGTGACACTTTTCAGAACTGGAAGCTGGACAGACTAGGCCTTGAAAGGTTCAGGAGAATGTTTCATCTTACCTTGTTTTTGTATAAAAATCCTAAGCAACGGGTTTGCACTTGAGACAGCCTTGAAGAAGTTGTCATCATTATTTATAGGAAGAAGATCCCCGTGGATATCTGCATATCCAATCATAACTTCCATGTTGGATATGTGGTGGATGTGAAGAATAAGTTTGTAGAAGTCTTCAAATTTCCCTGGTTTGTAACGATCCAGAGAAAATCTTCGAAATTCTGCACCAAACTGCAATCAAGGAAGAAACTAGATGTCAAAGTTTGATTTTTTTAAACTAAATCCTCAGGTTTGGTGCTTACCCTTTGGAAGAACACATGTTCCACATAATAATGCAGACCACAACCTCACTCTTCTGCACAATTTTAAGCTAACTTTAATTTTCAGCTGTTAGCTTAACATCCTTTGGACAACACCAAGTACACACATACACACACAAATTAATTTCATTATTACTATTGGCTTCATAATCAATCACTGTGTACAACTTAAAACAAAAACTTAAACTCCTAAACCAAAAGCAGAACTGGCATTGTTATAGTTGGTTTGTGTACAGGGCTTTTTTTGTGCAGGAACACACAGGAATTCAGTTTCGGCTGGCTTGGCATCAGGAGTTGTGGCCTAATATGCAAATGAGTTCCTCCTGGGCTTTTTCTACAAAAAAAGCCCATCAAATGCTAAAAATCAAAAACTAAACTTAGTTGAAGTTTTCTCACTATTTCCTGCTTACTGGGCCCAAGAAGTTAGCAACTGTAGCCACACTTTCTTGCAAGGTCTCTCATAATCTATATATCCAATTCCCAACTGTGCCCCTACATGAGAATCCTTTTTGCAGACAGGGGACACATGGAAGGTAAAGAGATTTTTCTGCACACTTTTCTTCCAAGGTTGCAGAAAAATGCAAAAGGTTTTAAAAATACACTGGGAGAGTTTAAGTTTCCCCAAATTAAAAAAAAGTGAGTTGTCTGTACACGCACATAAAGCAATAAACTTTCCATCAGCCATTAATGTAGAATGGGTGATGGTGCAGGCAGCAATTGCTTTAAAATTAGTTCAGGTATTTATAATGAATTTAGAAACTGAATGTAGCCATCAGTATTCTGAAGGGGTTTTTTTGTAATACTTCTAGCAGTCGTTGAAAGCATCTCTCTTCGTAAGATCAACTATGTTACAGAACTATCAAAAGAAGTAATTTTTATTGCATCAAAGTGATACAAAATATTTTCAGATATTAAGCAACAAAATCTTTACTGGTCTGGAATTCTAATATCCCAAGAAGAGTTCTGTATAGTCTGGAAACTTGCATACTATCACAACAATAGAAGTAAGTTTTAAATAATTGCTTAATTTTGAAAGTAACTCTCTGGGCAAACTCAGTTGCAACTCCTCCCAAGGTATTACAAGATCAAATCATCTGGCACTGCAGTTTTTTCCTGGGGGGTGGGGAGGAAGGTGCATACAGAAATATACTTGCAAGATCAGACAGGTCTCCTGCAAAGCCTGCCATCAACAGTGCACAGAACAAAAACATATAAGGAATTGTACAGCTTGAAGCATTTTCACATAAACTGCAAGCATTTATTTAGGCCATGCCACAGCCACAAAAAACGGTTCAGTAGGCCGTCAGTTGGCCACCCCTGCCTTTAAGCCACATACTTTTGAACTAACCATTACCAATTGTTTCTCCATTTGACAAGAAGGCTATTTCCATCCTCCTAATTAAAGGCCGATGGGCAGCACCGTTGCATTTCCCACACCACATGGGGAAGACACAGAATAACTCACAGTGAATATTCATCTATTTCCAGATTTTCTCTTTGGCTGCTTTGAATCTTCCCACACCATATAAAAGAGCTAAAAGGCTTCAGAGGACTGTATGTTTGATTAGTTGCCTATCAGGCAGACTACAGTAAGACACCCGCCAGAACAATCCTTCATTATGGGAATCTAATCTACTTATTAGGGCACTGGTTGAACAGTGAAGTACAGTAATCTACTTTGACCTACTTACCTAATGCAAACATCCCAAAGGACACTGCAAAGCCAGAGCAAAAACAGAGAGGTCAAAAAGGGGTTGAAGGCAATTTAGGCTGACAGTGCTAGGAAAACGGACTAGCAAAACACAAGCATGCATGTTTGCTTTTTCAGACAATGGCCCCACTCCTCAGAATCTTCTGAACATTAGTCACTGTCTGGTTGATTTGCAAATCCAGGCAACAAAAGTTGGCCAAGAAACCAAACAACTCCAATACAACAGGAATTCTTGCCTATTCCCATACTAAATCGAAGTCCCAGGACAATAAAACCTGTCAACCAGAATGTTCAAGAGACAAAAGCTCTGGATAAGTTCAAGAGATGTAAACAACTTTTAACTGGATGAAGACTGGGTTTCATCAAAAGCTATGAACTCTTCCTCATAAAAGCGAATATTTGTAAAATTCGGGAGTAGACCTATAAAAATGTCAATGTGTGCTGCAGCAGTGAAAAAGGCAAACGGGGGGATTATTAGGAAAGGGACTGAAAATAAATCAGACAGCATTATAATGCCCCTATGATGTGGCATCGTTTAGAATACTGTGTGTAGTTCGGGTTGCTATATTTCAGAAAGGACATTGCAGACCTAGAAAAGATACAGAAGAAGACAACCAAGATGATTAAGAGGTTGAAGCACCTTTCCATAGGAGGAAAAGCTGAAGTTTGGGATTTTTCAGTTTATTAAAGAGACAACTAAGTGGTGACAGTGATTTATAAAGTTATGCATTGGGTAGAGTGGTCAGAGAGAACCTTTTCTCCCTTTCTCAAAATACAACTACTTGAGGGCATCCAATTAAGTTCATGGGCAGTAGATTCAGGATTGGCAAAAGGAAATACCTCTTTATTCAATGAGTGATAAAAATGTGGAGTTCAGTGCCAGAGGGTATAAGCCACAGCCACAGATAGATTTAAAAGAAGATTAGATAGATTCATGGAGGATAGGTCCAATGTTCCCTCTAGTTAGCGTGAGCTAGCTCACAGATTTTTAGCCTGCAGCTCACAGATTTTTGTCTTAGCTCAGGAAGGATGACCCCAGAGCACAGTAATTTATGCAGTAGCTCACAACTTTAGAATAATTGCAGATTTATACACTGCCCTTCTCTCTGAATCAGAGACTCAGAGTGGCTTACAATCTCCTTTATCTTCTCCCCCCACAACAGACACCCTGTGAGGTGGGTGGGGCTGAGAGGGCTCTCACAGCAGCTGCCCTTCCCAAGACAACTCCTGCGAGAGCTATGGCTAACCCAAGGCCATTCCAGCAGGTGCGAGCGAAGGAGTGGGGAATCAAACCCGGTTCTCCCAAGATAAAAGTCCACACACTTAACCACTACACCAAACTGGCTCTCACTTTAATGCCAGTAGCTCACAAAGTAGAATTTTTGCTCACAAGACCCTGCAGCTTAGAGGGAGCATTGGATAGGTCTATCAGTGGCTATTAGCATAGTGACTGAAAGGAGCCTTCATACTCTGAGGCACTAAGCTTTTGAGTACAGCAGATAACATCAGGGGTAGGACTTGGCCTCTGTGCCCTGTTGTTGACTTTCCAAGGCAACTGGTTAGCCCTTGTGGGAAACAGGATGCTGGACTAGATGGACGACTGGTCTGATCCAACAGGGCTTTTATGTTCTTAATTACTTCTACCTGTTTACATTTCAAAGGATAATTAAGAAATTAAACCTCGGTCTTAGAACTGGCTGCCCCCTGGGCCCATCATGAACTCAGCAATATCAAGCCACCCAAAGGCAAGGTCTCTATATATTCAGGAGAATCCACAGGCATGCAGAAAAATCTGCATTTGCAAATTCAGCAGAAGGGAAAAGACACACAAAATGGCCAGGGGAGACATGAATATGCTCCAATAGGCATGGGATGTCACGTCAGTTAAAGGGGAAGGGGGGGGGGTATGTGAATTCGCCTTCTCTAGATTTTAAGAATTCTGGAGGAGGTAGGGTAGAGTTTGGATTTTCACTTTCTTGCTCCTCCATGATTCCTCACAAGCCCCACCATTTTGTTTACTAAATGTCAGCATAATTCTGTGGTGGAGTGATCTCAGCATGGAGAAAGAAGCCAGCTGATCCAGTCCTCTGAAAGAGGCAGCACTTCCACAAAACCAAAAATCCTGCAGAAAGCACTTTGGTGCCATGACCAAGAACACCTGGGTTGCCACCTGCCTAATCTCAGAAGTTGGGGGCACTGAAAGCAGGACCTCCAAAGATGACTGTAATGGTCCAGAAGGTCCTTCAGGTCTGATGATCCCAAACCCCAACACTTTCAATTGTGCCTGGAAACAAAGTGAGAGGCAGTGTAACTCAACCAAGACTACAGTGATATGGTCTCTATGACACACTCCGGTTAACACTTTGTCTTGTTCAGTTGCTGAACCACCTGATTTGCATTAATAAGGTCCCAGGTTTAATCCAGGTTTAAATGTGAAAGACATCTGAGAGCTGCTGCCAGTCAGAGAAGATCTCAATAGACCAAGCGTCATGTTCTCAGGGGGCAGGCAGACAGGAGTCCGAAACCAGTCCAAGGTCAAAGTCCAGGAAGTCAAGCAGGAGCCAAGTCATCAATGCAGAATCACAAACCGGAATCAGAAGTCAATGTCCAAAAGCCAAAAGGTCAGAGTGCCAAGGAAATCAAGCAGGTCAGGATCAGGAAGGAGCGTGGATGCAAGCCAGAGAATAGACTTGTTGCTTCCACAAGGTTACCAGGTCCTGGGTGGGAGCTATATGAGAGTCTCAATCAGCCTGCTCCCTGAGTGGCAGTGACTCTGCTAGAACTCAGGGCTGAGAGATCTGAAGCATCGGCGTGCCTCATGTCTTCGCTCTGAAAGTTCTTTCTGAAGCCTGCTTCGAACTCTTGAGATGGGAGGAGAAGAGCTTGGAGGAGATTGATCGTGACACTGGTGCCTGGAGAGTGATTGATGGGCCAGCTGCTGTTTGTTCAGCTGAGGAACTGGCTGGCAACTCTTCCAGGTCTGTTAACCCTTTCAGCTCCTCCTCATCAGGGCTCATGACACCAAGGCTTTGACTCAGTATTCAGCTGCTTCATGTATTCATGTGTTCAGTCGCCAACACCACAACTTAATCTGGGCTTCCTCTTTTACCAACACATTGGACAAGCATCTAAGGGGAATATCCCCTTTATTTTGACAACATTTAAATCTGTTTAAATTATACAACATTGGATTTATTCTCAATAATGGTATGAAAAAGGTTTCTATTTAGCCAAGCAATTAAACCCTGAGTTCCTTCCACCCCACCCCAATCTATTCTGCATTTTAACAGCATGCTTAATTATCAAATTGTTCTCTGGCCTTAATCCTTTTATACTACATATGTGCTTTTGAGCCGTAACTTTGTTTTAAAACAACCCAAGACAAATTTCATTAGTTGCTTGGAAACGGATGTCAATATGGTCACAACTAAGACAGAAAAAAGGTACCATATCAAGCAATTGTAGAAAATGAGAGTTTAACTCTTAAGAGCAAGGCTGATTCTTTCTTTCAGGATGACAGTTTTGGCAAATTTTTTTTGCGCAGAAAGTAATTCACATGAAATGTTTACCATTGCTGACAGACAGAAGAGTTAACAGAGCAGTCCTGGGGCAGAAGGAAATCAGAATAGGGAGCCGACTGACTCCTATACTGGCATAACTTGGAGATACAATGGTGTAAGGGGCATTTATGCCGTCAGAGAGCACAAACGGTGCTGCGTGGCACACTCACACCAGCACAGCTGCACCATAGCTGCATGCTGGCAGAGTAACAGTGTGAACCCCCACACCGATGGAAATATGGGCATGCCAGGAGGCATGACACCAGCCAGTTGGCCCCCTAAGCACTTTCAGCATGGGAACTCACTATGGAACAGGCACAAAATTGCACTGGCAGAAATGGCAGCACAGTCCATTGACATCAATTGTATATCCCTCCTCACTCCTCCCTACTCAACTGTGGCCATGCCCTCCGGAACCCAAGCAGCTCAGGATACTGACCATGCGCACACACAATCAACATACCCTCACAACTCTCCCTGGCACCCAATGAGGGCCCACCCTACCCTACACAGGGTTCCGGGAGGTCACCCCACAACTTCAGAGGTAGGGCACATGACATGGAATGTTGTCTGACAGCCCCCTGTCATGGGTGCTTAGAGCAAGTGCACACATACCTTGGTGGCGGGCATAACAGACAGGGCATCTGGCACCACTGGGTGAGCACTTGGGAGGAAGAGACCACCAGGAGAACAAAGTCCACACCCCGTGGCTGTTCTAACCCTGATTTTAGGCCCCACAGGTACCACAGCTCATCAGCCAGGATCCCAAGGGGTGGTGACGCATGAACAGGTAAGCAAGGAACCCTTCCCCCCACTGCTAACATCAGTGACATCGTACAGCACTGGACATAGAGGTCTGTCACTCCCAAACCTGGCAGCCAGAGGGCCAGGAGTGCTCCCTCATACAGACATGGCCCCAGCACACCAGGCAGGTTGATGCATTGGGGGCTGTCAGAGGCAGCTGCCAGGGGAGGGGACCAAAGGTGGTGCCACTGCAGCAGGTATGTGCTCTGCCCACTGGCAGTGCCCCTCATGCACTAATCACATTGGCAGGTGGGAATCCCCTCCAACCTGAGTGCTGAGAGCTCTCACCTTGATGGCCAAACCCTTCCCTTGCAGGTGCAGAATGCCCTGCTGCTGCTGACAGTGTGCGTCTCCAGCTATACAGAGGTTCTGACATGATGCTGGATCAGGTGTTGATGATCTGGATTCTGCCACCTGTCGGGTCCCCTAGTGGCACTGGAACGCCAGGCAGTGCATCCACAACTGCCAACTGGCCCACAAGCTGCCAATGAGAAACATCAGCAGCTGCTCAACCGTGTGTTCCCCCGCCACAGGTGCCAATCCAACAGGGAGAGCAGTCACCCCACCAGTCCTTCAGGCAGGCACACAGATGTAGTTTCTAGAAGTCAGAGTGTGTAGAGCAATTTCAGGTCCAGGCATTTGGGCACAAATCTGAAGGGCAATCCAAAAACAAGAAGATGAAGGTGCAGGCCAGGGGTCAGAGACAATCCAGAGTAGAGGCAGCAAGGTCAGAAGCTAACAGTTGAGGTGCTTCCACACAGCCATTTCCTTCTGTTGCTTTTAAGCACCATGTTACTCAGCAGCCTGTACTGCATCATGCACATGCAAGCTACCTCAGTCCTACACCTGCAAGCACTCATTCTCACTATTGGTGCTGGGCTGGTCCTGGGCTGCCAGGTAAGCACCATGCCTTCTGTCTTGAAGGCCTCCTTGTCTTCCTCTTACAGCATTCCCCAGGCTCTAGTTCTGTGTGTGTGTGTGTGTGTGAAATGACCGGGGAGCTGAGAGGCCAGAGCCAAGGTTTGTGCACCTTCCCAGCATGTTATGACTGCAATCTGTTGCCAGCCACACATCCCTGTGCCTTACAAAACATTCTGCAGACATCCTTAAGGATGTAGGCAAGTTGGTCAATTTTCCTTTACTGCAGTGTTCAGGTTGGGTTAGGCGGTGTGTGTGTGTGTGTGTGTGTGTGTGTGTGTGAGCCCAGAAGGAATCTTTGTCAGGGAACTCTTGGTTGCTCTCAACAGAACTGACTGTGAAGGAGCATCCATCCATTTCTAGCTTCCTTGGTGGGGTGCTAACTCCAGAAAGCACTGGAATCACATGTTGCATATTCCTGCAATATACAGAAGTTCCAGTGAACACACATACCAGCTGTGCATGGTATGCACTTGATCTTTCTTTATACATGTACTCAGTATTTCTTGTGTTACAGTCAGCACACATATATATATATGAAATGGTTTGATTATCAGACATGTTGTAAGCTGCTCTGAGCCCGCTTACGGGGTAGGGCAAGGTATAAATCTCAGAAATAAAATAAAATAAAAATACACTTGAATGAGTGATTTAAATTCCACATTGGCCCTTGATTTCATTCATCAAGTGAATGCTTGCTGAATCTTTCCTAATGAACCGATGTACGCATGTACACTCAGGACGTACCTGTGTTCACTGTAATATGTGAACTGGGCTAATGTTACAAGCAGAACTCATGGCAGCAAGTAGACCTCATACCCCACTTTTCAAATTGTGAAATAGGCTTGGTGGAGGTTCTGTAACAGAGGAATTTAGCCTAGCGATCTTCTCAACTTTTATATGTCAACTTCCAGTTGATTGTCTTCCAACCAAACAGAGGGACATATTGACAGACTTAATTTCTTTAGGGTTTTTTTTTTTTTGAGCTGTCAGATTTGTTGCTTGTTATAAAAATCAGTTGACTGGGTGTCCTTCCAAAAAGCTTGCTGTGCATCAGTTGCTGGAAGATGATAAAATAACTCCATTGTGACTTTGCTCATGTGTCAAACCCACATCTTTAAACAGAAGTCCAAAGTTCAGGAGAACTTACCCTAACTCATTTTGTCAAGATGAAAACCACTGCAATTTCTTTATTAGACTTTTCCCTAGTTAGCCATGACAGTTCTTTATTCAGTTAGAGAGCTGAGAAGTTCAAATGCTTTTAGCGTTTGCTTAATATCATGATGCTGCTGATCTGCTCACTAGTTGTACACGCCTTGCACAAAGGTCCTTCTTCTGCATGTGATGTGATGCTCTCCTCCTCCACCACCTGTGCTAGTCACAATGAACAGGATGAGAGGCGATATCTCATTAAAGTTAAGCTTCCTTAACCATGGTTTGCCATGATGGATCAAGAAGAAGCAATGCAAGACATCTGTTGTTGAGTTCTGCAGCAGGCAGAAGGTGGATAGCACAAGGTCTTTGTTCTCTTGTCTGTGCCATGTGCAGATTAAGTCAAGCCAAGAGTTGTGAACAAATTACAGAGCTATCCTGAGCACCGCCTACTCCACGATAGCTGCTGTGCAGCGGCAGCATTATCAGTCACCCCCCTAAGATAGTTATGTGGTGGCTGAACGGGTGCCCCAACAGTGTTGCTAGCCGCTACCAAGGCAGCATCCATAGTAATTCCACCTCAGTGTCCTGGTCTGGCCTTGTTGCAAGGCAGGAGCAGCAAGATAGACAGGGCAGGCATGACCAATGGGAGCCATGCATCAGGGAGGCAGAGCCTAGTATCCGTCACTGCTAGGTGGTCGAGAAGAGAGGCCTGCTCCATTCCAAGCCCCTGCCACCTGTCATTTGGGAGGGGGCTGCATCTGTCAGCCCCATTGGCACCCCACAATGGTGCTCCACAGACAGAGCACACAGGACAACAGAGGCTGATGTTGGACAAGGACATGCATGTCTGGGTGCCCCTGTTCACTACCGTCCATGGTGGCCAGATGCCCATCCATGCTACTGAGGGCATTCCCATGCCACCTCCACTGGAGTCACAGCAGGAGAAGGGGCATCAGATAGACTTGGAAAGGACCCCCAGGAGCCTCTCTAAGTGCTTCAGTCCTTCACCAGTGTCCCTTGCAATAGGAAGAAGCCCCTCCAGGTACCGAGCAGCCATGGTTACGAAGGCTGAAAGGTCTTTCATCCACTGCTGGCCCCTGGAAAAGACTTCCCACCACTTGTAGTGGCTCTCTTGATGCTCCTGCTCGATTGCCACCCACATGGAGGAAATGGTGGCTGGGATGGGATACGCCAGGTGTGGGCCCTGAGTCTGGGGACCTGACAAGAGGTCTGAATACCCTCCTTCCTCTGGGTAACCAGAGCTGTCACTCGTGGGGCAGGGGCACCAGCACCGTCCCTACCTCCCAGTTTGCCACGGCAGATCCACTGGCATTCAAAGATGTTGAGTCTGCCCTCTGTATCAGCTCCTCCTCAGGGCCCCCACAATGCCAAGCAACTGCAGTACCATGAAGGCTGCTGTTGCCATCTGCCTCCTCAGGGTCAGGGCACGCAGTCTGTCAAAGACGTCAGCACTGAATGTGAGGGAACAGGCAACTTGGCACATGGGAAAAACATTGCAGTCAGTCCACTCAGGCAGCTGCGGAGCCCTTGCACCCTGTCCCTCTGGTGTCACCTCAATTCTTTTAACTCCAGGCCTGGGAGCTTCCTTAACTCTGGCCTTGTTTTTTCTCCCTCCTCCCTGCTACTCAGCTTCATCTCCTCATCACTAGACACTTGGGGGCAGGGTCCTTCCAAGGGGTCTTGGGAGTGTAGTGGGAGCACCCAAGCTGTGGTGATGGGGGCATGACAATGGTGGAGTTGCCCTTCTCTGTGGGACACTCAAGGCCCTCCTTGCCACCCATGGATGACAAGTCTGCAGCAGCACACTCATCCTGCAAGTTTCCTGTGGGGTGGAGGGAGATTAGTTAGGACAATAGGGGTCCAATGGGAGGCAGGACGTGGTCTCCACAGCAGGGGGAACAAGCCTTGTGCGTTCCATTTGGGATCTGAGAGACATCTGATGAAGAAGATATTGGATTTATACCCCACTTTCCACTCTGAATCTCAGAGTCTCAGAGCAGCTCAATATCTCCTTTTCCTTCCTCCCCCACAACAGACACCCTGTGAGGTGGGTGGGGCTGAGAGAGCTCTCATAGAAGCTGCCCTTTCAAGGACAACTCTGTGAGAGCTATGACTGACCCAAGGCCATTCCAACAGCTGCAAGTGGAGGCATGGGGAATCAAACCTGGTTCTCCCAGGTAAGAATCCACGCACTTAACCACTACAGCAAACTGGCTCTCCAATTGATCAGCTGGTATATTTTCAACTGGATTTCTTCCATTTTTGGGTCTTCTACCCAGAATGCCAGTGACACAATCTAATACTGGTTAGCCCCATCTGGTGCCCATTAAAGTCGACTAAGCATCCTACACAAAGCTCAATTGACACTGTCTTCAGCTCACCCTTCAAGCCATGGTGTTTTCCCCGTGCCCTCCCATTTTGTTTTTAACATTCAGTCTGATGAAGAATTCTAGAGAACTCAAAAGCTTGTACGTGTGCTGTATTTATTTTGGCTGGCCTGAACATAAGGAATAATATGACATTTGGTTATGGATTTCTACGAACCAATGCAGCTGCTTCCCCTCCCCCCCAAGAGTTCTGCTGCAATGGCAAAAGGTAGAAATTTACCCTGCATGCATTATTAGCTATGACAGATATTTATTTACCTGGGTTAACATACTTGCTATTAAATCAAGTTAAATGTGCAACATAATTGAACAGCTAGATTTACAGCAGCTACACAGAAACTGAGGATGAAGTATATCAATTAAAATACTGTAAGCTGTTTCAGAGATACCACAGAGGTAATACTGCTGAATTACCTGTAAAGATTTTATCTGCATAATGCAGAACTACTCTCTTGAAACTACGATTACAACTATTTTAATAATTACTAGCCATAGGTTTTATAATTGCCACATCGGCTAAACAATTAAAAACATGACTTAATGTGAGTCTACCTTAAAAGTATTTGCATAAGACTAAATATCATGGTTCACTCCCTTACCTCAGAATCACAAAAAATGCTGCGACACAGGGCAGAAACTTTCAAAAGACCCAAAGTCAGACTGGATGAAGTGCCATCCTATCAACTGTACCACACAAAAATGGCTGCTGAAACCAGCAGCTGAGGTACTACTGTAAGAGAAGATTAAATGGACAAAAGTATATATGCATGGCTTACTCTATGGTGCTGCCAAAATTCAAGAATCCCGTCTTCAGGGAGGCCCCCGGGATACAAATCCAGGGTGTCCAGACATTTTAACACTATCTTAGTCCATTATATTTATTTTGTTCCAATGCTATTGGGAGAGGAAGAATGTGATTACAGTGTGTGGGGGGGTGCTGGAGGTGGCTGAGGATTCCTCAAGAGCAAGGAACCACTTGGGTAAATCGTGGCAGGTTTTTGCCTCATTGGGCAGCACTGAGGACTGGGTCTGGCTTCAGATGCTAGCAAAAAAAACTCAGGTAGTCCAGAGCTTCTTTTGAGCAGGAACATACAGAAACTCAGTTCTGGCTGGCTCGGCACCAGGGGGTGTGGCCTAATATGCAAATGAGTTCCTGCAGGGCTTTTTCTACCCAAAAAAGCTGAGGTAGTCACAAGCTGGGCGACACCAAGCAGCTGAACCAGCAAGGCTTCCAGCTATGACTAAGGTTTAAGTAGTCCTGGAAGGAAGCAGACCCATCTATTCCAAGCACTGTTTCTGTGGCCTCATCTTGCAAGGAGCAAAATACACAGCAGCAGCAGGTTGGCTCGGTGGCAGAAGTGATATAGCACACACTCTAGCATTAGCAGAAAATCCACAGTGAAACCATAGAGTTTTGGTAAATGTCACAGTGTCTACAGATGCCGCCTCCAGTCTTTACTGGAAATCATTGTGCCAGCACAACACCAGCACACCTGGTCACCCCCCCCCCAAAAAAAAAATTCTCCTGGGGTTTCCTGGCTGCAGCTTAGCTACCCTATTCACAGGGGCTGCTTCTTTATAGACCTGCCACCTTAGATGTCATGTTAGGTGCAGGACAGCTTTGTGGAGGGGCTGCTGGTGGTACAAGGCCTGGTCTAATGTGATTGAGGGACAGCTGCCCCTGGAGCTAGAATGTCAACAACATCTCCTATGGGGGCTCAGGATCTGAGAGAGCTCTGGTAGCACTGAAGGGTCTCCTGAGCCCTCAGGTTCTGTCATCTTAAGGGGGGCTGATGAAAAGTCTGTTCCCTGGCTCAGTCCTGGAAGGGTTCCAACAATAAGGGCTGATACACATCTCATTGCTACTCTGAGAATCCAAAACTGTTCTCTGGTAGCTGGATGGAATGATTTTAATCACAATTTTTTAATGTTCTAAACTGCCTTGAATGCCATTTGTTTGTTTGGCAAGCTAGATATTTAAAATGCAAAATATCTGCAATCTTCTGGCAGTTCCTCATTTAACATTCTATTTTTCTGACCAAGACTATAGATTTTGGAGCAGTACATAAAAGCTGCATCTACATTATACCAGACATACACCTGGAGAAGGGTGACATTTACATGTTTGGATTTTTTTCAATGTCATTGTCATCCCACCAATCATTTACAAAACTGGCAACATTTTCTGGAACTACCACTAATCATTATGTTTTTCAAGTGTTAAGAAGGGCTTCACACCCATGTTTGCACAGACACAGAAGAATAATTCTCCTGATTCATCAGTAACTTGTTCTGCAGAACTGAAAACATACAATAGGCCTGGAAATTCGTTCCATTTTAAGCCTGTTTCACATGTTAGTCACATTAAATCTTTCTTAAAGTTTCTATGCGGCTTCTCCCCCAATACCACACAGGATGCAGTTTGCAAAATAAACATAGCTTCTTAAATATTAAAACACCAATGTAACCAATGTCCACCAGTAAGAAAAATATTGATACTTCCCAAGTAATTTTTTTCTACAACTAGCTTTCTCTAGCCATCTACATGGGCACAAATTGTCATCCCTCTGCCCAGGGATTACAACAAACACTTCCACAACACCGTTAGGATATACAGAAGAAGGCAAATGACCTTCATTCTAATCAGTTTCTTCAATATGTAATCTGATCACAGGAATCTTAATTGATCAAGCTATTATAACTCCTATCATTATTCTATTGTGGCCATGTACATTTGCATAACAGCAACAGTTTTGAAAGAAAAATCACTTTTTTAGATAATGTTAGAGGGCTTTTTTCGTAGCAGGAACTCCTTTGCATATTAGGCCAGGAGCTTACAATAGGTCCTGTAAGCTTCCAATTGGCTACATTGGGGAGGGGGGGTGTAGCCTAATATGCAAAGGAGTTCCTGCTACAAAAAAAGCCCTGATGATGCATATACATTTGTGTGGGGGGGCACTCCAGAAGGCACTATCTTTAGAAAAGGCATTCTTCTTCATGGAGAGGACGCTTCATCTACTACAGTATCTGATGTTTTATAAGGTCTTCTATTAAGAATTTTATTAATGGTTGGCCTAATTAATCAGGGAGGGGCACACTTCAATTCGTAAATATAACCTAGTTAGTAAACTTCCTAGCTCCAGGGACAGGCCTGAGCTGCTAAGTCAAGGCGAGATGTACAAGCAGTGCTAAACAAGCCCAAATCCTGTGCTCAAAATGAATCTTAAATGTTTTAGGGCAGGGGTGGCCAATGGTAGCTCTCCAGATATTTTTTGCTTACAACTCCCATCAGCCATGCTGGCTGGGGCTGATGGGAGTTGTAGACAAAAACATCTGGAGAGCTACCATTGGCCACCCCTGTTTTAGGCTATTTCTTTGTACCAAAATCAAAATATTTTGACTAGGAGGGAGGAATAAAGCAAGGAAGACAAAGGAGACTACAGAATGTCAGTATTAGTAAAATAACTGGGCCAAGGAATCATTTGGGAGGAGAGAAGAACCTTTGTAAGGTTCAGAAGTCACATGGCTGATCAATCCAGAAGTGGCTTATGTCCTAGCTTTGATTTCTTTGGACACCCTCAGTGTTTTTTCCACAATTAAATAGACAAGCACTTGATATCTGCATTTAAAGAAATGTACATTTCTGACTTACATTAATAGCAAAATTCCAAGGTGTATACTAACATAAAACACCCCAGCCAAATTATGGCACAGCTCAATAGAGCTCTGTCCTCAGAGTAACTCTATGAGAGAGAGTAGACTGAGAGACAGAAACAGACCCACAATCACCCAGTTAAGCTTCAAAGTTTTAGTCAAAGTCTAAAGTCTAAAACTCTATTAAGCGGTCCCCAACCTTTTTGGCACCAGGGACAGCTTTTGTGGAAGACAATTTTTCCACCAGGGTGGGGGTGAGATGGTTTCGGGATGACACAATTGTGCACTTTATTTCTATTAGTTTGGTGTGGTGGTTAAGTGTGCAGACTCTTATCTGGGAGAACCAGGTTTGATTCCGCACTCCTTCACTTACAGTTGCTTGGGTCAGTCATAGCTCTCACAGACCTGTCCTTGAAAGGGCAGCTTCTGGGGAGAGTGCTTTCAGCACCACCCACCTCACAGGGTGTCTGTTGTGGGGGAGGAAGGTAAAGGAGATTGTGAGCTGCTCTGAGACTCTGAAATTCGGAGTGGAGGACAGGATATAAATCCAATGTTGTTGTCTTCTTCTTATGACTACATTGTAATTTATAATGAAATAACTATACAACTAACGGCCCAGCTGTTAACAGGCCACGGACCGGTACTGGTCCATGGCCCAGGAGTTCGGGACCCTTCTCTATGTCATACTGGCTTTCCAGAGGAATACACACTAATTACATTTTAGTCAGTTGATCAGTCTAGGGCTCCTTCCACATGGGGTTAAACACAACCTTGCCATGTCAGCAGCAGAAACTAGAGTGGGAATGGCATTGCCCTATGCCAGGGGTGGCCAATGGTATCTCTCCAGACGGTTTTTTGCCTACAACTCCCATCAGCCCCCGCCATCAGCCATGCTGGCTGGGGATGATGGGAGTTGTAGGCAAAAAACATCTGGAGAGCTACCGTTGGCCACCCCTGCCCTATGCTATTGAGCCCACAGCAATTTCCATCTGCGTGCCTTCCCCTTTCCATGTGTCTGCACAAAAGCACAGTTAGAACAGCTATTTTGAGGCCCTCCAGGGCCTGGAACCCCCTTTCCCCTTCACCAGCCAAGCTGTGCTGTAATGCTACAGCATGGGTCAGCTGGGAAAGGAAAAAAGGGCTTAAAGGGTTGAAAAGGGCAAGAAGGAAATGTGGCACTTGATTTTTGCCATTTTGAAGGTGCAGCAAGTCCACACCACAGCCCCTCCACTGAGCCAAATTAAAACAGATTTATTTTTAATCCAGCTCAAAGGAGGAAAAACATGGTAGCCAGGACGAGTTGTGCCTACACTGGGCACATTGCCCCACATACTACAGGAGGTTTTTTGCTGCCCTCGTGGGGAACAGTGCATGTGCAGAAGCATGCTCATTCTTCCTCTGTCTCCCACGCCTAGAGATCCTTCTGTCTGAAGTGGCACCTTGTATTGCTTCAAGCACAACCCAGGAAATATGTCTCCATGTGCCGGTAAACTTTATTTATCCTTTCTACACTGAGTTCAGCACAAGGAGTTTTAACCAGCATGTACCACACACACCCTATTTAGAGCTGATTCATATTCATTGATTACCTAAATGGATATTGCCTTCCTGTAGGGAAACTGGGTGTACACAAGTGCAGTCAGCTTAAGTCACAGAGCTATAGCTGACGGTCACATGTACATGCAACTAGGCAGACACGTGTGGCTGTTACACAAAACTGATTTTCTTGCATGAAGTCCAGAGGAAACAGACACATATGAAGCACCTTTGATGCATGGTAGGAAATAACATGTTTACATGTCACGGTAGACCTGGGACAGGAACCATTTCAAGCATTGCATGGTCTCAGGATGCACTGCTTAATACAAGGGCAGATGGTGATTCATAAAATATTCCTACGTTCATCTATTGAAACAATGGAGTGTTGGATGACCCAGTACAGGGAAGAAAAGACAGCTTGTGTGATACAAAGTTTTAACTAACTGGAAGCGTAAATTGTTTCCTCATGGATGCTACAAAGAAGACGAATAGGTTTTTATATCCCGCTTTTCTCTGCCTTAAGGAGTCACAAAACAGCTTACAATTCTCTCCCCACAACAGGTACCTTGTGAGGCAGGTGGGTCTGAGAGTTCTGAGAGAACTGTGACTGGCTGAGGGTCACCCAGCTGGCTTTCTGTGAGCAAGTGGGGAATCAAACCCTGTTCTGCAGATTAGAGTCCGCCACTCTTAACCACTACACCACACTGGCTCTCAAGAAACCCTGGGAATTTTCATTCTCAGGGGATGTGGCTACTTTTATTTATTTAATTTAGCAATCTGGTTTCTCAGAGAAATACAATCAGTTCCTTAGGGAAGCCAAGAGTTTAAGAGATGTTGGCAGTATAAGTATACCTTAATTGTTGGAGATACTTGCTGCTACTCAATCAGACTTTGTGTATATGCTGCATGTAAATAAAAATCCTTACAAACTACTAAAGCAGAAAGATTTTCATGATAATACACTGTAATTATTGTACTGGAGAGAAAAGAACAATGATAAAAAAGACATTAAATTCCTTTACATCATCAACTCATTATTCCTTCTGTAGCAAGAGCGGCCAGTTTTAGTGCCTGGTATGCTGCAAGTTAGGGTAGCCTACAACACATATAAAGGTAGTCAGACCCCCTGTGCAAGCACCGAGTAGTTACTGGCCCATGGGGTGACATCACATCATGACATTTTCTTGGCAGACTTTTTATGGGGTGGTTTGCCATTGCCTTCCCCAGTCATCTACACTTTACTCCCAGCAAGCTGGGTACTCATTTTACCAACCTCGGAAGGATGGAAGGCTGAGTCAGCTTTGAGCCGGCTACCTGAACCCAGTTTCTGCCAGGATCCAACTCAGGTCGTGAGCAGAGGGCTCCGACTGCAGTACTGCAGCTTACCACTCTGCACCACATATACTTGTATCTTAATGTAAATTACCAAGCAGGGGTGAAGGAACAGTGCAGCACTGAATACACAAACAGTGCATAAGCAGGATGACCCATGCCAGAAATGTTAAGGCTTACTTATATTCCAAAGGCCTAGAGTAGTATATGGAAAGAGCACGCAAGTGAAGAATCACCTGTTGGAGATGGAAAGAGATGACAAGCACCACACAGAAGTTGGCCAGCAGGTCTGGTAGGTTGTTTCTTTGCCTATATGCTTTATTTCGTGCCAAGCCTCTCAGAGTTGAGTAACGGGTGAAGCACTCCCCCTGCCCTAGCACTACAGTGTTCCCGGGTAAGCATGCTGGTGATTTCTTCCGGAACACCGAGAACTACTTCCTACGTCCTGAAGCAAAGAGAGACTGATCAGTCAAAAGTCAGAAAACCTGTACAAGTACGGTGTAATCGCTTCAGCCAAAGATTGCATCAGTCTTGTTGCAGGTGTGGTTACTAAATACTGAATTAGGCATTTCATAGCAGCCAAATTGAGGGAAATTATGGATTGGTCAGTTTTAGTATATGATTAGCACTGCTCCCAGGAGAAATTGTAACCCTTCAAAGCTGCACACAGCTGTTTCTGCAGCCATTTACAACCAAGACAACCAATCCACAACAACTCAAGTTATAAACTGAAATCAGGGGGCCTTTTTTGTAGGAAAAGTCCAGCAGGAACTCATTTGTATATTAGGCCACACCCCCTGATGCCAAGCCAGCTGGAACAGTGTTCCTGTGCGTTCCTGCTCAAAACAAGCCCTGACTGAAATTATTCAAGACAAGCAGCAAAAGTATAAAAATAAAAGAACAAACTACTCCTTTATATATTTAACCTGAATGCTATCACAGATGGTTTTGATGCTAACCACAAGCAACTTTTTTTTAGTGTTGAAGAGATTTGATTTTCATAATTTATACAGAAAAATAACATTGAACTGAGTATGACAAAGACTTATTTTAAGTCCTTCTGCTAGCCAATGGTTTCATATTTCTGATAGCATCCACTATGAAATATTTACACAAAATAGAAGGTACCTCTTTATTTGTGGAGGGAAAACATTTAGAGTAGCATGCCAATACTGTTAACCTTGTTGTCATTCAATTTACCTCCAACTGTACACCAAGTTTAAAAGTGAGTGTAAGGGTCCACCTGGTTTAGGACTTAAATGGAATTCTAAAGGTAACAGGGTGGGCATTTGTAATACCTGGCCTCTTTTCGAAAAGGTAAAGGTTCAGGAATGACTACTGGAAATGTGTCTGCAAAGAAGTTATAGGAGCTGGAAAAGAACTGATACTTCAAACGGCACTTCGACCAAGTTTTCAAAATGAAATTTAAAAATAGCAACTTCTTTCAGCAGATTCACAATATACTAGCAAGCAAGACAACCCAAAAGCTGTTTCAGCGTTGCCCCATCTAGTAGCTGTTGTTCATAAAGCAGAACTGCATAAGAGACTGGTTGCCTTTCACACGGGATAAGAGAAATTCAAGCTATGGCATTTCCCCTCGTGTCCCCCCCCCTCCCCCCGTGCCTTCTACAACAACATCAGATACCAAAAATCACAGCAATCTAGAGAATGCTGAAAACAGCTCTCTCTCACTATTGTTCTATTCCACATGAAGTCATCTGTAGAATTAGCCAGGGACAGAATCCCATAAGATTACATGGTAAACATGTAGTCCCTTTAAAAGAGAGGTCATGTCTTGGGTCTTTCAGGTGGGCCATCACCACATAGATTGCCAGGCCCTGCAGAACCACCCTTCTTTACAATTCTGCTTTAGGAAGGGGGCTGTAAAAAGTTTGAGCTTTCTCTCTTCACATTTCAGATCCTCAGGAATATCCCAATATACCAAAGAACTTACTAAATCAAACACCAGCAAAACCAGCAGGGATGTGGCAATATTCTGTTGCACCTAAATATGCTTAAAGGATATCTGTCACAAGATCTTTACTTAAAAGGGCAGATTTTATCAAGTATACCTAATAATTATTTCTTTTGAAAAGGCTCCAGATTTTTGAAGGGGAAGAATCAAAACAGAGACCTGCTTTGGCAAAAGCCAGCAGTGTTTGTATGAACATTTCTTTAAAACAACAACAACTTTCCAACAAGCCACCAGGCAAATTTAAGGTGAATCCACTTGGCACACTTCAAGCCCATCTATCAAAGGGCACTTGCCCCCCCCCATCTGCCATCACATCAGCATCTTCACAGGTAGATGCTGCATTTTTTGGCAGTTGATCCTACCCCTGGAGTACAGTTAGAGTGTATGCTTAAAATGCATTATCTGCTCATAAAGCAAGGGTGTCAGTCATACAGCCAGGGAGCAGAACAGACCCATCCAGGTCTCTCATCTGGCTCGCGAGAACAGAAGAGAAGCATGGGCCACTCTCAGTTGGGCCAAACTATTCATGTGCAGCCACTGCCCCCTCTCCTCCTCCTGTCAGAGGTGCCTCCCCACCACCTCCCCATCAGTCTACATGTGTGTTGTGAAGGGCCAGCCCTAGACTAGGCAAGGATAACTTCTGGTGCCCCCCGCACTGATAACATCACTGAGTTACAAGGGGAGCACCCAATTCGGTGCCTCCAGAAGGCCGGCACACTAGGCAATTGCCTAGTTTGTCTAGTGGCAGATTCGGCCCTGATGCTGGGCCTCTCCCTTCATTTCAGCAGCAGAAGCTGCCTCCTTCGGTACAGTCACCACCACCTCCTCCTTCTCCTCTACCCGCCTCTCTTGCTTTTTTTGCTGCACTGCTGGGGAAGTGGCTCTTTGGGAGGAGGGAAGGAAGAGAGGAGGGAGAAAGTCACTATGTGTGAAGGTGGTGGTGGTGGAGAGCTGCTGATGGAAATGGGTGTTAGGGGAAGTGTAGAAATGGGGATGATGGAATGTATCAGGGGGTGGGGTATAACGGACTGACAGCCCCAGAGCAAACTAATTCATGCAGTAGCTCACAACTTTAATGCCAGTAGCTCACAAAATAGAATTCTTGCTCACAAGACTTCACGGTTTAAAGGGAGTATTGGTCTTGAGCCAACTTAAAAAACTTAATAAGATTCTGTTGCATCATTGTTGTTTTCTAGGCATCTTTACCTTGCTTTTCTTCCCAAATGGGGACCCAAAGCAATTTATAAGTATCATTCTTTCCATCTATGTTTCTGTTCTCACAACAACTATACGGGGCATATTATGCTGAGAGAGTGACTGGCCCTAAGTCACCCAGTAACACCCATGGCAGAGTGGAGCTTATGGACCTGGGTCTCCCAGCTATTAACCTCCATGCTCAAACCTCAGCACCATGGGGTATCATGCCTGACTTGATGCATGTAAAGAGGTCAGGTCTCTAAGTGGGACTGAAGTGCAAGGACAGGAGCAGCCAGTGGGAGCAGACTTGAGCTTTGGAGGAGAGTGGATTGGTGTGAATGAATCTCATAGAGGTGGTTAGAGAAAAGGGCTGCTTGTGAAGTTTTGGTCATTGACAGGTGGCTGGTGAATCTATAGAAGGTTCCTGATTTTTGTGGTGGATTGAGCAAGTGTTAAGGGTGGTGGTTCCAGTTCCTTGGAGAGTTTATATTAGATGTGTACATTTTGGGGTGGACCTCTCTAAGTGGCGAAGAAACCCTGTTTCACACATAAAAATCCTTCCAGGGTTGCAGAGAAGAAAATTTCTGATCTAGTGCTGACCTGGGAAAGAGTCAATTTGGTGTAGGGGTTATGGACAGCAGACTCTCATCTGGAAAACCAGGTTTGATTCCTCACTCCTCCATATGCAGCTGCTGGTGACCTTGGGTTAGTCACAGATCTCTCAGAGCTGTTCTCTCAAGAGCAATTCTCTGGGAGCTCCCTCAGCCTCAACTACTTCACAGGGTGTCTGTTGTGGGGAGAAGAAGGGAAAGGAGAATGTAAGCCACTCTGAGACTCTGAGTGAAGGGCGAGGTACAAATCCAATCTCATCTTCTATTTTCAGAAAGGAAAGAGGACCCCTGGAATTACTTCTGCCAGGAAGGGCAGATGGGACGGACAGGAAAAGTTTCTCTAAGGTCGGAGGCATACTCAAGGCAGATTACACATAGTGAGTCACACGGCTCCCCACCTACCAATGAAAGGATGCCACAAATCACAGGTAGGAGGGGGAGCAGTATGATGCTGTACTGAAGGAAAAGATTTCTGAAGTTGGCATTAGCAAATTTAACTGGTTTTGGGGTCCAAATTACCTCTAGCTTTTGCTTTTAAATTCTGTCTGGGACATCTATGAACAGCCCTTTTCCATAATAATTGTCAAGAAATCCAAACTAGGTTTTCAGTTTACAGATACACAGCTAAACAGCATACTCAAGACTGCTGCAGCACAGACACCAACTCCAGATTTTGATGCAATAATTCAGAACAAGTGGTGTCAGTTATCAAAGCCTGTTAAATAAACGAAATAACGCAAGAGTGTTAATATTTTAAACATGTTTGTATTTTGAGTAAAAATAATATAATTAATTGAGTTTGTCTGTGTCCTTTATAAAATTTATATCTCCATTACCAAGCATTACATTTTATGGCACAAATGCCCCAGCCCAACAAAGTCCCGTTTATGTCAGATCCAGCCCTCACAACAAATAAGTTTGATACCTTTGCCATTAGCGTTACCTGTTTATCTGAAGACTTTACAAGCTTGAAGGGGGGGCAGACACTTTTCTTAAAATAAATATAAAAGACAAAGGAAGAGCTACACTCAATCTATTTAAGATTTATCTTTAGCAAGCAGCACAGAAATTCCTTGACTGAAATGCTGTGCCATTCTGTATTACAACAGATTATTTATTAGGTGCACTAATAAGCAAAATACTTGGAAGGATTTCAGTGCATTATACATGTTTAAGTGAAAATATACTGCAGGTATCAATTAAAAATTATTCCCCTGGGCCTAACATTATATTACATTTTCTTTGTGTCCTCCCTGGGCCCAAACAACAGAGCATCTGAAGCGCCATGCTTGGAACACACAATTCACAGCTGTGCACGAGACCAATTATGATCAAGACTGTAGCATGCATGGAAGAGGGGGCTTAAGTCTCCTCGCTGTGCTGTTTTCCCAATCCAAAACATCCCTAGGGAACTGCTATTAGTGTGACCATCTGTGCATTTAAAAATGAAGCACTCTTTCCCCCACAGCTAGTCACTATGTGGTGTCTCATGTTTCTTCTTAAGTAGTAAAGTTGGATGTATTCTGTGAGAGTTCAAGCTTTTTGCTGATGTGCCTTAAACTAACCAGGTTTCCCCTCCAAAACACTCATGGATCTCTGAGATTTTCCAGAGCTGAAGAATCCTTAGGATGTTTTTCACTTATTTCAAGTAAACAGAGCTATTCCTATATTCCTGTTTATTTTTGCACTTTAAAACTTCTAAATTCTGCTGCGTGGTCATAGAGAGAAAGAGCATGCAATGGCCATCCCTCTTTCTTTTGATGCATATTAGTCAAACAAGATTGGAGCTCAGGACACTGAAAAGCAACAGGCAAACAGCCAACGAGGATCAGTAGCTCCGGACCCTGGGAACGGATTGGAATTCACGCAGCGTGAACACAACTGACTCCATCAATTCTGAACAAACATGCTTTCCCAGGGCTGGGGAGAAGGCACTTGCATCTTCTGAATAAGGATGGTCAAAGTAAGGCTTTCCAGTACATTCAGGTTTTCAATTTAGCTGTTACATATCAAAAGCATTTCTCACTATCAGGTTTCTTGATGCAAAGCAAATGCAGGAGTGCACATTAGGACACCACCAAAGGGTGTGCTCCATTCCACAGGCATTCTAGCTCTACTGAATAAAAGCTTGCTCAGATGACTTTTCAACTAAGAACCCAAGAGATCTATAGCACTGAATGTGAGAACGCTTAACCCAGACACAGTTCTAGCAAGCACCTCAACAAACTGATCCAAACTTCCTTCAAACTGCAGATTATGGGGTTCCAAACATAAAACAGTATTTATTTCCATATCTAGAGTTTCCAGATATCCTCTCTTTGGAGGACAAGTCCTCTTTTTATTTTTTTGCATCCTCCATTGCTTGAGCCTTTAAGAAGATGGCTCTTTAAAAAAAAAGAAGCTGAAAAATGCCTTCTTTTGGGGTTGGAAGGTTAGGAACTAGGTTAGGAATATTCCTAGTCAGCACTTTTTTTATGCCAAGTCAACTGAAACAGCGTTCCTGTGTGTTCCCGCTAAAAAAAAGCCTCATTCTTAGTTAATAACAATTACCACAGCTTAAATAGTAAGTAAAATGATTTTTGTCATAGTGAAGTCGTCAGTCGAGAAATACGTCCTCTTTTTTGCTTTTCAAAATATGGTAACCCTAATCATGTTGAAACACACACACACAAAAAGCTTAAAACTACTATTTATTTATGCATTTTGAATGTCTTCTTCCCTCCCCTCTCAAACACCTTTGGTTGACATGCACAGTCTCAACCATGGAATTCTATCATCTCACCCTTCCGAGGCCTGTCATTTCCTTTCAAAAGCCAACAGGAACACTGAGATCCCAACGCCCATTGCCCCTCAAGGCCCAAGAGGGCAGGCTACACCCACTCCTACCTCTTCTTACAGGTTCAAGCACTGGAGGATAAGCAAAGAAAAACATCAGTTCTTGATCTCAACTTTCTAGTTCTCAAACAGGCTTTGACAAGTTGGCGCTTACAACAGAGAAATGAGTCAATCTTTTTTTTTTCTTTTAAGACAACAGATGACTGGAAGAACATTTGCCAGGAGAATCACCGTCCAGATGGTATTTGAACCTGCCTCCTTCTGCTCTAGAATAGTCCAGCCTGGCCAAGACCATGTTGTCAACAGCTACTTGTCTATGGCAAGCAAACATGGCTACCAAGCAAGGAAAACACATGCAAACTGCAACTCCAAGATGCCTCCCCCCCAGGCCATCTGTAAAGGATTTATAATCAAGAGGATTTATAGTTGCAAGAAGAGGCTGAGACCCTTGCTTATAAATAGGGAATTTTTGAGACATACAGAGCAAAACAACAGAGCCCTACTTAATTTGCCAGAACAACCCGTAGATTAAAAATAACAAACTAGAGAGTTACACTGAGGGATCTTCCATAGAGCATGGTTGCCTTTGCCAGGCTGATCAGTGCTAGTTTGAATGACAGGCTGAGAGGGGCCAGGGAAGAAAAGGATATAGATCATACACAGTAATGACTGTGGCACACAATAGTGACTGTTAACACAACTCCCTTCCCCAGAAAACAGAAAACAATTATTCCCCTCCCCAAATAAACATACTTTGGCTAACAAATATTTATTTATGACTTATCAGCTTTTAGGAAAGAGGTGTGTCAGGACCATAGGCCCTTATAATCTCTCACCCTCCAACCCTCTGTTAGTGGTACATGCAGTCAAGTTACTTTGACTAGAAGGAATATGGGATGCAAACACTGTATTTTGTCACCCAATTTTTGTCCCTCTTAGCTGGTATGAATGAGTCTTTAAGGGTGCCTGACCCATACTTTGAAAGCTATCTCTATAATCTAACAAACACAACACATTGTAAGTACTATCATTAGAAGTACAATATCCAGACATTTCATAGATAGAACTCCAAGTATGTTAGAGCAATTATTATTGAGCTATATTTTCAAACAGATATACGTGCTCTAAATCTACAGTTCCACCTCCTGACTAACTCAAGTTGCAATACTCTCATACAACTTAATGGGTATCATCTTATCAGAATTTAGGTATTTTACAGGCTGTTTTAGGTAAATTACAGCCCACAAAACTTCAGAGGATAAGAATTCTGGAAACCTTAAACCCAAGTCAAACGATTTACACTGAAAAGTGTGAAGTTTTTGACTACTACTAAAGGCCTTGAAATATTGCAATAAGTATAAATAAAACAAATTAAAAGAGCCTGTATTTAATGACAGTGTATTTTCCCAACTGAGTAAGTGATTCCAGTGGCTACTCTTTTTCTCCAAACACTTGCTTTAGAGAGCAATCCTAAGAAGGTCTACTTTGAATTCTACTACAGTTTATTCAATGGGTCTTACTCCCAAAAAAGTGACATTAGGATTGCACTGCTAATCACTTATAGTTTAGAGAAAGACACAGGTCTGATTCACACATGCATTTTCACTTGATGTCTGGAACAACAGAAGGCTTGAATATGGAATGCTGAAAAACCAATACAACATAATAATAACAACTTTCATGTTGTGTAGTTTTGAATGCTATCCTTTCAGGAGAACCATTTCACAACAGTTTGCTGCTAACAACCACTGGATACATCTGTGAATCAGATCATAGTAAAAAACACTCTTCATCTGGGTTAATACTCATGTTGCATGATCAGGCAGGAACTGCTGATAAGGTTTTCCACTAAAGAGGAAGAAAGTGCTTATCACGATCAGCTATATATAAAAGCAGTGACTTGTGTGTAACACTTATACTAGTGTGAACTACTGAAGCCGTGCTGCCACCATCCAATAGTAGGCAGGTATACCCAGCAGAAGAGGCTTTACTTTGAAAGGTGCTAAGGAGCCCCATGGTGCAGAGTGGCAAGCTGCAGAACTGCAGCCCAAGCTCTGTTCATGACCTGAGTTCGATCCCGGAGGAAGCTGGGTTCAGGTAGCCAGCTCAAGGTTGACTCAACCTTCTATCCTTCCAAGGTTGGTAAAATGAGTACTCAGCTTGCTGGGGGTAAAGCGCAGATGACTGGAGAAGGCAATGGCAAACCACCCCATAACAAAAAGTCTGCCAAGAAAATGTCCTGATGTGATGTCACCCCATCCGTCGGAAATGACCTGATGCTTGCACATTCTAGCCTTTTTTAAGTCCAACGCAGTGAAGTTAGCACCTTGGATTCACACACAGATAGTTTTGGGTACAAAGGCAGGGATGCCTCCAGACCTCTCATAATCTTCCAAACCACCACCGTTCATGGTAGCTCCCTACATCCAAGTGGGCCAGTGGGGAAGATACACTAAGAATTTCCAACACATTCTTTGCCACAGCCTCGTTCCTACAGGCAGCCCCCTTAATTCAAATGTATTTCCCAAGACACCAGTATGGAACATTGCCTCAGTCTGGAGAAAGACAGTCAACAGGACATACTAATCATCATAATCTGGGGTCCATTTACTAGGAATGTAGTTGAGTGGAGTTAATTGCCCAGAAGTATGTTGCTCTTGATCAGAACAACTTTTTCCTGTAACTGCTGCTGCCCAGCCTTCCAGGTAAATAACACAGATTCAGTGTCACAATCTCATATCATCGGTGAGAAAGAAATAGCATCAGCAGCACTCTTTCCTCATCAACTGAGTAGACACCATCATTAGGACGGCACCGTTTTTGGTAGGCCCCAATATTACCATTACAGCCCTTGACGGATAAACGGTACTTAAAAATTCCTATGCTGCCTCTCCAGAGACCCTGTCCATACTTACTACTACGTGCAGTATGCTACTACAGTACTTACTAATTATAATCAGAGGTAGCAATCACAAAGCCCTAACCTGGATGGCCAAGGCTAGCCCAATCTCGTCAGATCTCAGAAGCTGGGCAGGCGGGGCCACAGCCAGTGGGGAGGGGGGCCAACAGGGGCAGTGCCCCCTATATAATCTGCAGCACCCCCACCCAATCTTCCCTTTCACAACTGTGCATCATAGTAGCTCCAATGACTGCTAACCACCACATCTGGTGCTTGATCAAACAAATACTTTTGAAGAGTGTACACTTATGGAATGCTACCAAGGTCACCATTACTGTGAAATCAGTTCTACAAGGATCTAGAAGCTGAATGCTGGCGACTTGGTTTAATCACTCCCAACCCTAAGTTTCTCATCAGAGACAGAGTGCTGCAACCAAGCCAAACCACTAACCATCATGCTCATACATATAAGACTGTCTGTATGAATCCCAGTGAGCCAGTCAGGCAATATGGTGTTCAGGATGAACTAGCTGTGTATTTATGTACACAGTTCAATTCCTTTCTCTAGACAATTATTTTACGGGTGCTTAATACAGCACACACTTCTGATGCATGGCCTTTATACTCCCTTTTGTACTCAGAACTTGCATTGTGTCTTAGAGGTCAGTTTTCTAAATGTACAGAAAGGCTGCAAAGAGAAAAAACATACTGTATTATTAAACACAAGAGTAGTCTGAATACCAAGGAAAAATACCAAGTCAGCTATTTCCCATCATTTTGCTTAAACCAGCATTTTCCAAACAGGAGAACCACCTAACCTCTAATAGAGAACATATAATATAGCTGCCTCTAGAGACCTCCGAAACCAAATCTGTTTACATGAACAGCGTACCAAACACATAAATAAGTACAAATCTCTATTTCTATTACAGCCATGGATATATATTTACTGTCCATGTTTTCAAACAGCCAACCAAGAAAGATATTAAGAATGTTACCCAAATTAACAGAGACCCACAGAGGACTGCCACCATTATATCACATTGACTTACACTGGACTTCATTTATAACTCATCTTTCTCCTCAATGGGAACCCAAATCAATTTACAGTGCTTTGCATTCTAAACTACTGCCCACCAGCTACATGTAGCTCTGCTCACTGTACCCCATTCTATTGTCTGATGAAGTATGCATGCCAGGGGTGGAATTCTAGCAGGAGCTCCTTTGCATATTAGGCCGCACACCCCTGATGTAGCCAATCCTCCAAGAGCTTACAAGGCTCTTTTTGTAAGCTTTTGGAGGATTGGCTACATCAGGGGTGTGTGGCCTAACATGCAAAGGAGCTCCTGTTAGAATTCCACCCCTGCTTATACGAAAGCTTACATTCTTAAAGGTGCTACTGGACTCCTACTCCTCTGCTACAATTTGTCCTCCCAATAACCCTGCGGGGTAGGCTAAACTACTAGTATGTGACTGGCCCAAGGTCACCCAGCAAGCTTCCATGGGAGAGTGAGGATTTGGACCTGGGTCTTCCTAATCCCAGCCATTACACCACCAATGCGCCTCAGAAGAACAGACAGAGGGAACAAGGGAGCCCTCCTGCCTTGAGGAGGATGATTCCCAGAAGGCATTTGGCTGGCGTTGCTAGAAACAGGCTCATGAGTTAAGATGGAACCTTAGTGAGCTCCATCAGGACTGGTGTTCCATTGCTCCCCACCCCCTTTGATTTGTCTGGAAACCGGAAGCACTTAGAAACAGGCGGCTGAGTTCCAAGGCTATACTTAAGCTGCATGTAATTGATGTCTCCCTCCTAGGACACAGGCTGTCACTGGCCAGGCCGGGTCCCAGGGAAAGACAGGCAGCTTCGCCCAAGGCCCGCGTTCCCTAGAGGGCCCTTCCAAAGCCGGAGGGGGGCGGGGGCGAGTAGACACATGCCTCAAGAGGCCGGGATGCTCTCCTCAGAGTCTTCTCTGAAGGCGCAGAAAGTTGGGGGGGCCGCTTTTCACGAGGCCTCCCTCCAAGCAGAGCTCCCCCTTCCAACAAAGACGCCGCAGGAGAGTCGCACTGGGGAGCTAATCAGGCGCTCCGGAGGAGGGAGAAACACAAAACCCGACAAGTTGCAACAAGATTAGAGAGCAAGAGCCGTCCGTGCCAGGCAGCGTGAAAAGCGCCAGGCGACGATTGCCTGAGACTTTCAAAGGGCCCAGATGGGACTGACTCCTCGCAGCAGCAGGGCTCAGCTACAAGGAGCCGCTCGCGCACTGAATCCAATTTCTCCCCCTGGAAGAAAGAGAGGAGGAGGAGGACGGAGGGAGGGAGGAAAAACACCGAACGAATATTCTTAGTTCTTTCTTGGTATCCTAGTTGCCTTCCCGAGTTTACACACACACACACACACAGATCCTTTCCCACAAAAACTTCTGCACTCCTCCGCTAGGAAAACAATGGGAGACGGTAGGAGCACAGCCAGCCTGCCGAAGATTTTGCTTATTCTGCAGGCACTCCTACGCAAGGGGCGATCAAGTTTAAGCCGAAACGCGGAGTGGGCGGCTTGGGCTCCCCGGGGGGGAGGGGGGGGCTGCCACATCCCTCCTTGCTTCCCTCATCGGCTGCCCCTCGAGATTAAGCCCGATCCGAGGCAGCCTAAGGAGACCCTCCACCTTCCCCCCTCCCCAGGGCCGCTCGAAAACCAGCAGCCTTTTGTTGGGAAGAACCCCACAAAGCGAGAAACGCGCCGCGATCGCCGTCCGGAATCGGATCCAGAGAGTGAATAGTCCAACAAATACCACAGAAAACAAAGAAGAGGGATTTTTTTTTTGAGGGGGGGGGAGATGCCCAGTTCGAAAAACAACCTCCAAACACCCCCGCACCCCCCGCACCCTCCTAGACACAGCAAACGACCTAAGGGGTCTCGGTGCATGTTGCTATGGGATTCCCATGGCAGCCGAAGGAAAAGAAAACAGACTCTGGGCCGGGGAAGCCCGCACTTTAAATGAAAACAGACAAGGGTGTTTTATTTTAAAGTCGGGGGTAGAATGTTTGCTACCTTGGATACAAAACTTTAAAAAAAAATCTGTTTCTTAAAAAAGACTAGTAACCATCAGGAGGGGGAAAGAGCAGGGAAGGAGCGAGGGTCTTCCCATTCATTTGAGAAAGGCATTAAGGGGAGGTGGGGGAAAGATGAAGGGGGGGGGAGAGGAGGGCGAAGAAGGACTGCATCATCCCGATTGTAAACCGGTTGCCTTACCTTACTTTTGACTTCCACCGCGCTATAACCAAAATACCGCAGACTCTGAGATTTATTAAAACTCCGATTCATTTTCTCGGCCCCCAGTTTAACGCGCCCCCCCGGGTCCTGCGCCTCTGCTTCTTCTTCGCCCTCGGTCCACAAGGGCTGGGAAGATCCGCCGCCTCCGTGAGAAAACGCCCCCCGGGCAAGCGACTCGTTGCTGCTGCTCCGGCCCTGGAATGTAACTTTCTTTGGAACGTTCAGCCTCCCAGGATTCTTTCACTTTGTCCCAGCGCGCTAATCAGAACGCCCGCCTCGCTTCGCTCTCCGGGCTCCTGTTTGTTACAAACGCTTCCAGGCGGCTCGCAACGCGCCTCTGACTCAACAGGGAAGGCGGTCTCAGCACGCAACCCGGCCCCGCCTCCATACGAACCTCCGCTTGAAGCCTGGCCTGTTTAAAACCCAGGAGCCGTGAGCTTCTCCGCCGCACCTCCCCCCCGGCCGCCAGAGGGCGCACGTCCTAGATTGAAATTTATTGGTGATGACAGGATTTGCCGGCTGGCTAGCGGGTGGATCATAATGGCCCGGGTGTCACGCCAAGCTCCAAAACCGTAATAAAGCAAGAATCAAGTGATTCGCCAGCCTCTCCGCTTCAGAATTTGGAATCCATATCGGGAAACCGTAGACAAATTTTTTATACATAAATTTCTATTTCTAAAAAAACTGATGTCTGAATTATTTATAATATGTGGTTTTTATAACGTGGGATCAAGACCATGCCTCTCGTGGAAGATAGTTTCGTTCATGAATGTGTACTCAGAAGTAAATCCTGTTGT
Organism: Heteronotia binoei; assembly: GCF_032191835.1. Lineage (NCBI taxonomy): Eukaryota > Metazoa > Chordata > Lepidosauria > Squamata > Gekkonidae > Heteronotia > Heteronotia binoei. The sequence goes on from NC_083229.1 coordinate 102,981,649, forward strand.
CCAGTATAATAAATAAATATTATATATGAATTATTTATAATAAATACGTGGTTTTTGAATTTCCATAGTTCTTTTAAACGTTACCCTAAACAGACATAGCTGTAAATTATATTTTTGTCACCAGTTTTCTAAAAATCAAAACATTACCTATACTCTTTCTCTGTGTGGCAGATGGTGCAGCTCCATTAACATCAGGGTCTATGTAACCAGATACAGAATTGAAGCAATTCCCAAGGCAAAACACTGAGCCAAAGAGCTGGAACCAGGGCAAAGGCACATAAAGCAGTGGGGTGCAGAAATGTTTATATAGTGACTAAAAAACTTGTGATTATACTCTTGTTGTATATGTATTTACCTTTAACCACAATAATTACTATGAAAGAATAGAAGGCGCAATGTTATATTCTTGCCTCAAGCACAAAATTAGCTAGTTATGATCTGCATTGTCACTTCCTGTACAAACTGACACACACATCTCTTCAATATACTGGGCATTGATGTAGGATCAAGACCATGCCTTTTGTGGAAAAAGAGTTTCAGTCATGAATGTATACTCAGAAGTAAATCCTGTTGTCAGTAGCACTTACCCCTGTGTAAATGTGCATAGGACTGCAACTTAATAACTGACTACATGTAGAGATCATGTTTACATAAACTGTGTCCCTTGCACAGGACCAGATCTACATGTTTTTTGAGGGGGGGATTAAAAAATGGTACCCCCTTATTGGCCCATTCTACCTTATGGGCCCATAGAATAGAATGGACTCCATACCCAATTTGGTGACCCGCCCCGGTGGCACCCGGGGCAAGCACCCCCTCTGCCCCCCTCCCAGATCTGGCCCCGCCCTTGTGCTTGAGGAATGTCATTTTGAGATTCAACTAGGACAGTCCTAATTTTCTGGCTGTCATCTCAGCTGAATTCTCTCTTCTTGGCAAGACTTTTTTTTTTTTTGCTGAAACTCACCCAGCTGGGGATGGAGGGGGGGACACTGCAGAATACTAGCAAATATACAAAGTAATCCATTTAGACCTTTTGCATAACATTAGGTGTTGCTTGTAAATTGATAGTATATTTTAAATGCCTGATAGTAATCAAGCACAAAAGAACAATTTATGATGTGTGCTTAAGCTTCATTGCATCTGCCACCTATCCATCAATTATATAATGCAGCCCCCCCCCCCTCACCGCCCAGTGTGCCACATGCAGAGATCAGGTACACTGAAAAGATTTCAGCAAGGACCCGAATGAGTCAAGCAAGTGAGTCAAGCTACACAATAAAAAGGAAAGGGACCTCCTTTCACCATGGACAATTAGCCAACAGGAATTTGCGTGGGGGATTCCATTCTGATCCAATATCTATTTGTTTCTCCCTAAAGTATAAGCAGAATTCGCATGCTAAAGGACATTTTTTGGGATTCAGCTTCAAAACATTCAAAATATTATCTTTTTTGTAGTGTCTGAGACTCCAGAGCAAAAGAAAACAATCCCCAGATCAGACCGATTTGGCATCTCAAAATGTCTCTTTTCAGCATTACTATCTCTAGTGACAATATCTGATGTCACGTTTTGTGATGATGAAGAAGAAGATATTGGATTTATATCCCGCCCTCCACTCCAAAGAGTCTCAGAGCGGCTCACAATCTCCTTTACCTTCCTCCCCCACAACAGACACCCTGTGAGGTGGGTGGGGCTGGAGAGTGATGCTGTTCTCATGCAGCTGTTGTTGGCACAGTCCATTATGAATGGGCATATCAGCAACCAGCTATAAACTTGTTAATTGAACTATTCCTAATATTAGATTGCCAAAGTTTATTCCTGTGAGAAACAATGGCACGAGTAGAGAGAAATCCCTGTTTTCTGCCTCTTGGATGCATTTTTTTTAGCACTCCTTCCTGATCAAGTTGCGGCATAGATCCCTCCCACATCTATGTTCTCAGGAGTCAGAAGTCTCCAGTGCCAATTTTTCAAATCACCAGATGTCTCAGTTGCCCTGCAGGATCAAATTCATATGCGGTGATGTTACAACAATCCCAAGGTTCATCTGTGTTAGAAAGAGAGAGAGAGAGAGAGAGAGATCACACCAAAGCTTTTACATGATTGGGTTGTGGATATGTGTATGAGCAGCTACAGACAAGCAAAAGAAGAAAAACATATACAATGTCAGTGTTTTTTTCTTTTCTGGGAAAAGAGGTGCTGGAACTCTCAAGAGGGAAATGAAGGAGAAACACATGGGTGCCCCTCATGAACTTTTAATCATTTTTTGAGAATCTTGTTTCCACAAAGAGGTTCCGGAACTCTGTTCAGCATCATCCCCCCCAACCTTAAAAAAAAAAGCCCTATACAGTGTGATGTTAACCCTACAGCTTCCATACAACTGAATCTACAACACAGTTAATGTACATCCCAACGATTAAGGGTATGTTTGCACCTCCCTAGATTTTTCCAGTAAAAGGAGGGCAAGATCTCTCTCTATTGCCCTTCCTGTAGCTGGAACATAGGACTACTGAGAGCAATCACAGGCTCCCGGGCAAAGATTCCCTCTGGGTTGCCCTTGCCCCACCCAAATATAATACAGGAAGTAAATCACATGACTTGTCCAATTCAGTGGACTCCAGGGTGACCAGGGCCCCTACAACTTTATCCCCTTTGTCCCTCTCTCTGGGCACCTCTGCTGGAACAAACTTCTTTTCCTCTTAGCGTGTATACAGTTTCTACCTGGAAAGAGTAACAGAAGAATTAATTGGGTTTTGGGGGGTGAGTATGTGTGTGTGTGTGTGTGTGTGTGTGTGCCTATGCACGTGCCTAGAAGTCATGGTTGACTTCCAGTAACCCCAGTGGGGCTTGGACATTTCAGAGAGGTGGCTTGCTATTGCCTGCCTCTGCATCCCAGTCCTAGTTTTCCTTGGAGATCTCCCATCCAAGTACTTTTCAAGGTCAGCCCTGCTTAGCTTTCCAAGATTTGGTAGAAAAAGCCCAGTGGAAGTTCATTTGCATATTAGGCCACACTCCCTGACACCAAGCCAGCCGGGACTGCTTTCCTGCTCAAGAAAAGCCCTGAACTTATTTGAAGTGAGCCAGATCTGCATTGACACAAAAGTTCAGGTGAGTCAACATGGCTCCTGAAATAGGATGGAACATAAATTAATGAGTTGAATGCCCTTCTTGACTGAGTAAAAACGAAGGAAAGATGAACCAGACATCAGTTAATGTAATAACAACTTCCTTGGGCTGGGCAGACACCTCTGGGATATGCCAGGATATTCCACTATTCAAAAGTCTTTTGTTATTGAGAATGAAGTCTCATTGTTATTGAGAACCCTGATCTGGGAAGATGGCATTTAATCAGTTGGTCATGCCAGCACACCCTACCGCTTTCCTGGGCCTTCATGGCTGTACCTAGGTACCTTTATGAGACTCCCTAAGTTCCAGATACTTTGGCACTTAAGCTCTAAAACAAAGCCTATTAAAACAACTAAGTTCAAAATAAGAGGGGGATCTCACTAACCAAGGAGGTCTCAGGTGGAGGAGGGGGTGGAGTCTTTACAATTGGGAGACCACCAAGGAAGTCCAGGGTCACCATGCAGAGGCAGGCAACAGTGCCGGATTAAACCCCATGGAGGCTCCTAGGCAGTCAAAATCTCCGGGGTCCCCTCACAAATTATATCATTCAGAACGCTCGCCCCACTGCCTGTGACCCCTGCTGCAGCCTGCAGGTCCCTTCTCAAAAGCCCCTTTCACAAAGCTGCAGGGGAGAGGCAAAGAGAGGCAAACTTGGCAATGACGCCAGCAGCAACTGCACCAGGCAAGCCGGGCAAAGAGCGGCTCAGTTGCTAGCTACTTGTGCAGGCTGGGAGGGCTGCAAACAGGGGGAAAACCAGGTGGGGGGAAGCTGGCCCGGGGCCCTAAAGGCGTGGGGGCCCATAGGAAAGTGCCTACTTGGCCTAATTGTTAATCCGGCTCTGGCAGGCAATGGCAAACTGCCCCTTTCTCTTGCCTTAGCATCACCATAAGTCTGCTGTGACTTGTTGACACTCAGAACACCAGCACCTATGCCTTAGATATCTGTAAATTCACGGGTCAGGAATGGAGCAGAGGGTTGCAACCCACTGCTTCAAAGGGCAGGTTGGAACCCATCCCAAATGGCTTGTCTGATCTCAACAAAGCAGCGAATATTCCATGCGTTTCTTAAAATGTAGGGGACAGGGTAATGAGTTCCTCTTTAACATGGGAATCACTTTCTTCCAAGAAACACCAGAAGTGGGGAGGACGGATCACTGACTCCACCTAGAGCAGGGGTGGCCAAACGTGCTCAATGTAAAAGCCACCTAGACTAAATGCCAGATGTTTGAGAGCCGCAAGACATAAATGCCAGATGTTTGAGGGCCTCAAGGAAGGAAGGAAAATAGATGGAGAGGGAAGAGGGAGAGAGAGGTAGAAAGAAAGCAACTTTAACTTTAAATGCATTCTCCAAGCTGTTGGCTGGCTTGGTGAAGTTATTTAGAGATGAGTGCTTTCTCCAAGCTGGCTGATGAGGCAGTGGGGGCTTCAGGAGCCACACATACATGTGAAAGAGCCACATGTGGCTCCGGAGCCACAGTTTGTCCACCCCTGACCTAGAGTGTGGTATAAATTGCAGTAGTGTTTCTCTAAGACATATCCAGGGGGAGCTGAGGGCAGAAACATACCCTAACCTAAGGCTTTCTGTGCCAGTCCAGAAAATGTTATGATGGAACCTATGAGCAGCTATATGAAAACATAAGAAGACATGAAGGCACAACAGTTAATACATCCCAATTAGGCAGAGTAATATGTAATTGCAAATATTTAGGACATTGGAGGGATGCTAGTTACACTATGGAAACTAACACACAATCCTAAACAGAGCTATCTTCTTCTAAATTCATTGACGTCAATGGGCTTATAAAGGTGTAACATTGCTCAGGATTGCACTGTAAGCAACTTTTACTCATCCACAGAATTTATGCTGCTCAATCCTATAAACGTTTATTTGCAATCTCCACTTTATTAAACAGAAATGTGCCATATGTTCCCTAAACATTTTAAAGGTTAGCTAAGCAGTTGCCATCTCTTCTCTTATCAAGCTGCATTATGCAACTCTCTCTACTATATCAAGGCATTTATAATCAGAGGAAGGATTCCAGACTTTATAGCTGTTACATAAACTGAAGATAAACCAAGGTAGCCTGATAGCTTGGACCTAAATTCCATTAGCCATGAGAATTATCGCCAGCCCGGATGGTTCATTTCTTCTCTACATGCTTGTCTTTAATGCCTTAAGTTTATTTATTCAGCACTTTCCCTGTGTCACATTTTTAAATCAGCTATCAGAACCTTCACATTGTTTCAACCGTCTTTACCTGCCTGGGTTGAGGTATGCTATTGCCTCTGTTGCCTTGGTCTTGGGTGAGGAGGAGGAGGAAAGGGGTGTGTGTTAATAAGGGATTTTGTTTGTAGCATGAACTCCTTTGCATATTAGGCCACTCATCCCTGAGGTAGCCAGTCCTCCTAGAGTTTACAGTAGGCCCTACAAAAAGAGCCCTGTAAGCTCTTGGAGGATTGGCTACATCAGGGGTGTGTGGCCTAATATGAAAAGGAGTTCCTGCTACAAAAAAAAAAAGCCCTGAATAAACGTATGCAGACTCCGATGGTTCACAGAACTCTAACCATTGGTCTTCCTTCCTCTTCCTCTTGACTGTAAACCATCATTGCCATTACCACATACCAGGGGGATGTTTTTCTTTCATGAATGTTTGGTGGATCATAAAATGAAACAGAGGTCTAGATGAGAGGGGGATGACATTCCAACCATTTGGCACAACAATAGAGAATCGTTCAGTGCATTTGCTAGGAGTGTAGCAGAACAAAACCAGTATACATTTAGAGCTATAACATCATTCCTTTAATGTGTTTCCATATAACATATCCAAACCTTATAAATTATTTGGTGAGACAATAAATCGCATGCCATTAGCTGGTCCAGCCTATGCACAAGTTGATTTAATACTTTCATTTTCTGTGAGCTGCCTGAGAAGTTTTTTTAAAAGCTGAGTGCAAAGGATATAAAAATTTTAATAAATAACTTTTGGCATATTGGAAAAGTCTCCAGCTTTCTCTTCCTTGCTACAAAGGGGAGGGGGGCTGTGGTTCAGTGGTAGAGCATCTGCTTAGCATGCAAAAGGTCCCAGGTTCAAGCCCTGATATCTCCAGTTAACAGGACCAGGTAATGTGAAAGACCTCTGCTTGAGCTGAGACCCTGGGGAGTTTCTGCCAGGACTAGTAGCCTGATTCAGAATAAGGTAACTTCTATGTGCACCTGGACATTCTACACATTGGCTACAAGATGAGCTTCATTCCATCTTGACGGCAGGGGCAGGTCAGTCATTTAAGTTAAAGGGAAATTTCCTGGTGGGCTGCTGTCCTTAGAAGGTCACTCATGGCCAGGAGCAAGCAAAGAAGAAGAAGATTATATTGGATTTATATCCCACCCTATACTCTGAATCTCAGAGTCTCAGAGCAGTCTCCTTTTACCTTCTCCCCGCGCCCCCCCCCCCCCCGCACACAGACACCCTGTGAGGTGGCTGGGGCTGAGAGGGCTCTCACGGCAGCTGCCCTTTCAAGGACAGCTCCTGCAATAGCTATGGCTGACCCAAGGCCATCCCAGCAGCTGCATGTGGAGGAGCAGGGAATCAAACCCAGTTCTCCCAGATAAGAGTCCACGCACTTAACCACTACACCAAACTAGCTCTCAAGCCAAGCCCCATCAACTCTGCTAGCACCTCAGAAGCCGCTTGGCTTAGATCCTGTAGCACCAGTCATGATCAGTGTCTGCTCAGTAACTGCCTCTTCCTGCGCCTCCCTGGCCCAGAAAGCTCTGCTGTGCCCTGACCTGCTTTAGGGCTGCAGTTGCACAGTGCGGGCACTGATGCAATGCAGGGATGCAGCTTTTGCTCCCATTCATCAGTGGCACGGGAAGTGACTGGCATAATGTTCAGGGGTAGGGTTGCCAACCTCAAGGTGTAGCTGGAGATCCCTTGGGATTACAACCGGTGTTCCCTCTAAGCTGAGTTAGTATGAGCTAGCTCACAGTTTTTTAGCCTCCAGCTCACACATTTTTGTCTTAGCTCAGGAAGGATGGTTCCAGAGCAAACCAAGTTAGGCAGTAACTCGCAATTTAATGCCAATGTAGAATTTTTGCTCACAAGACTCCACAGCTTAGAGCAGGCAGGTCAAACTCATTTGTTATGAGGGCTGGAGAGACGTTGTTGGGCCAGGCCATGTCGGGCCGGGCCATATGTGTACCTATTTAACATTAGGTAGCAGAGATATACATTTTATAAAGAACACAGACAAACACAAATATATATTTAAAAAAAACTTAAAACATGCTTAAAATGTTAACACTCATTCATCTTAAATATGCTTTCTTTGTATTTCTCCCGTGGGACCCAGGGAACTGTGCAAAGGAAGCTCTGGCTCTTTCCTTCCTTCCTTCCTTCCCCAGGGGAGGGGGAGGAGCTTCAGCCAATGGAAGGAAGAGAGGCTTGGCTCAGTAGCTCCACTGTGCAATTGAGAGAGCCTGGCAAAGCAGGCTATTCTTCCCCAAGGGAGAAGCCTCAGCCAATGGAGAAAACAGAGGCTTTGCTCTGTAGCTCCTATGCAATTGAGGAAGCTTTGCAAAGCAAGCTGTTATGCAGATGGAAGCGAGAGAGGAAGAAGGAAGCAGATGACAGCCAGTTGCTCAGGGGCCTGATAGGAGTCCTCCAGGGGTCTGATTCGGCCCTCGAACTTCATGTTTGACACCCCTGGCTTAGAGGGAGTATTGGTTACAACTGATTTTATAGGCAGACATTGGTTCACCTGGAGAAAATGGCTGCTTTAGAAAGTGGATTCCAGGGCATTATATACTGTTGGAGTCTCTCCCTCCCATGACAGGCTCCATCTCCAAAAATCCCAGGGATTTCCCAACCTAGAGCTAGCAACCATATCCAGGAGGAGGAGGAGATTTTGGTTTCCCTCCAGCCCTGCTTTCACCAGTGGAATGTGCCTGTGTGTGCACGTGCACACTATGGGTGATTCCGCATTAGCCTTTGCTCCGGCCTCAGTGCTTTGTTTCCCCCGAGGCAGATGTTGGTTTCCACATCTCTTGACCCGGAGCGGCAGTTTGACCCGCCTCTAAAGCGGTGTCACCCCGCATCTAGGAGATGGTCATTTTGCGAGAAGTTTATTTTTGATGCGGTTTCGAGGCTCGAAATTTATGTGCGAAACTCACGCCAATACGCTGTCAAACTTCTCACATCAGTAGAACACACCCACATAACTCCACGCCCATGATTCCGCCCAGTTATTTCTTCATACTTCCTTAATTTTATTCCCTTTGAAAATTATCCAATATTTTCCTGAAATAAAGAAATTTTTTTTAAAAACAAATCATATTTTGCGTTACAACGCAAAAAATATATAACGATGTAATGCGTTTTTCTTTTACTGAATACATCCCTTGCTTCCACCCGCCCCCATTCTTTATGGTATTCCATGTGATTTTGATAATGTGTCATTGCATTGTGATTACTTTCTTCCCCCCTCCGATTAAAATCACTCCTATTATAATTTTTCTTCAAATAAGATCGTTACAACGCAACTAAATAAATAGCAATGTTACATGAACTACTTTAAAGATGCGCGATTGCCACCTTTATCGACCCCCCCCCCCCGTATGGATTCTAACGGGAATGGGAATTTGATTATGTTTATAGGTTTATATTTTTGATAGGTTGGGGAAACTTTCTCCCTTAACCCTCTGCATAAATCTCCCCCCCACACACACACCTTCATGCATCTGTTTGTAATTTGTTATAGCTTTTAATGGAAAACTGTGTGCTTAACATTCAGCGTGTGTGGATAAAAATGGTGAATCGCCAACTCAGATTTCCTGGGGCTTAGATAACCTGCCAATGGCAGGGCGAAAGGAAAACACGTGACTTTGCTAGTATTATGCCTCTGGCATTACGTTGTAATGCAAATAAAGATGATCACGTAGTAACGTGAACACGCATGCGCGTTAAGAAAAAAAGGGAAACATATGAGGGAGGGGGAAATTGCTACGATTGTTGGGGAAACTCCGGGAGGAGCAGTGATGCGGAACCAGAACACACAGAACAGATTGGGAATTGAATCCGGGAGAAATTCTCTAGTGCGGAATCAGGAAATCACACCCGCATGGAACAACCCTGGAACGAAAGGGAGGCAAACGCCAAATGTGGAATCAGCCTCTGTGTAAGATTTTTGCCCTTTTTCTCTGGTGTGGAGCCAGAAAGCCCCTCCTCAGAACAAGAAGATGAAACTGAAATAATGACCTTTGAAACAGTTATAACTGCATTTACCTTTTATGCTTTTGCATTTCTTCTAAATCGTTAGGAATGTATTGTGACATTTGAAAAATAATATTTTTTTTCCTAACTGGATTAGAAAGACCCCCCCCCCCTTTTTTTAAGTGAGAGGTATTATTACAGTTCTTACAAGTACATAAACATATCTTCAGAGGAAAACTTTAGATATATCAGAAATGTAAATCTGGACAGCTAAACATCCTTCCGAGGTCAATAAAATGAGTACCCAGCTTGCTGGGGGGAAAGTGTAGATGACTGGGGAAGGCAATGGCAAACCACCCTGTAAAAAAGTCTGCCGTGAAAATATTGTGATACAATGTCACCCCAGAGTCGGAAATGACTTGTGCTTGCACCTTTACCTTTTTAAATATAAAAAGGGTATCGGACCGCATCCAATTCTACAGGGCTACAGAGTTTTGAATTAACTGTTGCACTTTATAACCAAAGAGGGGAGAAGATATTAATTCTACTTTTATGTGATAACAATTCAAACACTGTAATTTGGATAACACTTCTCTGTTAATAAGTTCCTTTCTTTATGGCTGTGCCATAAGTTTATGTATGGCTTCTACTGTCTTGCTTGTGTCGAGAATTATTTCCATGAGCAAGATCAGGCCTATAGTTCTAGTCAGCAGTACAAGTAAAGACAAAATACTTTACCAGAACAGACTTATTTTATAGAATCCTGCAGTCATGTGCAAGTTGGGGTTACCATCTGCTCAACAGCAATTAATACAAAGACAGTTCTGTTTACATTTTGTTTGGTTATCCAGCTGAGCACCAGGCCTACATTTTGTATCCTGAAGCAATGTCAGGTAGGAAAAGAACCAGCCTGGTCCCAGTTAAAGGGATATTAGCTTTAAAAAGGGATCCAGAAAGGAACAACAAAAGGACCTTGGCCTATGTATACTAGGGTGGATCTTGGTAGTGGTACTATAAAATTAGGAAGAGAGTGATTTGAGACACAAACAAAGAGCTTTACTGCATACAAAATAAAGTAAAAGTAGTAAAAATGTAAAGAATCTACACTGGGCACATGAGAACTAAGTAACCACACACACACACACACAAAAGGACATACTTAATTTTGGGTGGTGGGTTTTTTTTTTTTGAGGGGGGATATTTTTATGTATGCATTTGCAGCTGGTAGTCATGGTGACTTCTGGTGACTGATCTTTTCTGGGTGCCTGGAGGATATTCAGAGAGGTGGGTGAATAAAGCCTGCCCTTGCCTCTAGGTCTGGTATTCCAAGGAGGTCTCCCGTCCAAGTACTTGACAGAGTCTACCATGCTTAGCTTCCAAGATCAGAGAAGATCAGGCTTGCCTGGGCTTTCCAGGTCAGGGCAAAAGGACATATTTATAAAAGGTAGGAGGGAGGAGACTGGAAAGGTTTTAGGGAATGGACATATGACCTGAAATCCAGGGCCTGAGGTCTGGAGAGGTCTAAGAAGCAGAGCAAGTGGTAGAATTGCCAAGTCCCCAGCATTCTGCAGCGGGGGACTTTCGCATGCATGCAAAGCACACGCGCGACGCAATGATATCACCCAGAAGTGACATCATCGTGCCGGCAATGTTGCTTGTGGCTGCTCTAGGCGTTTCCGGGAAACCTCTATGGTTTTCCCGGACACTCTAGCCATTTGGGAGGGGAAAATTCTACAGTACCTATTGTACCATAGAGTTTTCCCTCCCAAATGGCTAGAGCATCCAGGGGAAACCATAGAGGTTTTCCAGAAATGCTTAGAGCAGCCATGAGCGATGGTGCCAGCGCAATAATGTCACTTCATTGCGCCGACGATGTCGGGGGGAGGTTCCCCCTGCCGGACCAATGTGGGCTGGCGGATTGGGAACCTCCCAGGCAGGGGATCCCTGCCCGGACTGGGGGCTTAGCAGCACTAGCAAGCAAAAACATCAAAAACAATAAGAGGAAACTGCAAATAATTGCAAATATGAAAACCAGAAAAGGTCGCAGTTATAAATTACTGGCAACGTATTCAAACTATTAAGGCGTATACCATATTTTTCGCACTATAAGACGCACCCCCCCCCCCCCAAAAAAAAAGTGGGGGGAAAAGTGTGTCGTCTTATGCAGCGAAGGTACCGGTACCTACCTTCCGGGGGGGGCGATGCGCTGCCTCCAATTCCGGCGCTTCCTCCGTGCCTGCCTGCCTGGCTTCAGCTCTGACGCTTACAGCAAGCGCCAGGATCGCTCCCTCTGCCCTCCAATCCCGGCGCTTGCTGTAAGCATCAGAGTTGAAGCCAGGCAGAAAGGCACGGAGGAAGCACCCTCCCCCTCCGCAAACCCAGCGCTTTGCGAGCGCCGGCTGTGGAGGGGGCAGCGTGCTTCCTTCGTGCCTTTCTGCCTGGCTTCAGCTTTGATGCTTACAGCAAGTGCCGGGATCGGAGGGCAGAGGGAGCGATCCTGGCGCTTGCTGTAAGCGTCAGAGCTGAAGCCAGGCAGGCAGGCAGGGAGGAAGCACGCTGCCCTCTCCACAGCCGGCGCTCGCAAAGCGCTGGGTTTGCGGAGGGGGCGGGTGCTTCCTCCATGCCTGCCTGCCTGCCTGGCTTCAGCTCTGATGCTTACAGCAAGCGCCGGGATTGGAGGGCAGAGGGAGCGATCCTGGTGCTTGCTGTAAGTGTCAGAGCTGGAGCCAGGCAGGCAGGCACGGAGGAAGCACCGGGATCGGAGGCAGCGGATTGCCCCCCAGGAGGAAGGTGCATCCTATCGTCCAGAGCGCCTTATGTTGCAAAAAATATGGTAATTCAAAAAGTCTTAAAAATACATTTAGCACAAAACTGTTAACATCAATTTACACAAGTGAATTCCTAGGACATCAAATTGACTCGGCAAAAACCCAGCAAACCGGGAAAACTCGAATCATCAGTCCAAGATATATCAAATTCCATCACAATCATTTCCACACTTTATGAGGCAATCGTAATGCCATTTTTCAGAGATTGTCAGTGGTGCAAGAGCTAAACCCCAATTCAGGTAATGGGAAACTTGGCACACTGGAATGGTCTTTTTATGGGGAAGAGTCCCATAAAACCCACTTTCCCAGGAATGTGATTGGTCCAAGATAAAAAGTTTGAATCTCACTGGATGGTTTAAAGGTAACTGTTGTCAAACTTTGATGAGAAAAAGTGGGGAAAATAGCTTGATTAAATTTGCATGGGCACAAAGAGCCTAGGTGAGGCAACAACATACTTTACTGAGGCTGAAGTGAGCCAGATCTGCATTGACACAAATGGTTGGGTGAGTCAAGATAGCTCATGAAACAGGATGGAGCAAAAATTAATGACTTGAGAGCCTTTCTTGTGCTGGTTCCAGACTGGCATTTGAAGCCGACATAGGGACAGCTCGCAGACAGATTAAAAAATCAAGTCCAAACATGCACATCTGCCTCCCATACTCACCCCGTCCTCTGGCATCTCTAAGGTGGCTCAAAAAGCTACCACTTCAAAAGTGGTAGCAAATCCTTCTGCCGCACACCGTCTGTCTTTCCAGGACATCTGAATGTGGGAGCGCATAAGCGAGGTGGATTGGTGGTGTGAACCCACCAATCCGCTCTAGGCATTCACCAGCCTAGAGCACGAAGGGGATGCTGCACAACAGCTGTCTGACCATGCCAAAGAGCCTCCCACACGAGAAACAGGCAACTTGAGCAGGAGCATCTGATCAGGATTCAGCTGCTCCATTTTGAAATGGCCTGATTTGAGATGCCTCCTGTGAGCCCGAAGCTGCCAGTCTGGACCCAGCCTTGATTGAGCAAAAAAAGGAAAAAGAGGAACTGGGCCTTGGTTAATAATAATAATAATAATTTTTATTTGTATCCCACCCTCCCCACCGAAGCAGGCTCAGGGCAGCTCCTGTTAATGTAATAGCAACTTCCTTGAGCTGGGTAGACAGCTCAGGAACATGCCAGGATATTCCAGTGTTGAAAAGTGTTTTGTTATTGAGAATGAAATGAAATCTTATTGTTACTGAGAAGCCAGAGCTGGAGGAGATGGCACTTAATCAGTTTGTAATGCCAGCAACCCTTACCTCTTTCTTGGGCCTTCATGGCTGTACCCAGGTGCCTTCATGAGACTCTCCAGGTTTCCGGTCTCCTGGCACATAGGCTCTAAAAAGGGGAGCGTATTAAAACAGCAAAGTCCAAAATAAGATGGGGACCCCACTGACCAGGGGGGAGGTCTCAGCTGGAAGAGGAGACTGTGTCCTTACAGGGGTAGTGAAAGTAACTTAGCTCATGTTGCTTCAGCTGCTGATCTGGATGACACAAATCACTTCCGCTTCCTGCTTCAATATGACGGTGTTGATATGGGATTCAGTGTTTCAGGACAGAGGTCTTAGTTTTATGCTTTTCTAGGATTCTGAGGATGATGTTCCATGCATATAGGGAAACTGGGAATTTATTTTCACAAACTTTACGGAGTAACACAACAGTAAAAAAAAGAAGAGAATTCTGCGTCAACAATAGGAAGTGATTTCAATTAAATGCTAGAAATACAATAAAATAGTAAAAAGGGGGACTAGTGAAGATTTCCAGACATGTTTTTGCAGGACTTTTTTAGCCGTCCATCCTTCCAAGGTCGGTAAAATGAGTATCCAGCTTGCTGGGGGGAAAGTGTAAAAGACTGGGGAAGGCAATGGCAAACCGCCCCGTAAAAAGTCTGTCGTGAAAATGTTGTGAAAGCCACGTCACCCCAGTCGGAAGCAACTGGTGCTTGCACAGGGGACCTTTCCTTTCCTTTGGTAGAAAAAGCCCAGCAGGAACACACCCCCTGACATCACCATTGTTACACACAGGGCTTTTTTGTAGAAAAAGCCAAGCAGGGACTCATTTGCATATTAGGCCACACACCTCAATGCCAAGCCAGCTGGGACTGCGTTCCTGTGTGTTCCTGCTCAAAAAAAGCCCTGTGTTTTTGTAATACATTTGTAAAGGTCTGCTCTGTTCTTCATAGCTATCTTCCTCCCATGCACAGGCAGCTTCAAAATGGGGTAACAGCTCCCCCAGGGCACTTCTCAACTTGTGAAAACAGCATGTGGAGGAAGGGAAGCCCCCCCTGTGGTCCGGAGCCAAATTAGGTCCCTGCAGACTTTCAACATGCCATTCCCTGCAGCTGTTGTGTAGGTGCTGAGAAAGAAAGTTTGGTCTGGGAAACTAGACCAAGCTTATTAGTAGTTTGGTGCAAATGCCCGTACACAGTCATTCACATTTACATCTCCATTCACCTTATCTGATAGAAGGCACACTATCAGTGCAATCCTAGGCAGAGTTCCACCCCTCCGAGTCCACTGAAGTCAATTGTGTAATTTATATTCAGTCTAATTCACGTGCTGTACAGCGCAGCAGCATGGTCACACGGGTGCGGCAGCTCTTCTTTCTAGTATCTGTGCGACTTCATCACTATTCAGGCTGCTGTTTTCCTGTGATGTTTGGATATAGTTTTCTTATTGTTTTTTAGCGTTATGTATGCTAGCATGCGTGCTTTGTAAACTTCCTGGGGACCATAAAATATAGTCAGGCAGTCTATCAATATTGTAATATTCAATAATAAACCAGTAATGAGGCCTCTGGACTGCTCTGTATCACACGACTGCTGATTTCAATGTTACTCTTTTACCTCCCTCTTTCATTTTATTGCCTGACTGAACAGAACATCCGTGCAGATGGCTTTGTGAGGGCTAGCACTGCTGACCTAAGCAGAGCTACATCTTTCTAACCCCATTAATGTCTAAGTGAAGTTAGGAGTTAACATTACTTAAATAGAGTTGCCAGCTCCATGGTGGGAAACCCCTGGAGATTTGGGGGTGGAGCCTGGGGAGGACAGGGATCTCAGCAGGGCGCAAAGCCACAGAGTCCACCCTCCAAAGCATCCATTTTCTCCAGAGGAACTGATCACTGCAGTCTGGAGGTGAGCTTTAATTCCAGGCCTCACCTGAAGGCTGGCCTCCCTATCTCCAGTGAGGAGATCTGGAGCTCAGTTGTAATCCCAGGAGATCTCCAGACACCACATGTAGGCTGGCAACCAACCTTAGTACGGTTCTGCAAACCACCTTTAGGAGTGTGTGTAGGATGGTGCACCATTCTCCAGTCCCACATTAATGCTGTGCTGTGCAACAGAGTTAACTGATGCTATGATGCTACACACAGCAATATCAGATGATGCCAGTGTAGATATGCGGACCTGATTTACTGCACTGGCACAGTGACTTGAATCAGCTCAGAACACGTTCAGTGATATCACATTGTGCAACAGTGATTGCACCAATACTAAATGCTTGTTTATCAGTGTGCCAGCTCATATGAGGGAGCTATAAAACAGCTTCATTCCTAGTACTGTAGTTTAGGTGGATCATGGACTGGGCTGTAAAACTCTTGGAGATTGGAATACCGTTCTGAAAAACACAGATGACATTCTTGTAATCTCCCTATTTCTTGACCATCTCATTTTTGTCCCACCCTCTCCCCAAGTGGGCAGAATTCCTAACAACAATCTTTACTTCTTTTGGCTGAAGTACCACTTTTCATTCTTAACCAGTGTCCACCAGCTATACGTAGCTCTGCTCACTGTACCCCATTCCATGGTGTGATGAAGTATGCGTGCATACAAAAGCTTACATTCTGAATAAAACATTGTTGGTCGTAAAGGTGCTTCTGGGCTCCTACTTTGTTCTATTGCTTCAGACCAACACAACTGCCCACCTGGATCTATCTTGTTGTGAGTTTGGTTAGGGCGAGAGAGAACAACCAGTCAGAGGATACCCAATGACCTTCCTCATGGCAAAATGCAAATAAAACAAGAATTCCTCATATGTACCAGCTACAGCCTTCTTAGCCAAATCTATATTATTTAATAAGCTCATTTAGGTGCCTTTGCTGTGTAAATAATTCACCAGTGAATAACAGTTACTGTAACCTCAAAACACAGTGACTTCTGCCTAATTTAAAATTCTCTTTAAATTTGTTTCCCTCACTTGCCTAGGATCTCTGCATGGTTATTCTCCAAACAGAGCTGAGACAGAACAGGCACACACATGTCAGGAATGACCAGGCTGACAAAATGGGGAAGAGCAACAGATTTCAACAGATGTACATGTCTGCAGAGAAATAGGTCTTAAAGAGCAAAATGTCTCAAGGAAGTTGAGGTATGAAGGCAACAAGTCTCCATTTTTAGTTATTTAGGACATTTTTGTAGTGCTGTGCCAGCGTCCTGCTCAAGGTGGTTTAATAATAATAATAATAATTTTTATTTCTATCCCGCCCTCCCCACCCCAGCAGGCTCAGGGCGGCTAACAACATTTTATAAAAACATACAGTGGTTAAAAGCCTTTAAATTTAACAATATAAAACAGTAAACACTAACTTAACAACATTAAAACAATCTAGTAAGTACAATTATTCAGCGGTATAGGTCTTCAAACCGCGTTGGCGGATCCTTAATTGCCGATCTTCTTAGCAGTCCAGGTGTGCAAGCTTAAAAAGGGCGGTCTTGCAGGCCCTGCAGAACTGATCAAGGTTCCGCAGGGCCCGCACCTCCTCGGGGAGTCGGTTCCATAGGGTAGGGGCCGCGATTGAGAATGCCCGTACCCTAGTATTCTGATATTTAGTCTCCTTCGGCCCAGGGATGGTCATTAGATTTTTCCCAATTGACCTCAGTGCTCTCTGGGGTTCATACGGGGAAAGACGGTCCCTCAGGTAGGCAGGTCCTCGGCCATATAAGGCTTTAAAGGTAATGACCAACACTTTGTACTGGACCCGGTATATGATCGGCAGCCAGTGCAGTTCACGTAGCCTCGGCTGTATATGTTCCCGTTTTGGGAGTCCCAACAACAGTCTGGCCGCCGCATTCTGCACTAGCTGCAGTCTCCGAGTCCGGCACAAAGGTAGCCCCAAGTAGAGGGCATTACAGTAGTCCAATCTTGAGGTGACCGTTGCGTGGATCACTGTTGCGAGGTCCCGGCGCTCAAGGAAAGGGGCCAACTGCCTTGCACGCTTCAGATGGAAGAATGCTGACTTGGCAGTGGCTGCTATCTGGGCCTCCATCGATAATGAAGGCTCCAGTAAAACACCCAGGCTCTTTACCTGGTGCGCTGCTTTAAATGGCGCACCATCGAAGACCGGGAGAGCTATTTCCCTTCCCAGAGCGCCGCGACCCACGCAAAGGACCTCTGTCTTCGCTGGGTTCAGCTTCAGCCCACTCAGCCTGAGCCATGTCGCAGCAGCCTGTAAGGCCCGGTCGAGATTCCCTGTTTTTTACAAGTAAAAAACACAATCAACAATATTTAAAAAGCAAACCATTAAAACAAGCCAGGGACATAAAAGCAGCACAAAGATATAAATAAAATAGACCTCATCCCAGAAACAAATCATAAAGCAGCTAAACAGATAAGCCTGTTACCTGAATAAAAGGAAATGTTTTGGCCTGGAGCCTAAAAGACAGGATGGTAGATACCAGCTGAACCTCAGGGAGGAGGGAATTCCAATAGTGCCACAACTGAAAAAGCCCTGTCTGTAGTCACTTCTGAAGGTGAGGCAAGAGGAAGCAGGGATTGGGGGGCAGATGGATAGTGTAGGAGGACACAGTCCTGCTGATTTTCCCCAGCACTGGGTATGCCATTTTTAAACATGGAGGTTCACTGAGCTATCATTGCTAGAGCCACTGATAGATCTATACATTTGTACAAACCCTTTTAAAAAACAAATCTACAATGAGCAGCAGTAGCTTAGCTGCAGGAACCATCTCTCTAAGGCCCACCAGTCAGAGCCAATAGCATTGCAGATCATACCTGACTTCTTCGATGCTGAGAAGAGAAGAAAGATCAGCAAATATGGCTGTAGGAAGGTATATGCCTCAGGTCGGATTGTTTTGAGATTCTGGTTTTCTCTCTTTCTCTTGCATCATGGGTGTGTTTAAGTGGTACACATTTCTCAGCTGGAAATATACAAGTTACACACACAGGTGTTATAGGATCAGGAACAAATAATTCAGTTCATAGCTGTGTTGCAGGAAACTGCAAATGAACTATTCCTTAAGAATACACAGTTCATTCTTTCAGCTTTTTCAGGATCAGAAGGAAAATATATCAAGCATGTCAATTGGTTCCTGTATAATCTCCCAAAGACTTCCTGTTGAAATGCCTCCTTTTCCAGAATTACTAGCCATTGAAAGTAATGTGCATTGTGTGTGAACTCCTTCACCTCTGACTGCAGCACAATACAGAAGTCGTAGAAATCAATGTCTTCCTGTCTTTCAAACGTTCAACTATACTGTTTGTTATGTATGAGAGTAAATGCTGTATACATAGTTTATTAACCTCTAATACACAGCATACAAAGGTATTTTTGGGATCCAGAGGTACTACAACTCCTTTGATCAACGATGTTGTTTGTACTGTTGTTAATCATTGGTTGTACCATTTGTGTTCTCTTGTAAACCAACTTGAGCAAATTGGTTTAGAGAGACAGTAAACAGTATTCCAAATAAATAAACCCAATTTAACTGCTAAGTAAAACAGGCTACCTTTGCTAGAGGAATAACGAATTACATAGTTGCAGTATTGGCTGTCAATGTTCCCTCTAAGCTACGGAGTCTTGTGAGCAAAAATTCTACTTTGTGAGCTACTGGCATTAAAGTTGGGAGCTACTGCATAAATTAGTGTGCTCTGGGGTCATCCTTCCTGAGCTAAGACAAAAATGTGTGAGCTGGAGGCTAAAAATCTGTGAGCTAGCTCATGCTAATGCAGCTTAGAGGGAACACTGGTGACTGTGTAGGTCAGTATTCTCTGTTAAACCACAGACGTTCTGCTCATTATCAGTGTTTCTCCCAGGGTATGGAGCAAGAGGATTGGAGCAGAAAGGCCAAAGCAAAGTGTGGGTGTGTGGAATGTACCTTATAAGAGAGACTGTACAGTCTCGTGGTAAGAACCTCGTGGTGCAGAGTGGTAAGCTGCAGTACTGCTGTCCAAGCTCTGCTCATGACCTGAGTTTGATCCTGGCAGAAGCTGGGTTCAGGTAGCCGACTCAAGGCTGACTTAGCCTTCCATCCTTCCGAGGTCAGTAAAACGAGTATCCAGCTTGCTGGGGTTAAAGTGTAGATGACTGGGGAAGGTAATGGCAAACCATCCCATAAAAAGTCTGCCGTGAAAACGTCGTGATACAATGTCACCCCAGAGTCAGAAATGACTGGTGCTTGCAGAGGGGACTACCTTTACATTTACCTTTTTTCAGTTTATCATTTCTATACTTATTGAAGCATGAGAAAATCTGAATGATTCTTAACTTTTCTATTAAATTGGCCAATTCTAAAATTTTATTGCAAGCCAGCAACATGACAGTCTTTATCATGCCAATGGTGGTTGAATTGGAAAGATACTGCAGAAGCTTAGCATAGAGGTGGGATGGCAGTGAAACGAAGTTATGGTGGTGGGGCAGGGTTAAAAAAATAATGGTCCATATATTGCTGAGATTTGCAGAGAGCTGCTCCTTCACAGAAGCAACACGGAGCATGGGGCACCCCACATCAGTGATGCGGCACCACCAAAATAGTTACCACATGCAAAAATGGCACTGATGAATCAAGATAACTAAACTACAGTAAGTGCCGTGCACTCTGATACAGAAAAAAACGCACACTAAATGCACAAATTTCAACAAGAGAGCTGTGAGCATGTGCTAAGGCCTTCCCATTGAAACAGGAGAGATTTTAAAAAACTTTACTTGAAATACTGCCCCTGAGCTTAAGATGGAATTGCTGCAAGTGCTTTCATTATGTATCCCATACATTATACACACACTACTAGGAAGAGCTAGCCAGACTACTCTGCGTTTTAAGTCTAACACCAAATTATGCAGTGGTCCCTCAATAGCCATTTTACATATAAAATACACATCAATTGCAATAATGATGATGATGCATATAATTTCGTATTATATAAAATTATATTACTATATACTTCTTGTGTATAACTCTGCCATACAATAAATAAACAATAAAGGGCAAGAATAGACACTGGTTTACACACCAAAGAACACTGCACTGAAGTGCTGAAAAATCTTGAAAACTAAGCAGAGCGACATGGTTCTTACTTCCCTAATAGGGTTGCCAGTTCCCAGTTGGGGGGGTCAGGGGATCCCCTGGTTTGGAGGCCCTCCCCCACTTCAGGGTTATCAGAAAGCAGGGGGATGGTTTGAATGTCCACTGGGCACTCCGTTATACCCTATGGAGATTTGTGTCCTTAGGGTATAATGGAGAATTGATCCATGGATGGGTATCTGAGGCTCAATATGGATGGGCCCAGTGCAGCAACATTGAGGCTGGGTGCAGGCAGGGGGAGGGGTACAGAGAGCCAACCAGGCCAAGGCTGGGGACAGGCAGGGATATGGGTGCACAAAGAGCCACCCTGTGAATGCTGGGAGTGGGCAGGGAGATGGCCATGTGGGGCTCTTACCTGTTGCCTGTGAGGAGCTGTTGACAGTGCTGGTGAGGGTGTGGCCTCAGAGCTTCCCCAGAGAAAGGATGGTGGCCTAGGTAAACCTTTCAGCAGCCATTGAAGGAGGCCACATGGAAGGTGAGTCTGAGAGAGGTAAGGGTCTTTAAGCCACTTCAGCCAGCCCCTGGCTCAGCCATTGTGTGTGGGGGAGGTTATTTGGAGGAAAGGACTGAAGACAGTTGGGTTGCCAACAGGCAGGATCCATGTGATAGGAGAAAGAAAAAGAGTGGTGAGAGAGGGGAAGTAAGCAAAGGTAAGAAGTGGGATGACTTCTGCTGCAAGTTCCTTGAGGGTCTCTGCTTGTAATATCAAAGTCACAACGTTACCAAATCTGTGAATACTTAAATCCAAAGACTGGAGCCATCCACAGACAAGACAGGCCTTTCTACATACCTGAAAAAAGCCCCAGGACTTACTGGCGCCAAAGTCCAGCAGCGGTCACTGGGTGACTTGTGTTTTTATATTCGTTACATTCCACTACTATTTTCAATATTAAACATTTTATGAACTATAGGATGTCAGATTTGTTCAGTCCAACTCTTAGAGGACCAAGCCAAACTGAACACCACTTTTGTATGGTTTTATACAGGGTCAGAGACACAGGGGAGAGTTTGTGGGGAGAGCTGCCTATCTCAGGGATATTTCTGTCTCCTTCCTTAACATTTCAGCTTTATTCTTTAAAAAAAAATAATACACCATTTTCTTATTTTAATTACTCTGTAAGGGGAAATTGCTTCTGCCTTGCAAAGTTCTGGATCTTGAGAAAAGTTTTTCTTAGCACTTGACTAGCACTTGGCTGTATTAAAAATATTTATAATAACATTTTATTTGATGAATTAAATCATTAAATGGATTAATTGTATTAAATGCTTCTAAGCCTGTTGACTTCAGTCGACTAAGAAGAGTGTAAGTCTGTTTAGGACTGTTATGCTATCAATGCAGCAGCGTGTAAGAACAGTTTTCTGGGAATAAATTGACTAAATAGGACTTAGTTCTGAGTGGACTCATCTAAGAGTAGGCTTCCCAATCTCCAGGTCCCAGTGGGGGATCCCCCATTTTTACAGACTTCTCCCCGCCCCCAGCCAGCTGGCCAGTGGAGGAAGCCCCACCCACAGTCACCATGTAGTTTTAGAGCTCCTGCAGGTCCATTTTTAAAATATGTGCCTTTAAGGCTGAGCAGGAAGCAGGAAACAGGAAGGGCTTCAGAGAACGGCCCCTCCTGTTGTTTTGCTTTCGTTTTCAGCTCAAGTAAAGTTCTGCAGGAAGAAGACCCTGTAAGTATTTGTGTGTGAGAGAGAGGGAGGGGACAGGGGATTCTCTGGTTTGGAGGCCCTCCCCCCTTTAGAAAGCGTGTGGGGGGGAGGGAAATGTCTACTGGGCACTCTATTATTCCCTATGGAGAATGAGTCCCATAGGGAATAATGGGGAATTGATTCGTGGGTATTGGGGGCTCGGGGGGGGGGGCTATGTTTTGAGGTAGAGGCACCAAATTTTTAGTATAGCATCTAGTGCCTCTCCCCAAAATACCCCCAAGTTTCAAAACGATTGGACCAGGGGGTCCAATTCTATGAGCCCCAAAAGATGGTGCCCCTATCCTTCATTATTTCCTATGGAAGAAAGGCATTTAAAAAGGTGTGCTGTCCCTTTAAATGTGATGGCCAGAACTCCCTTGGAGTTCAATTATGCTTGTCACACCCTTGTTCCTGGCTCCACCCCAATGTCTCCTGGCTCTGCCCCCAAAGTCCCCAGATATTTCTTGAATTGTACATGGCAACCCTATCTAAGAGTGCTCCCTGTGTTGTTGTTTTCTTGTATTTCCCATCGTCATTATGATTCTGTCCTGGTCATCTTAAGCTCTGCTTTGCAAAATGTTAAGCCAGGGGCCTGGTTTTATGAAAAGAAGGGTAATCATACAATATTATATCTCTTTTTTATGCAACTGAGGTTTACTTAAGACCATTGTTTACTTAAGAGTTAAGACCATTGTTAAGGCCATTGTACATGTCTGAAATGGCATTTATACTCCATTTGACCTCATACATCAGGGGACTGAATTTGTTTTGGGCTCCACTGAAAGGCTACAGGAGAAATCAAAGAGAGTTAATGGTTAGTAACCAATGCCTTATCTCCTAAAAACAAAGGTAAAGAGAGGAGAGTGAGTTAAAGCAGACTATGGGGTTTATTGCAATGCCTGGGCAAAATAAATTCTTCCATTTGCTAGAACCACCCAATGTTGCTTCGTTCTAAACATCATGCAACATATTTTCCGTTGCACTTCTTGACATTAACAATTTTACCAGTATATATTTACATGACTATCATTTTTGTGTTGAAAAACATGCGAAAGAGTTAATTATTGTGAATTTTATAATATATATTATGCATATAATTCCTATTTCAAAACAGTCTGGATGAATTAATAATTAATTTACCAGGCACTGAAAAGAAAATGCTGTTTTGCAAATAATATGCTACAGCTTCCCTCCAAAATTAAGTCAAATAATTTGACTTTTGTAGTTATATGTACATGT
The DNA here is from genome assembly GCF_032191835.1 of Heteronotia binoei. Classification (NCBI taxonomy): domain Eukaryota; kingdom Metazoa; phylum Chordata; class Lepidosauria; order Squamata; family Gekkonidae; genus Heteronotia; species Heteronotia binoei. The sequence continues at coordinate 103,005,085 of NC_083229.1, forward strand.
GTTGTGATAGTTATGCATCCTAAGCCAACAGTGATTTACACACACACACACACAGAGCTTCCATACTTGCAAGGACCCTCCCATTACAAAAAAGAGCTTACAAAAAAGAGCCTTGTAAGCTTTTGGAGGATTGGCTACATCAGGGGTGTGTGGCCTAATATGCAAAGGAGCTCCTGCTAGAATTCCACCCCTGATTTTAATGGAGGAAACACAAAATGTGTCCATTATTAATATAAGGGGTTGGATCCTAAAGAGTCTTTCCACCAAGCGAGGAATCCACCAACTGAAAAATTCTTCTTCCAGCATATATTCCACATTTAAGTCGACAGGGACCATCAGATGGAACCCAGTCAGCATGGCTTTCCAGCTGTCTTTATCTATGAATCTTCCTTGTTATGATTTATTAAGACTAAAAATTGTGCATGATCTGGATAGGAAATTAATATACTATCGCCCTCCCCCAGTGTTTAGCAAGGATATGATGTCGAAAGGGTCATACCAAAAGGATCTGAGGTTGACACAAATCTCTCAGTGTTCCTTAAGGCGTGAGCAGAAGCAGTTATTTGCCATCAAACTCTTGATGATTTTTGAACAGAAGTTATGTCAATTGGGTGCTTGATTCAACTATGTGAAGAAATGCAAGTTACTGTACATATTTGAAGTGAGGCTTTTCATGGCTCCAGTGCCACAGAAAGCATCATCTGAAAATACTGAAGCAACTGACATGAAATAGCAGCTGCTTTAGACTCATAGGCAAATAAATACACAGGGCTGGACCCAGTGGAAGATTTCCAATAATGAAAAGAGTGGTAATTTTCATCATCTCCCACTCACCCCACCACCACCACTGCAGATTCCCAACATGTTCCTTATGCTGTTCTCCAAGGAGCAGAACTTCCACCTGCAGTAGGGTGAGGGGCAGCAAGGAAGTCCCATCCCACCAAGAGAAATCCCTTCCGTCTGTGGAAATTACCATTGCATCCAGACCATATGTTTGCATTCTTCCTTTTAATTTACTTTGGTTTTTGAGCCATTTTTACTCTCCCTCCACCATTTATAGCTATTGAGTCCATGGTCTGCAGTTGGTGTTTTTTTTTTTAGGTTTAATTATTAATTCTGTGTTGTGGACTTAGTCTAAAGAGGGCTTTATGCTAGATCCTCAGCACACAGAGATATAATGCATATTTCCGAATACTTGACTCTACCTTAGACTGAATCAGACCACTGGCCCATCTAGCTCAGTACTGTCTATGGAATACCTGATCCTTTAAAGTGGAGATGCCAGGGAGTGAACCTGGGATTTTCTGCACACCAAGCAGATGCTTTGCCACTGACCCATGGCCCCTCCCTGGTGGTTCCATTCCCCCTTTTCTGTAGGTAATTTGTCTGCTAGAAGATGCATCAAAGACATGAGGGAGGGGAAAGAAAGAAGAGATGATCATTGGATGATTATGGGCCAAGCTGTACATAGCGGCAAAGAAGCAGTGGAGCTGATTATTGATCGCCTGGCCAAACAAAGGGGTGCCTGCTGTTAAAAGGCAACAGTTTACATGGCATCTGGAAGAGTTTTCCAGTCTTCTCTGGCCTGTTTTCAGGTTCTCGATGAGCACAAGCTGGTTTCTCTGCCAGAACGCAAGCTCTGTACATAGTAGCACACCATTCATCACACTTACAACTGCCTGAATTATCTTTGTTTCCAGCAAAGCTGGGCGAGAGAGAATGAGAGAGAGAGAGAGTGTGTGTGTGTGTTTCACATCTGGAGCCCTCTCATTCCAGCACTGTTGAGAAACCAGCCAAGTGGGCAGATGAACTGAAGATACCAGAAGCTCTTTGATAGCTCCCTCAATCTCCAGGTCAGGGCTCTGCCTTGAGCCTAAAGTAAACAGCAAGCAGGCCAGGACCAAAGCTTCAAAATCCTTCAGTGCCCTGTTCTCCTTCTGTGGAATGCTAGTTCTTTCCCAGGCTATGTGGCCAGAGCTCAGTTTTCTGCTTCATTGCAAACCTTTGCCGGTTGGGCAGGTGGGATGATGAAGCATGATCGCACAATGACAAATTGGGCCCTGGATGTTTGGTGACATAATCGCTTCACCAGAAGCTACTGCCAGAACACAGCATTTCTCAGAGGGAGAGCAACGTGTTCGTAAGCCGCCGTTTGGCATCCACGCTTGTTTGTGCAAATGATATCCATCTGCGCATTGCAGGAATTTAAGTAATGGGCAACAACCCTTTGAATCTGTGCTAGGTTTCCACGGTGGCACTAAGTGCCTACGATAACACAATGAAAGAATTAATTTTAAAAACATATCTCTACATTTTAAAGTCATCTTAAAAAATTGGGGAAGCTAATTAACTACATGCTTGGGTTCGGCATTATCATGTGCAAATTTATTTTTGAGAGCCATTAGCGCTTTGATGACTGGAACAAAGAAGCTGCTCAGAGGAAGAGAGAACTGCCCTAATAGCTAGTATCAACCTGCTTCAGAATTTCACATCTTCACCCTCCCTTCCCTCTTAGTTTACCCAAGACTAACCTGTTTGCTTACTTTTCTCAGGGAACACAGCCACTCACAGGAACGGCGGAAGAAAACACAGTGTGGCTGCCATCTACAGACTACTTGGGTATTTCTTTGGACCTCGAGAGGCTTTTCTGAAAAACGCAGTGATTGTATTGGCCTCCTCTATACCTAAATGCAAGAGCCCGGTGGTGCAGAGTGGTAAAGCTGCAGTACTACAGTCCACCCCATAAAAAGTCTGCCATGAAAACGTGAAAGCAACGTTTTCCCCAGAGTCGGAAATGACCGTTGCTTGCACAGGGGACTACCTTTTTAAAATACCTAAATAGGCAAGTCATGTGATGATCTCATCACTTGCAGATACATTTTTTTGTGTTTTTGGATCCCACAGAATGGTTAAAGACCTGGCTGAAATTCCCCTACTCAGTCATGGAAGCTCACTTGGTGATCTTGGGTTGGTCAACTCTCTCTCAGCCTACCTCACAGGGTTTTTATGAGAATAAAATGGAGAAGGGAAAATCCATGCATGCTGCCTTGGGAACCTTTGGAGAGAGCATGGCCTACAAATGAAATAAATAGCTGAGTGCATTAGTCTGGTCACTGGCTGAGTGGGAGATCTTGATATGTTAGCTGTCTTAACTTCTAAGAAGGAAGTAAGTAGAATATAAATGCAATCAAAAAGTCATCCTTGGCTTTCGGAAAAAGCTACAGGAAGAAATAAAAACCTGTTTAGACTTTAGTGTGTGGCTGAGAAGAGGCACAGGACATGAGTTTGTTGAACTGACACATTATTAACAAAAACCCCACCACTCTAAAGATGGTCAAAGGGCTCACATTCAGGACAGTCATAGAGAGCTATAGTTAGCAGGGTTTCCCCATCACTACGTGGCTTGTTAATTGCTTAAAATTGCACAAAATGGATTTTTAAAGCAGTTATTACTTAGAACATTGTAGGCACTTCTCCACATCTTTACGGGTTTTCCTAATGACAGCGCATGGTGTCTATCATAACTAAGTGTCTCAAGCGGAACATAGTTTTGCTGAACAATGAAGCATACTTGAGATCAGACGCATGAAGCCCTCTTTAGACTAAGTACATTTTGCATTTTATATTTTCTCTGGATGACAATTAGAACACATTGATGGCTTCTCCCCCTGTTCCCTAGAAGTGGTGCTGCGTGACCCTGGTTACTAGGTAGAATATTTCTGATAGGGATTATTCCCAAGATGGCCATCAAGGGTTCTTTAAAGAACAGCTGTTGGAGCAGCAATTGCAGAAACATCTGGGGAGAGTACATTCCACAACACGCCCCCTCCCCACCCAGTGACTTCATCAGTCACTATTGCCTTATGCTTTTAATCTTATTGTGTTGTTATGTTCTGATGGCTTCTTATGGGCAGGCAGCAAGGTGGTTGTAAAGATTCTTACAAAATATACACAGCTTCCTCCACTGTCCACACATTCCTCACTCCTGTCCTGTATTTTGCTTTAGGAGAGAAAGCGTCAAGAAAATATTGCAGATCTTGGCTGCGATCCTGGACAGCCATATGCCCTGGTGAGGAACAAGGGCAACCACCGCTGGAGGCTTTTAGAATGTTCTTTTTCAGCTGCTTGTCTGACAGAACGGCCCAAGTGTTTTCTGTTTAAAATCAATTTGCCTGCACATCTCAGTGAGCGGATGCAGCAGTGCTTTCCAGAACACCTTCTGCTGCACATGTGCTTTTCCCCCACCTATGCATATGGATGTCCAGGAGAGCAGCATCTAGTTTTTGATGGATTTGTGAAGATCTTGTCTAATCTAAATGTCAGCAGCAAAACAGTCACAGTCAGTTTTTTTGACATTTATATAGGATTAAGATTACAGCCTAACCTAGTGCTATGCCCAGGGGTTCCCTGCTAGCGGCCTTCTCAGAGTGCAACAAGGAAGAAGGTTTTAAATGCAAGCTCAGGGCTCCTTCCTCATCCTGCTCTGGGAACATCCACACACACACAAAAAATATGCAGCTGCTTCAACAATTAAACTTTCCTGTCAAACATTCACTGTCCCAAAAGCATTCTCAGCAACAATGTCTAAGTTGGGCTTAATGAACTTTAGAAATATTTTGAGTAGACCATTTCATGGTAGTAGAGAACTGCTTAGTTTTATGGTGGTCAGCCTCCAGGTGGTACATGGAGATCTTCTGATATTACTGTTGATCTCTGGATGTTCAAGATCAGTTCCCCTGGAGAACATGGCTGCTTGGGTGGATGGACTTCTGGTGCACTGTACCCTGCTAAGATCCTTCCCTTCGCCAAACTCTACCCTCCCTCAGCTCCACCTCCAAATCTCCAGGTATTTCCCAGATCAGAGCTGGCAGCCTTAGTCCTGCTCCTCAGCAAAATGAGCAAAATGCGGGGACATTAGGGTTGCCAGACCTCAGGTGGGAGCAGAGGATCCCCCTAATTTGTGGGTTCACATTTGCTGCTGGCCAGCTGGCCTGTGGGGGGAAAGCCCTGCCCCCAACAGCCACCACCTGACGTGACATCCCCAGCATGATGACATGATCACACCGGGGGCATCACACAGTGACACTCTGGTATTTACACTCTGGTAAAATACTACTGTGTTGCTGCACAATGCCCCTGACAGGATGATGTCACTTCCCATTCCAAAACCAAAGGAGCATGAACGTGTAGTCCATATCCAATGTAACTGTTAACATTATCATTATCCTAGGCTGAGTTACCTTGTGCTGTAAAACCACCATTCAATTACAGAGGATTTGGAACTTCAGAATAAAAACTAAAAAGCAGAATTCAGGGAGGGCAAGATTTGAGGAGGGTAGGGATTCAGCAGGGTATAATGTTACAGAGTCCACAAGAGAATGGATAGAGGATGAGAATGAATAAAGAAGGAAGGAAGGAAGAAAGAAAGGAAGAAGGGAGGGAAGGAAGGAAGAAAGAAAAGAGAAAAAGAAAGAAAGAGACTCTCTGCAGTCCTGAATATCACTGTACATCATCACAATTCTGTATGATTAAATAACAAACAACAAATTCTGACCTAGGATCCTAATCCTAAATTATGCCTACCATTTTACTGTTTACCTTTAAAGAGCCCCCCCCTCCAGATAAGTTTTCACAAAGTCCTAGCCCCAGAGTTACTTATATTGTGTAAAACAACTTCTCTTTCTATTTCACATAGAAAATAGACACTAAATTTTTTTCAAAAATTAACACTGAGCAGGATTTCATGGGTTGTACAGGCATTTCCAAATTATATTTATGCAGAAAGGAATTCAGTGATTACAAAAAAGCAATTCTCCCTCAATCCTCTAGGTGGCACACATCAACTCCCTGTGTTCCAGAAAGCAGCTGGAGGAAAAATAAATAAATAAAAGTAAATTGAGCAGGAGATGAACAAGATGAAACTGAACGTCTTCCTACTAGACACAGAAGAATGTGAGCTTCATCTCCAAAATTTCAGCAGGCAAAATGTTTGCTGGTGAGAATGACAGCTTTCAGATGGGACCCACTGAACACCAATAATGGCATCTAAACAATTACAGCTTGCCCCAAGGGTATGACTACATAAAACACAGCCCCCTCAATGTTGGACTTTCTGGCTTCCCAAGGAAAAACAATAAGCGACCCTGGGAAATGAAACATGAAATGCAATGCAGATGGAAAGTCCAAATCAAATAAAAATTTCTCAGAAAAAAATATAGCAGGAATGTCTAAGTATTATGGTCTTCTGGTCTGCTGCTTCTGGCATCATGGGTGTTTTAGTATGAGACAAAACAGATAGTCAGTCTGTGCCCTTCTGCCGGCTACGCACACCATGTGTCTGGACTGCAAGAAGAAGGAGCCGTCTTGTGATATGTTTCATATTAGGTCCTATGTGGTGAGTCTGGAAGATGCAAAAACGAGTCAACCTGTGAGCAAATTGCAGTGTGTTGCCCTGAACTCATTGGGTTTTGTACCCCCTGGCCCCAGTGGCAGACTGGGTCTAAAAATATTGGTTGCCAGGAGACAAAGGGGGCCCACCCACAGCTATAAGGCTATCATTTAATTTTTATAAGAAAGAAATACAATTTTCAAAAAAAAAGTGGAAAAAAGGTACAATTAAAACTTTTGGGAAATAAGTGTGTGTGTGTGTATGCAGCAGATATTAAATGTAAATACAGATTGCATTTTCTCCAGGGGAGCTGATCTCTGCCAGCTGGAGGTCAGTTGTAAAAGCGGAAGATCCCCAGGCTGGCAACCCTAAATACAGAGTAAATTTTAGTTGCATTACAGTAATAATGTTGGATCTTCTATTACATTTTCAAGCTGCTAAAAGGACATTAACATTTTAAACATATTGTCTAATGTTTAAGGGGACCCACTTTATCAGGGGCCCACTTGCCATTGGGCAAGCTGACACCCTGGCCAGTCCACCACAGCCTGGCCCAATATTCTGAAGTCACTGTAGATCAGCTTTTGGTACCTGAATGTAACTGCAGCCTTTCAGATAATTGCATCTGAGCTGCAAAAGCCAATCTGTGCTGTGTGGCAGTGTGTCTGGAAGCTCTCATCCCCCGGCCAAAACATGTCACAGCCAAAGACTCAAGTGGGATTTGCAAATAAACCCTTTAAGGTTTTTAACCAGCTCCAAGGATTGCATGAGCTGTAATCCAACACAGCAAACAGAGGAATGATAATTGCTTGATTTACTACAACAGGAATAACAGAACCTAAAGATGTAACTTCATTTAAATATACTATTGTGGGCTGACTGGCTGGATACTGCAAATGGGTTCATTTCTCTGCTTTTGCCTTAAGTGTCACTGGGTGACTTGTGGAAGAGGGAAAGGCTGTGTGCACCCTGGAGGAGTGGTCACCCTGCTCGTGTGCTTGTGAGATGCTTCCCTGGTGACCCCCAGCTGTTCAGACAGCCTGGAAAGGAGACAGGGAAGTGCCTCAGAGCAGCATAAAGGTGCCAGAGGATGAGATAAGGGCGAGTGCTGGCAGGGGCCCAGATGTGTGCGTTGGAATACACCATGTTAATCTCGCTGTGGGGGATGCCTGTGCCAGCCCAAATTGGCAGTCTGGATTCAGCCTTAATGTTTGACCAGGAAATAACAGAAAAACCACCGGAAGCAATGAAATTTACATGGAAACATGTATAAATATGTTGTAGTGCAAGCTTAAATAAAATTTAAACAAAACAAAACTACACTGAGCTTTCAACATATGAATTTTCCCACACAGTCTTTCAGTAGCCCTGTAAATCGGCTTCCTTCGAGTAGATTCAGTTGTGGGTGAATGCTTTTTTCCTCAGTTCACCCACAACTCAGTCTACTTGAAGGAAACCAATTTACAGGGCTACTGAAAGACTGTGGGAAAATTCATATGTTGAAAGCTCAGTGTTCCTTAATTTTGTTTTGTTTAAGTTTCATTTAAGTTTGCACTAATTTCATTGCTTCCGGTAGTTTTTCTATTATTTCCATTGATTACACTGATTCCAGTTGTTTTGATAATTAATGTTCGATCTGGCAGGGATTTTTCTTTACATTGGCCGTTTTCCCACTTAGCGTTTGCTCCCCTTATTCCCCGGCGCAATTATCTCCGGATCATTTTTCTCGTTTTCCCACTAGTGACTCTTTGCGGAGTCGCCTTCCCTGAAGCCCCGGCTCAAATCGTTTTCCCACTGGCATCGACTTGAGTTCGATGCCCTGTCAATCATTTTTTTTTTTAAGCGCAAGTCTGGTTGCGTAATGACGTACTAACGTACTAACGTAACATCGAGCTGTTCCCTCCCCTTCATTTCGTGGACAAACCGCATCACGTGTGCTGCTGCTGCTCATGGATTGGCTGCAGCTGTAGAATCCTCCACAGTCCTTTATGTATTAACAGAAGCATTCCTAGCACTATATTCCCCCCCCCCAAATTCTGAAGTTGCGAAATATCGCAATAACGAAGAGAGAGAAATCGAGGGGTTTGTGTGTGTGTGTGTGGCAGCTTCTTCCCTTCGCTCCCTCCCGGGTGGCGAAGCTGGGATTTCCTCCGCTCTCTTTCCCCTCTTCGGCTGGCGCTTGCAACGGGGGACCTGACTGATTCCTGCTGCCAGAGCTCCCCCCCCCCGCCCCATTCTCTCCTTCCCCTTCTGTGGCGGGTGTGAAGAGCGAGCTCCGTCTATTTTCTAACCGAGCGGAATGTAGCCAGGGAGAAGAATGCAGGACTCCAACTTCCCATTTTATACATGGCGATTTTGTGCAGGTCCAGAAATCCTGGTGGCACAGCTGAGGGAGGCATTCCGTTTTTAACACACACACATGAACGCTTTGGCCCGCACCGGCACTAGATTCCCCCCCCCCACAACAATGGAGAAGCGCCGCCGCCGCCAAATGTCTCTGGGCGGCTGGGCTCCCTTTGCCAAGGCGGCGGCGGCGGCAGCGGGAAGCCGGCGGGGTCAAGCGGGGCGCAAATGGAAGTGAAGTGGGGGGGTTTGAGCTGGGGAGAGTCGAAGCTGCCGGGGCCCCTCCTCCGGCCCGCTGAAACCGCCTCCTTCCCGCTCGCCCTCCCCAAACTAGACCCGAAACGAACTGGCTGGAAAAGGCCTGCTGGGGGGGCTGCCGCGGTCCCCCCACCGGGGCCCCTAAAGGGAGAAGAGGCCTGGGATAACGCAACAGCGAAATAACGCAACTATTCCAGGAGGGGTTTTTTTTTCACCTTTGTTAATTTCGAAATATCGCTATTACGCAAAACTGTGAAGTTTAAAAAAAAAATGGCCGCGCCGGCACTTCGGGGAAGCGCCGTGAAAGGCTGATGATTGGCCAAGGGGGTGGATGGGGTGGGAGGACGGAAAGGGAGAGGGTGCCGCCCACAAAGCAGTCGATCCGGCGTGGATGGATTTCCCACAGCAAACTCCGCTGAGTGGATCCGGAGTGGATCCGGAGGTTTTCGGAAACTCCGGCAACATGCTGAAAAACATACTCCGGCGTAAAATCCCTGTAGCGCCGGAGCAAACCGCAGCGCCGGAGCAATATGTGGGAAATCCAAGAGAAGATCCGGAGGTAAATGGGGCGCTACGACGGAGCAAACGCTAGTGCGAAAACGGCCATTAACTTACATATATATTTGGAAATCAAGAATATATTTTAAAGATACCCTGTGTTGGTTACCTCCTGTCTACTTCATGACCCTGTTTCTTTGGTTCAAGGAACATTCTGCTATGAGTCTAGGGCTGCCAATCCCCAGGTAGGGGCAGGGGATCCCCCGGTTTGGAAGCCCTCTCCTGCTTTAGGGTCATCAGAAAGCAGGGGGGTGGGTGGGAAATGTCTGCTGGGACTCCATTATTTCTTACGGAAACCAATTCCCTTAGAGTATGACGGAAAATTGATCCATGAGTATCTGGAGCTCTGGGGCAACTGTTGTTTTAGGTGGACACACCAAATTTGCAGCATAGCACCCAACACATCGCCTCAAAAGACCCTCTAAGTTTCAAAAAGATTGGACCAGGGGGTCTAATTCTATGAGCCCCCAAAGAAGGGGCCCCTATCCTTCTTTCTTTCCAATGGAGGGAAGGCATTTAAAAGGTGTGCAGTCCCTTTAAATGTGAAGGCCAGAACTCCCTTTGAAGTTCAATTATGCCTGTCACAACTTTGCTCCTGACTCCACCCCCAAAGTCCCCAGATATTTCTTGAATTGGACTTGGCAACCCTATATGAGACAGCCTCTTTGACCAGCAGAAGAACCTTTTCTAAGCCAAAAGAGGAACAAGTGCCAGTGGAACAGACCAGCAGATCCAGCCCTGTAAGTTTCCAGCATGCTCCCCTTCCAAAGGAAGCCAAACCTGGTGCCACTGGTGCTGGAACTTTTCATTGCTTAGGGAAGTGGGGACTGTGTAACAATATACAATTTTCAGATTGCTCACTGGCTTACTCAGGTTTTGAGCAGAACTACTCCCCTGCAAGTATGTGGAAACCACCCCCTCCCAAGCCAGGCTAGTTTAAAATTTGCTGTATGAAAATCCTATTTTTATTTGCTCCCTGCGTTTGATCCAGGGCCAATTCAAACACATTCTACCAATAATTATTTTTTTAAAAAAAACACAAAACCCTGCAAAGGCAATTTTTTAAAAAAAATCAGCCAATTTCTGTGCACATCACTTTGATCTATACCTCTGTTAAAGAGTTCAATTTGTTTTGCAGAAGGCTAGAACTGCATTTTGAATTTTAGCAATATAGTCAGCCAACCACTTCTGCCTATTGTTTTCATAAAAGGAGGCATACCGACAAATAATAGCCAGTTCTATGATATTTTGATTTCACAGTTCAATAGCCTTTTTATTTACAAGTTGATAGGATTCTGGAGTGAGAATTGTTCTTTGACTTGTCATATATCTTATTGTGGATTTTGGCACTTTGTACTAAAGAAGGGCATTAATACAGGCCCAAAATTTGCAGTTGGCAGAGTTTAAAGCTACTTTTGTAATCTAAACTTCAGTCCATCTGGATATCTGCAGCAAAGCTCTACAAAGCTAATAAAATAAACAGCACTTCGGGCAGGAAATGATATCAAGACAAGCCTGAAGAAGCCATGCCTCACGCAGGGTTGCTAGGAGTTCATCCGAAATTCTGGTGATCTTTGTGCAATAACAAAAGCTTGCTGCCTTTTTTGCTAAATGCACATGAACTATTAAAGTCCTCAGGAACAGACAGAGACAGAGGTGGGGAGAGGGGTGGCGGAGGAAATTGAGGAGTGGAGAATGCACTGGGAAACACTGGAAGGCAACAAGGGCAACTAAATCTAGTGGGCTTTTATGTGGAGCAGATGTATCTCCACATTCCACAGGAAGAGAATGTTGGAGCCCCCTCAGAAAACAATGAGGGAGTAAAAAACAGCAAACATATTTGATTCGTTTTAACGCAGGGACCTCCAAAGTCTTTTTTTGCTTGTTTTGAAAAATGTTTTAAATGTTTTATCAATGGATTTTGATAAAAGTCGAGCTAAAGTTATATACTTTAAATGAAAGAGAAAATTGTAATCTCAGTTTAAATTAAATTGTATTAAAATTATAATAAAGTGCATTGTAAATGTGATGGCCAGAGCTCTCTTTGGAGTTCAGTAGTTGTCACAACCTTGCACCTGGCTCCACCCCCAAAGTCTTCTGGCTCCACCCCCAAAATCCCCAGACATTTCCTGAGTCGGACCTGGCAACCCTACATATAATCCAGTCCTTGGTGACTACAATGACACAGTTCTTTGGAGTAGGTTGTTTAGGTATTACCACGGCTTTTTTTTGTAGCAGGGCCTACTGTAAACTCCAGGAGGACTGGCTACATCAGGGGTGTGTGACCTAATATGCAAAGGAGTTCCTGCTACAAAAAAAGGCCTTGGGTATTACATACGGTTGCCTGCTCTAGCCTGGGAAATTCTGGAGGTCTGGCAGCTGTACCTGTGTAGAGAGGAATTTGGGGATGGATTTCACCTAGAATCTATGGTTTACCATAGAGTCATCCCTCTGCAGCCGTTTTTTTTCCTCCATTGAGTTGCTAGGCCTCCCACCAGTAGCTGTCCTAGAACACAGAAGTAACATATAAAGTAGCTCTTGAAATCACTGGAAACTTGTTACAACGCCCACTCACCAGGCGGGGCACATGCTAGACTTGATCTTTGCGGCGGGAGTTTTAGTGAACGGTATTACTGCTGAAGCAGTGCCATGGTCGGACCACTACGCCCTCAAGGTTTGTGTGGATGTCCCACTCCAAGCCCGTTTAGGCGGTGAGCACATTTTAGCTCGTCCGCGGAGCCAGATGGCCCTAGAATGGTTCCAAATGGCTCTACGGGATTCCTGGCCCCCTGGTGATTCCCTGGATGACCTGGTTGAGTCCTGGCATGACAGACTCTCCTCTGCGCCCTCGCTCTAAGCTAGCACCATGGTACAACCTGGAGTTGCAGCAGATGAAATGAGGACTCAGACGGCTAGAGAAGCAATGGTGGATGAAGTGACTAGAACATCTTATAGAGAGTTTATGAGGTCCAATGAGATGGCAGTCAAAGCCACAAAGAAAACTTACTTTGCGGCCAAGATTGCGTCTGCAATTTCGCGCCTGGCACAATTGTTTAACATAATTTGGACCCTTACAACACTGCCACAAGGCAGGCCGAATTCTAGGGAACTGGAGATCGGCTGTGAGGCTTTTGTGAACCTTTTTGCAGATAAGATCTCGTCGCTCCACCATGACCTCCCCGCCACATTGGAGACAGTATGTGAACTCGAGGCCCCGTGCCTGTCTTCTGGTTCAGCTCTGGATCACTTCAATACACTCAGCCTGGAGGAAGTTGACAGAATCCTCTCTACTATATGCCCAACAACTTGTGATCTGGACCCTTGCCCCTCCTGGCTAATTAAAGCTTGCCAGAGGGAGCTCAGATATCCTATACAGGATACTGTAAATAGATCCCTCATGGAAGGGCATTTTCAACACCTCTTAAAGAGGCTGTGGTCCACCCTCTCCTGAAAAAAACAACATTAGACCCGGCCGAACTGGCACATTACCGGCCAGTCTCGAATTTACCCTTTTTGGGTAAAATTATTGAGAGGGCAGTAGCGCTACAGTTACAGAGCTTTCTGGATGATGCTTCTGTCCTAGACCCTCACCAGTCCGGCTTCCGCCCAGGTCATGGGATGGAGACAGTGCTGGTCGCCCTGGTGGATGACCTCCAGTGGCATCTGTATCGAGGTGGCATGGCGGTACTGATGTTGTTGGACCTATCGGCGGTTCGATATGGTTGACCATCAGTTGCTGACCCGCCGTCTTGCTGGCGCAGGGATTCAGGGGTTGGCCTTGCAATGGCTTTCCTCTTTCCTTCTCAATTGCAGCCCCCTGCTGGTGGAACCAACTGCCAGATGAAGTGAGGGCCTTGTGGAACCTCGTGCAGTTCTGCAGGGCCTGCAAGACTGTTCTCTCCCGGCTGGCATTTAATTGACACGGCACTGGTATTTAAGAGGAGTAGAAGAAGGCCGTTGCCACTGGAATAGCACAATATTCTGTTTTAACCATTGAATGTCTGTTTTATTATTGAATGTGTAATTTTAATACTTATTAATTTTAATTGTGGGATTTTATGTTGTAAGCCGCCCTGAGCCTGCTTTGGAGGGGAGGGCGGGATATCAATAAAATAAATAAATAAACTCTATGGTAAAGCCATTAACTATCTGGCAATTCCTTGAGATACTCCATGTCGCTTCTTGGTTTTCCCTGAAAGTAGGGTTGCCAAATCCAATTCAAGAAATATCTGGGGACTTTGGGGTTGCAGCCAGGAGACTTTGGGGGTGGAGCCAGGAGACATTGGGGGCAGAGCCAGGAACAAGGGTGTGACAAGCATAATTGAACTCCAAGAGAGTTCTGGCCATCACATTTAAAGGGACAGCACACCTTTTTAAATGTCTTCCTTCCATAGGAAATAATGAAGGATAGGGGAACCTTCTTTTGGGGCTCATAGAATTGGACCCCCTGGTCCAATCGTTTTGAAACTTGGGGGGTACTTTGGGGAGAGGCATTAGATACTATACTGTAAATTTGGTGCATCTACCCCAAAAAAAGCTTCCCCAGAGCCCCCGAAACCTCTAGATCAATTCTTCATTATACCCTATGAGAATCAATCTCCACATAGGGAATAATAAAGTGCTCAGCAGACGTTTCCCTCTCCCACCACCCTGTTTCTGGCGACTCTGAAGCAGGGGATTGGCCTCTCTACTCACAAGTTGCTGCCAGCTTCTTCACAGCAACACAGACACGCCATCCCAAGAGGAAACCTTTCAATTGGAGACTGAAGCCTCCGGAGGTGCAAAGGCACATGGTCTTCTGGGGGCGGGGCTTCCCCCCGCTGGCCAGCTGACTGGGGGCGGGAAGGAGTCTGGGAAAGCGGAAGAGCCCCCGCTGGGACCTGGGGATTGGCAAGCCTACCTGAAAGTGATATGGCAATGCCCATGCCACTGTTCCCATGCCTCTGCCCTTGAACCTTCTGCTGGTTGCCCAGCTCAGCCTGGCAATCTCAACTGAAACTGATCTCTATTGTCTGGAGATGTGTTGTATTTAGGGTGGCTTGAAATCTATTGAAAATGTAAGAGTTGAAGTCTGGATCTGAAAAAGCCTTGTCTTCAATACAGAGCTTAGAGGAAGCTTTTGTGAAAACATGCTTAGAAAAGTTCCAGAAATGTCTGTTTAGCTATCAGCTACTCGAAGATAAATTTCTGACTGCATGTCAGAAAGTGGGTTGGGTCAGGTGTCCTTTTGAAGGTCTTTTTTGCTGCATTACAGGAGCTATGGACATCCACTTAAGGAAGAAATTTGTTTACTGTTCTGAACTGTAACTGGAGTTATTGTGGTGTCCTCCTTCTGTTTTGTATTCTGCACTTTGAAGTTCTGTATTTTTGAAATACTATCGGTCTGTTTCAAGCTACTAATTAAGATGTGATGGGACTTTAAGAGAACTGTGTGAACAGTTTCTTCACGGAGGCATTGCCTTTTTTCTCTTCCCTTTCTGCCATGAATCTCATTTTGGTTGCCAAATCCCCAGTTGAAGGCAGGAGATCCCCTGGTTTGAAAGCCCTTCCCCCACTTCAGGCTTATCAGAAAGTGATGGGGGGTGCAGAATTGTCCGCTGGACACTCCATTATACACTATGGAGACTCCATTATGGACACTATGGAGAATTGATCTGTGGGTATTTGGGGCTTGGGGGGGGGCTGTTTTTGAGGTAGAGGCACCAAATTTTCAGCATAGCCTCTGGTGCCTCTCCTCAAATACCCTCCAGGTTTCAAAAAGATTGGCCTGGGGGGTCCAATTCTATGTGCCCTCATCCTCATAAATTCTAAGATGCCCCCATCCCCATTATTTCCAATGAAGGGAAGGCATTTAAAAGGAGCACAGTCCCTTTAAATGTGATGGTCAGAACTCTCTTCGGAGTTGAGTTGTGCTTGTCACAACCTTGGTCCTGGCTCCACCCCCCAAAGTCTCCTGGCTCCACCCCCAAAGTTCCCGGATATTTCCTGAGTCAGACCTGGCAACCCTAGTTGTATTTTGGGAGAACTCCAGGTCCCACCTGGATGTTGGGGATGGCAAAACTAACCAGAAAACATACCAAAGAAACATTGCTATGACAGTTCAATTGAAAAAAAATTACTATATACCTGTCTGAATGAGGCCTCCAGGGGATTCAAGCATTTATATGTATATATTAAAACAAATAGCTTCAGTCAAGTGAAACAATATTTTCTCTGACTTTAAATCTGCTTATAGAAACAAATGCTGGGAGACCCTGGAAGCCTCATTCATTCAGGCAGGGCACCGCCACACAGGTGAGAATATCACAGTATTCAACGGAATTTCAAGAAGGGTAGTTTTTTCCTAACAAGAATAACAAAGCTCTGTGTGTTTGATCAATAGTTCACTGTGGTCTTTCTAGCCAGCAGCAAGGCATACAGAAAGGACCAACATGACGGATGAACACAGGCATGGGAACCAGGGCTGGCTATAAATTGTAATTAAACATAGTAAAGCTACAAAGCGCTGGCTTATTGAATGACCTGAACAGAGAGCAAAACAGCCACCAGTCACATTTGCTAGTGATCCATCAGAGTATACACAAAGGTACATAAAGGTTCTATGGAACAAAGAGTGTGAAACATAGTTTGTAGAGGGAACCATGCTGCTCACTTCTCTTTGAATTTCAAAAGGATGAAACAGTGCGAAGAGGAGGTGAGTCTGAACCAGAGCCCGTGGTTCAATATTCCTTCTATCACTCCCAGATCTGGGAAAAATGAAAGCCTTTGATAGGATTCACCAACCTTTGTTGATGCAGGGGCATAACAACAATTTAAGACAACAGTAACTCCGACCTGGATAGCCCAAGCAAGCCTGATCTTGTCAGAAGCTCAGAAGCTAAGCAGGGTTGACTCTGGCAAATACTTGGCTAGGAGACCTCCTTGAAATACCAGGAGTCAGAAGGACAGGGGTGGGCTTCATTCAGCCACCTCTCTGAATATCCTCCATGCCCCCCGTAGGGGTCAGTCACCAGAAGTCGCCATGACTTCCAGGTGTGCACACACATGCACACAAATACAAAAATACACCACCACCACCACCACCACCCCCAGAAGAAGAGGGGACAGTGGACAGAGGAAAACCCCAGCTGCTGTGAATGATTCTGGTACACTACTGTAGATCCATTTAAAAAGTGGCTGGTGATTCCCACCTATCATTTCAAAGCTTGAGACAAATTCACACCAGCATTTTTAACACAATGAAGACAAGTTTTGACTTTTGTAGAATCTGGACAAATGATCTATTGCACACACCTCACCCCATATACAGCCTTCGATCACCATCTCAGATGCCCTTAAAATATGTCAGGGACCAGTGAATGGAAGCCATGTGAGAACAGATAAAGGCTAGAGGGCTGTTGTGTACCATGGTATTGGTGATGGTCCGCACCAGGGCTTTTTTTTTTTAATAGCAGAAACACACAGGAATGCAGTTCTGGCTGGCTCGGTGTCAGGGGATGTGGCTTAATATGCACATGAGTTCCTGCTGGGCTTTTTCTACAAACAAGCCCTGATTCACACATTCACTGGTAAGAGCCATGTGGCTGTGCTTGCTCGCCCCGCCCATGTAGATTTCCTCCAGCTGAGATTTAAAGACATACACACAGTACAAAACACAAACAGTTTGCACGGTTCTTTTAAACCTGCTGAGGTTTAAAGGCACATCATGGCTGTCAGGGTGAGGCTTCCCCCTGCCAGCCGGCTGGCTGAGGGTGGGGAGGAGCCTGCAAAACCACAGGGTGCCCTGCTGGGACCTGGGAGCTGGCAAGCCTAGCTGGGACACCTGCTCTGATTGAGACCAGTGCTTTGCTAGTTATTCGACAACTAGGAAGTGGCCTGGACTTCCTAGTTTTTTTACTTGTTCAATCTGAGACCATTTGGAGACCACACTGTAGATGGTTTCTCCAGGGCAGCATCAGCTTGTCCAGTACATAACACTATTCTGGAGTAAGTCAGCTGCCCCCACATCAGAGAAGAAGGCTGACCAAGAATAAAGGAAGCCTGTCAGAGTGCAGGTAGAATTGTTGGCTGCAGCACTTCGGTCATCTTTGGAGGTCCTGCTATGAGTGCCTCACCTCAATCCAAGGCTAGATGATTGTGGTACCAAAATTTGGAACCGCCTCCACAAGGAGATTCATCTGCCTCCCCCCTAATGTTGTCTTCTGCCAGCAGACTTTTTGCTTTGTTGGTTTCCCTCACTAACTCTTATTAGCCCTCCACCCTGGTGGTGTGGCTAAGTGTGTTGATATGTTTTATTGAACTCTTTAAATATTTTACATATACTTTCTTTTAAATGCTGCTTTAACATCCCGATGTTTAAATTTTTGATGTTTGGGTGGAAAGGCAGCACAGAAATGTTTTAAATAAATAAACACATGCCCCTAATTCATCTTTTGAGACAAGGTTTGGTGGAGTCCAGAATAGCCTAGAACTCCCAAGTTCCTTAGTTCTGGGGAGTTTCTTAGGCATACAGCAAACTGTGAGCCCTGCACTTCACTTCCAAGAAACAATACATTGAGAGAATGAAACACTCTTCATCTGAGAGCCAGCAAGATGTGGTGGTTAAGAGTGACAGACTCTAACCTGGAAAGCCAGTTTTGATTCCCCACTCCTCTTCTTTTAGCCTGCTGAGGGATCTTGGGCCAGTCACAGTTCTCTCAGAACCCCACCTACCTCACAAGGTGCCTGTCGTGGAAAGGAAGGTGACTGTAAGCCACTTTGAGACTCCTTTGGGTAGAGAAAAGCAATGAGTAACGGTATTTCTGTTCCTTGAAATAAGGAAACTCGACACAATGCAGTACTACAAAGCAGTAGATAAGTGCACCTATCTACAGTGCAATACTGTTCAGTGATGGCACTGAGAGACATGAGCATAAAGCTGGTACACTGAATAATCAAATTTTCAAAACTTTTTCTACTCTATTTGGAGGGCTTTATTAATACAGTTAAGATGAAGTCCACACTGGTTTACCAAAAGGATTAGTGGTGAGTTTATCTTCCTTTTTCACAGGTTGTTTTGTAATCTGGAGGGTTTTGGATGACAATTCTGAGAGAAAAATGAAAGGCGGCTATGTTACATTTTGGACAGACAGCTGAAGGAATTTAAGAGATTAAACTGAGCAGAAGTCTGTCAGTAATCAGTGGTAAATGACTCTGCTAGGTACTGTTATCCTTTTGAAAAGCAATGGGCTGCAGCTTAATAACTAGGATTTGCTCACAATTGGTACAGGAAAGACCCAACTACTTTGAATATTTGCAGGCAAAACAGTTTTAATACAGCTGACCTGGAAGAGTTACATGGAGCTTTCTCAAACTCAAAAGTATTGTGCTCTCTTTATAGCTACTTACCTTTTTTTTTGCTGGGAATGAGATGATTTCATTAAGATGAGGCTCCATTTTCTTCCTGTTACCTCAGATAGGATGTGGGAGACACAAGTTCAAGTCCCCACTCTGCCTTGGAAGCTTGCTGGGAGACTCCAGGTCAGTCATACCCTCTCAGCCTTGTAGCTACCTCTCAGGATTGTTGTGAAGGTAAAATGGAGGAGGAGAGAATGATGTAAGCCTAATCAAGCCCTACTGGAGAGAAAAGCGTAATGCAAAGGAACTAAATAAATAGCAAACATACCTGAGACTCTGGTAGCTCAACAAGAGTTCTTGTTATTGCTTCCAACTGGGAAAGAACATTTACTAATGGCGAGCACTGAATCATACTGAACAGGGCTTTTTTTGTAGTAGGAACTCGCTGTGCTAAGAGCCCTGTAAGCTCTTGGAGCTACATCAGGGATATGTGGCCTAATATGCAAAGGAGTTCCTGTTACACACACACACAAAAAGCCCTGATACTTAAAATTTATGCAGATAATAGGGAGAAACCTGTGACGGCTTAGTTTATTCCTGCCTCTAGAGGGAGTCAAAGCTAACTTTTAGGCTGCTGGAGGCGATCATCCCTTCCCCTGTGAATAAAACATTTTCGATCTGCGCTGAGGAGAAAAATGGAACCCCGTAGAGAGACAGAGTGACCACCTGTGGTGGTGGTAGTGGTGAGGAAGCATGCAGAAAATGCTCTTATCAGGGGAAAGGGCTAACCCCAGCTCCTAAAAAACTGTGGAGACTGAAGGCCAAGCACAAATGTTGTAATCCTGCTACAAGGCAGAGCTGCAGAGAACAGCACACAGCAAACAGATGATGAGATGGGCTGAAGGAAATCCTGGGGCGTTAAGTGGAGAGGAGCTGACATTAGGCTGGAGGGATGCGTACTGGAGGATACCTTCCAGCTCTTCGCAGACTAGTTGCCTTTCCCATGAAGACACTACTAGCAATATCTTTCATTGCTTACATTCAGAGGAGGAGGAGGAGGAGGAGGAGGAGGAGGAGGAGGAGGAGAAGAAGAAGAAGAAGAAGAAGAAGAAGAAGAAGAAGAAGAAGAAGAAGAAGAAGAAGAAGAAGAAGAAGGAGGAGGAGGAGGAGGAGGAGGAGGAGGAGGAGGAGGAGGAGGAGGAGGAGGAAAACAAGATTGGTCAAAAGAGCTGTCCCATGTGACAGCTACTTCTGTTCAGGGAAACGAGAGACCGAGCACCCAGTCTTCCATCATTTCAGTATTGTTTCATTTTAACACAAAACTCCCACAGCTGCTTTATTTTTTTTTTTTTGAATTTTAAAAATTTTATTGAAACAAGAAGACACAAAAAAGTACAATAACTCACAAACAACGAAACACCAATAACATATAAACACATAAAACAAACAACACACCACCCTATACCATAGCTATCCTCTAACTACATCTACAACGACAACAACTACTACAAATACCCAATCACCCCCCACTGGGAGAAGGAAAGGATTAAACATATAGTTGAACAGTATTTATTACTCCATTATTACTCTTGCTTGATATAGTTACTCCATATCAAAGCCTCTGCTTTTAACCCAGTTATATACATGGTCCCACTCCTCCCGACATTTCTGCACATTTCCACTTCGTAGTCGGGTGGTCATTAAATCAGATTCCGCGGTTTCTAACAACTTAGTAATAAATTCCTCTCTATTAGGAGTTCTGTCTTCCTTCCAGTACTTGGCATATAGAATTCTAGCCGTTGTGACATATGGTGGCAATGTAAAAAGGCCAAAAAATACTGGGCACAAGTAAATATCTGGATCAAAAATTTTTTGAAAATACAAGTGGAACATGTACCGGAACTGTATCTTATAAATATTTGTAGGCAAAACTTACCGGTGACAAAGTTGAAACTACTGTTATACATAGTCACAGCTGCTTTATTTCAAATGGGCCCTTTCATGCAGCTTAAACAAGGGATGGCTTTTTGATGTCTGAAGATAATTAACCCCCAATTACCATCCGTTATTCTCACACCTGTTTCAATTGCGAATTCCATCTTTGCCTTCCACTGAGAATCTCCCGCTTTGCTCACTGCTCTGGCTCATGCATCCTCTGCTGCTGCTATAGAGAATTAGCCAGAGGGTTCTTGTCCATGAAAAATATTGCTAGAATAAAAACTTGTTTGTCTTTAATGTGTCGCAAGACTCCTGTTTACTTTTGCTGCAATATGAGAACGTAATGACTGTTCTGGATTTGGCTTAGACTTTTAAAACATTTTGCTATTGTCTAGACTTTGCCATGTCTAACCAGTGTTGTTCTCAACATGTTCTGTTAACATTTGCAAAAAAACCAGGGCTTTGTCTCAAAAATTACATTTGATCATATTAGTTTAGGACTTTAGTTACTAAGCAGCACGAAATGTTAACGACATCACAGTTTTCAAAGCCGTTTTATGCCCATGAACTTGGACTCTTTTAACTGGCAATGAAATGAAGGAAGAAGAAGAAGATGATGATGAAGAAGAAGAAAATGGATTTATATCCCACCCTCCACTCTGAATCTCAGAGCGGCTCACAATTGCCTTTATCTTCCTCTCCCACAACAAACACCCTGTGAGGTAGGTGGGCCTGAGAGAACTCACAGAAGCTGCTCTTTAAAGGACAGCCTCTGTGAGAACGATGGCTGACTCAAGGCCATTCCAGCAGCTTCAAGTGGAGGAGTAAGAGACTGACCAAGAGAGAGATCTTGGTCATGGTAGATAACTCACTTATAATGTCAAGACAGTGTGCAATTGCAATAAAAAAGGCCAACGCCATGCTGGGAATTATTAGGAAGGGAATTGAAAACAAATCAGCCAATATCATAATGCCCCTGTATAAATCGATGGTGCGGTCTCATTTGGAATACTGTGTACAATTCTGGTCACCACACCTCAAAAGGGATATTATAGCATTGGAAAAAGTCCAGAAAAGGGCAACTAGAATGATTAAAGGTTTGGAACACTTTCCCTATGAAGAAAGGTTAAAACGCTTGGGGCTCTTTAACTTGGAGAAACGTCGACTGCAGGGTAACATGATAGGTTTACAAGATTATGCATGGGATGGAGAAAGTAGAGAAAGAAGTACTTTTCTCCCTTTCTCACAATACAAGAACTCGTGGGCATTCAATGAAATTGCTGAGCAGTTGGGTTAGAACAGATAAAAGGAAATACTTCTTCACCCAAAGTGTTATTAACATGTGGAATTCACTGCCACAGGAGGTGATGGCAGCTACAAGCATAGCCAGCTTCAAGAGGGGATTGGATAAAAATATGGAGCAGAGGTCCATCAGTGGCTATTAGCCACAGCATATTGTTGGAACTGTCTGGGGCAGTGATGCTCTGTATTCTTGGTGCTTGGGGGGGCGTGCAAAGTGGAAGGGCTTCTAGCCCCACTTGTGAACCTCCTGATGGCACTTGGGGTTTTTTTGGCCACTGTGTGACACAGAGTATTATACTGGATGAGCCATTGGCTTGATCCAACATGGCTTCTCTTATGTTCTTATGAGTAGAAAATCAAATTCAGTTCTCCCAGATAAGAGTCCACGCACTTAACCACTACACCAAACTGGCTACATCAAAGAATGCAAGCCAAAGAACTTTGTAACAATAGAAGAGAAAATTGTAAATTAGAAAAGAAAGATGCAAAAGAGAGCGCCGAAGAAATATGGAAGAAGAAAGGGATAGAGAAGGAAAGGAAGGAGAATATAAGCAGCAAGAGGTCAGTGACATAAAGCAATAATACAGTTCATGCCTTACTGCTCAAACAAGGATAGGAAGTCCTGCTCTATAGATAAAAAAGCTTGAAAGAATGCCTTGTTAAAAGCTATTCTCTCTTTTTTACTAAGGTTCATGGACCCAAAGTTTTACTGAGGGATATCTGAAACCCGCCAATATTGCAGAATTATTTGCTTTTTGCCATGGCTTTGTGTATCCAGAGTTTATGATATTTCGGGGAACATCCAGAAAGCCGCTAAATGTCTTTGCTTTTATATGTAAGGTTGAAATGTGTATGTGTGTATAGGGGGAGTTCAGTCTACTCTAAAAGGTCAGAAGTGATTTTCTTGGGATCCCAAAGTAAGACAACATCCTACAAAGTATTGCTGCTGTGTATGTGTAGACCTTGTATGCTGTTCCAGTTGCATGGTGTACCTTTCAAATGCCCTATCAAATCAAATATCAAAAAGGATATTGAAGAGCTGAAAAAAGTGCAGAAGAAGGCAGCCAAGATAATTAAGGGATTGGAGACTGTTCCTATGAGGAAAGGCTGAAAAGCCTCAGAAATCTCAGTTTAGGAGGGGGAAAAAAGACAACTGCAGGGGTATGAGAAATTTATAATATTATGCATGGGGTGGAGAAAGTAGATAGGATGAACTTTTTCTCCCTCCTCCATAATGCTAGCACTCAGGGGCTTTCAATAAAGCTGATGGGCAATAGATTCAGGACAGTCAAAAGGAAATGCAATCATAATCAAACAATTACATTGTGGAATTCATTGCCAGTGGAAACAGTTATAATAGCCATGACTTTAAAAGAGAATTAGATTCATCGAGCATGCATCTGTGCACAGTTAGTAGCCATAGTTTTCAAAGGCAATCTCTGGATACTGTTGCTAGAAGGCGACACATGGGGAAGACTTCGACCTGTTTGGTGGCCGTCCAAGGCAAATGGTTGGCCACGGTGTGAAACTAGGTACTGTACTAGGAGGAACACTGGTCAAATTCAGCAGAGTTGTAATCTGTTACTTAGAATCTGGTTCATGAGAATGTACAGAGATGTTGTATTTTATGCCCTAGTTATTTTCTTAAGAGCCCCATGGCACAGAGTGGTAAGCTGCAGTATTGCAGTCCAAGCTCTGCTCGCAACCTGAGTTCGATCCCAGCGGAAGCTGGGTTCAGGTAGATGACTCAAGGTTGACTCAGCCTTCCATCCTTCCGAGGTCGGTAAAATGAGTACCCAGCTTGGTAGGGGAAAAGTGTAGATGACTGGGGAAGGCAATGGCAAACCACCCCGTAAAAAGTCTGCCATGATAACATCATGATGAGATGTTACCCCAGAAATGCCTGGTGCTTGCACAGGGGATTACCTTCACCTTTTTTTTAAAATGCTCTTGAAGCCATCTTAAAAGGGATGAGATGGTTAAGTGAGTTGACAGGCCATCAGCCCAGCTCCTGCCATCATCTATTCCACCTGGTTGTATTGAAGGGAAATAGATCTTGCAGTCGGCTGCCACGGTTGTGCAACATTTCCCCCCATTTCCTCACTCTGTTTACCGATTCACACAGTTTATTTAGTGGCTGCCCAGCAACAGTACTCCTAAGTGGCCTTCAAACAGATTGTTCCTGTTTAATGTCCTGCACTCTTCTTCTCTTGAAGGGGAATTAGCAAGACTAATGCATTATCCTTCGTGATACTGAAGTTAAACAGAAACTGGAAACATGATAAATGCTTCCAAGATGGCATCTGAAACCTAGAAAATATAAGGGGCTGGATCCAGCCAGCTTTCTCAGTCTTACCTGATCCCCTTCATTACTCCAATCCCTTGTTACACATGGTTTTTGTCCGTTCAAGTCTTATGATCCTCATCGTAGCCTTTTTACTGTTCAAAGAGGATCCTTTTCTCTCATTTTCACAGTGAAATCTGGATCCTACCCAACATACTGGAGGGAGAATTGCAATACCAACCAAAGACTGTAGCAAACAAGGTCATGCGTTTGTTTGCTACAGTCTTTGGATCCTACCCAAGGCATCTTCCTCACATGGGAAAGTGTTTGTAAATTATCTTTTCATTCTTTTATAGCTAAACATGAAAAGGAATTGACATCACAGACGTTCAGGGATCGTTCAGGTGTAGTTCTGCTCATTCCTGTCTGGGAAATGCTAGGATGGTAGTGGAGGATTCTGTTTGTGGAATCCCATGAGGTTCCGTCATATTCTCTAAATCCATGAATAAGAAAGCAGCAGCAGCAGCAGAAAAGCTCATGGAATCCAATCCAAAAGAGGAGTCCTATGTTGGAAAAGAGATAAGAAATTAATTAAGCGATAAGACAACATAATGGAAATTAGATGTATGAGAAAGGATATTGTTAAATGAAATTTAAATAAAGACCTTACAGCTTAAACACAGAGATGTTGTCTTGTGACCTGAATACTAACCCCATTCCAGGAGCAGAGCTAGATAAATCAGCTGGGGACCATTACTGTTAGTGAAGACCTCTTGAGGGCCAGTGATGCAATGAATAATGTGTCTGACTAGAGATCAGAAGGTTCTAGGTTTATCTCCTGGATGGTGCAAAGATGTGTTTGGGAGGGGCTGTGGCTCAGTGGTAGAGTCTCTGCTTTGCATATAGAAGGTCCCAGGTTCAGTCCCCAGCATCTCCAATTACAAGGACAAGGCAGTAGGCGATGCGCAAGACCTCTGCCTGAGACCCTGGAGAGTCATTGGCAGTCTGAGTAGATGATACTGACTTTGATGGACCAAGGGTCTGATTCAGTATAAGGCAGCTTCATGTGTGTTGTGTGAAATCCACAATCTCCCCCTCAAGTGTACAGCAAAGGAACGGAGACTCAAGAAAATGGACCTCCCCAAGGTTCATTCAACACTCTCTTCCCAAGACAGCCTTGATGCTTGAGGCCTTCTTGGTGCATTTTGTTCCCAACCTCCATTTTATATTCAATCCCTTATATATATATATTTCCATATATATCTATTCCCACATTTATGCTGCCTATTTGAGAGGGAATTTAGCATGATGTGTATACCATGTTTATGCCATATTTGAAGTGTTCAGTCACAAAGAATTGAAATGGTTGGCACTGGAGTACAGTGTCCCCTGGAATGCACAAATTCACACAGGAAGTGCACCTGGCTTTCAGTTTGTGGTGATGGCTAGAAACAGGCTTCAAGACTCATGATATGAGAAGTATGAACTTGGGGAGGGGAAAAGACTGCCATGAACTGCCAACTCCCTCCACTTGCACCTGCTAGCATGGCCTTGGGTCAGCCATAGCTCTGGCAGAGGTTGTCCTTGAAAGGGCAGCTGCTGTGAGAGCCCTCTCCAGCCCCACCCACCTCACAGGGTGTCAGTTGTGGGGGAGGAAGGTAAAGGAGATTGTGAGCCGCTCTGAGACTCTTTGGAGTGGAGGGCAGGATATAAATCCAATATCATCATCATCATGAAAAACATCTGTTTCAAGTGTGGCTTCTATAACACCTGGAGAGGGCCCCACTACCACGATTATAAAATAAGGCTATCGATGGCATTGGAAGCATCTCTCTTCAGGCAGAACACTGTTGCTGGGTTCGAGTCAGTCAAAGCATCTTTCATCAGATACCTTTGAGCTTCAGCTCTTGAAAGCTTATACCTAAAGGACCTTGTCGGTCTTTAGGGTGCTGCTGGACCTGAATCCAGCTGTTCTGCTGCAGACCCTCTGAAACTTTCTAACAAAGAATCATAGAGTTGGAAGTGCCTTCAGGGTCATCTTGTTCAACCCCTTACACAATGCAGGAAATTCACAAGTACCTCCCCCACCCACACCACCGGTGACATCCATATGATTTAAAATTGCTGCCTGATGTCAGTGTGGCAAATAGCATATCCCTGGGCATGTAGGAAAGGTTCACAAGAACTAAACACTGATGCAACCCTTCCTGCCCTCCTTCTCGTGATCTGCCTAAGTTCACAGAATGAGCATTGCTGTCAGATGGCCATCTAACCTCTGCTTAAAATCTCCAAAAAAGGAGAGCCCACCACCTCCCAAGAAAGTCTGTTCCACTGAGGAACCATTTTGTTAGGAAGATCTTCCTAATACTTAGTTGAAAATTCTTCTGATTTAATTTCAACCTGTTGGTTCTTCTGGGGCAACAGAAAACAACTCTGCACCATTCTCCATACGACAGCCCTTCAGATACTTGAAGATGGGTTATCATATCTCTCTTAGTCGTCTCCTCTCCAGGCTATACATACCCAGCTCCTTCAATTTTTCCTCATAGGACTTGGTCTCTAGACCCCCTCACCATCTTCATTGCCCTCCTCTGGACTCGCTCCAGCTTGTCTATATCCTTCTTATACCGTGGTGCCCAAAACCAGAGCAAAGTAAAACGATAGCATCACTTTGTGTGATCTAGACTCAGGAACAGGGTGATTCACAAATTGAAATTATATAAATAAATATATAAGGCAAGCTAGTCTGGTTCTGCTTCTTACATAGGCAGCTGGATAGCATCCCTAGCTGCTTTTGAGCACACATAGATGAAATCCAATTTTCATCCTGGTCTCTGCAGGGACTTTTAATTTATAGCACGAGCACCAAGACTTTTACTATACTGCAGTTCTCTGCAATAGGTGAATTATTCCCTTAATTAGTCTATGAATATTAATAACTGCTAAGCACACTGAAGACAAGTGTCTTAGCACACTACATTTATTGCTTTGGGGAGAATGCTTGATTCAAGGAAACATCTTTAAAAAAAAAAAAAAACAGGGACAACAGCAAAAACTCTCAGATAAATGCAGGCCAGAAATCTACGGCATTTGATCACATTAGATCAACACTTGGTAGCTGGAGGAGGAGGCCTGATCCATTGTTCTGTGATGTGTTCAAGGCAGGGTTGCCAAGTCCAATTCAAGAAATATCTGGGGACTTTGGGGGTGGAGCCAGGAACAAGGCTGTGACAAGTATAATTGAACTCCAAGGGGAGTTCTGGCCATCACATTTAAAGGGACCATGCACCTTTTAAATGCCTTCTCTCCACTGGAAATAATGAAGGATAGGGGCACCTTCTTTGGGGGCTCATAGAATTGGACTCCCTGGTCCAATCCTTTTGAAACTTGGAGGGTGTTTTGAGAAGATGCATCAGATTCTATGCTACAAAAACCAGCCCCCCCAGAGCCCCAGATACCCATGGATCAATTCTCCATTATACCCTATGGAAATCAGTCTCTATATGGAATAACGGAGTGCCTAGCATATGTTTCCCTCCCCACCCCCCATTTTCTGATGACCTTGAAGTGGGGGGAGGGCCTCCAAACCGGGGGATCCCCTGCCCCCACCTGGGGATTGGCAACCCTGGCTCAAGGTTGCTTCCACACAGGGATTCCCCCCCACACACACGGGCAGCACTGCAGTCAGCTAGGATTTCCAGCCTCCAGGTAGAACCTGGAGATCTCCCACTTTTACAACTGATCTCCAGCTGACAGAGAAAATGTCTGCTTTGAAGAGTGGACTCCATGGCAATGTACCATGCTGAGGCCCCTCCCCTCCCCAAACTCCACCTGCTCCCAGAATCACCATTGCATTGTGCTTTTGTGCAGATGTGATGGACAAAAGGAGGCAGGGGTGGTAGCAATGTTGAGTTTAAAAGCTGTTCCCATTCTGTTTGATGTTTGATCCATAATGTCACTCAGCCATAAGAAGCTGATTGACTAGTCAGTACAATGACTAGTCACTACAATGCACATGTGTGCATGTTTACACACATACATACATTGAATAAAACCCCAAGCTAGGTAAAAGATTTTCTAAAAGAATCTTTGGATGCATGGCAGCATTCAAAATTGCAGATACAAGCAGATATATATACAAAAAGAGAAGTCACATGAGAACTGCTCATTTTACTTTAAAAATGTTTTCTGAGGTCAGGATAGCTTACGGCTCCTGCAGAAGAAGACTCAGTTGGTGCTCTTCCTGAGAACGCAGCAGCCACTCACACAGGTATCTTCAAGCCTTGTCAAGATTTCCTGTCAATTAAAGCCCAAATTGATTACCATATGCTTATACCTACAGGGTGAATAGAAGAAGTCACAGTGATGATTAAGGTAGGGAATTCATTGCAGTCATTCATTAAAATGCATCAAAGTGGTCTCCTGGTTTCTGTTCTGCTCGATTTGCAATTATGAAAACCGATATAACACTGGCACACCAGTATCATTCCTGGTAATACAGCAGATGCTGTCGAAATAGAAGAGCTGGTGGCTTTTCTTCAGCCTCATTTGCAACTAGGATACCAAACAATTAAATTGACTTGGATGAGGAAAAGAGCACGTCGGTGTCATAAAAAAACACTCCAGCATTTTGCAAGCTGTTGCCACTTTTACTATTGCTGTGCGAGAGTTGTGTTTTATAAATCATATCTGATTGATTTATAAGTGGATGTAACAGGATGACACCTAAATTAGTAGTTTGCATGATTAATTCGGCTTGTGGCAAACTTTAGAAAGCTGCCTTTCTGGATTGCTTTTTTTTTTTTTTGCTCCTTTGTCTATTTCATGTACATTATGAAGTCTCCTAGGAAATGAGAGCCCCTGCCCTATGTTAAGGCGCTTGAATGAATGCAGAGCGCCCACATGTGTACAAGCGTGTAGGTGTATGTCTCTCTGTGAACACTGCATCCACCCTAGTTCTCAGTCAGGTGGAAAGAGCTATGGGAAGCAAGTCTATCTCAGGTCTACTCAGAAGTAAGTTCACTTTGATCCAGTGGGGTTTACTTCCAGGGAAATGTTTTTAATATTGTAGCCTTAGGCAGGGCTTTTTTGGTAGAAAAAAGCTCAGCAGGAACTCATTTGCATATTAGGCAACACCCCCTGGCATCACCATTGTTTCACACAGAGCTTTTTTGTAGAAAAAGCCCAGCAGGAACTCATTTGCATTTTAGGCCACACCTCCTGACACCAAGCCAGTCAGAACTGCGTTCCTGTGCATTCCTGCTCAAAACAAGTCCCGGCCTTAGGTGCCTGGGGCTGTTTGTCGGTTGGGATGGAATTCGCTGCCATGCTGTGTGCTCCTTCTCTGTGTAGCTTCATTTTACCCTTGGGGAATCTCTGAAAAGGGTTTATGGTGTAAATCTTCCACCTAGTAGATAGAACTGTAGTCCTTTTAACTAGCTGTCTCTTTAACATGAGTCTGCTCTGCAGCAAATACCAGGTGAAGTTATCTACCTCCATGCCATCAAAAGCTTCAGATGCGCATTTTCACACATTAAGCTTCAATTAAAGGGACAAGACATTTCCCCTCCCCCCCTCCAGGCCTGCAGGCGACTCTAATTGGAATCCTAACACTATCTATTTGGAAACAAGCACTTTCTACCCAGTGGTTCATTGAACTGGCACTGTGTATATAATGTGCTTAATAATTAGGTGGAATTGTGAAATTAAA
Organism: Heteronotia binoei; assembly: GCF_032191835.1. Lineage (NCBI taxonomy): Eukaryota > Metazoa > Chordata > Lepidosauria > Squamata > Gekkonidae > Heteronotia > Heteronotia binoei. Next base: position 103,035,202 of record NC_083229.1, read on the forward strand.
ACTGCTCTCCCCTGGTCTTCAACATCTGTTACAGAAGACCAAGGCAGAAATGGGAAAAGTTAGCATAATAAGATGCTGTCCAATCAACATGTTGTGAGCCCATCTGGCTTCCTTTGTTGTTGGTGTTAGGTGTGAAGCTTCTTTCTCACCGTCCAATCTGTCTTCATGACGCTCTCCCATTAAGATTAGGTATGTAAGGTTTCTGCAAACAGCAGGCGATAATGGAGGTGATGGTGATGATGATTCTAGTTTTCCAGTGGTTCTGTAGCACCTGCAATGACCCTCTTGTAGACATAAAATGTAAGAGGAGAGAACAATGTTGTGATTTGAGTTGGGTCTTGATTGGGAAGAAAAGCGGAGATGTAAAAAATAAGAGTAAAACCATGATTACTGTATTAAAATGAATCTGCGTGCAGGAAGAGAGGGCAGGCTGGTGGCTGGCGTCCCTGGGAACTTTAGGGGTGAGTCCTGGGGCAGATAGGATGGCATGCTGTGTATGATGTCATGGCTGGCCAAATGCCCAGATAGGATTAAATCCATTTTCTGTACACAAAAAGGATTCCCAGGGACAACCAGAGTGTTGCTCAGTGCATTTACATCACATCCAAGTTTTAGGCTGGACGTGATGTTATGTCATTTCCACCCCTGGACTTTTGTCCAAGCCAAGAGCAGGAGGGTGGGCCGGTGTTGGAATACAAGCTATGTACATTCCAGCCATTATATAGTTAACTGTTTGTTTACCTGATAGCGGAAGTGATGTATTGTGACCTAAACTCTTGTGGGATGGTTCTTACTTTGCCCGAAAGATGTAAACACAACATTGGTCAGAGAGGATGTTAGGTGTGAAATGCTTTGATCTTGTATGCAAGTTTTATTGCTCTTCTTCCTGGCGAAATGCTTTTTGGGGAGAAGAAGAGTTGAGACAAAGAACGTAGCCATGTAGTCAGACATAGATAGACTAGCTGGTAAGCTAGATTGTTTTTCTGTTTTATCCCAAGTACCCTATCCTGATGTTTTCTAGTAAACTTTATTTCTTTTGCTAAGCTTAAGCCTCGACTCCAATTACTGCCACTCCAAACCTCTGAATTTAACATGTATTTCCTAACATTTTGGTAGCAGATGATAAAAAGGTTCCAACAGCCGGCCAGCAGGAGCCCACTTGCTCTAAGGAGGCACTTTGCAACCCTATAATCACTATTATAATGGTGGTTACCAGGGCTTTTTTTGTTGCAGGAACTCCTTTGCATATTAGCCCACACACCCCTGATGTAGTCAATTCTCCAAGAGCTTACAGGGCTCTTGGTACAGGGCCTACTGTAAGCTCCAAGAGGACTGGCTACATTGGGGTGTGTGGCCTAATATGCAAATGAGTTCCTGCCACAAGAAAACCCCAAAGAACATGAGACATTAAATTGATGAGCAGCATTAGAGAAGTACTTCGCCTCTCACACTTCCTGTTTTGCTCTGCCCATTTCATGTTTTCAGCTTGTGATAAGCACCATTCAACTAATCTAGAATTTTTTTAAAAAATCTATTTACAACATAATGTTCCCAGGTTTTCTTTCAAACACTGGAATAAATTCAAGAAATGTGCTGGTTTTATTCATGAGTCACAACAAGATGAGGAAAATGAGATCCAAACAGATTAAATGAAAGACTGCAAAACAGCTTTAAAAAGGCTTCCAGGAAATGTTTTATAGCCCATTAAAAATAGAAAATGAATATTGAAAAGCTTTTTTTAAATAAAGAAAGTCATATGTAAAAAGGCAAAACATGATGTTACATTATGTTTGAAAATAGCCTCTGTGTTCTAAGGAGAGGAGATGGAAAAATAAACCTACCGAGAGCCTGCAGTAAATAGTGGGGGGCTTGTGAGATTCATGGGGGGACATCCTATCCTCATCCCCACCCTCTTGCTGAGCCCAGTGTGGAGCCCTGGCCTGCCTGGCAGCTTTCTGCAGCTCCAAGTGAGCCAGAGACTATGCATTCTTTCTGTGCTCTGCATTCTTTGATGGGTATAGAATAGTGAAGCTATCAAGGCCTTCAGGGAATGCAAAACAAGGGAATTCTTGTTTTCACAGTGGAGAAGCTTTCAGATTGCTTATAATTTCATACTTTTTGAGTGAAGAAAAATAATTGGATTTCAACTCTCTCTTATTTCTAGGGTCCAATTGCCCACAACCACTCTGAATTTGATAAGAGGCTGTGGTCACGCACACTAAATAATGCACTTTCAGCCCACTTTCAGTACACTTTCCAATTGGATTTTGCCAGTTCACACAGTAAAATGCAGTTGGAAAGGGCATTGGAAGTGGACTGAAAGCGCATTATTTAGTGTGTGTAATTGCAGCCATAGAATACTTCTATGAATCACTGGATTCCTAGAGCTGCCCACATCACTTCCCAATTTTTACCAGAAGTGATGTGCCACTGCAACCAGAGTTATATCTCCCCATCTACTGACCCACAATCCTCCCAATGGTTTTACCATAGAGTTTCTGGAGATTCTGAGAGTTACCCACATCAATTCCAATTTTTACCTAAAGTGATGTACGACTGCAGTGAGTGTCATGCCCCCCTCCCATATCCCCACCCACACCCCTCCAAGAGCTTACAGGGCTCTTGGTACAGGGCTACCGTAAGCTCCAGGAGGATTGGCTACATCGGGGTGTGTGGCCTAATATGCAAATGAGTTCCTGCCACAAGAAAAACCCAAAGAACATGAGACATTAAATTGATGAGCAGCATTGTTTGCCCTGTTCAGAAGCTGCTGGCTTAATCTGATTTTAATATAAAGCGGCAATTAGAAAGGTTGGGTGTTTAGTTGCTCTAAATTCAGGTGAGTCGCCATGTTGGTCTGAAGCAGCAGAACAAAGTGTGTGTCCAGTGCCACCTTTAAGACCAACAAAATTTTATCCAAGGTACAAGCTTGCATGTGCTTACATGAAAATCTGTATCTAAAGACGTGTGTGTGCACACAAAAGCCTTGAATAAAACTTTGTTGTCCTCAAAGGTGTCACTGGACTCAAACTTTGTTTAATTGCACTTGCAGCAATTGAAATGATAGCAGAAGCTGAAGATGCAGGTCTGGTGGCTTTCAAATGCCATCTTTCTGTTCGCTGTACTTCCGCATAGTGTTTTCTTGGTTGAGGCATACAAAGATGTTTGCTTTGCTGAATACCCACATGGAACAGCCTTCTGTTCAATGCAAACATTTTAGCTCACCAGTTTAAAAGACATGCTCACTCCTAAGTCAGGATGGCTGCGCATTTGCAGTCAAAGCAGTTTATGGACATATTTTTAGTATTTGTATATGCTGTTTCAATCTAGTAGGTAAACCATTTTTCCTCTTAGCTTTGTGTCCTTTATTGGTTGTTTGTGCCAAACAGCACTGCTACAGCATAGAATGTTTTTCAATGCTTGTAAAGAGGAGACTTTACCAGCTAATTAAACCCAGGGCTTTTCTTTTTAGCAGGAACACACAGGAATGCAGTTCTGACTGGCTTGGTGTCAGGGGGTGTGGCCTAATAGGGAAATAAGTTCATGCCGGGCCTTTTTTAAACAAAAAAGCCCTGTAGGAAACAATGGTGATGTCAGAAATGTCACCCCCATCTTTAAAAAGGGTTCCAGAGGAGATCCGGGAAATTACAGGCCAGTCAGTCTGACTTCAATACCGGGAAAGTTGGTAGAAACCATTATCAAGGACAGAATGAGCAGGCACATTGATGAACACGGGTTATTGAGGAAGACTCAGCATGGGTTCTGCAAGGGAAGATCTTGCCTCACTAACCTGTTACATTTCTTTGAGGGGGTGAACAAACATGTGGACAAAGGAGACCCGATAGTTGTTGTTTACCTTGACTTCCAGAAAGCTTTTGATAAAGTTCCTCATCAAAGGCTCCTTAGAAAGCTTGAGAGTCATGGAGTAAAAGGACAGGTCCTCTTGTGGATCAAAAACTGACTGAGTAATAGGAAGCAGAGAGTGAGTATAAATGGGCAGTCTTCACAGTGGAGGACGGTAAGCAGTGGGGTGCCGCAGGGCTTGGTACTGGGTCCCATGCTCTTTATCTTGTTCATAAATGATTTAGAGTTGGGAGTGAACAGTGAAGTGGCCAAGTTTGCGGATGACACTAAATTGTTCAGGGTGGTGAGAACCAGAGAGGATTGTGAGGAACTCCAAAGGGATCTGTTAAGGCTGGGTGAGTGGGCGTCAACGTGGCAGATGCGGTTCAATGTGGCCAAGTGCAAAGTAATGCACATTGGGGCCAAGAATCCCAGCTACAAATACAAGTTGATGGGGTGTGAACTGGCAGAGACTGACCAAGAAAGAGATCTTGGGGTCGTGGTAGATAATTCACTGAAAATGTCAAGACAGTGTGTGTTTGCAATAAAAAAGGCCAACGCCATGCTGGGAATTATTAGGAAGGGAATTGAAAACAAATCAGCCAGTATCATAATGCCCCTGTATAAATCGATGGTGCGGACTCATTTGGAGTACTGTGTGCAGTTCTGGTCGCTGCACCTCAAAAAGGATATTATAGCATTGGAGAAAGTCCAGAAAAGGGCAGCTAGAATGATTAAAGGACTGAAACACTTTCCCTATGAAGAAAGGTTGAAACACTTGGGACTCTTTAACTTGGAGAAACGTCGACTGCGGGGTGACATGATAGAGGTTTACAAGATAATGCATGGGATGGAGAAAGTAGAGAAAGAAGTACTTTTCTCCCTTTCTCACAATACAAGAACTCGTGGGCATTCGATGAAATTGCTCAGCAGACAGGTTAAAATGGATAAAAGGAAGTACTTCTTCACCCAAAGGGTGATTAACATGTGGAATTCACTGCCACAGGAGGTGGTGGCGGCCACAAGCATAGCCAGCTTCAAGAGGGGTTTAGATAAAAATATGGAGCAGAGGTCCATCAGTGGCTATTAGCCACAGTGTGTGTGTATATATAAAATTTTTTTGCCACTGTGTGACACAGAGTGTTGGACTGGATGGGCCATTGGCCTGATCTAACATGGCTTCTCTTATGTTCTTAGAAGGTGTAGCCTAATATGTAAATGAGTCCCTGCTGGACTCTTTCTACAAAACAAGCCCTGATTAAACCCATGTGATCATTCCCAAGACTGGATCGCTATAGTTCCTTCGAGTTTGTGTGGTACATTGTAATACACTGACCTAGTAATGTTTGGTGCATTTCCACTTCAATGAGTCGCTTGAAAGCAGGCCTGTAGCCATGAGGGCCTATGGGGACACTGCCCCCAGACTTCCAGGGGGACCTCTGGGGGGCCTGCCTGCTTCTCTCTCTTTTTCCCATGGCTGAGCCACCAAAGCATCATCAGCGGCAGCCAGAGCCAGGAGAGCTGAGCAGGGCACAGTGCTGTGCAGCAGCAAAAGCAGCAGGAGGAGAGGAGAAGTGGAGGAAGCTGCATGGAATGGACCGGGGAGGGGGGGAGATGGATGGAGCTGCTGGCTGCAAAGTGCCGGGATGAGGGAGAGGTAGGTAGAAGGAACCCCCCCCCCCCGCCAGCTTGCACACAAGGTGCAGTCCCTTCTTTACTCCAAAGTTTGAGGGTTGGCTGCCCCAACCTGGCCATTTTCAGAGCCTCCAGCTTTTGCTCCTACCCCAGAAAGCAGCAAGCCCCACAATGGATGGGAAAGGGTGCCTCCCAACTTTTAAAAGCCTGGCTAAGGCCCTGCCTGAAAGAGCCAGAAACTCAAGGACCACAGGACCTGGGAACAAACCTAGATGCCAGCGTTAATGGTGTCTGCATATTTTGTGATAAGATTTGAACTTCTCATAATTACATTTCATTTTGTCCTTCCTGTTGACTGCGCTTCTGGCTGCTGGTCACGTTCACGTCTGTAACAGAGACATAATAGGAGATGCCTTATTTCTTTATATTCTCTATTGAAATCATTCAAGAGCACATGATTCCATTAAGAATTGGTAAGGCAGCTTTTAAGATCCCCCCCTCCCCCCCCGATCTGTGGAAACCTGTTAAAATTTCAAAATTGCAAAGATAAGCTTGGAATCAAAGCATTATTAATTCACCATGCAGTTAGAGCTACAGTGTTAGTAAGAGGAAATTTAAAATGTAACAAAACATTTCATAGCGATAAAACAATCCCGTTATCAAATAACTGGCACATAAAGCAACAGAAAACTCTCTATTATCCTGCTCAAGGCTGAGGTTTTGGAAATGAGTTACTCCAGCTGGAGCCAACAATGTAGTACAGACAGGACTTTTTTGCAGAATTTGCCTGGCAGGAACTCATTTGCATATCAGGCCACACTCCCTGATGTCACCATTGCTTTGCGTGGGGCTTTTTTGCAGAAAAAGCCTGGCAGGAACTCATTTGCATATTAGGCCACACCCCCCTGACAGCAAGCCAGATGGAACTGCCTTCCTGTGCATTCCTGCTAAAAAAAAAGCCTAAAGTATGGATATTGTTCCAGCAAATGTTGAAGGTGGAATGAGGACTTAACTACTCTTTTACAGAGAAGGCTGCCAATAGTGCCATGCCATGCCATGCCTTGTTATGGCAGTGAGAACTGCAATGAGGTTGAGGTGGTTCAGGCCTTTTAGAGGCTTGAGGGGTTTGTGGATAAGAGAACCCTGGTTCAGCAGCAGGCTGTGGGGTGAGAGGTTCAAGGTCCCAGTCCGTATCAGAAGGCAGGGCTGTATCCCACAGTGAGTGGGATCTCTCAGAGTCTTAGGGCTCCTCCTGCACGTCAAAGGAGGCTCTTGGAGGTGCTTCCACTGTCTCCTTCTACAGTAGCGTTTGCTGCCAAGATGCCTCTTCCACTGAGTCTTTGGCTTCTTTACCTGATGATGAGGAGTATTCTGGTTCATGATACATTGTTACCCGAACTGGATCAAGAGAAGGGAGCCACTTTGGTGTAGTGGTTAAGTGCGTGGACTCTTTTCTGGGAGAACCGGGTTTGATTCCCCACTCCTCCACTTGCAGCTGCTGGAATGGCCTTGAGTCAGCCATAGCTCTCATAGGAGTTGTCCTTGAAAAGGATGCTGCTGTGAAAGCCCTCCCAGCCCCGCCCAATTCACAGGGTGTCTGTTGTAGTGGAGGAAGGTAAAGGAGATATTGAGATGCTTCAGAGAGAAGGGTGGGGTATAAATCTGCAGTCTTCTTCTTCTTCGGGGAAAATTAGCTTTAAAAAAGGGTTCCAGAAAGGAATAACACAGGACCTTGTAAGTCCTTGTATACCAGGGTGGATCTCGGAGGGGGATATGCCTAAGGTTGCCAACTCCAATTCAAGAAATTTCTGGGGACTTTGAGGGTGGAGCCAGGAGACTTTGGGGGTGGAGCCAGGATACATTGAGGTGGAGCCAGGAGCAAGGTTGTGAAAAGCATAATTGAACTCCAATGGCAGCGCTGGCCATTAAAGGGACTGCACATCTTTTAAATGCCTTCCCTCCATTGGAAATAATAAAGGATGGGGACACCTTCTTTTGGGGCTCACCCCTGGTCCAATTCTTTTGAAACTTGGAGTGTCTTTTGAGGAGAGGCACTGGATAATATGCTGCAAATCTGGTGCCTCTACCTAAAAAAAATAGCACTCCCCAGAGCCCCAAATAACCACAGATCAATTCTCCATTCTATCCTATGAGAATTGGTCTCCATAGGGAATCATGGAGTGCCCAGCAGACACTCCCCATCCCTGCTTTCTGATTACCCTGAAGCAGGGGGAGGGCCTCCAAACTGAGGGATCCCCCCTCCGGGGATTGGCAACCCTAGGTATGCCAGGCTATTACAATGCTGAAAAGTCTTTTGTTATTGAGAATGAAGTAAAGCCTTACTGTTATTGAGAACCCTGAGCTGGGGGAGCTTGCAGTTAATCAGTTTGTAATGCCAGCACACCCTACCTCTTTCCTGGCCCTTCATGGCTGTACCCAGGTGCCTTTATGAAACTCTCCAGGTTTTAGGTTCGCTGGCACTTAGGATGTAAAAGGATTCCTATAGCTATAGCCGCTATAAACAACAAAAATTGAAACCGAAACCAACGAGCGAACGAACGAACATCAAACATCTGATACTAACTAGAGCATCTATAAAATACCATCCAGAATTCAACTCACGCCGACGACTCCTGGGCCCTGCAGAGAGATCAGGAAAAATACTGCCGGCTGGGCCAACGCTGAAATGGAGGCGGGACGCAGCTGCGGGCTGGCGTGCGAGAGAGCCCGGGTGGCGCCGGGGAAGGGAGTGTGGAGCCGTGTGGTGTGGCGGAGTGGCGGAGTGGCGAGAGTGTGTGCGTACAATGAGCGTGCTGTGCAGCGGGGACCGGAGGCTGCCACGACGGAGGCTGGCGAACCGTGGATGCAGTGAGCAGTTGGAGTGGTGACCTGGTCCCGGGACGTCAGTCTCGGAGGGCACCTCCAATTTTCATCTCTCCCCCTCATCCTCCCACCTTGTGGCTGCTAGTTGGGGCGTGGCTGAGCCGGCAGCTGGGAACTCCCCGTCTGGGAGGCCTGTGTGGGCCTCGAGTAACACAGGGAGGCCCAGAGTGTGCGGGTGACCCACGGAAAGACTAGAAGCAGTGCCACGGGGTTGTGATTTTCCAGGCTGAGGCTACAGGGGCTAATTTGAACAGGTGGGAGGACACAGGGGAGGTCTCATCCCCCCTGGGTCGCCTAAGCTGTGAGTACTACCAGGCCCTCGAGGAAGTTACTCTCATATGAACTGCACCATACCTTGCGAACTGCACTGCACTTTGAGAACTGCACTGCACTTTGAGAGCGCAGTCTGAGAACAACTGTGAATATTTATAAGCACTGCACTTTAAAACAACACCTTAAGATCAATACGTGTATCTACCTCCTTAATTCAATATCCTAGTCTTCCACTCCACCGAACTAAAGACTCTGCTGATCACTAATTGGAATATATCATTAATTAATTGATTAGATTTTAACTGATTGATTAGTAATTGGATTGCTATTATATATTTATATATTGGAATAGATATATTTATATATTCATATTTTTAGCGTATTAATTGGGGAAATTATAAGGGGGGATTATTTATTAATGTGCTAGAAATGGAAACTAATAAATTAACTTGACTAATCAATTAGAGGGAGTAGTAGGGTGGGTTTTTAAATTAATTAATTTGATTTAATACATTGTGAGTCAGACAATAAGGTGGTTGAAGCGGATGGTGAGGCAGGAACTCAGGCTGCAGACTGAGAATTTGGATGGGAGGGGGGGAGACTGTCTGGGATTAGTAAAACCATACCGGGCATAGGTGTGGATGTTTGGCCAGGGGATTCCAGTGCTCCTGGGGAGGGGAAGGTATGACGGTGGGAACAGACAGAAGTGTAATGGAAGGAGGCGGAGACAAAACAGTGCTCGGCCCCCTTCCAGTCTACTTCCCATCCCAACGGTGACAGGTAGTGGGGCCAAGAGGAAGTGGCCGTCTCTGTCATTGATGTTATGCAACGCCAGGTCCGTGAATAATAAGACCTCAACCCTTAGGGAGTTCCTGCTTCGGCAGGACATGGACCTGGCTTGCGTGACCGAGACCTGGGTGTGAGATGGGGAGACGGTGGCTCTCTCCCAGATAACCCCCCCAGGTTACTCGGTCTTTCATCAATCGTGGACTAGCGGGCGGGCGGGAGGGGTGGCATTCATACGGGAGAGTACTCTTTCCGGGCTCTCCCGGCCCCAACGATCGAGGGTATTGAATGTGCTGGTCCAGCATGGGATGTCGGAGAGGGGTTGGCGATCTGGCTGGTGTACCGTCCACCTAACGCACCAGCCAGCACCTTACTATCCCTGATGGAGGCGGTGGTAGGCTGGGCATTGGAGTACCCAGGGCTTATGGTCCTGGGTGATTTCAGTGTCCATGCTGATGACACGGCCTCCAACCAGGCGATGGATCTGGTGTTGTCCATGGCGACTCTAGGGCTCTCAATTTGTTATGACACCCACGCATCAGGCTGGACACACGTTAGACCTGATCTTTGCATCCGGGATTTTGGTGAACGATATCGCGGTAGAAGCGGTACCATGGTCGGATCACCTAGCCCTCAAGGTCCGTATGGAGACATTGCCTCAACCCTGTATGGGTGGAGAGCCTATTTTGGCTCGCCTGCGGAGCCTAATGGACCCGGAACGGTTCCAAATGGCCCAGAACATCCTACAGAATGTTTATGAGGTTTTATGAGATGGCAGTCAAGGCTGTGAAGAAAACTTACTTTGCGGCCAGGATTGCGTCTGCAAATTTGCGCCCAGCACAATTGTTTAGAATTGGAAATCTTACTGCACTGCCTCAAGGCAAAACAAATGTGAGAGAATTAGAGATAGGCTGTGAGGCTTTTGCGAAATATTTTGTAGATAAAATCACGTTGCTCTGCCAGGATCTGCCTATCACATTGGATACAGTACAGGAACGACAGGCTCCGTGCCTGTCTTCTGATTTCATTCTGGATAGCTTCGACCCACTCAGCCTGGAGGAAGTTGACGGAATTCTCTCTTCTGCACGCCCAACAACTTGTGATTTGGACCCTTGCCCCCCTTGGCTGATTAAACCTTGCCAAAGGGAGCTTAGATGTCCTTTACGGGACATCATAAATAGATCCCTCTCTGAGGGGCGCTTTCCAACACCCTTGAAAGAGGCTATGGTCCGCCCCCTCCTGAAAAAAAGTACAGCAGACCTGGCCGAATTGGCAAATTACCGACCGGTCTCTAATTTACTGTTCCTTGGTAAAATTATTGAGAGGGCAGTGGCGTTGCAGTTGCAGGGTTTTCTGGATGATGCTTCCATCCTAGACCCTTGCCAGTCCAACTTTCGCCCAGGTCATGGGACGGAGACAGTGCTGGTCGCCTTGGTAGATGACCTCCACCGGCATCTGGATCGAGGCGGTGTGGCGGTGCTGATGTTATTAGATCTGTCAGCTGCATTTGATACAGTCAACCATCAGCTACTGACCCGCCGCCTCGCCAACATAGGGGTTAGGGGGCTAGCCCTACAATGGCTTTCCTCCTTCCTCAAGAGACAGGGACAAAGGGTGGCAATTGGGGGTGAGCTGTCCCAGAGGCACACACTAGATTGTGGGGTGGCGCAGGGAGCAGTTCTCTCCCCAATGTTATTTAACATCTATATGCACCCCCTTGCCCAGATTGCCCGGAGGTATGGGCTTGGGTGTCATCAATATGCAGATGACACCAATCTCTATCTGCTAATGGATGGCCGGCCTGACTGCGTTCCAGGGAATCTGGGCCTGGCATTGCAGGCCGTGGCAACTTGGCTTAGGCTGAGTGGGCTGAAGCTGAACCCGACGAAGACAGAGGTCCTTTGTGTGGGCTGCAACACCCTAGGGAGAGAAATACCTCTCCTGGTTTTTGATGGTGTGCCGCTGAAAGCGGTGCCCCGGGTCAAAAGCTTGGGAGTTCTGCTGGAGCCTTCATTATCAATGGAGGCCCAGATAGCAGCCGCTGCCAAATTGGCGTTTTTTCACCTGAAGCGGGCAAGGCAGTTGGCTCCCTTCCTGGAGCGCCAGGACCTAGCAACAGTGATCCATGCAACGGTCACCTCAAGATTGGATTACTGTAATGTCCTCTACATGGGGCTGCCTCTGTGCTGAACCTGGAGGTTGCAGCTGGTGCAGAATGCTGCGGCTAGGCTGTTACTGGGGCTCCCAAAGTGGGAGCACATACAGTCGGGGCTACGCGGACTGCACTGGCTGCCAGTTACTTACCGGGTTCGTTACAAAGTGCTGGTTATTACCTTTAAAGCCCTATATGGCCGAGGACCTGCCTACCTGAGGGACCGTCTTTCCCCATACGAACCCCAGAGAGCACTGAGGTCAGCAGGAAAGAACCAGCTGGCTATCCCCGGACCAAAGGAGGCAAAACTACAAAATACTCGCACACGGGCCTTCTCTATCGCAGCTCCACACCTATGGAACCAGCTCCCGGAAGAAGTGCGAGCCCTGCGGAGCCTTGACCAATTCCGCAGGGTCTGCAAGACCATCCTTTTTAGGATGGCCTTTGCCGGCTGAGCGACTGATGTTAGGTGACTTCTATCACCATTATTTTATGAACAGAATTAGCACCTGAAATCTATTTGTATTTGTATTCGTTTTAAATTGGAATGTTTTAAGACTAATGTGATTTTAATTATAATTGTATTTGTATAATTATAATTGTATAGTTATATAATTGTATTTGTATAATTATATGAATATGTTGTTAGCCGCCCTGAGCCCGCTTCGACGGGGAGGGCGGGATATAAATAAAATTTTATTATTATTAAAAGAAAGTGCTTATTAAAAGAACTAAGTCTTATTAAAAGAAGAGGCGAGGAGGAGGGGGCAAGGTTCTTATAGCATATAAATTAACATGAAGAGACACACTCAGATACCACCAAGTCCCAAGGAGACAGAAAAATAACCAAAGTACAGGAACAACCGACCAACCAATTAACAGCTTCCTGACATAAAATGACCTTACTCAAAAGATGGCACCAGGTGCAGGACTTTTCATTGTTTTGGAGCAACCACCTGCCTCATTTCCGAGAATATGGAGTAGGGCTAGTGATGATGACCACAATGTCTGGGCAGGACTATTATGCTTCATTGTTGTCAGTAAGTGGGTTCCAGCTTCTGCAAAGATGTGCTGAATTCATTTCCTGTGAATAAAACAAAAACTTGACTTCCAGCTCATCTGCTACTTTACTTTGGACTCTGTTGAGATGAAAGACATGGAAGGATGTGTGTTTATCTTGTTTTGGCGTTTCAACATAAAACTAGCTGTTTGTCTTCTGATTGTGAAGTGTGTGAGTCTAGGGGAAAAGCCAGAACAGTTCTCCAATTTATATTGTTGGATTCCAAAATTGGTAGCAACATTGCCATGAGGAACTTGCTTGGAGAATGTGAAGACAATACAAATGTGACTGGAAAGTTGGAATGCAGTGTTCTGTAAATGAGAGAGACAGACAAAAAAACCCCAAACCCTTCCAGCATTGTTGTTCTGCACAGCAGGGTATGTATCTGTGCAGCTGCAGAGAAAGTTAAAGGGGGGAGGGAATCACTACGTAAGGATGCACTTTCACTTTTTCCTTAAGGCTCACATTGCAACAAAAAGGCTTCTAGACTAAGGTCTGGTTTCTAGCAGAATTTCCTTTGTCCACTGAAGAAACAGAAGACTAGTAGAAGAACGTAAGCAAGTTATTTTCTACTTCAGAAAATACATTATTTTGGTTCCAGTGCTTGGCTAGACTCACTTGTGTCCAAGTAAAATAGTCTGTTCTCTGGAAAGTGGAGAGTTGATATGGGTAAGCAGGAAGTTAATTAAAATTAATGTAAAGGTACACTCACACTAATTTGAGTGTTACCCACACCATATACCTTGAGCAAACCACAATATTTCTGCCCAGGGACAAAATAGAAACCAGCCATTTCTAAATTTAGCTGATCTGGATTCAGTAAAATCTTTTTGTATGTAGTTTGACATTGTATACTGTCTAATTGCCACTTGCACACAATTTCTGCTGAAAGCTTATTCACAAGAGTGCCATTTAGGGAAGGAGGCACTCCCTATTGCTTCAGGTTGCAGTGGTGATTTGAAGAGGTACACGTAGCTTTGGTTCTGCATGTGGATCAGCTATTAAATGGGCCAATATGAAATATATGCTTGCCAAAAGCACAAAGTCCTTTTACTTTGAACAAAAATGGTGTCTGCCTTGTATTTTGTGTTAGCTTGAGCGGTTTCATGTAGATGGTGCTTGGAGAACCGTTGTTCATTGGTTTATGAAGTGCCACAAGGTGCCATTTTGTCCCCTGTGTTGTTTAGCATCTGGATTAAACTGCTGGGAGGAAAGCAGGCAGAGATTTCAAGTATATACTAATTGTCCCCAGCTCACTTTTTTCTAACTTCCAGGAGGTAGTGAAAGCACAGAACCAGGAGTTGGACACAATGAAGAGCTGGATGAGGATGAAAACAGTGAATCCAGATAAGACAGAAGTGCTGCTGTTTGGGAGTATAAACAATTTGGGAAAAGGTTGGCACTGTCGGTGAAGTTCATGGTTGAATCATAATTGATGCTTGAACTGAGACATAGCACTCTAGTCTGAGAAACTAACTGGATGTGAGACTTTCTGTACTTGCAAGTGCCATGTGCAACTTACTATGACCACCAGTGGAGAAGGAAAAGACTTTTACTTTTTTTGGGGGGGGCGAGGTGTGATTATACTTCCTAGGGAAAAAGAAATATGGAAATATTGGTAGTCCTACTAGCAGAAAAATGATGTATAGCTGCCAGGTTGCCCATCATGGCAGGCAGTCTCCTGCATCCATGCTCTGTTGGAGCAGGGGAAGCAAAAATGGGAGGAGGGGAGACGGGGGACTGGCATTGCACAACAATATGATATCACTTCTGGTTGCGTTCTCAGAAGTGACATCATGGCATTGCACAATGCTCTGGTTAAAAAGCACAAAGATTTGGGACATTTTTGCAGCATCACTGATTCCATGATGTCACTTCCAGGTATGCAACCAGAAGTGATGTCATAGGCTGATTCCACATTTGGCGTTTGCCTCCCTTTCACTCCGAGGTTGTTCCATGCGGGAAGAGATTTCCCGATTCCGCACTAGAGGATTTCTCCTGGATTCAATTCCCAATCTGTTCCGTGTGTTCTGATTCCGCATTACTGCTGCTCCCGAAGTCCCTCACAATCGTAGCAATTTCCCCCCCCCCTCATACGTTTCCCTTTTTTTTAACACGCATGTGTGTTCGTGTTCAAATGTGATCGTCTTCATTTGCATTATAACGTAATGCCAGAGGCATAATACTGGCAAAGTCACGTGTTTTCCTTTCGCCCTGCCATTGGCAAGTTATCTAAATCCCGGGAAATCTGAGTCGGCGATCCACCATTTTTATCCACACACGCTGAATGTTAAGCACACAGTTTTCCATTAAAAGCTATAACAAATTACAAACAGATGCATGAAGGGGGTGGAGGGGGGGAAGATTTATGCAGAAGGGTTAAGGGAGAAAGTTTCCCCAACCTATCAAAAATATAAACCTATAAACATAATCAAATTCCTGTTCCCATTTGAGGCCATACCATGGGGGGGGGGATCAATAAAGGTGGCAATCGTGCATCTTTAAAGTAGTTTGTGTAACATCGCTATTTATTTAGTTGCGTTGTAACAATCTTATTTGAAAAAAAATTATAATAGTCAGGAGTGATTTTTATCAGAGGGGGGAAGAAAGTAATCACAATGCAATGACACATTATCAAAATCACGTGGAATACATTAAAGAATGGGGGCGGATGGAAGCAAGGGATGTATTCAGTAAAAGAAAATCACGTTACATTGTTATATATTTTTCGCGTTGTAACACGAAACATGATTTGTTTTAAAAAATTACTCTTCTATTTCAGGAAAATATTGGATAATTTTCAAAGGGAGTAAAATTAAGGAAGTATGACGAAATAACCGGGCAGAATCATGGGCGTGGAGTTATGTGGGTGTGTTCTACTGATGCAAGAAGTTTGACAGTGCATTGGCGTGAGTGCCGCACATAAATTTCGAGCCCCAAAACTGCATCGCATTTTGCTGATCTCCTAAATGTGGGCCAACACCGCTTTGGAGGTGGGTCATACTGCCGCCCCGGGTCAAGATATGCGGAAACCAACATCTGCCCCAGGGGAAACACAGCGCCAGAGCCGGAGCAAAGGCTAATGCGGAATCAGCCATAGTGTCAGTTAGGTCCTCTGCCACTAGCTGCTGTTCCATTCAAATTCAAGCCTGATGTTCCATCCACTCTATCAACCTACTTCTTTTGCTGCCACTGCTTCTGTTCTAGATTTTAAAAGGGGGCAGGGGACCCTGCCATAGTGAATGTACTACACAGAAAGTAAAGTACATTTATGTCTCATTGAAATCAACAAGATTTTGAATGTTCAAATGAACATTCTGAACAGTCTGCTTAATTCTATCTGACTTGGGGCCAAATGACTTGATTCAGAATGAAAGCTCAAGGTAAAAAAAAAAGAGAGAGAGATACAACTGACTATATGTAGAGGTGAATGGCGAATATTTGTATGAAACAAAAATGCACGAAACCCACTTTTCCCCATTCTTTGAACTATGATGCCATTTGTGCTATTGGCTGAATATATGGAGGGTTTCTGTTGAACATGTCTACTTGGCAATCCAATTATTTGAGGCCATGCTTGTTTATATCAAAGGTATCAGAATGAGTTTGGGTCCATACGCTCAGGGTACAAATCTAGTTTTCAGGTTTAAATGATTTCTTGTCTGAGTACACAACCAGAATTGATGTCATTCATTTTCAAAGAGAGGGCAGGGCAGGGTTGGGTCCAGAAGATCCAACATTCTTGTCATATTGCATTTCAATTTTTTTTTGCTGTTTTTGTATCCTAGTACAAATTTTATTTTTTTTCATGGAATTCTTGCTCCATTTTGTTTTCTCAGTAAATACTCAGCTTGTGCAATTATCCCCATGGGTAGCCTTGGCCATTGTCGAATGACTGAAATAATAAACAAATGGGAGCAGCATGCAGCTTGCTTCTGTTGACTGGTACAAAGACTGTATTTTGTGTCAAATTCAGGAAGTTAAGAAAATGGTCAGTACTGACCCCACCCCCTGAACATTCTAGGAAAGCGAAAAAAACCTATCTTACTGGGAAGTGCTGAACTAATGGAAGAGGTAGAGATATTAGAGGGATTGTGGTTAGACTTTTTATCCGCATTGCATTGAAAAGGCCAGTCATGCCGTACCCCCCAGAGTGTGTGCCCTAACCTGTGAGTTCAACTGCTGGGAAAATCAGACTGTTGACAGTGATTTTTGATCTATGAAAATGTATATCCATAATCTAGGGCCCAGAAGCCCTGTGGTGCAGAGTGGTAAAGCTGCAGTACTGCAGTCAAAGCTCTCTGCTCACAACCTGAGTTCGAACCCGGTGGAAGCTGGGTTCAGATAGAAGGCTCAAGGTTGACTCAGCCTTCCATCCTTCCGAGGTCGGTAAAACTACCACAGAGTGTAGAGGACTGGGGAAGGCAATGGCAAACCTCCCCGTAAAAAGTCTGCCGTGAAAATGTCGTGATGCGACGTCACCCCAGAGTCAGAAATGACTGGTGCTTGCACAGGGGACTACCTTTGCCTTTTTAAATCTAGGGCCCACTGGGTAATGATATATGTTCATGCACATGAAAAATTATGAAGTTTTCTTTCTAGATCTCTTCTAGTGAAAGAGGTTCAGAGTTTGGTTCAGAGTTTTGTTCATCTAGAGATTTTAAAAAATCTTCTGCTTCTCAGCCAAACCAAACTAGATGGGAAGTTGTTGATTTATGCATATTGAATAGATTAATTGCTGCAGTACTTCTCAAGAAGCAAAATGTTACACAAAAATATATATGAAGTCTCAAGCAGTAATGGAAAATGGTGTAATGACCTCTTATCTTTTTTTAAAAAAAAAAAACCTACCCAGTTCTGAGTCACCTTAAATCCAAGCAGTTTATTATGTCTTTAACTTTTAATGGACTAGAGTTCACTTCATCAGATGCAAAGAGCATGTAGGATTTTTGACAGATTGATCTCTCTTTTTTGATTTAGTGAGAGTAGGTCAGTGAAAGTTTATGCCACAATAAATCTTAGCCTTTAAAGTGCCATAATCATCTTGTTTTTCTTATAATAGATTAATATAGTTTTCTCTCTTATATTAATCGTCAGGGGTTATTCCTCTTAAGAATGAAAAACTTTATTAACCTTTCATGAATACTCTCATCACATGTATATTATCACAACACCCTGCTCATAATGTGTTAAAATATCCACTCTATTATACAGCACATGAATAAAATACAAGAAGCCGTAGTGAAATAAACCAGTAAAGACATTTTCTCCAAATATTGGAAAAACATATTGAGCAATAAGAAAAATATATGGAGCAAATACAGAGAGGAGGAGAAGAGGAGGTTAGTTTTATACCCCTCCCTTCATTACCTGAAGGCATCTCAAAGCGGCTTATAATTCTTCCCTTCTTCCCCCCACAACAGACACCCTGTGACAGGTGGGGCTGAGAGAGCTTTCCAAGAACTGCTTTTGAGAGAACAGCTCTGAGAGAACTGTGACTGACCCAAGGTCACCCAGCTGGCTGCATGTGGAGGAAGAATGGGGAATCAAATTCAGTTGTCCAGATTAGAGTCCACAGCTTTTTAACCACTACACCACCCTATACAGAGTCATTGTATGACTGACAATCCAATGCCAAAACTATGGTGAGTCATACCTGAACGGATAACCCAGACTCTGGAGTATATTGATGCTAACAGGCAGCCAGGCAATCAGTTATACTGAAGATGGTGAGGATTCTCAGGTGTGTGTGTGTGGGGGGGGGGAAGGAACCCCACCCTCTCAGAAGCTCCGGCAAGGTTTTTACAAGAGAGGGCAATTTTGACCAGGAGGTACAGCTAGCAAATAAAAGAGGCTTGCAGAGAGGCAAAGGGTAGGCCAAGGAGACAAAACTGAACAGGCTGTTATGTTTTGGGCTGGTTCTTTCTGTAAACTGAGTTGGCCTGTGAATTAAATACTGCTCTGACTGCAGCTGGTAGCCTCAGTCTGGTTATTGCAGCAAGGAAAAGGTGAGAGCATGGTCCACCCCCTGCCCCCAGCCTTTTACAGCCCTCTCCACTTACATATGCTAGCTGGAGACATGTGGATCTGCCAAGGTTTGTGAGGACAGAGAAAACTGGAGCTCTGGCTTCAGGTCAGACTATGGTTGAAATATTTTGTGCAGTAAAGGTGAAACGTAGCTGTGCCACAATGAAAAAATTAGAACGTAATGGTACTGAGACGGATTTCACACTAGGGCTTGTTCCAGGTGGAGAGCCCTTTTGCGGCAAGCAGAAACCGCTTGTAAGATGATCTTGCTTGCTGCGGAAAAGTGGCACTTGCAGCTCCGGGGCAGCTGGTGCGAAAACAGAGAGCTCAGGAGTTCAAGATCAGGAGACCGCTTGCCAAGGAAAGAGGCTTGAGAAAAGGTGCTTCTGATCAGCAAATCACTGCTATTTCCACCAATTAGCTCATCGGTCATTTGATAAAAGAGTTCCATGAAAGAGTGAAAGACAATAACCAAAGTCAGGGCTTTTTTTGTAGAAAAAAACCAGCAGGAATTCATTTGCATATTAGGCCACACACCCTGATACCAACTACGTTCCTGCTCAGAAAAAGTCCTGACCAAAGTATAGCACAAATAGTGTGTGGAGTATTACCGGTGAGTCTCAGAAATAATGCAAGCTATGTTTTGTCTTCTAAATGGCCGCTTTTATTCCTAAATACACCGATCCGCAACTGATATCATAGCACTCATGTGCCTTTTTAAAAATACATCAAATCTCATATAACAAGTAGCTGTCACAGACATAAAGCACTGAGGAGGAAAAGGGAGGGAGACTTCAGTTTTAGTTTAGATCTCTGAACACAATAAAATTCAATGTTCTGTAGCACCAGTACTGGTAAAGAATGCATATCCTGACAAAGTGGCAGGCTTGAGAATATGAGCATGCTTACAAAAGGCATCTGAAATCCCATGGATAATATCTCATTTGGAACAGCATGGAACAAAGAGCTCAAGGAACAAAGCTCATAACACGCTTTCTGTTTGGCTGCATCCTTACAATTCAATATTCATCTCAGCAGTGATTTGCCCTTATCTTCCAGGTTCAGTAATATAACACAGATGATAAACACAGCACTGAAGATATTCTACCAGCATCAGCAGGTTTGCAAAGGACAAAAGTAGCAAACCATAGGGAAAGCTAATTGAGGTCTATGGGGTCATTTTAATTCCCAGACACAAGGCAAGTTCAGATTTTTGAATCTTCCCATCCTTGTTGGCATCGCAGTGGCGAAGCAGTATCTGGCGCAACTTATCCAGGTCCGTGCCACTAATGCTAGGCTACAGGGAGATAATGAGAGCTACATTTAGCAGATGAAGAATCTGATTTGGTGGAAATTTTGTAAACATCACGCATTAACGAGAATTCCATAAAGACAGAAGTGCAATGAAGAGAGTAAGTGGGAGATTATGGTATAAATGAGCAGTAAGTCTCAATACTGGAAAGGAGATACAGATGAGATACAGATGAAAGGAGATACAACGCATTTCATGATTATATTAACTAGTCACATGGTTATGTTTCAGTTTTACAAAGGGAGTCAATTATGGTGCAGACTGCAGAAAGAAATACAATATGACCAGAGCTCTGCCTGTGTTAGTGGCTTCCCATTCTTTTCTATGATGGAGAATGCTCCATATTACACACAATCTGTCAGAACAATGGAATCCCCAGAATTTAACAGTGATATTGGTTCTTATCTCACTACAGATGCTAACTGCATTCAACCCTTACATCTGTATTCTTAGCAATCTCCCAGAAAGGCCATACACCCTCTTTATTTTATTTCTTATTTGCAATAATAATTAGAATAGTAGATTGTAATGTAATGAATAATAGAATATAATGTAATTTGGAATGGTAGATTAGAATATATTTCTCTGGTCTGGGGACAGGGGAGATAACTCTACACAGCCAGCCACCCCACTTAGGTCACCTCCATCCTTGAGAGGAGAGGGATGGCATGGTTTCAGTTAATTACTCACAGCGTTCCACAATTAAGGATACATCTGCCCTTCATGTTGTCTGCTAATTTGCTGTTCACCCTATATCTATATGTATGTACTGGTAATTTCCATTTCATTGTATCTGAAGAAGTGTGCATGCACACAAAAGCTTATACCTTGGATAAAACTTGGTTAGTCTTAAAGGTGCCACTGGACTCAAATTTCTGCTTCAGATCAACACAGCTATCCATCTGGACTATAAATAGTTAATGAATAAATAAGTGCATTCAGAGCCACCTTGTACACAGCTGAGCTGTTCCAGTTGTAGGCTAGAAACAGAGCTGGCCTGGTCTCCCGGTTAACCATGCCAAACGGAGAGACCATAAACACAGAACAGAATAACCTTGGAGAGGGGCAAAAAATAAAGGAGCAACACACGAATATGGCCTTTAGCAGATTCAAAATGATATGATATCAATAGATGCGTCTGGGCCTAGAATGGGAAGAATATCCAACTAAATAGTGAAGATACTGTTCAAAGAGAGGGGTATGCTGATGTAGAGCTGACGGAAAAATCATATATAAAAGAAACTTGTAATTATATTTTGTCTTTGTCAGGGCTTTTTTTGTAGCAGGAACTCCTGTGCCTATCAGATCACGTACCCCTGATGTAGCCAATCCTCCAAGAGTTTACAGAGCTCTTGGTACAGGGCCTACTGTAAGCTCCAGGAGGATTGGCTGCATCAGGGGGTTGCAAAGGAGTTCCTGCTACAAAAAAAGCCCTGGTCTTAGTTATGATAAAAATAACCAGAATGAACTAACATAATGTTTATATACTTTAAGAATATAACTGAATATAAATCAATTTGTATGATATTTGAACTTATGTTAATTAGATAACCAAGAATGTCCAAGTGAGGCAGGTAGCTGATGTTGAAAACCGATTGTAAAAACCTGTAGATATGTACCTGCACTAATTACTAGTTTTATATTGTGAAACCATCTCACCTTTGGGTTAAGTCATTGTTCTAATTTACTTATCTACAGAGAATCAACGGATGGCATTCTCCCCCCCCCCCTTTTTAGTTAATTCAGGTGGGTAGGTGTGTGGGACTGAAGCAGCAGAATGACGTCTGAGTCCAGTGGCACCTTTAAGGCCAACACAGTTTAATTCTGGGTATAAACTTTGTTCTCTTTAGTTAATTTTACAGATGCAAAGGTTGTAATAGAAAGATCCTTGTGTACTACACCCAAAATGGATGAAAAACATTGAAGTATACTTCTTGCTAGGAGATAAATGCTCTGCTATAGGAATGCTAACTAGATACTTGTGGCTTCTTGAGTGCATGCCTGAGCCTGAATTAGGCCTGACCAGAGTCATGTGGCACGTACAGAAAGCTAAATATAATTTATTGGTATCTTCTCTTTATCCAGGTACACAGTCAACAGGGAGTGTCATTTCCCCATTCTTTATTGCTCCATAAAAGAACTGGAGTCCATTAAGCTCTGCGCTCTCATAACTTAAGCTTTTAAACTGTTGAAATAAGCCACAAAACTACAGAACACATAAACCATTAGGAAGTCACCTTGACGAGTTCCATCATGTCTTTAACAAACCCATCCACTTCAGGGCCTTCAAGTGCTCCTGTCTTACTCTGGAAAATATATATAAAAAAATCCATAAACATTTGTGGAATAAAAATGAATCTATAGATCAAAGAATAGTTTTCTGCCTTCGCTCTTTCTGGCATTATTTTTGACCTCTGAAATCATGTTATTTGTCTATATGCCTCCTTATATATATAAAAAGGAAAGTAAGTCCATATTCCTTGTCTTCCTGGAAACTCTGTCATGGTATTTACACCACTTGGTCGTGGAAGATGGCTTTCAGAGGTAGTTCAATTGTTAGAAAGATGATTGTGTGAGGGCTGCACATCTGTTCTCATGCATGTACTTGGGGATCTCCCAGCAGCATGCTATGCTAGAGATTCACGGATATTGTAATATCATGTGTACTCAGATGGTGGAGGATGTATCTACACATCGAATGCAGCCCAGGAGAGGGCATCAGTGCCTCTGGAAGGCACTGCTGCTGTGTGGCTCCACATTCAGTAGTAATTTGCTAATACCCCAATCCCTATTCCCCTTTCTTCTCCATTGTCCTGTGTTCTTATACACTCAAGAAGTAGGGGGAAATTTTGGTCCTTTTTTGGGCAACGTTTGCTTTGTGATGACAGCAATACTCCTGGCGCTAGGGGTTCTGCCGCTCCAGGTAGACCCCTGCGCCGTGCCTCCCCCCCACTCCAGTGATGTCATCATGCAGGGCGACCTCGCTCTTCAGAGGCTTTCCTTCAAAGCCTCCAAAGAGTGAGGCATTTTAGCGGCACCCAGCTGCTTTCGGGTTGAAAGCAGCTGAGCAGCACCTTCATGGAAAGGTGCTGCTTGGCCGCTTTCAACCCAAAAAGTGGATGGCTCCATTAAAACACCATGCTCTCCGATGCAGTGTTTTAGCGGCACCCCGCTAAAAGGCCACACTCTTCAGAGGCTTCCAAGGAAGCCTCTGAAGAGTGTAGGGGAGTAAGGAGGCACCTGGTGGTGCCCCCAGGGATGGTAGCACCCTAGGCAGCCACCTACCCCACCTACTCCCACGCATCAGCCCTGACTCCTAGATGACAATCAAGCATTGTTTGTAGTTAACCAATTAGTAGCCTAGTCATGCTAACAGCAAATTATGTTACTTGATGCTTGGAATGGATCTGAGTGATGTGAAGGAGGCCACAGAGAGAATCCCTTTCTGACTTCTGTCCATAGAGTCACTGCTCTACATTCTTCAGCCTCTTTCTACCAGGAAATGGGAACGTGCTCAGAGGTCTCTGTAAGAGGGGTGGCCAAATTGTGGCTCAGGAGCCACATCTGGTTCTTTCACACATATTGTGTAGCTCTCAAGCCCCTCCCCACCCTGGCAGCTGGCTTGGAGAAGGCATTTGGCTCTTTAAATCACTTATCCAAGCCAAGTCAGCTGGTGGCTAGGAGAAGGCATTTAAAGTTAAAGTTACTTTCTTTCCATCTCTTCTTCCATCCTCCTTCCCCCTCTATTTCCCTCCCTCCCTCCCTCCCTCCCTTCCTTCCTTCGCTCAAACATCTGACACTCGTGTCTTCTGGCTCTCAAACATCTGATGTCTATTCTATGTGGCTCTTACATTAAGCAAATTTGACCACTCCTGCTCTGTAATATCACCACAACTTTTGAGATGATCTTCCATTTACTCATAGAGACTTCTAGGAGGAGGAGTGGATTATGATTCTCTTGTGCCAGTATGACTCACCGCAATACCCTGGCACCCTTCAATCACATTGGTGATTGTCCCAGAGAACCATGTGACATTGCAGGGGCCTCCGAGATGATCTCCATCACTGGGTGGCAGTGAATGGACCACAGCTAAGAATCACCCATTTGTGGTGGGCCCTCTGCTGGATAATGGCCCTGCACAATTAAGACTGGAAGATTATCAGGAGACTCAAAAGCCCTGCCTATTCCCACCCTCAGAACATTATATACATTCCCTTACAGGATGCAGCCATATTATGTTAGGAGTATGGGACAAACACCAATATGTCTTCAACAGTGGATATTACTATGGAACTACTGGGACAGTGGCAAATTGTCATCGCTGTTTGCAGTGCGGTGAGAAGTGAAAACACACCAGTGGCAAGGTCCTGGCACATTATTCTATAGTTAGGCTATAAGATTTGATGTGTCCCTTGATTACCAAAACACAAACAAACTTACAACATCATAGTGAGAAAAGATTTTCTCAAAATCTCTCTTCCTTTCTTCTGTACTACAAGCCTGAATGGAAAGGAAAATAGGATTTAAAGAGACCAAACAAAAACTGTCTTAAGCAAAGAGAGAGAGAGAGTAACTAAACGCACTGAAAACTACCACTACTTACATCCATTTTAAATTGAAGGAGAAAATTCTCTTGAAGAGCCAGGATCCTAAAAGGAAAAAGTCAAATGGCAGGCAGTGTTCATAGAAATCACAGAAAGTAGGTGGGCACTTCTAAAAATGATATTAAAAAGAGTGCTACCTCTTTTCAGCTAAAGGTTTGCAGTGCACCTTTAGCACTGCAGTACAAGCAGAAATTCAAAAGACATTTTTTCACAGCATGGAGACTTAACAACAGCATCAGTTGCACATGTTTGCCCTACCCCTTTCTGTAAGGAGCCAACAGATTCAACAAGGTCATTCTTTTTTAACTTCCTTGCCAGTACCATTCAAATCTACCTTGCTAGATCATTCAGGTCCAGTTTCCCATCTTTATTTTTGTCAAAGATCTTCATCTAAAAGGCAAAAAGTGGAAAACTTTGTGACACATTAATGTAAAGAAATTATGCACACAAGGGAATGTTGCTGTTCAGATAAACTTCCTACCAAAGAATTTGAGTGCTTTGTAGCAACATGCCATTGGCAGTCAGCATTTCAGGAATTAGCGATGAGCAAAAGATGGAAATAAATTCATCTAGTGCTTTGTTTTTATACATTACAAATTTTACTCTGAATCTTCCAGATAGGCACAGAAAAAGAAAGAAAGGAAAAAAGGAAAAAAGGAAAAAAGGAAGAAAGAAAGAAAGAAAGAAAGAAAGAAAGAAAGAAAGAAAGAAAGAAAGAAAGAAAGAAAGAAAGAAAGAAAGAAAGAAAGAAAGAAAGAAACCATTCTCCTGCCACTGAAACTGACCTTGGGAAATTTAGATAGCGTTGCTGAATCCAGTTTAGATTATGCCTAGAGATTTAGGGGCAGTTCTTGGGGAAGGCAGAATTTGGAGGTTATGAGGCTATCAAGTCTGCCCTTGAAGCTACCATTGCCTCTGGGATAACACCTGCAGATCAATGTTAATTCTGCGAGAACGCCAGCCTCCCATTTGGAAGTTAGAGCTCAGAGCAGCCCATCTTCTTTTCTTTATGATACACATATGGGGGAAAAAAACATTTTAGCAATCTCATTTTATAATCCTGGGTTGTCAGGAAATGTCATGGAACTATAATTGACCTCCAGATTACAGAGATCAGTTACTCTGGAGAAAATGGCTGCTTTGGTGGGTGGAGTCTATGTCATTATACCCTACTGAGGTCTGTTCCCAGTCCAGGCTACATCCTTCAAACCTCCCAAAATTTCCCAATCTGTAGTTGGCAGCTCTTCTGAACATCTGGCAAAAGGTTTGCTTTGCAAGGACATTTTTCAGTTATGTTAGAATGCTCATGCCGATAAAAATAGGTAGTTTTAAAATTTGTAATATATTCATATGTTTAAAAATATTCTGAGTGTTTCAGTACCTCATATTTTTTGAGCTATGCTCTGTATGAGGGAATATGAGGTGGAGGGAAAGGGGTTCATTCTACTTGTGTGGTACTGATGGGTAGAGTAAGGTTCTGAATCCCTGTTTCCTGTCTAGTAGGCCACTTTAAAATTTTCTAAGCATTCACGCCTTATTTTCTAAGCTTATCTAGACAGTCTTCCAGGTTGTGAAGAATTCCTAGGAATTATTAAAGTATGCAAATAATAGATGCTTCTGGCTTACCATGGCATCAGTATATTCCTGCAATTTAGCCTTAGAAACATTTTTTCCATGTTGACGAAAAAGATCTTGCAGAAAGTTCTGTAGACAGAGGGAAGGATATTGGATTGTCATATTAGAAATCTTTTCAAAAAAGCAAGACAGGACTCGAATGTTCCAAATGTGTTTAGAATGAGCCCAAGGTGTGAAATGCTACTTGTTCGTATGTACTTATTGTTTATGATATGTGCTTCATCTCTATTGATGGTTAGGGAAAATTTAGCATGCAGTCCTGCAAACCTGCATTGATGTATTCCATAATAAACCGGATCTCAAATAAACTTTGGATCATCATTTAGAGTGTTCAAAGTGAACCAAATAAAATGATATAGCTGTAATACAATGGTTCCTTCAAACTAGTAATACAAATAGGTCCTTCAGATAATAATTTCCCCCCACACTATAGATAAGGATTTGGAGCTAAGAGTCAGTGGGTGCATTCACAGTACACTAAATAGTGTGTTTTGTAACTAGATTTTTGAATTCTTACACAGTGTAAAAATGCATTATTTAGTGTAGTGTGAATGCACCCCATGAGTTCAGGGCAAAGTGAATCTGATTTGTGTAGCTCAGTCTCTTACCTTCTGTATTACACTTGGATCATGCATTTGAAGCCACATTTATTTATTTACAAATGTAGTAAATGTTGTTCAAACCACTGTTCTGTCTTCTCTGTTAATATCCTAAATAAATATTAATATATGCAAAGTTTTAAAAAAAAACTTAAATGAAACTAAATGGAAAGGTCTAGGCTTCATGGACAGGTCCTGTTGTTTGTTGTGTAATTGAAAAACAAGAATGAGGACATAGAGAGAAAAGATCCCTTTGGTTAAATAACTTTTGAACTTCGACCTCATTACCAAGAGGATGCCTTGTAGGGAGGCCAGGTTGCCTGCTTTGGAAGGCAGCCTCTTGGCCTCGACTTCAGGTCTTTGCCCTGCTCAGTTTACCAGTGGTTTGGGACACTGGTAGGGCTTTCTCACCGGGAGAGAAATGGGGTGAAAAAGATGTGATGTAGTGATATACTTCATCCTGAAGTAAAAAAAAAATACATGAACATTGGGAGGATCTGATGAATCCACTAGAAGCCATTCAAGAAATCCCTCAGGTATTCAGAGGATCAGGTATAAGAGGAATCTAGATAACTTACTTGGAGCTCAGCAGCAGAAATAAAGCCACTTCGATCAGCATCGTATTGACGCCAAATCTGAAAGAAAAACACATTAAAGATGGTACCATTACAAATACATTTAAAGATTAAAGACAACCCCTTATCTATTTGCTGAACATTTAAATATTGGATTTCTGAAGCAAGTATTGGGCTACAAGCATATTTCAGGGAAGCTGAGATAATGGGACGCAACTGAAGTATGGTGAGTTGGTTGTACAGAGCTTTTTGTCACAGAGACATAGATGAAGACAAGGGCTGAAGTATCAGACAGAGGCGACTCTTCCATTATGCTGTGTTCTTTTGAACTCTGATGTGTTTGTGGTTTAGGAGATGGATGTGGAGCTTTGGAGCAGAGCATTTTCAAAATACAAAGCATGGAGGAATGCTGACTTGCTTGCTCTAAGGTTTATAATCTTTAGTTTGTTTTTTGGACCTTGATTAATATGCCACTGTCTACAATGTAGCTCATTTCATTGGTGACAGAATGTTAAAAAAATACTGACACAATAGTGACACAATTCATTGGCAATATTTTTGATTGCAGTTGAAAGGCCTGTTAAAGGCATTATCCGAATGGGATGAAGTAGTCCAGAAATAATCTTTGCCTCACTGCTATATTTCATCTAGAAGAAGTGCCTAATCAGTTTGGCAGCCATTGAATTGTTAATCTGGCCATGTAATTGCCAGAGCTGTTAATTCTGATTGGTTATGTGCTTGGTAAATAACAGAACCAAAACAAATGTCTAAGATGCTTCATTTCCTTGCCTCTTGCTTCATCCTCCAAGCAAAATGCCTTAAACTGTATTTGGGGACCAAGATGGTACAAATATATTGCACAAAATTAATTGTATACATTTGTACAATTGCATTGTATAAAATTAATGTTTCAGTGAAACTGATGGTTGGGATAGTGGATTATTTACCATTTTTGATGAAAAGATGTTTAGGCTAACTTTCCATAGAAGTTCAGGGCTGTTCACAACAGAACAAGAAATATGTTCTTCAGATTTATGTCAAACAATATGACAAATCTGTGCACAAGATTTATGTCAAACAATATGACAATCTGACTAATTCATTCTAAAGAATGAATACAGCTGCCAATAAAATAGTTATAGTCTAAGCTTAATTATATTTTAAGCAACAAACAAAAGAGCCAGCATGGATGGGCATACTTCTGAAGCCCCTACTACCATGACAGCAGCTATGCTCTTGAGTGGACACAAGAAAAACAGGTCACCTGTAGCGCCTACAAGGAGGAACTGCTGTGCCAAAGGAAGTGAAAAGCAATCTTTGTATCTTGATCCATCCATAGAAGTTACACTTGGAGATTTTAACTTCAGGCCCCTCACCAGAACATAAAGCTATGAGTTTTGCAATTAAGTAATTAACTGTGCTTAACTTTCAGTCAAGCTTGTGACTAGCTTCTTGATCTATGAGCCTTTGGCATATATGGATACCATATTGTTCATCTAATTTTTATAACTATGGGAATGCTCTACTGTGCTATTAAAGTCAGTGGAAACGTTCCTCAGGCATTAAACGGATCTAAATTTCAAGCTCATTACTACACTTTTCCTCATAAGAAGTCACATTTTATTCAATGGAAATCACTTTCGAGTTAGTAGGCATAGGATTGCTAATAAAATTGAACTTTCCCCTTCATTCCACTCCTGTTCCAACCCACAGCATGTCCCAAAATGACATTCTAGAAACCCCCCCCCCCCAACAGCTAAGTTGGTAGGAAATAGTTTGCTCTCAGAAGTGGAAATTCAGTGACAAATCTGATGACAAAAGCATCTTATACCGACAGAAAACAATGTGTGGAACCAACAAACAGTGTTTATAAAGGATCCATTTCATGGTCTTAGTCAGTGCTCCAGATTTTCAAGTAGCTTCAGTCTACCCTTCCAGCTTTTATAATGACTTGGAAAGAAGAGGGGAGGATCCAGTAGCATCCTTCATTTGGCACAGTGGCATTTATTTGGGTGGAAGAGCAGTTTTCATGTCATGCACTGTATCCTATACCATATCCTATACAAACAGAAGTGTTGTTTCTGATTTCAATGGTGCAATACCGAGCAGAGCCTTCTAAGCCTGTTGCTCTCAATGGATTTAGAAAGGTACAACTCAGGATGTCACTGTTAGTTTCATATCCATTTCCTCAATTTCTTCATTTAATGAAGAATGAAGCCTACTTCTCAAAATCAGGCATGAAAATATTGTTGTACTTCTTATGAATGTTTCATGTCCTACTGTTGTGTAGCTCCTTCACAGTGATTGGCAGAGCTTTCTTTTGTAGCAGGAACTCCTTTGCATATTAGGCCACATACCCCTGATATAGCCAATCATCCTGGAGTTTACAGTAGGCCCTGTACTAAGAGCCCTGCAAGCTCTAGGAGGATTGGCTACAACTGGGGTGGGTGGCCTAATATGCAAAGGAGTTCCTGCTACAAAACAAGCCCTGGTGATTGGGATACTGCAACTTTAGCAGGACCATATTCAAGTGCAATGGGTACGGACTTGGATAAAGATGGGCACAGTGATGCCAAATGTAGAGGACGAGATGTCTGTAAAATATTTAGCATCATTAAAAAGTCAACCAATTCTGTTGTTATTCCATCTTCTTCCCATGAGAATACATATTTTGATCAATAATTGTACTGGTACTGTAGTACCTCTGATGGTAGTAGTAACACAGTGCAATAATAAAGGCAAAATGAAACAGTGCTAACTTAGTTTGCCCTACCTCCCCAAAATACTAGATAGATCCAAGCTAGTGATTATTCTGGCAAGAAGAACCAGAGAGAAATTATTTTATTATGACTTGACATGTTCAATCCTCTGTGACATTTAGACTGACAGTTTTCTTTCCAAAGTTTGAAACGCAGCGCTACACAGTACTTAACTATGGCCTTTTTAATATAAAGTGAAAGCTGGAATTCTAGAGTCTGATATGCAGCATAAGGAGCTGCAGAGTAATTCTCCAGAGACCATCTGTGGAAACAGAAGGCATGTTGCCTCTTCCACAGGAAATATGTTCACAGTGAGTATACACTGATGGTAAATGAGATAGTAACAGATCTCTGTGTTAAAAATCTGAGTCTGTCCATTCATTTATGAAATGCCTGGATGAGGGTCTAATTTCTAAAGAAGCAGGAGGAGGCACAGGGATGAAGGATGCTCCATCTTCTCTAGTCTATTCCTTCGCTGCAACCTGTGCTTGCAGGTGTTTGATTCCTTATAACTGGAAAGCAGAGTTGCTAACTGGCCTGGGGGGGGGGGGTGTCCTGTCCCTTTAATTGAAGCATAATATGCAGAAATGGGCAGGTGAAGCATGGAGGACTGAGCTTAGCATGATAGTATTTGGGAGAAGGGGCTACAAGGAAGCAAGTGCTGGGTGTAGGGGCTCCTCTCTTCTCATCTAGCTTCTTCATGAGTTCTAACAATCAGACTCCCTGGCTTACCTGACTTCACACAATAATTCATGACTGGGATGGACGTAAGGTAAAGGTAAAGGTGGTCTCCTGTGCAAGCACCAGGCATTTCTGGGGTGACATCACATCATGATATTTTCACGACAGACATTTTATGGGGTGGTTTGCCATTGCCTTCCCCAGTCATCTACACTTCTACATTTCTAATTTCCCCCCCAACAAGCTGAGTACTCATTTTATTGACCTCGGATGGAAGGCTGAGTCAACCTTGAGCCGGCTACCTGAACCCAGCTTCAGCCAGGATCGAACTCAGGTCATGAGCAGAGAGTACTGCAGCTTTACCACTCTGCACCACGGAGCTCCTAGTTTGAGTACAGCCAACTATAAGAAAAAGTCTAATTAATTTAATAAAAATCTAATAGCACTTAGAAACATCAACATGCAGAAGGAGTTTATACCCACGCGAATGAACTCTACACTATTGCCCAAGGGTGTTTCTCGTCGGAAAAGCAGCAGAAAGTTCTCATCCTCTGGCAAAAGCATACTGGCAAGCTAAAATACAAAAGCATCAATTATATTTCTGCAATCTCATCAGCCTCCTCAATCTTTCTTTAATCTTTCTTAGATTAAATCAGGTAGGGTCTTATTCAGTGCCAAACAGAAGCAGCTACAGAATCTACAACAGGTTGCTTCAGTTCAAATTATATTTGGGCAAAGATTTAATTCTACAGGATTCTAAGAGTGGTTCTTTATAATATAGTTATCGTTGCTCTGTACTCTTGTTATACATTTTTCTAAGATTTTGAAATAAAAGGTACCTCTTGTATCTGTAAGCGTCCATCTGCAGTCACATCAAAAGCTGACATATACTGTTCTTTAACCATCCGGACTTTTTCTTCTGTTATGACGTTCTGCAACATAAAAAGCAAAAGCCTGAGAATCAGTTCCTCAGGTGTGATATATTCTGCTCTGTGTATTTATGTGTAAGACTAGCAGCAAGAGTAATCCTTTTGTTAAAGACGCACACAGTTCTAGCAAGGGCCATTTTGTTCTGGTTACCAAGTAAAAAAATTGAAAAGTCCCAGACTCCAGCCTTGCCTTATAAGGAAAGTGCTCAAACCCCATAATCATTTTGTTTGCTGTGACTGTTAGCTACGGGGACTGTTGGCTCTGGGACTGGGTCTGGGCACAGGGTGGGCCAAGCAAGAATGCTCGGCCCAGCCCTCTCCCTCTTCAGTATCTTAAGTGGTGAGAATGTGGGTGGGGAGGGTTGGTGCGAGCGGGGACGGGGCGCTTGCCCCCATGGTAAGGTGGTGCCCTAGGCAGCCGCTGACCTTGCCTACTCCCACGTGCTGGCCCTGGATCTATACAGAGGCATTACAATATTGGCTGTTTTATTCTCAGTCCTTTTCCTAACAATCTCTAACATGCCTTTTGCACTGATTCCTACTTTTTGCTTTCTGTCGTCTGATGAAATGTACATGCACATGAATTAAACTTTGTGGGTCTTAAAGGTGCCACTGGACTCAAACTTTGTTCTATAGCTTCAGATGAACCTGGCTACCCCATGTGAATCTGTCATTTAACCAAGTTTTCATTCATAAGAGAAGCTGTTCTCTTATTCCATGATTCCTAAGTTTACTCCGGAGTCTTTGGTGAGGAATCTTATCAAAAGCCTTTTGAAAGTCCAAGCGGTCTGTCTACTGGGTCACCATTGTCTATATGCTCATTTATTTTCTGTTTACTAATTTACTAATGACTACTGTTTACTAATGGCTAAGGAGACTGCTTAGTTGGTAGCTGGCAAAATTGCAAGGCCCCAGTCTACAGGGATATGGCCAACTTGTTGATTTGAGTAAAAAATGCAGTGAGTATTGGGGCCCACCAGTTGATATTTTACTTAATCTTCTCTGGTGATATCATTTCCAAGAGCCTTGTCAGATCTTGATTTATTAATTTCTTTATTTCATCAACCATTACAGTGGCCATGTTGGAAGGTATTGTAATTGGATCTCTAGGCATGCATTTGGATCTGTTTTGGATGAGTAAAGAACATGGAAATACAAAAAAAGCTCACCAGGAACTAATTTGCATACTAGGCCATACACCCCAAAGTCACCATTGTTTCACACAGAGCTTTTTTGCAGAACAAGTCCAGCAGGAACTCATTAGGCCACACCCCCTAATGCCAAGCCAGCCGGAACTGTGTCCCGGTGCATTCCTGCTCAAAAAAAGCTTTGGAAATGAGATTCCCAAAGGTGGGAGAGATATTGCAACATGTTTATAGATTCTATATGGAGCTTAGCCCTAATTAATTGTCAAAAGGTTGCAGGGTTATTTGATTTGGAGGCTTGAATCATCTGGGTCCAGGAGTCCCTTTGTGCTTTTGTTTTTTTCTACATTAAAAGGTTTTTGTAGCACTGCTTTAAGATTTTAATCTCTTGGGGAATTGTGGATGCATTACTTTGCCTGTGCTGCTGGAATTTGATCATTAAGTTGTTTTTCACTGCGCAGCAGTCTGCATCAAACCAGGTTTTCCATTCACTTTTCCTTAATGGCTGGCTATTGAGGCTGTGAGGTTTTCTTAGAAGGATTTGTGTATAGCCATGACTAAGTTGTTGGTGAGATCACTGTGTTTGTAACATTGGCTGAGATCACAGTGTTTTGGAGCTGAGATCTTTTGTCTGAAGTATTTTTGGCACTGAACTACTTTTTCTGACCAAACTAGCCTTCTGTAGCTTAGTGGGTTCTAGATCACCATTGAATTGATCAGAATCACATGCTGGTAAATTGCAGTTGTTGAGATCCCTAGTTATTGAGTGATGACCAATATGTATACTCCCCAGGGATGTCTCCTTGAGTAGCCCCATTAAGAATGGAAAGATTTAGTCCAGATGCAAGCTATAGTAAGCAGTAACCTTTCCAGTTTAACTTGCCATCCTTAAGGGTTCTAGCGGGGAGGCTGAGGAATCTTTAATCGCCAATACATAATTGAAGTAGTTATATAGTAATTCATATGGGTGTTCAAGTGTGGCATTGAAATCTCTTGAAATCACATTAAAAGAGGACATCAACAAGTGTAGATGCAGCTCAAACTTTGTCCAAATTTCATGTACCCATTTGTCTGTTGTCATAGGATAGAAGGTAGAAATTTAAAACTAGGAGGGTTTGTTTCCTCAGTTGGGCCATGCAGGCTTGGGCCCAGTGTTCACAAGATATCAGGGGGGTGACTGTTTTGCCTGTAGTCTTATAGCTATAAGAAGAGCCAAACCTTCTTTGGCCTTCCTTTCCTTTCCCCTGGAGTGGCTGAAAGGTTGACTGATATGAATCCATCTACAGGCAGCAGGTCTTTGACTCAATTTTTTTGAAGACAGATTATATCATGTTGGGC
Organism: Heteronotia binoei; assembly: GCF_032191835.1. Taxonomy (NCBI): domain Eukaryota; kingdom Metazoa; phylum Chordata; class Lepidosauria; order Squamata; family Gekkonidae; genus Heteronotia; species Heteronotia binoei. Next base: position 103,069,439 of record NC_083229.1, read on the forward strand.
CAAAAAATAATATTGCAGTCTGCATATCTCTATGAATGCAAATTTCACCCTTTGTGGTAGTTTGGAAACTTTCTGCCCAAGGAATAGGTTTGTTAAGGATTGGTAGGTTGGAAGGATCTAAAAAGGACTGCTGCAAAGTACCCAACTCCTGGGCTGTTAGAGATGCAAGGGAAGCAGGGCCCATAGATTGTACTTCACTCTGGATGCAGCATACTTGGCTAAACCGAGAGTTACTTTCACAGGGGTCCATTACAGTATCTGGTCTTTCAAGGTTTAGTTTGGAGGCATTTTGGAGATTTGCATGACTTGTATTTAATAATAATAATAATAATAACTTTTATTTCTATCCCGCCCTCCCCGCCTAGGCGGCTCAGGGCGGCTAACAACAACTTAGACATTAACATAAATGATAAAACTTTAAATTTAACAATTAAAATTAAGCATAAAAACCAGTCAGTTAAGTTAAAATACATGATTTTCGTTAGCCTAGATATATATGAGTGTATCTGGCAGCGATTGAGCTGTTATGGCGCTGGTTCTGCCAGTTTAGGTAGTCTTATAGATGGCGGTTCTTACACCAGGCAACTCAGCAGTCAGTGTCGTTATAAGCTTGCCTAAAAAGGGCGGTCTTGCAGGCCCTGCGGAACTGGCCGAGGTCCCGCAGGGCCCGCACCTCCTCCGGAAGCTGGTTCCACAATGCCGGTGCAGCCGCTGAAAAGGCCCGTACTCTAGTATGTTGGAGTTTGACCTCTCTCGGCCCAGGGATGGTCATTTTGTTTTTACCCACTGACCTCAGTGCCCTCTGGGGTTCATATGGGGAGAGACGGTCCCTTAGGTAGGCTGGTCCTCGGCCATATAGGGCTTTAAAGGTGATAACCAACACTTTGTACTGGACTCGGTAGATAATTGGTAGCCAGTGCAGTCCGCGCAGCCCCGGCCGTATGTGCTCCCATTTCGAGAGCCCTAACAGTAGCCTGGCCGACGCGTTCTGCACCAGCTATTTAAGTCAAGGTTTATTAAGGGAGTTTCTGGTTTTTCTCTTTGGAGTTCAGCTTTGTCTTGATGGAAGACTTTCCCTGGGCCCTTCCTCTGGTGGCAATTAACAGAGCAGCTCTAGATCACAGATTTCTTAGGGATCTCTTTACATCAAGTAAAATGGACTCTGTATCTTTATACTCTCCTACAAATAAAGTGTAGGGGGATTGAAGGCCTGTGTTTCACTCTGTGTTTCAATGAATGAGTTTTCTTGTACATAACAGTTGGCTTTGGACCAAGACTCACTCTGCTTGCAGTATGAGTTGTTTTACTGGCACACACGGGGGCGGCATAATTAAGAGCAACAGGAGACACTGGTGTCTGTTGCTTGAGAAGAAAGAGGGGGGTTACGTGTTTATCCTCAGAAGAAAAAAAAACTCTGCTAGGGGAGATTATAAATGTATCCAATAATTTTTGCATTTTTAGAAGCAAGGTTAGAATCGCAGGCCTGCTAAACTTCAGGAGCATTCTTAGGTGACATTTTCAGTTTTCATTCAGTTTTCTCAAAATAAGCAGCTTGTTCAGAGAATTCAAAAGTGTTTCCTTGGTTACCCAGTGTCCTCTGTTTACATGATTGTCTGCTATAAACAGAGCAATTTGATTTCTTAGCAGATGATGTGAGACACCAGAAATCCACCCCCTTTCCTGTCACCCCTCAAGTAATTGTTAATATTTTGCTGGTCTGGACTGAGTATGTACGTTAGATTTTTTTTTTAATTATTATTGAACCATATTCTCGTGCAACTGATACAATTTTGGAGAGGAGGGAGGATTTGGATTTTGGTTGGAGTTAGCGGTTAGAGTCTCTTGTTATAATTCCAGTTTATGGCACTGCTGAAAGATGGCTTTAACTGTTTGGCTAGTAAGGAGGCAATAATCCCCAATAAAATCTAATAGGTAATTGTTTAGAAAACTCCATAAATCTTCTAGTCCCCAGTGGCTTTCTTTGTGGGTTTCTAGGATTATCTTTTGTAGAAGGTCAGAGACACTGAGAGGAGAGTTTTCTTGAATTACCTGGGTATTTGAATCTGTCTCCAGAGCTGCATGTTTATTTGGGGAGGCAAAACTAGGATAGTCACTTACTGTCTCATTCCAAGAGATAAAGTTGTCCAAGTGAAGCTGTTTGGCTATTTTGAATGGGGAATGAGGATCTGAATGAATTATTTGGGGCTTCTTCCTCCCCATGGAAGCTAATCTCATCACCAAGCCTTTGTAGGAAAGCCTTTTCTTTTGCTTTCTTATGTAGCCAAGAGATATATATGGCTAGAGGTGCTCTTTAATCCTTAGTGCATAGTGCCTTAAAACAGGATTGGGGAACCTTTTTTCTGCCAATGGCCATTTGAATATTTATAACATCATTTGCAGGCCATACAAAATTATCAACTTAAAAACAGTGCTCCACTGAGCGAGAACAATTCAGGCTGGCAGAATTAATGCAAATAATTGTTTTTCTATTTGAAGCCAAGTGGGGAGGGAGGGAGGGAGGGAGGGAGAGAGAGGAAGGAAGGAAGGAAGGAAGGAGAAAGAAAAAATGGGGGGAAGAAAGGAAAATGAAATGGGGGGAAGAAAGAATAATAAAGGAAAATAAAGAAATAGAGAAATGAAAAAGAAAGGGAAATAAAAAATTAGGGGAACAAAGGGGGAAGAAAGGGCAAGAAAGAAATGGGGACAGAAAGGAGAATAAAGGGAAATGAAGAAATGTGGGGAAGAAATGCAAAGAAAGGGAAAGACAGATGAGAGAAAGAAAGGGTAATAAAGGAAAATAAAGAGGGGAAGAAATAAAGAAAGGGGGGAAGGGGGAATTAAAAGAAACAAAGAAATGGGGGGGGGGGAGAAATAGAAAGAAAGGAAAATAAAGAAATGAGGGGGAGACTTACCTGATCTGTGACAGTGACTTTTCCAGGTCCTGCAGCGATCCTCGCAAGCCAACCAGGCCCTGTGATCCTTGCCGGCCAGCTGGGCCTCAGGGAGGCCACCACGTGCAACCCTCTCAGAACCAAGTCCAAAGATCTCTGTGACTGATTGTTCCATTCCTGTGCTAGCTATGGTCATGTTGTGTAATAAGTGATTTGTGCAACCAGCCATAATAAGGCATGTAGAGAGAGGAAATAACTTAGCCCATATTCCCTGGCTTAATTTAGCTGATTGAAATCAGGCTCCCTACACTATTATTAGTGGTTTTAAAGGGGAAGCAGACATGTCCTTATAAAACCTGTATTCTCCCCTCATTAAAAGCCAAATAAAAGCCCATTTCCCCATTAGAAAACTGAGTAGGATTTAAAGAGTTGAGTTCCTTCTTTCCCCTTGCGGACCCAATTCAAATCATGGTGGTGTCCACACAATTCACTTTTGACAAAGTAATGGAGATTATTTTTGTGGTGTCTACGTTGGCAATTAGAAAAACACTTAGAAAGAATAGCACCAAGTTTGGGCTGTGTCTTTTTTGTATAAACTGTCCTGAATAGCTAAAAATAAAAGGGCAATATATCCAGTGAAATGAAACAGAACTGAACTAAAGACATGCAAATAATTGACCACATAGTTAACTCTTCACTTAGCCTTACATCTATAGATATAAAAACAAGTGTCCTGGCAGGTCATCAACACCCAGCCCAAACCTCTGAACCTACAAATCCAAAATTTGGGGAGTGCTTTCCTTCCATGACATCAATGCCCCCCAAGAAGGAATTTTTAGAAATTTGACCCCCCCCCCCCCCGTGAATGAAAAGAGGTAAAATGTGTCTTCCCAATGGGGTAAAGCCTGCTGGCTGCTTCCACCCCCCTCAGGTGTGGAGCTCTGTGTTCTGAAGTGGCAATCAATTAATGGAGACTGCAGACAGTTGAAGCACCACCCCCCTCTGATTGCTCAGCTGTGCTGCTCTGTGTTCTGAGGTAAAAATCAGTTAAGAGACTGCAGATAGCTGAATAGGTGTCCTGACTGACTCATTAATGCCCAGCCCAAAACCCTGGACCTGTGTAATAACACTTTTACTGCTGCTGCTGGGAAGAACATAGGGTTGCCAACTTTATGTAGGACAAATTCTGTAGATTTGAGGAGTGGACCATGGAGAGGGTGGGGTTTGAGTAGGGGTGGGACCCCAGACAGGTACAATGACATAGACTCCACCCTCCAAACCAGCCACTTCCTCCTGGGAATCATTATTGCCACTCTCCAGGTGAGGGCTGGAGATCACTCAGAATTACAACTGCTTTCCAGATGGCAGAGATCACCTCCCCTGGAGAAAATGGCTGCTTTGCAGGCTGGACTCTGTGTCATTATACCCTGATGAGGTTGCTTGCCTCCTGCTTTGGTCCACACTGTGAGTTCAGACTACTCACAGTCTTTCAACCTAACCTACCACACAGGGTTGTTGTGCAGACCAAAAGGGGAAGTCAGCTCTAAACAAGAAGAGGCATTTTTCGTAACAGTCAGTATGGCAATTGAGTTTCTAAATCTTCCAAAACCAAAACACCCTTCCTACCTAAAACAAACGAACAAAAAAATTAAAGGTAGTTCAATGCCGTAGTGAAGCATGGGTTTCAGGCTAGCCTGTTTCGAAATAGATCCATTTTCATAAACAAGTGAAATTAATTCTAGCAAAGAAGCCCCATGTTAATCAATTTTGGAAGCCCAAATATTGCATCTACAAAATTAATCTGCACTGTTTCAAATAAGCCAAACCACCTGCTTCTCTTCCTGTTCCTTTCCAAAGCGACATGTATTAAAGCGTTTTGCTTTATCACTATTAATCTAAGCAAACATGGCTGTGTCAGTTTGCTGGAACAAAAGGAGTTGGTGGTGAAAGGAGGCCTCAGAGCACAAGCTGGGGGAATATTTTAATCAGGTTGTTGCACCTGTGAACAACAACTAAGGAAACAGGTAGCCAGAGTGACAAGATATGAATAGTCTCACCTTGATACAGAGCAATATGCATAGGGCAGCTAGGGCTGTACCCAAGGAGCATATTTCAGAAAGGTTGCTGTCTTTCTGATAAGCCTTTTTTTTTAAGCAGTGGAATGGGAAGATGGACTCCAGCCCTTCCCACTTCCACTCAGAAACAGCTGAGCATCTGAATTTCAACCTTTCTGAAATGGCTTTGCAGTGACAGCCCAAGATTTTGGGTTGTTGAGGGATTGTAGAATAGAAGAATCATAGAATCACAGAGTTGGAAGAAGCCATACAGGCCATCTAATCCAACTCCCTGTTCAATGCAGGATCAGCCTAGAGCATCCCTGACAAGTGTTTGATGCTGCTTAAACACTGCCAGTGACATCATCATGTACATGCAGAGCTGAGGATGTGTTAAAGGAAGACTTCAGTGGGCATCTGTAAAGGCCCTTATCCATGGTGGAGGACCTTCAGTCATGATCATCATCATTATTCAATAGCTTCAGATCGGTAGCCATGTTGTTCTGAAGCAATAGAACAAAGTTTGAGTCCAGTGGCACCTTTAACACTAACTGTGTTGGAATACAAAGTTGGTCTTAAAGGTGTCACTCAAACTTTGTTTCGTAATTCAATACTTACCCCAGGGTCCATAGCCTTTAGCAGATGACGAAAAAAGTTATCAAGCTCCTTCCCTTCTATGTAACCATTGCCTAAAATAAAGGAATATATATTACATTTACTTGAAATAATTCTATGTGAACAAATAGACTGTAAATACAAATGACACATAGGGTGGATGTTTTATAAATCTATTAATTCCTTAATCACCAAATGAGTAAATCTGAGCAATGCTTGTAGGCTTTTTGCCTATAATGTTTTTACTGTTTTAAATTGTTTTATGGTGAACTATGCTAGTTCTTGTAAGCTGCCTGAGCCTGCCTTGGGGGTGGGGGAGGTGCATATATTGAATAAATAAATATTTTTTAAAAACTTTTAAAATATGGAATTATTTAATTGTCTTAAAATTATATGAGTAGATGAGACAAACTTTGGAAAATATTTGCACTCCAGACTTCTTTTGAAGAAGCTTGTATTTCAACTGGATGTTTGTCTATGTCCAGGTCATTGACACAAAAAATGGTAAACAAGGGTAAAAGCTCCCAGCTGCCTATTCTGCAACCGGCCCAAAAAGTTCACGGCGGCTTCAGGTATATCATACTAATGTTAGTGAAGAGGATTGAAAGCCTCAGTTTAATTCATCCTCAGTTAATCAGGTAATTAAATGTAGATTTAAAATTAGACTAAGGAGCTCTAATTAAAATCTAGGAGCAGGTTCACTGTTGGTGCTGTAAACAATTATGATTGGAGACAATATATTAAGATGTTTTAAAACTGAGAGTGATAGTCAACATCGTTAGGCCCTTCTGTGACAGTAATGGCTGAAAAGGGTGTAACTTCACTTAAGATTGCACTGTTGCACTGTAAATTGCTTTATAGCAGGGACACGTCATTTATGTTCATTGGAGAGTAATCCAAAACAGGTCTACTCAAGTTATTTAATCGATCTTCCTCCCAGGAAAGTTTTTCTAGGATTGCACTGTTAGTCTATAAAGCTATTACCTTCATCAATACAACAACAACAACCTTTAAACATATCTTTAAAGTAGCATGATGCTAATATTTAATTCATAGGGAGAGACAGACAGACAGACAGATGGCTCATAAATTAATATGTAATATAAAGTAGTAAAATAATTTTTTAAACCAATTTGCAGTGCAGTCTTAAGAAGAATTGCACTCTTCTAAGCCCAATGACTACAGTAGATTATGAAGGGCGTAACTCTGCTTAGGCTGGCATTGAAAATATTTTCAAGCAGCCAAGATACCTAGTTCCCGCCCCCCCCCATGCCCAAACTAGTGCTACACACTTCCACACAGATCATAGAAACACAAATGAGTGTAGGTGGGAGTTGAGATGCTGCTTATATAATGCATTGTCCAGGCAGGGGAAAACGTTTTTTGAATCTTTTGACTCCATAAGGCTTCTGGATGGTAAGTTTCTGTGCAAGTCCTGGAGCTCACTTTTTCATATGCATGAACAGCACACAGACCGTCAGAGATGAGCACATTATGAGTAACCACAGGCAAAAAGGCCATGAAATGCAGGACTTGTAGCTTGTGATAGTTCTAGACAAAACTCAGAAATAGGCAAGGAACCAGCCATAAAGGATGATATTGGCAGAAGAGGATCAGATTAAGTTAGACAAAACTACAAAACTTCCTTACGAACTAGAACTGCGAAAACTATCTTGAACAGACATTAACTTATCAGGTTCTCACATACGCACTTAGCACGAACCACTTTCCAATCGCGGAGGGGATGGGGCAAGCTCACCGTCGGCATCGAAGTGCTGCCAGATGCGCAGGAAATCAGCAGCGTCGAGGTGCGCCAGAGGGTTGCTGTCCATGGTGCTTCAGACAAAGCGCCCACACCGGGCAAAGTTCAGAGACCAACGCTTTTAGTGGCAACTGGGCAGAAAGACTGTTATGGCTGCTAACCGCGGAGTGATAAAGAGACGGGAGGGTTTTCAGAAGGCGGCCAAGTCAGAGACACGCCCAGAGCTCCTAGGTTTCCAGCTGTTGTTGCCGGGAGAGAAGGGGCAGAGCCTGCTAGTGCCAGCAACCCCCAACAAGGGCTGCAGCTAACCCCACCCTGTTAACATCTCACCCGCTTCGTGCTCTGGCAGTGGACAATCTTGCTTTCTTCTTTTCTCACTTTTAAACAATATAAAAGGAGAATTCTGTGTATTCCTGGTATCTTTAGATACTGTTTGCTAGATGAATGAAAACAGAGGGCCAAGTTGAAAGCTGCAAGTCAGTCTCCCCACCAACTTAAAAGAGAATTTAGGGAAATTACTGTAGTGAAAGTGAAATGCTGCAGCTATTAAAGGGATTTAATTGGTGGGACTGATTGATAAATTTGCCTTAACACCAGAATGAAATGTAGACCTAATATTTAAACGGAGACTACTTTTTGATTCCTGACAGGGTTTCAGGGTTGTCTATATTTTTAGGGAGTGGAAACTTCAGTGATTAGTTCTGCCAACACCAAGTAGTGTTAATTTAAAATGGGAAATTTTAAAAAACCCTGGAATTAGAAATAAAAAAAGGTAAAGGTAGTCCAAGCACCAGTCATTAAATGTTATACATTCATAACATCGCTTACAGTAGTGTTCATTTTGCATGAGATATAATGTCTTTTTCAGATAGACAACATACTCTATATGGGCATTAACATCAGGACATAATGCTGCCTCCACACCCTGCTTACAACACCTCCCCCCCATCACACTGGAAACACATGTGAAATTTTTTAGTAGACAGAATGGTACAATTCAGAAGGGGCATTGGACATTTCTAATTTAATTTAATCTTATTTGGCAAAACTGACCTTATAAGAACATAAGAGAAGCCATGATGGATCAGGCCAATGGCCCATCCAGTCCAACACTCTGTGTCACACAGTGGCCAAAAAAAATTATACACACACACACACACACACATATATATATACACACACTGGGGATGGACTTCTGCTCCATATTTTTATCTAACCCCCTCTTGAAGCTGTCTATGCTTGTAGCACCCACCACCTCCTGTGGCAGTGAATTCCACGTGTTAATCACCCTTTGGGTGAAGAAGTACTTCCTTTTATTCGTTTTAACCTGACTGCTCAGCAATTTCACCGAATGCCCACGAGTTCTTGTATTGTGAGAAAGGGAGAAAAGTACTTCTTTCTCCATCCCATGCATTATCTTGTAAACCTTTGGTAGCCACTGATCATTTTCAATATCTCTTCTATTGTCCTCCTGCCCCCCAATTCGGAAGATTACTTTTCAAAACAAGAGGCACATGTTTTCATCTCTCTCATTATCTAGGCTCAGAACTCAAATAAATTGTAGCATAGAGATATCATTAATACCGTAAATGCAAAATTCAATCTATTCCTTGACAAAACAAAATACTTTGGATAGAAAACTGGATAGAAATTGCAGTAGATACCAAGAGATAATGAAAGAACATCCAACAAATTGGAGTTCTCATACACGTATTGTGATGGATAGAAGGCTGTCCCACCCATGAAGGAAAATAATAGCCTCTCACTTGATGAGCGAAGGGTGGCTCTGCTTGGCAGTGTAGTTTAGCTCTACTTCTGACAGAGAATAGAGTACTCAATTTTAGGCCCTGTCTCTGGCAATGAGCAGACTTGTGTGGCAGGTTTGTGTGGATGGAATACTATGTGTGTGTTAGGAACCAACCTAGTGGCTTGGTGTTAGGAACCAATCTAGTGGTAAGAACTTGTTTGTGCTTGAAAGTATTAAAGAAAATTGAAATGACTTTCTAAATTAATGTGCCTCTCAGCCAGATTTCTCTTTCTCTGGAGTCCTGTGATGATGATTTGTGACTGAAAATCTTTAAATAAACATATGTTCCTGCCTCAGTGACCTCCATATTCTGCTCATGTGCCACAAAACCTTTAGAAACCTGGTAACTGAAGGGAAGGTTTATAGTTTAAAATAAACCTGTTTCCCTCAAAATCATTGGAGTCTGCGTGGGTCCCTCAGTTAATAAAAATGGCTTTTCACACTTACCTTCAAAGCCTTGTGATACTTCTAGTACACAGACACCAAAGAAGAATCATTAAGTGGTAATGATTTTAACTGAACCCTCTAAGAGGTTTATGGAATAATACTGGCAGTATTTTTTTAAACAACACAGAGGTGACTACAAATTCTCTATCAATATGACAAATATTTGGTACTTTGGCTGTGCAGAGGAAATGATCCATCAGTTTTCAAATTATCTGGTTGCTGCGTGTAGAGAACTTGTTTCAGTCCAAAAAGCCACAGCATCATCCCTAATCAATCAAACCTTGCAAATCATTTTCACCTCCAATTCATGATTGTCAGTGCAGCATAGGAGCTATTAGTTTGTGTTTGTAGTCTGTCACTCCAGTAATATTTAGATGGAGATATATGAGGTATACCACATGGGAAATAAGTACTACCAGCCCTCCCCCCGAAAAGATGGGTGAAATGTTCTCCACACTCATGAATATCAATAGTCAAAGCAAATGTGTACTTTCCAGGACTAACTATACAGCACACCATTTAAAGTAAAAGTAACATATGGGCATTTATTGAACAAGCTGTTCAGAGCAGTTTAGATTATATTTGGAATGAACAAACTGTACCCACGAAGGGGGTCTTTGAACTGTGAAGTAAATATTCAACATGCAAGAATAGCAAGATCAAAGATGTGCTGATAACTGAAATGCTGACACATCAGGTTTCATTCATATCCTGCTATAAAAGACAGCAACTGAAAGTAGAAAGAAAAATTAGATTGTCTTTTCCACACACATATATAAATGGGTATTACACTGGAAGTAATGTTACTGAGATTATTCATTGTGGACAGTGCTAGAAGAGGATAAGGGTCTGAAAACTTGTTTCCAGGTGCGTGCTTTTTTGAAACTTCCAGTGAATATTAAGTCATTTTCCTCAGAGTATTCATGAGGGTTGTTGATGGTTAGCAAATAAGGAGATTCTAATACAAATTTTAATTGCTTGTATTGTTTATTTGCATTATGATTTAATAACACTGGAAAGGCAGTGGGAAAAGAGGAAGACCCAATGTGAGGTGGATTGACTCCATCCAAGAAGCTGTGGCCCTCAGTTTGCAAAACTTGACCAAGGCTGTTGATGACAGGATGTTTATGAAGTAATTAATTCATAGGGTTGCCATAAATCAGAAGTGAAGTCACAGCACTTAACACACACATATTATGATTTAAGCTACAGTACATTGTGACTCTAGCCATAAGCCATAATTATATGGCTAGAAGATGCTCAAATTTGTGTCTGCTTGTGTTCATCTGACCAGGCAGGAAAGGCTGAATAATGCTCAGAACTCGGCCACTTCTCCTATTCAGTCTCACGTTCCATGAGAAACTGTGTTTCCCAATGACATGAGATTTTGTGTCCCCCCTCCACCCCCTCAAGCTCACAGAATAAAGAGAGCAAACACAGAAAAAAAAATTTGGCTGTAGTAATGGCCTATGAATTTATTATGTGCAAGGTTATCTCTAAACAGAATTCAAGCCCATTGAGATTCCTCCTTGCTGAACAATAACAGGTTTTCAAGGGGAGTTTGCCAGGTCCCTTCTCCATAGGAGGTTTTTGTTACAGCCTCTGGGGTTTTATTGTCCCAGTCTTCCAGTCACAGAAGCTGTGAGAGTAGCCTTGTTTGAGTACCATCTCCTGGTTTGAGTAACATCAGGGGTAATTTCATAGCAAAAGAGGTGCCGGAGCTCATTAGCACAACTCATTTGTATATGCCACACACCCCTGACATCACTGGAAGGTGAACTAAATTGTATCAGCTCAGCATCTACCTTAAAATGTTTCTTGAATTATAATTGTCATAATAAAACCTTATTCCCATCATACTTTTAAAATTACTTTCTCCCATATGGCCACAGTGGCATGATGAAGATTTCCATCTGTCTGCTATATGTTTTGGTTATATTCCCATTTTTGTGGGGGGAAATATTAAAAAGTTTGTCAAATCTTAAGAGTTCAGCAAAATTCTCTCGGGGGGTGGGGTTGAACAATGGAACCCAGAAGCAAGGGGGTTTTTTTGGAGGGGGGGTAGAAAGAAAGAGCACACTAAAGTTTAGAGGTTCCAGAGTTCCGCTCCTGTGAGCCTCCTGCCCAAAATGAGGTCTGCCTCCTCTTTATCTATCCAGTGCAGCAGTTTTTTTCTGCAAAAGAGGTGTGTTCTTTACAGTTTGCCAATTACTGCCAGCAGACGGATTGGTCAATAGATTTGCTGCAATTATTTTGTCTCATAAAGATTTCAATAGGCTGGCACTTTTTCTTCTTCAGCATAACTTTATATTCTCTTCTGGCTAAAATCAATGAAGTTTTATTGTGTCTGAAAAGGTTATAGTTCTGTTTAACTTGATTTTTGGCCTTTTTGCAGTCCTTGTAGAACCAGCTCTTTGTATGATCGTGGAAATCTTTTGATTTTCCTTTGCATTCCTGCTGTTTAGTAGAACTGGATCAAACAGTTGGATGAGCAGAACCATGGTTTCCAACAATCATGTGTGACAATCATGGTATTGTCACATGGTGTGACAATCACGGCCTGTCAGAATCCTCTGTTTTTCAGATTTTGTGCTTCAGTAGTATGGAGCACTTTTATAACAGCTTCAGCCAACATCTTCATTTAGACGGCAATACTTTGGGATCAATTTGGCCAGTGCTTGAGTCTGATGCAGCCTCCATTGATATTTTGATGGAGATTGGGAAATGGTCACTTATTCCATAATCTTCTGCTTTAAACTCCAATACTTTAGAGAGGTGAAAACCTCTAATCTATAGCCAGTTATACTTGCTCCTTGTGGGGAGATGAATGTATAATCTCCAGAAGGGTCAACCGTTTTATTTCTGTAAATAACTGCCAGAGACAGTTTGCAAACCAATAGCTTTTTGGCCTTTTGGCTAAGATCAACTGTAGATCTGTAAAGTAAAATTAAGATCTAGATCTCAAATGGCTATATTGGACTTAACTTCTTGTAAGGATATTGATGCACCAAAGCTTATACTGTTTTTAACTTGATTGTGTATTGCAACAACTGGAAGGATAAACCTCTAGCTTTAACATTGTGCAAGTTGTGATCTTATGGTCATGGAGAAGACCTCTTTAATGGCTAAGCCAATAGATTCAGATTCTAAATTATCTCACTTTTTGGACAAGTGGGTGTCTCTTATTTGGAAGGAGTGAGATTTGGTGATCCCCTCCAAATATAGATTCCTTTTTGCATGATGATGAAATCTGACTGGGGAAGGCAATGGCAAACCACTCCGTAAAAAGTCTGCCATGAAAACGTCATGATGCGACATCACCCCAGAGTTGGAAACAGCTGGTGCTTGCCTCTGCAGCTCTTGTAATGGTGTATTGTTTTTGTTTTATAATCAAACTGAATTTTAAAAATCAACAAGTACTCTTGCAATGTACAGCTGCTAATTCCAACACTATAATTTCTACTCCATATGGCAAGAATGTACATATACCAAAAGATCATGATCCAATGTAGGATGTGGGCAGTTGGGGGTGGGGGGAGTAAGCTTTTAAAAAAGTATTCAGAGAGGAAGCACTGATGGTCAAATATTGTTAAAGTGGGAGGGCAGGGATGGGCTTTATGTACCATGACATGTCTTATTTTTCTAATCCTGAGGGAGTGGTGTGTTTCATTAGACCAAATCATGGTATGATAGCAGGAAAAGTGTACACATTACGGGCAATTGGCACGCACACACACAGTTCAGCCAATGTATTTAGTCAAAGTGGGAAAAGAAAGAAGAAGAAAACTGCACTCTGCTTCCTAAGGGAAGGGACTATGGATCAGAGGCAGAGCATCTGCTTCATAAAGGTCACAGATTCAATTTTGGGCATCTCCATATGAAACCCTGGAGAACTGATGGCAGTCAGAGAAGACAGTAGTGATTGTTATAGATCAATTGTGTTCACACTGTCTTAGTTCTTTGAGAGGGAAAGAATGCAGTGCTTTAGAAATGAAACATAGCACAGGGGTAGGGAAGGTTTCTACTATGCACCCCTTTCTCCTAGTAGACTAGAGCAAGGGCCAAACTAGATGAGATGCCATCCCTGTATTTGAGCCTCCATTTTCTAGAGTTCTGGAATGCCTTTTAAAAACACTGTATGGCCTAAATGGTTAGGGCCACAATAGAATGGGGGAGGGGAGAGGAAGGACTCCCACAAACTGCTTTTCTAACCCAAAACAGTGCTGGAGGGCAGTATTTGACAACAGAAATTTTTAAAAATTTGCCTTATTATAAGTATGCAACTGAAAAGTAACCAAAACACATAATAACCAAATGTACAAATGTAGGCTTATTTAGCTACAAACATTGATCAATAATCACATTGGCAACTGGATAGATTTTTGCATTGATTTTAATGAGAGAGAATATACACATCTGCCTTTCACACAGTCTCTAGATCATTAATCAAAAGTAGTTTTTTAGTACCATGATAATGTAAGATGTATTCACTTCCATGGGGCTTCCTCTGCAACACGACACTGAAAATCAAACATATAAGAGATGTGGGAAATACTATTTTTCTTCCCTCCTGTAATCTTTAATCAGAAACTGGAGACTTTGTATAGCTCAGTTCAAACAAATTGGATTTGCCCAGACAGTAGCCTCTCCCTTACCCTTCCTGGGCAGTAGCAATCTAATTAAAGTAATTCTTCCAAGATAGCTTTTATCCTCTGATTCATCAGTTCACCTCATCTTACTGGAAGAAAAAAATGAGTCAAAGGATGAAAAATTTGGGGTCAGCTTGCTTGGCTCCATGAATAAGATTAAAGACAATCCCTCCTCTGATAATGACATTATCAAAAATCTTTTTTTTTTAAAGAAATCAGAAAGATCTGCAGCACTTTCTAGTTTGGGTGATCCAATTTATACTCTCAGGACCCACTTACAATATTAGCTCTGGGTGAGTTGAGGAAGGGATGGCAGAATCCACCTCTGGGGCTTCCTTACAAAATTACTTTCTATGGTTCAGTCACTAGCTTTTTGCAGTTGTTTGAGCTATGTGCTCAATTGATTCCATTACACAGAATCAGGGGTTGTTTTGTAGAAAAATAGGTGGTGGAGCTCATTAGCATAACTCATTAGCATATGCCGCCCCCCACCATCCAAAAGAAACCCAACACAAAAAAGGAGAGCCCTGGGCAAGCGAGGCCTGCTTGGGCTGGCTAGAGATCCAGCCAGCCCAAGCAGGCTTCACTCATCTGGGACTCTCCTGGGCCACCGCTCCCCCAGTCAAAAGGCCAGCAAGCCACACGCCACCCAAAATCACATAAAAAGTGGAGGAAGGGTGGCGCGGGCTTCTCCAGGGGTTAATGAGGGCAGCTGGGGGCGTGTCTATGTCCCTGGTAGCTGACTGGCTGCCTGCTTTCCTAATCTAGAGATTGTTATGCAGTTGTACCTACTATTCAATGGACCAGGTAGGTGGGGAGGAAGAGGGGGAACTCTCAGAAAGGTTCAGGAGCTGTGCTCCTGTGAACTCCTGCTGAATCCGAGGCCTGCATGGAATGAAAGAGAAACTTCATATTGGCCTGCTAAATTTAGGTAAGAGTGCTTTCTTATGGGAAGACAAAAATGCATGGACTTTTAAAAATTGTTGTATTTGTGTGTGTGCACGTGCACACATGCACACCTGGAAGCCATGGTGTCTGACCCTTACTGGAGCCTGAATGTTTTTCAGAGGGATGGCCTTTGCATCCTGGCCCTGGTATTCCTTTGAAGGTCTCCCTTCCAAGTACTTGCCGGGGTTGGCCCTGCTTAGCTTCCATGATCTGACAGGATCGGGCTTGCCTGGGCTATCCAGATCAGGGCAATGCTTGGGCTTTAATTTTTTTTAAAATGACCAGTAGTCTTGGGAGGTTGTAGTGTGAAGCAGAGGAACACCTTTCCTCATCAGCTGTTCTTCTGCTTAAGAGATGCCCCCCAACTTGTTCTCCTTATGTGATATTCCATCTGTAAATTGAAAAGGAATTACGTATCAGGAAACCCAAAGGGAAGAAACTGACAAGTGTATGTATTTAATTCTGAGCAGAGAAATTCTAGCATTGAAAGTTTTAAAGGCCCCTCCCCCCTGCATTGCTCATTCTTGCCTGAAGATGCTTTTTGTTAAAAAAATATGAAGGGGTTATGTAATATACATTTTCATTGTGTCCACACCTCAATATAACCAGATTTCTTCAATATATCATTGCTGGTTTGGAAATTTGGTTAAAAGTAAAGTGGTTTGTTTTGGTTCTTGGTCAATTAACATGGATACATACTGACTTCCGGGGGAGGAAAATACCGAGCTGAGCTGCTTCTCATAACGGCAGCAGGCTGGAACTTCTGTTCGGGGTAGTGGAAGGCAAATTAATGCTTACTGCCTACTTTTCTCAGTTAGAGATTAGTCCAAGATATGCACAGGAAACTTTGAGGAGATTTACCTTGGCTAAAAGGGAGTCCCGGGGGGGGGGGGGGGCTCCTTTAAGGGATCTCTGGAGACGAGTTGCATATTCATCATCTGCAGAAGTTCTCAGAGTTATTTATTTGACATAAGCTTGACAGAATCCTAACCTTCTTGGACATTGCTAAACATCTAAAGCTACACAAGACCGGTGTGGAGCTGGATAATTGGCAGAAAAGGTACAGATTACTATCTTTCATTCCGGGACTATTTACAGTTAAACAGAATAAACAGAAGGTGGGATATGGAAATCTAGAAAGCTTGGAAGAAGAAGAGAGGAAGAGGTGAAATTTGGACTTTGTAAATTTAAAGGACAATGCTAAAAAATGTGAAGGAATTTATTGTTTGGTCTACTTGTGGTTTTGAAAAAAGAGCACCATTGTCACAGACCTGCAGCATATACAGTCAACACAGGAAGTACATCAACTATCGTGAGATCTCTTTACCAGTGAAAACAAGATTTGGTGGCAAGTAAAGCAGGAAGTAGCAGATGAAAAAGCCTACTCTAGGATTATAATACCATAGAGAAACATCGGCGGCCATTGCAAGGAGGTTAAAATTAAAATATATTCTTAAAGTGTTCGGGACATTAAAATTGTTGGAAATAATTGAGGTGATAATAAGAAGATAAATACTATTGGACACATTGTTTAGAATGGACCTTAGAAGCCTTTAAAAGAAAAGAGAAATTTTTTTTTTTAGAGAAAAGCAAAAAGTCGCGACCGCCATTTTGAAGGATTTAAAAACTTTTAAAATTAATATCTTGGTCTGGGAAGCTCTGACAACGGCGAAATTAGGCTTGTTGTAAAAAGCAAGCTCTAATCTTTTGAATCTGATAGTCAAATTTGAAATTGGTGAGATCAAAATTTTCGGTGTTTTTAAATGTCAGAACACAAGCAAACCCGTGCAAGGGCTACCTCATTGGAGAAAATGCAGGATCAATTAGAGGTAATGGAGGCTAGAATGATGAAAGGTATGAAAGAGATAACTGCATCTAAAAAAATAAATTATAGAAGAGATTAAAAAAGATATTGAAGATCTCAGAAATGAGACAGAGGAAACATCTAAGAAAGTGCAGGAGGTAGAAGGGAGAATGAAAGCACATGACTCCACCTTGTTGAAAATACAAGAAAAAGTGGCAATTCATGACTGCAAATTGATGAAGACTCAGATACGTCTGAGAGGAGTACCTGAAAAGGAAGATGGTGACTTGAAAAAATATATAATAAAAATAATTGCAAAATTTTTAGAGAAGATTCTAAAGAGACAGCTCTCGACATGTCATAGTATTAAAGAGAACAGTTTTAAAATGATGTATAGATGGTATATGACTCCTAAAAAATTGGCAAAGATGAACAATAAGATGCCAGATAGATGTTGGAAATGTAAAAAGTATGAAGGTTCTTTCTACCATATGTGGTGGACTTGTGAAAGAGCAAAAAAGTACTGGCAGATGATTCAACAAGAAATTTCTAAGATCTTGGGATATGAATTTAAGAAAGTTGCAGAGACTTTTCTGTTGGGATTACAAATGGAAAAATTTCCAAAAGAAGATAGAACTGTAATTTGGTATTTGCTTTCAGCTGCTAGGACATTATATGCGCAGTTGTGGAAGCAAGAAAAAATACCAGAGAAATGGGACTGGATTGTAAAAGTTATGATGTGGAGTGAAATGGACAAATTAACAAGAATTTTAAGAGACTATGATGTAGAAGTTTTTAAGATGGAGTGGAAAAAGTTCAGAAGGTATGTAGAAAAAGAGTGGAAAATAAAAGGACATTGGCAATTTTTGATAATGATTAAGTTTTAGAAAAAAGGAGGTATTAATTTTTATTAGTTAAGGGTACCTTTAAATATTAGTATGTTAAGTAAATAACACCGGCGGGGGTCAAGTAACGGGGGGAGGGGTGGGTAGAAAGTAATATATGGGATAGATAAAAGAAGTTATTAATGATGCAAGAAATATAATTTAATCTGTTACCATATGTTACCAAATAAAATTGTTTTTTTAAATTGACACGGATACATACTGTTGTTTGGTTCATTAGCAAGAGTGATAGTGTGATAGCGAAAAAGAAATCTCTGATTATTCTGCAGAAACCTCCAAATCTATGAAGATGAAGGAAAAACAGGGCACTTACCTGTAACTTGTTCCTTGAATGGTCATCACTTGTGCTTGGTGTTTGCACAGAGCAACAAGTTCAGAAACTTCTAGAGATAGTTATCTTCTGCCTTAGAGAAGCAGCTTGTTTGTGTTACTTGTATACAGTTTGATGTTGTTCCTCCTTGGTGCTTTGGCATTTACAAACATTGCTACCAATATGGAAGAAGAAAAAAATCTTCTAAATCAGAGAACAATAAGAAAGTAAACTCTCATGCTCACTGTCAGTGGTTTCTGAAACAGCCATGCAAGAACTACTTTTTGGTTTCTGCGCTACTTTGAATATATGAAGCTGCCTTATTCTGAATCAGACCCTTGGTCCATCAAAGTCAGTATTGTCTTCTCAGACTGGCAGCGGCTCTCCAGAGTCTCAAGCTGAGGTTTTTCACACCTATTTGCCTGGACCCTTTTTTGGAGATGCCAGGGATTGAACCTGGGACCTTCTGCTTCCCAAGCAGATGCTCCACCACCATCCCTACTTTGTGGAACCATAGATGGCTGGCTTCTGAAGGTATGGTGGAAGGAAGCCTCAGTATCTCTTCTGGCAAAGTTCTATGCTTTGATGCACAGAGGCTACCGAGTATTAACATTTGGTTTACAATGTCCAGTCTTGCCTTGTAAGACACCAGGAACGCATACTTAGTTCCAAAAGAATTGTGCTATCATGGCATTCCTTTATTTGTCTATCCCATTGCCAGTTGCCCTCATTCTTGTAGAATCCCATTTAAACATGTTCTCATTTCCTCTCTTTTTGCTAGTTTTATAAGCCACACTGCAATCATCAGGGCAGTAAGGTGCTATGCAGGTATGATGTCTTTCTTGGGGGAGATCTGTTATGATTCTCCATAATGAGAAGTTTATTTTTAAAATTAGTATTTACTTTTTGCTTTAGGCTCTTTCCACCGTGTGCATGGAAATGAGGGGAAAGACAAAATTATAGATTTGACCATAAACCAAGAAAACTATATATGTATGCAGATTCTTATATTTCACCTTAACTACACAGGGAGCAGAGTTCTTTGATGTTTCCACCCGAGTCACCCACACTGCTGAAGATGCAAAGTACTTTTCAGTTTAAAATACAGCTTGCCTCTTCAGTGGTGTAAACAAGTGTAGTTGAATCTTGCCAGCTTTTTCACTCAATCTCACTTAATCCCACCCCCCTTACTACAACCCCATGCCAGCCCATGATCCCCAAAACAGCTCTTTGGAGTCATCAAGGTCATCCTCCTCCTTTTTTCAACAATGGGAAACCTGGTTGGATCCAGCCCCCTCTATCTCTATATGTAGGTGTTTCCCCCTCATGAATTCCCCAGAATGCATCTGGGAATTTGAATGTATTCCCTTTTAAAAGTGATAGGAACAAATACAAGGCCTATCAATTAAACAAAACTTGATGGAATTAACCTTTACAATGACATGTTTAGTGATTAGTTGACTACTGTGTCATTTTACAGCGGAAGAAATCCTGAGACCAAACTTCTACAAACCTAAGGGAATAGAAGAAGTTGGGCAGCTATTAAAACTTTTTTAGAACACCAGAAATAGCTTTAAGGGGTGATTGAAATGACACTTATCAGGATTATGATCCACTCTTGCACTCAATTTACTGAAAGATACATGTATTATGTCCAAGATGCATGCACAAGGTATTCTGAGAGGTGATACAAAAGCAGTGATGAAACTACTTCAAAAGCAGGTCTGAAATAGTGTGCCCCTCCCCCCCATAAACTGAAATTATTTTAAAGCTTAGTACATCTGATCCCTTCCTGAAGGCTCCATGTGGGAAGCTGTTAAAAGAAGTATCCAAAGTAGTTATTAAATACACTTTAAAAATTAAAGAGATTCCTATTCCAGTTGTAAGATCATTTTTATTGGTACAAATAAACATGAATAAATTCCTTCAGCCAGTTTTGTAAGTAGATGTCTTTGAGATATACAGATTAAAAAGAGGGAAATTGCTTTTACAGATGACGAACTAGTTTTCTTTTTAAAGTATGTGTTAAAAGTTATAGAGAACATAGTCAGAATCAAAGCAGTTTCTAGAAAATACCAATAGTAATAAAATCGTCATTATCTTCATTCCAGTCAACAACGTACATTTACTACAGATGTGGAAGTGTAACAATCTAATAGTAATTCAGTTGCTTGTTGTGCTTTTGAATAGTACACAAATGTAAGAGAGTGTGTTCTTATATACAGTACAACAAAGAGGAAAAAGTCTCCCAAGGAGCATGTAAAAATCATATCCAAGCATCTAATATATATTATTTATACAAATTCTTTTTATTAGTGTGCTCTGTTGATATAATTATAATTACAATGTGCAATTGCATTCAGTAAGAATATATTTATAAAGTTGCGTGCAAGTTTGACACATTTACATTAAGCGGTACAACACTTTGCCTGCTGTACAATGTAGGCTAGTGTAAGAAAATTGCCCAGTTTGTTTGCTTGGTTTCCTTCAAAGCCCAAATGCAAGGCATTATTTTCATAGCTGCTTCAGAGAAATTCAAGTAGAATCATTAAATAGTTGCTGGCTTTAGCAAAGGCTTGCAAGGAAATGACTGGAATCAACAAGGTCAGAAAAAATAGGAACAAAATCCATGAACTCTGGTTGCACCTCTATAAAAAACAGCTGATTAAAAAGAGTAACCAGTACCTGTACCCTTATTATTACAAAAAAAAAACCCTTTACACCAAAACCCCAAAACAAAAACCCCTGCACTGCCAAGCACGTGATGAAGCAACTAAACAAAAATAAAATTTTTATCTGCTTCTTCTCCGGAATCACTGGACTTGCTTCCTTGCTGTCCGTCTTCACTTAAAGATCTCTGTTTTTGTTCTTGGGACTCATAAGTTTGCTGCCCAGGGCTTCTCTTTGGACCTGTACCAGAATACAGAATGCTTAATCAGGAAAAGCTCTTATCTCACTAGAACAATTCAGGCACTCTCTGCAGATGTGGTATACATTAGTATAACTCCAAACTTATATTTATTTCCACTCCAAATTTTCCTGAACGTTCATCTTAAACAGAAAGATCTGTATAAGTCTATGTCTTGCATGTGGAATACTAGTTGTTTGAAACACAAAGGTACACACCTGATCTAAATTCAGAATGGACTTGGGTATGGCAGTATGCCATAAACCAGGGGTGGCCAATGGTAGCTCTCCAGATGTTTTTTGCCTACAACTTCCATCAGCCCCAGCCAGCATGGCCAATGGCTGGGGATGATGGGAGTTGTAGGTGAAAAACATCTGGAGAGCTACCATTGGCCACCCCTGCCATAAACATTGATTTGCTTTCTGGATGAGGGGCTGTGAATCAGTAGCTCATTTGCTTGGCATGCAGAAGGCTCCAAGGTTTATTCTCTGGCATCCGCAGCTAAAGCATCTAGTAGCAAGGGATGTGAGGACCTCCTTCTGAGACGCTAGAGAGCAGCTGCCAGTCTGAGCAGACTGTGGTGGACCAGGGGTCTAACTCAGCATAAGACAGTTATATGGAAGGTTGGTGCAGGCAGCTATTTAAGAGTGGTGGCGATGCCAAAGAGGAGACCAGGTGCTGTTAAAGCAGTCTGAATTGTGTTAGGTGCTGAACACAGGGTCCCAATCCGAAAGCAGGATTAATTCCAGCATAAACTCACACCTAAGAACCAAGTGAACAAAAGGGTTCAGAAAGGGATCTGGGCCGAGCCTGCAGCAGCTCATTTCTGGAAATCTACTAAACAAAACTAACAGTAGAAAGAAAACTGATAATGTGAAACACTAACCACAAACAAGAACGGACTCATACTGCAAACACAATATAAGCTATTATACTAGGTACGCATATAAATATGTTATCTGAGTATAGAAACAAAAGTGTGTAATTTGTGTATTGTGGCATTGTGGAAAGGTGGGCTAAGTATTTTGAATAATCAATAAAATCATCCATGCTTAACACGTAGTCTTAGGAAGACAAGAAGAAAGCTATTCTTGCTGTACAGCTGTCACCTACAAGGATAGATGGAATAATTTTGATGTCTGCTGCAGTCCTCTTACACTAGGCTAAAGGAAACTTGGCTTAGCCGGAATGCCAAACTATGGTTCAGTTTGGTTTGGCTTTAATGTGAATGAGCCTGGAATTAAATAAAACCAGGAAGGAAAGGAATCAGGTTGCATAAGGTGAGGAGAAAGGGATAGGAAGGAATGTGCTTGAGGCTTTTTTCAGCCTCATTTGCATCATGCAGAAACATGGCTTGAGGTTACAGGTGAATTACTAAACCCCACATATAAAAGCCACATTTCTGAACACTACAGATGAAATGCCTCCATTTTTGGCAGCTGAGATCATCACCTTGCTTTTCATTATTCAGCAGTGAGCATTCACAAAAAATGGGGAATTTGCTCTGTTCATTATTAATATGAGGACATTCACTGGAAAACTAAAAGAGATACTAAGAAGCTGGGGTGGGGGGGAAGAGACATGGTGTGAAAATCTATGATTATTTTTAACCCAAAATGAGAATTTAGACATTTGACTACTGAGCTGAAACACACATTAATTTGGCTCTGCAAGGCCCATTTATATCCGTACTGAATAACTGAAATGGCAAACAATTTTTGCTGCCAGGGCTTTTGTTCAGCGCAGCATTTTAAAAGCTCCAGGGATGAGAAGCAGTTCCTGCCACACAAAAACCCAGGAAGTGATTAGAAAAAAAGGAACTTTTCATGTCAGTTACAACATTTGTTATTCATCCAGACCACCACCTTGAAAGAAATAAAGTAAAATTCCCTTTCCTCTTTTAGACTTCAGTTGCTCTTTCATGATCTGTTATAGCCCCCCCCCCCAAAAAGATGCCAACAGATCCTCAGCTGTGAATCTTTAAAGCTGCTAGTCTTGTGATTTTGGTAATCATGTTACAAAAAACACATAATTCTTATTAAACTGGTTTTATATAATAAATGTATTAGAGATTTTTAAAGCACACAAAGTTTGTAAAACCTTATATATAGTTTAGTCATCAAACACATGTTTTAACTCAAAGGTTAACATGGTTTACTCAATACATTTTCTATTGAATTAGAGCAAAATTTCAGGAGACAACATGGAGTTTATTAGAATTAGGCTGTAATTGCACACACTAAATAATGCACTCCCAATTCGGTTTCCAACTGGATTTTGCCAGTTCATTCAGTAAAATCCAGTTGGAAAATGCATAGAAAGTGAATTATTTGATGTGTGTGACTGCGGTCTTATTCTTTAACTATACACCTAAGAAAGGAAAACACTAACTAAAAATATTTATTACGTTCTTTAAAGGTTTCAGAAGTGATGTATTGAAACGGACACTAATGAAGTTTGAGCACCGCTTGTAAATACCATATTTAATTTTCTAAGTACAGCTTTTAGAAAAGTCAGGTGCTTAATTACTAGCCATAATCAAACCAACTAACAGTTACTCTGGGAAACACTTTACAATTGCCTCCGCATCTGAGTTCAGTACAGGGAACTGGCAGCATGTAGATCCTAGAGAATGTGACAACCATTATGATAATGGATTGGATCCAAAACCTGCAGGCAGAATACTACTCAAAAGCATATTGTTACCAGCTTACGCTGCAGGCCCTTGAGCTTCTTGTGGGAACTTCAGGAATAGCTTAGGGGCTTGCACCTTCTGCTCATGAAACTCAAGTCTGGATGCAGCCCTGTGTTTGTTAGAGAATCAACTCCTGCTGCAGACATAAGCAAGATGTTGGATAACAAAGATATTTCATATTTCATTGTGGATTTTCCAGTTGCCACAAAAGACAACCATATGGAAGGTCAGATATCTGTAAGGGGCCAGAGACAAAGATCAAATTGTGAGGGACACACATCTAATTGACTGAATCCCAGATTACTTTTCCCTTACAAAGCTCTGAATCAAATGTTATAAACATGGCTTCTTTTTGCAGCAAGAACGCCTTTGCATATTAGTCTACTCCCCACGGATGTAACCAGTCCTTCAAGAGCTTACAGGGCTCTTATTACAGGGCCCACTGTAAGCTCTTGGAGGCTACATCAGGGTGTGTGTGACCCCTCCTGAAAGGAGTTTCTGCTACAAAAAAAGCCCTGGTTATACATTATTCCAAGGAAAGGAAACATAACCTACACAGATCAAGAGTACTTTGTAATGAATGTGACAGCTATAGTTAGGCTGAGGATTTCAAAGATTCCTTCTTTCTTTGGGTTTGTCAATAGAAAAGGCAATGAGAGAGCACTCATCCAACTCAAATTCAATTAAATATGGGCCCACAACTATCTAATTTAGGACAGTACAAACACAGAAACAAGAACAGACTGAAGAAAGGATTGCCTCATTTCAAACAGCCTGAACTTTTCTGCATCTTCCAAATAGATCAGGGGTCCCCAACCCCCGGGCCGTGGCCTGTTAGCAACTAGGCCGCCATTCCCTGTCCTCCTCCCCTCCCACTGCCATCCCTCTCCTTGCCCTTCACAGCACTGCAAAGCTGCGCTGCGCTCTGTCCCCCATGAGCAGAGGAGCCAGGAGGCTTGGAGACAGCCCTACCCACTTTGGCAGGGCCCCGGCTGATTCAGTTATTTGAACAGCAGGCAGGAGGAGGAGGAGTTTCACCCCCTCCCTCACTTCTGGAAGTGGGGGGGGGGGAGAAGCATGCTATTCAAAGAATCAGCCTGGTTCCTGCTGAAGTGGTAGGCCAGAGTCTCATCGCCCCTCCCCCCCCATGCAATCAGAGGGGCGATGAGACTCGGCTCTACTGCTTCAGCAGGAACTGGGCTGATTCTAAGTCATTTGAATAGCGCTGAAGGAGGCTTTTCCCCCCCTCTCCCTTCCAGAAGTGCAGGAGGGGACAAAACTCCTCCTCCTCCAGCCTGCTCTTCAAACAACTGAATCAGCCAGGGCCCTGCTGAAGCAGGTAGGTCTGTCTCCAAGCCTCCTGGCTCCTCCGCTCATGGGGAGGGGGAGGCTAGGGTTTTCAATCCCCAGGTGGGGGCAGGGGATCTCCCAGATTGGAGGCCCTCCCTCACTTCAGGGTCATCAGAAAGTGGGGTGAGGGGAGGGAACTCTGCTGGGAACTCTATTACTCCCTATGGAGACTTATTCCCATAGGAAATAATGAAGAATTGATCTGCAGGTATCTGGGGCTCTGGACGGGTTGTTTTTTGAGGTAAAGTCACCAAATTTTCAGCATAGCATTCAGTTCCTCTCCCCAAAGTACCCCCCATGTTTCAAAAAGATTGGACCAGGGGGTCCAATTCTATGAGCCCCAAAAGAACGTGCCCCTATCCTTCATTATTTCCTATGGAAGGAAGGCATTTAAAAGGTGTACGGTCCCTTTTATGTGTGATGGTCAGAACTCCTTTTGGAGTTCAATTATACTTGTCACACCTTTGCTCCTGGCTCCACCCCCAAAGTCCCCAGATATTTCCTGAATTGGACTTGGCAACCCTAGGGTGGGCAGTGGCGGCGGCAGTGGCGGCAAAACCGGTGCCAAAAAGGTTGGGGACCACTGATATAGATGATTGCACTAGGGTAGACATGTCTTGAATTTAGAAACTCAAGAGACTCACCCCCTCCCCCACACTTATGCAGTGATAAGCCTGGAGATAAGCACTTCAGATTTTGAAATCTGATTACACTAATCAGCAACATACTTAGATCGCTATCATAACTTTTATCATGAAAATGTGGTTTTACATATGTTCATTTTTTAAAAAACAGCATAGTGATACAGATAGGAAAATAAACTATAATAAATCATGAGGTTATTTAATTCATTATTGCATTTGCCAAACAAATTTAGGCTATGACTTAAAAGTGTAATGATTAATCAGTGTAATGATACACTGGTCCCTATGCAGATAAAGTAGAAAGAAATGTTGATAGAGGCAATGTAGAAGGAAAATTTGGAAAAACCCCCCCCAAACCTCCCCCACTGCCATTGTAAAAGCTGGTTCTGCTTAAACGATAGTAGTATAAATAGTATAATTAACAATGGCATTTTTCCACTTGTGATACTCATACCTGAAATACCTATCATAACAAGGAAATATTTCTATTGGTATTTCCTGTGTGTAGCCCTCCCTCTTTTTACTATAATTCTGGCTTCCCCCATGTGAACACAAAATAAAACAACCTAAATCAACACAATCAAAATGAACATCATGCATTGGTAGAAGATTGACTGGAATGTCATGTACACTGTGTGATGGACAGAAGACTGTCCCACCCCTAAAGGGGAAGCACATTTCAGCTTATGGGAGTGCTACTCTAGCATTCAATTGCTTTTGGAGTTGAGTCCATTTCTGCTTCAGGGGGAGAGTAGTGAGCTCAGATCTGGTTCAGAAAAAACCCCAGAATGAAGGGTAGCTCTGCTTGGTAGAGTTGTGGAATGGTTTGACTCTAGTCCTGACAGAGAATCAGTACCCAATTGTTAGGCCTATATCTCTACTACTCTTTATATTAATGTGCCTCTGCCAGGTTTCTCTTTTGTCTGCCTGCAGCCCTGTGCTGCTGATCTGTTCCTGGAAACCAATCTGTAAATCAACATATCTTCTTTGTGGTTAATATACAGTTAATGCCTCAGAGACCTCCATATTCTACTGATGCACCACAAAACTTACCTTACAGCAGCAAACCCAAAGCCTATACATTCACTACCATTAGAACATCTCATAAATAAGGGGAAGGGTTATGGTTTAAAATAAAGTCTAGTTCCCTCAAAACAACTGGAAGCTGTGTGGGCTCCCTCAATCGATAGAAACAACCTGTCACACACTGTAGTAAAATTTTGTCATCATTAATTTGTCTAACAATTACTGTGGAAAGCTGATGATGTCATCTAAGGGCAATTTTACACTAAATGTGTAAGAAGAACACTATACCATAACCCTCATTAGGGAAGCACAATTGGCTGCAGCTATCTCAAACAGTGTTCCTTTCTCCACAGTGTACACAATGTCGCTAAGCATTTCCTTGCTGCTCCAGAAACCATTCCACACTCTGCTTTCCTGTCAGCAGATGGAGCACTAGAGAGATTTCTGGCTGGTACCTGGCACTCATTTCTAGCAGTCATGTTTGGTCACCCAAGTGAGGATCAAGGAGATAAGTGGGTAGGCAATTTGGATTTCAGAGTGAGACAGAATGGTATGATGAGAAGTTAATAGAACAGATAAAAGGCTGTTGTGACTAGGACCTTGAACCAGAAATGGAAGCAATTTCTGTGGAAGTAGATATAAAGTCAGATAATGTTTGCGCATGCATATATGCAATCATAATACATGTTTATAGTAGACTCTGTAAGCAACGACAATATTGGCAATGGCTAATTTCCAAAAAATGAAAACCTTGATACAGCAAAAAAAAAAAGGAAAGGAAAGGAAGAAAGGCAGGAAGGCAGGAAGGCAGAAAGAAAGAAAGAAAGAAAGAAAGAAAGAAAGAAAGAAAGAAAGAAAGAAAGAAAGAAAGAAAGAAAGAAAGAAAGAAAGAAAGAGGGGGTGTTGGTGTTGTGTATGGAGCATTGAACAAAAGATTCAATATGTTTACCTTCCTGTGAAAGAGATCTAATAGCAGGCTGGGGACTGCTTTGCCCGTCTTTTTCTTTATCGGAAGGAACTCTCTTCAAAACAGGTGGAAGCAGAGCTATTTTAGGGGAACCTGGACCAGGTGGAGACTCTGGAATATCCTCTGGGGAAACATCATATACATAAGAATTAATTTAAATGCCAATGTACGCTTCCCACGAAAATTACTGACTTGTACCACTTAACTCAATGTACTGTTAAAAAAAATGAAAGGGAACATGCAGCAACGGACATTTATTAACAGTTACGATTTTATAGCCTAGATACAAAAACACACAGAGGAAAGAACTGACAAGAAGAAAGCAGAATTACCCATACTCTTTCTAAGCAGTTTTATTAACATAATGTTTAAAACTATTAGCATGCAATTAAAACCCAGACAAAAATTTCTTGTGGCTATTTTAACCTGCTTAAATTTGAGCTCAGAAGTGGCAAAGACAGCTAACAAGATTTGAGGCAAAACTGTGTCTGACCAGGTAGTACGTGTTCTAATTCATCATAGTTTAACATTTTACAGGAAGAAAATTCCAACTTTATTGCTCTTTTATCATAATTTTTAAAATGTTTTGGGGCAGTTTTTATATTTTTAAATTCTACATGGTGTTTGTATTTTTCCTTTGTATGGGCAATTAAGACAAATAACAGCTTGCATCCAGTGATTTGCAAGTGGAAACATAAATGAACTAAGTGTGGCTCTGCTTGTGCAAGATCTTGCGTAAACACCTAAGGCTTTCCTTTCTATGTTATTATAGAGTCCAAATATTGACTGCACAAGACCTTGCACATGCAAGACTTACATGCAAGTGGCTGCTGTGGCTCTCGCCTGCAGTTCTGTTTGTTCAAGAACTCTTTCTAAGCAGTTTTACTAACTCTAGTGCAAGCAGAAACTTTGTGCTGGATCCAACCCATCCTGGTATATACTCCTGTCATGATTTGAGGCCTAGTGTGGCCTAGAGGGCGGAGAGAAGCCTGCCTAGGAGTTGCTAATGGGCCTACATCTCCAGGATCCCTTCTGTTCCTCTGATTGGGTGACAGCTTCAGAGGAAAAACTAGCCTAGAGGAGGTGGGATTTGGTAGGGAAAGCATAAAAGGCCTGGCTGGGAAGGAAGGGTGTTTTCTGTGGCCAAGGCTGCAGGAGATAAAACAGCTGGAGAGAGAGATCCTTCACCCTGAGGAGGTGGTGAGGTTTTGGCAACAGAGGAAAGGAACATCTAGTCAGATGTGTCAAGGTTTTTATTTATTTACACCAACCTTTACTGTTTTTTTATTCACTATCTTTTATTACCCACCTATTGTTTGAGCACTAATAATAAATTTCTCGCTGCTATTGTTAAACAGCCTGGGTCCTCATGCTTCTTTGTTCATAGTTAAAAGGTTTTGTTGAAAGGAAAGATACAGGGGGTGGGTGGGTGCTCTGAGCCCCCACCCCCCCATTCAGACCCTTACCAGAGCAATGGCAGCCAGTAGAAGGCCCTTCCTGGTCCCCTGCTGTGTGACAACTCCTCATCCTCAACAGCTGCAGATGAAATCATGCAAGCTTTTCTCTATCATTAATATTTATTAACAGAAGCTCAATCACTGTTTCATTGGGGGGAAAGCGATGACGGAAATGAGTTGTACATCTGTGAGTGTAAATGATCATTTATACTTCTCAAGCCTTGGAGTTCAAATGATCTCCAAAGTGCATCTCAAATACTCTCCCCCAGCTGTTCCAAAGTCTTCCAATCTCTTGGGTTGCAAGAACAGAGATAAGAGAGTGCATATGTCCTAGAGTTCTCTATGCCCGACGCTTGTGCTCAGCAAGTGGAGAAGAGGTTAAAGCTGTGGCAACAAGTGTAGCACATAATGATGGATTCAATGCCTGACACTCATGTCAATGAGCCCTTGAAATCAATGCATCTGGCATGATGGTTTTAGTCCTGGGCACTTCTCCCACTCTCATCCTGGAAGAAGCAGCGGTAACATTTGGCTGTTTTGTTGGTGCATCACAAGTGCATTTTGCATTCAATTAGATAATACTCCTAATGTTTTAAAAACAGTTTTGCATATATTTAACATAAAACCTTGAAAAGAAGTATTGCATGGGTGATCTCCCAATTCATTTCCCTCCCATTATAGTATATAGCTTCTCCAAGAGGAAGAAACCATAGTGGCAGCATTGTGTGCCCTCAGCTGAGAGAGTCAGCAGCTGCTCCCACTCTGAGGGCACTCTCTCTCAAAGATAGTTCAGTATTTCATGAGCAGAAGCTGCTGTGATTCTGCATCAGTACATGGTTCTCAAATGGAGTAACAGAGAGACTGCAAGTTGGTTACTAACTGCCAAGTTTTACCCACCATAGTCATATAAACTTAAGTTTCAATGGTGTTTGTTATGCTTCACAGTGCTATACTTTATAAAAGTCTTTATGCTGTGGGATTTAATCTGAACGTCAGTCTTAAAGCTTCACTAACTAAGAGTGGTTAGCTAGCTGAGCTATAGGTCTTCCAATGTGTGCTTGAAAAGCATATGATTTGATAGATGCTGATTTATCAAGAGTGCCTTAACTGCCAATCTGCTGCAAGACTTGAAGAACTTACAGAACAACTGTTGTATTGCTTTGATATAAAAAATTTGCCTAATCAGTTCAATGCTTTACACAACTGAAAACAATATAGAAAGAATCAAAATAAAAGGGGAAACAAATCAGAAGTTGAACAAGTTCAATAAATTAGTTTTGAAATCCTGAAGAAAGGAGGGCCAATCTAAAAACTTTGGAGTATCTTCCAAAGTGGAAGTGTTACGATGATGGGCCCTTTCCACTTCCCTTTCTCAGAGGCTAGATTTTCCTTCTGTTTTCCTGTGCCTTCATTGACTCCCTGGGCTGTGAGGCGGTCCAGTTCCGCCTCTATCTTAGGTTTTAAGGCAAACGGGACTCGACTCGCCTTGAGCCGGATCAGTCTGACCAGGGGATCGAGCAGCAGGGTGATGGGCGGCCCTTTGTAACTCCCCAGGGACCCGTTGAAAACTGCTGGAAACTCTCGGCAGATGTCCTCGAAACTGCTCGTCTGCACTTGCTCCACCCCCACTAACTAGATCCCTAATGGTTGGAACCAGGCCAGCCCCAGTAGGGTGGTGAGCTGGCGCTAGACCAGCTACATCCAGACAGGGCCACCGACGTCCACAGCACACCCGAGATCAGGGAAGCAGTGCGGGGGTTCTTCCCGGGGGACCCTGTCTATGCGAAAAACTTCGCAAACGGCCCTGAGTGGGTAGCAGCCCAGGTGCTCCGGGTGATGGGATCCCGTTCTTACGAGGTCTCGACAGAGGAGGGCCAGATCTTAAGGCGGCACATAGACCAGCTGCACCGCCGAACCTTGCCGGAGGAGCCAGCCGGAGCCAGGGAAGCAGCCAGCGGAGAAGAGTCAGCTGCAGAACCACCCGAAGCAACCCCACAGGCGCCGACCCTGCTGGCGTATGATTTCCCGAGACCGGCAGACCCAGAACCGCAACCTGGGTCGGCCGACCGGCCGCCAGACGCGAGTCCACGAGACGATACCCCCTTCCCGGGGACCGTTCCAACGCCCCAAGCGACCCCGAGGCGATCTACTCGGGAACGCAGGGCTCCCGCATACTTGCAAGATTATGTGTAGTGAACTAGGGGGGGAAGAGTGTAGTGTATTGTGCGGTATGAAGTAGCACCACATGGCCACGCAGCAGAGGCGTCTAGGGGAAGTCCCTTGGTCACTCTGCGCAGCGCGGGAAAGTCTCCGCCAATCAAGACCAGTGGTGGGAAGTTTGACTGGCCAGGATTGGACTGGCCAGCTGGAGGGCTGTTCCGGGGAGAATGTATATAAAGCAGGTCCTGGCCCGCGTTGCCCTGTTCTTTGATGTACCTTCTAATAAAGTATGTTGCCTTCTGCATGTCTCGTCACTGAGTACATTACAAGGCTATTGAGAGGTTCTTAATTTACTCACAGTTTCTCAGATCTTTATATTGAATGGCTTTTGTTCCAGTGTTTTTCCAAACACGCTACTATACTTTGTTTCAGTAACTGTTGACTCTTCTTGAGTTGTTCACTGACTTTTAAGGTCTCTAAAGGCAGTTTCTAATCACAGCAGACCAGGGAATTCTGTACTCCAATATCTCTTCCTGTCTGACTGGGTAGGGAATCTTCTTCTCTTCCTAGAAGATCTATTCCCTTTCCTTTGGCCTGAATGGGAGTCTTCTCTACTACCCAAACTTCCTTTCCAAACTCTCCCCCAATTCTCTGTCTATATTCAAATTGCTCTCAGCTAGTGCTGAACTCAGACTGTTCAGTCATGGTAGAAATCTGACTGTCAGTACTTTTTTCTGTCAGGGCTATTTTCAGATGGCCTCAGTATACATCTCTTCTCAGTTAAAGCAGGATTCTGACTGAATCTTCCTCAAAATCCAGCTCTCTGAAGACTTTTTTTTTTGCTCAGCTGATGCCAACCAATCAGATCTCTTGAAAAAGTCTGTCATTCAAGGCTCTCTCTGGCCCTGTTAAGAATTAACCTTTCACAGTCCTTTAGTTGTTGGTACAGCACTGCTAAGCCTCTTAAAAAACAGCAGTTCATCACAGTTGCTATAAAATATAATGTGACATTCCAAGGCAGATTAATAAAGAAAGCCGAAATATCTTTAAAAAGCTTTGGATTAGGTCTGATGAAGCCTCAAAAAAAATGTAGAAGACTATAACTCATACTTTTATACTCCAGAAGGGCTGAAAATATCAGTTGTTTAATCAGGCACATGCTTTTGGGTAATCTTTGGAACCTTTAGACATGGCTATAATGAAACAATAATATTAGTATAAAGTATATCAATATATTCGGGAATCTTCCTCCCTCCCTTTCATAACTTATCATTTAAGGACTTATTCCTGCTGGCACTAATAGTAAACAGAAAAATGACCACAAACAAAGGATCTGTTGCTTCATTTTAAAGCTTTCTCTCAGGATTTCACATATCAGCAAATATGTTAATATTAATATAGCTTCAAAAGGTTTCTCACCAGTCCGAGAGGCAGAACGTGGCTTCTGAGGAACTGTAGGCCGCCCAGCAAGGCTGGGCTTTGTTGATTGGAGTGGAGGCTTCAGACTGGTAGGTGTCCCGGAAGAACTTCGTGTCCTTGCCCCTGTTTCTGTCTTTGGTTCAGTTTTCGTAATTTTTTCTGAAGAAGCTGTGATGGAATCACCTTTACTCAAGGCAAAACGGTTCTCTGGAGAGGCCTGGTGGAGCTTAGCTACTGAAACAAACAAGCCAGCAAGCATTCAAATCAAGAGTACCACAATTTCCATACAATAAGCATAGTGATAAGACCTGAACTGGATGGCCCAGACTAGACTGATCTTGTCAGATCTCAGAACTTAAGCAGGGTCAGTCCTGGCTAATATTTGGTTGGGAAACCACCAAGGAATACCAGGGGCATAATATGGAGTCAGGCAATGGCAAACTATCTCTTGAAACCCCCAGAGGGTCACTATAAGTCAGCTGTGACCTGGCAGCAAAAAGAAAGCACAGTAAAAAGGCCACCTCTAAAATGAAGTAGTGAATCTTCTGGTTTGAACTTTCAGTGATAAAACAAGTCATTTTAGCTCCATAATTTCAGAGAAATAACACACACATAGAGGGATGCACAGGGAGAGTGTGTGTGAAAACTGTGTACTTCCACCTCCTCAGTTAAAACAAATATTGCTACTGTCTCCCATCTGCTGATCAGTGTGAATTCAGACATTGATGTAACTGATAAGGAAGCCTAGTCGGATAGCCAGTGAACTCCTGATCTCTACAGTAAACTCTAAAGAGAACTTGTGTTCCAACTCCTGTTAGTGTTTGGGATTATCAGAACTGTATTTCACTGCCTCAGTTTTGAATACTGGCTTGGGTCTATTGATCACTAGTTCCTCCAGCAGGGCATGCTTGGTTTCTCTGAAGGCACAGGCCAGTTATTTTAGCAAATGAGAAAATGTGTGGTGTAATGACATAAGTTTCTTTTTGATGCAAGGAACATCTGACTAGTAAAACACTCTCAGTGGTGAGCTACATAAGAAGGATACGCAAGTACTGAATACTCTGCCCCTTCCAAGTTGAATGCATCCTTGCCTCTCTCACTTCTAGAGGCACTGAATGAATAGCACTGAGTTTTAAAGGGGCAGACTTAACCAATCCACTTGGCCTTAATGAGAGAGGCTCTGTGTCTTTGTTGCAATAACATGAACTCAGTTTATTATGTTTGTGTACTTCTCTCCTTCCTCTTCTCTTGTGACCAAAGACCTGGTGCACAGGCAGCAAGCTGCTTGTATTTGGATAGTGCAGCAAATTGAAACTTGATTTAAGGCTTCTAAAATGAAGAGAACCAGCAATAAACTGGGTTTGAGTCTATGAAAAACAGGTTTATTATTATTCTGAATGCAGCTGCTGCCTTCAGTGAAAGGGACTAGGAAGCCAGTCATCTAAAGGAATGGGAGCAACAATTCCCTGACATAATCAAGGCATCCTTGACCCAACCAATTTGACTCACTCAGTGCAGTATTCTATATTTAAAAAATCACCAAAATGTGAATTTAAAAAACTATATGGGAGAGCATCTTGGAATTCATTGTTTATATTACCTCTCCCACTGTAATCCACAGAATGTATAGGTACTTAACTTAGGTTGGATTATATTTGAAAAATTTTATTCTCTCATTCCATATTTTTATGTGTGTGAGCACAATCCAATTGGGAGTCTGCATGTCAACTGGAGAACACCAGTTCTTCTATGTACATCTTTTGCAACTGCACATAATTCTACCCTGAGATGCCTTGGCATTCAGTTAGTGCAGAACACTTGTCCATGATTCATGCTTCGTTTAACTCATACAGTACCACCAATCACAGGAATTCTAGATTCAGAGATCATTTCGTGAAAATATTATTCTAGTTTACCCAGGTTTTTGTATTTGCATTGTATATACACAGTACATACACACAATGCAAATACAACCCCCCCAAACACTGAGAACCTTGTGTAAAAGCTAGTCACATCCACTCTGTGTGAAGAAGGTGGTCTTTCAATTTTTGTTCACATTTCTTGTCTCAGAAATACACTGAGACCAATATTCCTACATGAACTATGTGATCAAAATGTTTTCCTTCAGAATTGTTTTATATAGTCTATTGTTCTCCCAGTAGTAACATCTTCCCTTCCAATATTAGTTCTACCACTAGTTCAACTTCTGCTATTGGTTAAGTTACAAATCAAGCCATTCACAGTCAGGGATTGCCTACATGAAGGACAAAGGCTTCTCAGCATTCATACACTGCATGTATAAGTGGTTCAGGCAACTGCCACATGTGCTATCTACACAATTTATATGGGAGACTTATAGACATATACACAGTTTCTTCTGCAGATATAGTAAACTGTTATGAATAAAACAGCAATTTTCAGTTCTAGAAAATGATCTGTAATTTTGACTAGCGTGTCTTTTATTTGTTTTAAACCTCTGTTATTCCTAAATTAAAAAAGATTTCTGATATTGCACTAAATAGTTTCTGTTGCTACTGGAAGAAAAGGAATCTGTCTGGAAGTGAGGAGAACTAACTCAGGAAGGCAGGCTGTTATGTAGTTATACAAACAAAGTCAAAGGTCAATTTGACTCACATAACAGGAAGGGGAGAGAAGCAATGGTGTCAGGAGGCTAAGGACTTAGATTCCGAATGGGAAGAACGCCCAAAGGAAGAATAAGTGGGGAGGGACAGAACTTGCAGCTTAATAGAAAGTAGGGTGGGATGAAGAAGGCAGAGACCTGAGTGAAAGAAGGGAGCAGAAGATATTAAGATGAGGGAAGGAGGACCAAGGAGAAAAAAAAAAGTACAGATATACATATGGACAGGAGAACCTTTTACTTTTGACAGAAAGTAATAAACCAGGAAGCATCAGAGGCTGAAGGGGCAGAGAAGCCAAGCAGAAGCAGAAAGTGTCTTTTATTCCAATGTTATTCATACAATTTATTTATAATTTTGTTTTTTTAGAGATTTTGCCACCAATGTGCAGTGACAGCTTAAAGTAGAAAAGACTCTGTGTAACCTCATAATTAAATACTTTATAGCTTCGGAGGTGTGGAAGGAGCTGCGTGAATGAAATTAATAAAAACATTAGGTGTGGGCTGAAGACCCTGGCCTGGAGAAGAGCTGGAATGACAGGACAGGAATAAAGAAACCACCAGCTGCAAGGCACTAGATTACTAGAAAGGGCCATTGTCAACTTTCTACCAAGAGAAAAGGGAAGACCAGAGACTATGAACAAAGACACATGTCAGCAAGGTCTAAAACATCTCTGAGTCAATATCACTCCACAAAACTTTAAGTCCTGAATCTATGGATGCCATGACAAGACTCATCTAAAAAGAAGGTATGACACCCCCATCCACTTCCCTCCCTTCAGAGGCAAGATTTTCCCTCCTTTTTTCTTTCCCTGTTTGACTGAGCCACCCTAGTAATGTGTTTCCTTTCCCAAAGAGCTCTGGCGGTCGCACCCCCTGTCACAGTATAATATTTTGTCTGTTTCCACAGCCCAGGAACCAGAGGGAAGGATTGGGAGCCCCCTTTAACTTTAGTGGTGTTCAAGATGTTTTTATATTCCAAGGTTGAAAGAATCAGACAGCCACCTCTCCTCCTATTAAAACGCAATAGGCCGACAATAGCTTTCTCAAGGTTATTCTTAGCATTGTCTATATGAAAAGTCCAAGAGCCAGATTGGTGGAATGACACTCCAAGATATTTGAAGATAAGATACTTTTTCTAATGGTCTCTCATCCATTTTCCATCTATAATGGTGAGGCCTTCTAGCAAAGACCATGACCTTCGATTTATCGTAATTTATATGTAATAGATTACTTTTACAATAAGAACTAAGCTGTCTCAATAGTCTCCGAAGACCAAGTTGAGTGTGGGACATTAACAGAGTATCATCAGCATAAAGTAGGGTAGAGATAAATTTCTCATCTATTTTAACTAG
The DNA here is from genome assembly GCF_032191835.1 of Heteronotia binoei. Classification (NCBI taxonomy): domain Eukaryota; kingdom Metazoa; phylum Chordata; class Lepidosauria; order Squamata; family Gekkonidae; genus Heteronotia; species Heteronotia binoei. The sequence continues at coordinate 103,106,247 of NC_083229.1, forward strand.
AAAAAAATGGAAACCCGAGAGATGATCAACAATATCATTCAAATATAGATTAAAAAGGAGTGGGGCTAAAATACAACCCTGTCGGACACCTTTTGTGGTCTTAACTGGATTGGACAATTGGCCATAGATACCAAGTCAGATCTTCAGACTTGTATCGGTATAGAGACCTTGTATTCTTTCAAGCAGCCTTCAATCAATATTCATGCTGCACAATTTTTTCCATAGGTGGCGTCTTGAAATAGAGTCAAATGCAGCTTTAAGATCGATTCATGTCACAAATAGTTTTTCTGAAGGTCCACTTGTATATTTATTTATAAGATGTTGTAATAGAAGGCAGTGATCAAGAGTAGAATGGTCCTACGTAAATCCAATTTGTTGTGGTGCAATCAAATTGTTCTCAGTTACCCACGTTTCCAGCTTGGATAGAAGATGTCTGGCATAGAGTTTCCCTATCACGTCTAGCTTATTGGTCGATAGTTAGCTGGGTTAATACGTTCACCTTTTTAATAAATTGGGACAATGATGGAAGAAGACCATTCTTTAGGAAGTCTACCAGACCTATCAATATTAGTGAATAAAGTGGCCAGCACAAGTACCCACCAATCTTGAAAGGTCTTAAGCATATCCGGTGGGATAAAATTTTCACCTGGGGCCTTATTATTCTTCATTGCAGAAATGAGGAATTTTATTTCACTCGCAGTCACAGGAGACCACTCAGGTTAGCTAGTTAATAAAGTTATGCCTGGGCAGTTAAATGCACTACTTACTTGGGTTTGGTCATTAAATAGTTCTAAAAAGTGACCTTCCCATTGTTCTTTGGATATATAAGAGTCTGATTCAAACGTCATCCTCCCTTCTAAAGTGGCAAGAGTATGCCAGAACTTCAACATGTCTTTCTGGCCAAGGCAAGTTCTTTCCAAACTTCTCTTACAGAAGCTGATTTTTTCCCTTTAATTAATTGCTTATATTTATTTCGAAGATCAAAAAAAGATTTAGGAACTTTACTCCTTTTTGTTTATATGCCCTAATGGTACTTCTGAGCTGCTTTCTCATGTTTATACATTCTCTATCAAACCAACTATTATTGCTTTGGTGCTTCCTACCAGATAATTTACTGCTTTTGACCAAAAAAGGTTTCAATGATTCTGTTAATTCTCCATAAAAGATCAGGGCAGTCTCGGGGTCCTTTGCTGACAAAAGTTTATCTTTGATTTCAAGGAATGATTCGCTGTACAGGGCCTCTTGAACTTTATTTTTAAGTGTATCTGTCCATCTTAATTGAATATTAGTTGTAATTTCAATTTGAAGGGGCATTGCCTCACATACATTTAATGGGTCCGATACCGAAATATAAAATATAAGAGGCTGATGATTGCTCTCAGGGAGCGACCCTACTTCAAAATGTAGTATTTTACTACAGAAAGATGGAGAAATTGCCAAGTAATCAATTACAATAGCACCCTTACAGCTAAAATAAGTAAATTCACCATATTTATCACCATCAAAGTTTCCATTCATGAGGCCTAGCTTATCAATCAATCGGTTAAAATTTGTTCCATGTTTATTTAGTATATGATCTTTCGTATTCCATTAAAAGAACCACCATCAGAACTATTGCCAGTACAGGCATTAAAATCACCTAGTAGAATTAATTGTGTCTTAGGATATTTATCTTCAAATTCACAGATATAATCTTCCAAATCTAACCAACAGTTCTCATAGGCAAAATATGAAGAGTACGGGGGGAATGTATACATTCACTATCAAAATAACTTGCTCCTTAAATACCAAAAGACATGCCATTGCTAAAGATATTAGAGAAGGAAGAGGTGTAATATCACACTTTAATGAGGTAGAATTAAACATGCCAACCCACCATTAGCAACAGAGGAAGTGGCATTGTGAGTGGGTAAGAAATCCATTTAACAATAATTTTGATGTTAACCAGGACTCTTGAACAAAGATTATATCATAACCTCTCATAAATTGGAGAAAGGAAGGATCTTGAATTTTATTAGCCCAACCTGACACATTCCATGAGCTGTTCCATCATCAACAACATCTGTGATGACTAGAGAAGAACTATCCTTACCCCAATAACAACTTAAGTTTATAAACTAACTATCAATTATTGGCTGAAGATTATTTTCTGTATGTCTTCTGAACGATTAACTTTAGCTTATGGGAAGATGAAGGATGGGTCTTGGCGCAGTTTTGTTTTGAGAATAGTGTCTAATCTTGGTTTCTCTGTACAATATTTGAGATCTCTAGGATTTGATTATGCCAAATCTCTTATTAAACAATGATTGCTTGACCAGAGTGCACAGACTGATATGAGTTTACTTGACAAATTGAGAACCACCGTGATCTATAAACAATTATCTCCATCTCTCTTGACATCCTCTCCATATTTTGCCAATTTAAACAATCCTAAATATAGAAAGGCCTTTAGAAGGGCCCGTTTTGATGTTCTACCACTCATGGCCATAGAAGGTCATTACAAAGGGTTGCTATATGAGAAAAGAGTATGTTCTTGTGATCAAAAGTCCATTGAAGAACTATCTCATGCCATATTTTATTGCATAAAACATGAAGCTGAATGAAGTAGGTTTTTATATCCCATTATATCTCACCTCTCTAAAAAAACAGACCAAGAGAAATTGATCTTTCTACTGTCAGATAGGGTAAAATATATCCGTATCTAAGTGGCTAAATTTGCCGCTGCTGTTATTGGAAAAGTGGAGAATAAGAAAAAATGATTAATGCGACATTTAACCTGTTTCTGGTTAATTTTTAAATTGTTTTTGTTAAAGTTTATACTGATTCCATTACAATTTCATCATTGATATAGAAATTTTACTGATGTATTGATGTTTATACTTGTATTCTATGTTTTTGGAATTACCCAATTTTTAATTGTTTTGCTGGTTTGATTATTGTATTATGCTCTTTTACTTTTAAGTTTACTTGCTATGGCTCTTTCTGCTAATGCAATAAAGTTTTTGATTATGATTATATTCCAAAGTAACAAAATATCTTCTTGAATATAGAGGGGAATGATCAGGTGAAATCAGGGGTTGAAATTTCTGAGGTAAAATCAGTACATGCACAGACCTTAGTTCCTATGTTTCAGGCTAATCAGAGTTTCCCAAGCTATTCAGTTACTTAAATCTTTATATTGAGATGCTTTTGTTCCAATGTTTTCCCAAGCACTCTAGTATACTTTCTTTCTCTTACTATTTTGGTTTCTAGAAGGCTGGTATAATCCTTCCAGTACCCAAAACCGTTCTCTTGAATCACACCACTACTCATCTTGAGTTTTTAACTGACTTTTAAGGTCTTTAAAGGCAGTTTCTACACACTCCAGACCATGGGTCTCTTCATTTTTCAGAGGTAACTCCCTGTTTAACTGGGTGGTGATTTTCTTCTCTCTCTAGAAGATCTATCCTGCTTCCTTGGCCAGAATAGGAGTCTTCATCTATCTACTCACTCATCCTTGCCAACTTTCCCCCAGTTCTCTGTCTGTGTTAACCTGCTCTCAGCTGAAATCAGACTCAGTTCTCCTCAGCATCCAGTTCAGAAGTCTTTCTTTGCTCAGCAGTTGCTATCTTGGAACAACATGTCACTCAAGGCTCCCTGGGGCTCTGTGAAGAATTAACTCATTCTTGACTGATCAGCACTAAAGGCCTAGTTTGGTGTAGTGGTTAAGTGTGCAGACTCTTATCTGGGAGAACCGGGTTTGATTCCCCACTCCTCCACTTGCACCTGCTGGAATGGCCTTGGGTCAGCCATAGCTCTGGCAGAGGTTGTCCTTGAAAGGGCAGATGCTGTGAGAGCCCTCTCCAGCCCCACCCACCTCACAGGGTGTTTGTTGTGGGGGAGGAAGGTAAAGGAGATTGTGAGCCGCTCTGAGACTCTTCGGAGTGGAGGGCGGGATATAAATCCAATATCATCTTCTTCTTCTTCTAGCCAATGGGCATATTAAAAATAAAAAATGGTCCTGGACCTACCAATCAAACTCTACATGAAACCATGCAGGGCTTTTTTTGTAGCAGGAACTCTTTTGCATATTAAGTCACAAACCGCTGATGTAGCCAATCCTCCAAGAGCTTACAGGGCTCTTTGTATAGGGCCTACTGTAAACTCCAGGAGGACTAGCAACATTAGCGGGTGTAGCCTAATATGCAAAGGAGCTCCTGCTACAAAAAAAAAAAAGCCCTGAAACCATGTTTCTTGATTTGTGGTGGGACGTCATGTAGATTTTAGTTTCATTCCTCAAATCATTCATTTGTATTCTTAATGATAGTGAGTTTACAGCACTAGTTTCAAGTTAATGAGGCCTTAAGTTAGAAGGCCCTCTCTGTAATGAAGTTGAAGCAACGCACCTGTATTACTTCCATCCAACCGTTCTGAGTTCACTGAGAGGTCAGCTGAGTCTCTTGCATCATTCCCAAATTTCTTTATGAAAAGAGTGAGCGAGTAAGACAGAGAGATTTAAAATACTTTAAAATTAGAGGACTGCTTTGAAAAATACAGACCGAGACCACATATTTCACTTTTGTATGTACTTAACTAGCAGCAAAAAGGAATGAAAAATCCACTATAGGATCTTAAATGCAATTGAGATTCATCTTACATAAACAATACCGAATTTACACTTAATAGTTTTCTGGCAAATGTAATAAACAGAAAGTTGTCCTTAATTACATAATTTAAACAGTACAAGATCAGAAAACATGGAGAGAGCTGGCCCATAGAATAGCCAAGAGTCAGACATGGCTAAATGGTTAGCAACAACAACACACCATCTGATTTCCTCTTTCTGAAATATTCTTGGTTTTATGCCCTTTGATGAACTAATTAAATCTACACCATGTCATCTTGTTTGCATTAATACTTAGTTCTTCAAACACTAGGTGGAGCAAGATCACCACTAAACACTTGTTATTTGCAATGCTAAATCCAATTCACACATTAAATTCAAAGCAAAGAAAATTAATAGTATCTGCCATCTTTTCATCTGCCATACACCTGCTCATCATCTGTAACTGTAATGGGAGTGTACTAGGTCATGCATCAAGTAGTAAACTCCTTATGGTTTTGTTTTCACATTGGCTAGAGCTGTATTTAAACAGCCATCTGCACTTCAGAGCTTAGACAATGTTCTAATACACCATAGAAAACATAATATACCCACCACCTTGCTGATGCTGGAATCCATGGGGTAGCTCTACAGTGGCTTTCCTTATTTCTCCACAGTTGCAGACAGAGGGTGGTGCTAGGGGAAACAGTATCACCGAGGTACCCACTTTCATGTGGGCTCCCTCAGAGAGCACTTCTCTACCCTATGTTATTTAACATCTATATGTGCCTCCTTGCCCAGCTGGCATGGAGTTTCGAGCTGGGATATCACCAGAACACTGATGACGCCCAGCTATTTCTGTTGATGGGCAGCTGACTAGACGCCTCTCCTGTGAATTTAGCGAGGGTTTGGAGGCCATGGTGGGATGGTTAAAGCAGAGCTGGTTGAAATGGAATCCTAATAAGATGAAGATTCTGTGGCTGGGCAGAAGAGGACTGGATATGGGATACCAACTCCCAGCTCTTGACAAGGTCCCTCTAATACCTGCACCAACCATCAGGAGCTTGGGCATAACACTGGATACCTCATTGACGATGGAGACCCAGGTCACCAAAGTTGCTAGGCTGGCGTTCAACTACACCAGGCCAGGCAACTTGTTCCCTACCTGTCTCACTCTGACCTAGCCACAATAATCCATGTAACAGTCACCTCCAGGATATACTACTGTAACTTGCTCTAACCAGGCTTACCCTTGGGACTGACCTGGAAGCTCCAACTGATCCAGAATGCAGTTGTGCAAGTCCTTACTGGTGCCCCTTGGATGGCACACATTCAACTTGTGCTACACAAGTTGCACTCGTTTCCAGTGGAGTATCAGATCAGGTTCAAGTGATTTGTTTTGACCTTTAAGGCCCTGGGCAGTCAGAGATCCACATACCTTTGGGACCGCCTTTCTGGTATGCCTCAAGAAGAGCTCTTCGCTCTGAAAATAAGAACTTATTAGTGGTCCCTGACCCAAGAGAGATCTGGCTGTCCTCAACCAGGACCAGGGCCTTTTTGGTCTTGGCCCCTACCTGGTGGAACTCTCTGTCAGACGACGTGCCCTGCGGGATTTACTTCCTTCCCGCAGGGCATGTAAAGCAGAGATGTTCCACCAGGCATTTGATTGAGGCACTGACAGTACATTGAGTAGTCTGGCACTCTCATACACTCCCTTATTTTCCATAAACCTCCCCTAGGAGGCACTGAAGAAATTATGTCTGCCATCTGCAATATAATGAAAAATTTTACTAATTGTTTTTAACTTAAGATACTGTATTTTACTATGTTGCTAGTTGCCCTGCTAGTCGTTGTTAGCTGCCCTGAGCTCTGCTCACAAGGAAGGGCAGCCTATAAATCAAATATAATAAACAAACAAACAAGAACACAGAAACTGCAGGTCCCAAAGATAGCTTTGATGCCTATGATGGCTAATGTTGCTGGGTACTATTACTGGAGGAATAACCCACCTACAAGAAAAAACAGTAAGCTGCTAAGAGCTAGGGAACTGGCTCAATTAATCAAAATGAAAAGAAAGCATCCTTCACCTTTTGTACTGATGCAGCTCTTCGTTCTTGTTTGGCTTTCATTTCTGCTAGAAGTCCACTGCCCATCACTTGCACCCTGTATCTACGCCCTCCTTGAGGACTGCTTTTGCTATCACTCTTCTCAGATTTTGCTGCATCCTCCAAAGAAGCCTCTTCTATAGAATCCGGTGTCTTTAAATCCTCCGTTTTTTCAGTGCTACCATTGTGTTCCACTGACTTGGTTTCTTTCTTTGCAGAATCTGTTATCAAGGGGCCTTTGACAGTCCCTTTGGGTGTCAAAGGCTCTTCTGACACCGTTACAGTCTGAGGACGTTCAGATTTGGATCTAGATTTAATTAAATTGAGAAATCCACTTTTCCGAGAATCTCTCTTTTTCTTTTCATCCACCGCTTCCCCAGTGTCACTGGCATCTGAACTTTTTGTTGAAAGCTTCCTAACAGATCAAAAGGAAAACGAACAAACAAACATAAGAATGTGTTTGTTTATTAGAAATATTTGGTTTAGGTTTTTCAAGTTGCTCCTCCAGCCTGATTTCTGAGCAGTAATTTCTGCCTCAATGGACTCAAATATCTGTCTACTCTTGCTAAAAGTAAGTAGTTTCCCTTTCTCTCAAGTCTCATGCATTCAAGCCAATCATGCAGCAAGAACAGCTGAACATTTTAAGTTCTATTATGACACTAATGTAAGGACCCTGCCTTCTCCTCCAGTGAAGACTCCCTTGTTTAGTGGGGCCTCAATCTTATTTTGAACTTAGTTGCTTTAAGAGGCACCCTTTTTTACAACCAAAGTGCCAGGGGACCTAAACCTTGGGGAGTCTCATAAAGGCATCTGGGTACATCTATGAAAGCCCAGGGAAGAGGTAGGGTGTGCTGGCATTACAAACTTGATTAAGTGCCATCTCCCCAGCTCAGGGTTCTCAAAAATTAGAAGACTTCACTTCATCTTCAGTAACAAAAGACATTTCAATGCTGAAATATCCTGGCATATGCCAGAGGTGTCTGCCCAGCCCAAGGAATTACATTAACCAGTGCCCAGTTCCTCTTTTTCCTTGTTTTAATCAAGAAGGGCACTCATTAATTTACATTCCATCCTGTTTCAGGAGTGATCGTGACTCACCCAAACTTTTGTGTCAGTGTAGATCTGGCTCATTTCAACTTAATTAAAGTATGTTATTCATGTTGTCTCACCCAGGCTCTTTGTGCCCATGCAGATTTGGCTCACAGTAGCCTAATAAATACATTTGCTCCACTTTTCCCTGCCAAATTTTGACACAGGTCTTTAAACCAGCTGGTGAGATTCAAACTTCAAATCTTGGACCTATCAGGTTCCTGGGAAAGTGGATTCCCATGTCTATGGGACCCTTCCCCATAAAAAGACCATCCCAACTCAGTGGAAAACCAGGTTTCCCACTACCCGAACACCCCCACAACTGTGCTACAGGCTTTTTGTCCTTGCTTAGTTCGCTCCTTGCTCTGCTCCTTGAACCTCTCCAAACCTCAAGCCCATGATTTCAGGCTTCATGTTCTTTCCCTAAAACTTCCCAGTTTCCTCCTTTTTCCTTTTTACCAAGTGCACTTCCTTCCTGGCATGTACATGTATGTGATTACTTTGTTCAGTGTAGGTTTGTTACATTTTAACTTATTTTATTTTGTATTGTGAGGTACCCCTACTGAAATCCACCTTAGTATACATACACCAAAGGCCTTACACTATTCTTTTCTGAAACCCTTTAAAAGCTGATTTCCCCTTCTCTTGGTCCAGTTTGGGTAACACTTGGCAATGATAAAGTATTTCAGTCTGTCATCATAACAGCAGATGCGCTAATTTAGGCTGCACCCAAAGTTAACAGGTCTTAGTTCCCTAGGGAATGCATTTAGATATTTGTAAAATTAGACTGTGCTCATAAACATATAGGCACCCCCTTCTCCTGCTAAACTTAACAGTTATTCACACTGCTTCTTAAAATCTATGCCAGCTCATATTTTAACATACTCTACATAATACTTAAGACATATAGGTCCATGGAATGAGGATTTTACTAAAGGTGTGCTGAATAATCGCCCATGCTGATAGCCACCCTGAAGTTGTTGCAGCCAAATTAAAAATCTGCATTGCTTCAATCCATCCTTTGTTCCCTGAGCTAGTTTTACTCTTCTACACCATGTCTTTCATCTTGCTTTATCTTCACTTTTATTTTGTTACATCGCTGTTTTATCTGACTGTTTGTGGCAAGCCACAGAATTTACTTGTATGTGAGACACTACCATGTTGCATGGCATACCAGGGCAAAAGGGCAAAAAAAAGAGAAAATGTTGAAAAGAACACAGGAGAAAAAGAAGTAAACTTAATTGACACAAATGGTTTGTTAACTCCTAGAAGATTCAAAGAGTGGAAAATAGAAGAGGACACCAGATTTAGCCTAGAGGTGTCGGTGCTAATCAGCTAGAAACCAGTTAATGGAAACTGTCAACTGCATCTGGGGTGTGCACAGGGTGGGACATTATAGCTTAGAGTATCCTTTTGCACATGCAGTTCAGGACATTTGTGAGCAGAACCTCTAGACACTGGAGTCATCTTCTCTATTTTTCAAAGCTTGTACAAAACTCAGTCAAGAACTATTTAATTCCAACTGTACTGTTACCTCAAGTGCTCTTATAATAAACTTCAAACTGGTCATTAGACTATAGTTAGTATATGCTATTTCTATTTTAAATTTTTTTTAAAATAGAGTTCTATTCTTTACAAGCTAGCACAGTAGCTTCTGAAAACATTGTAGGCTACCAATCTGAAACTTTAAAAAAGTTATACACCAACATGTGTTGATACCCAATATAAATAGGAAATTGAACACGATCTTCTATTTCTGTAGTTTACTTGAGAACCAAAACTTACTTGGAATCCATCTTTGTTACCTTCTTGGTGAAAAATTCATCCACACCTTCATCTACCCTTCCCATAAGTCCATTCTGCTCTCCTTCATGGGGCGCTGCCGTAGTTGTCACCTATAAAACAGATACACTTGTTTAAGCACAAGTAGTGACTGTTATGGGTGGGAGAAGAGTGTGACTTTTGGTCTGAAAAGAAGTTTCCTTATGGAAGAATCTGCAAAACAAGGCTAAGTATGACTATGAAGAATCTTAAAAGCTGTGGACTTAAAACTCAGATACTGCTCAAATACATATCAAATGCAATGCCTTTAGCAGCGTTCTCACTCACAGTAGCTTGGGTGGGTTGTTGTTTTTTATTCCTTTTCGGCCTTAGCTTTGTAAAGTGTTCCAGTTTTTTCCCTTCCTCAGAAGGCAACTCTGAAATGAACCCAGAACTCCGTTTATCCAGTCTACCTGAAGAGAATGGGGGGTCTTCTATGTGGATGGGAACTTCTTCTAAGGCTTTGTCCAAATCAAACTCCATCTCTAAAGGAAATAAAGTGTATTAGATTTTAATTTTTAGTCCTGGTCAGATGCTTTACTATAGTAATAATTCAGTCAGTCAATGACATTTCTTTTTTTAAAAAGAGGGTCTATATACAATTAATAGCTTATTAATTGTACTAATTAATATCTTATTAGTTAGATGCTCTGGTTTGAGGGCAAAACTATGGTTTGAAGCTGATTTTACCATAGAGTTTTGCCCCCCCCCCAAAAAAAAACAACTAATACCTTATTTTATATTTCCTCTAAAAACAAATATGCATATTATGAACCATTTCAAACCAGCCTCAGTCCTTGCATTATTTAACTGCACAATTTTGAAAATCCAACATCTCTAAAAACTCTCAAGAGGAAAATGGCTTGAGATGTGACATCTTATTTATACTGTTAACTCACTTAAGTCAGTCCAGAAAGTGATTTAAGATAAAGGACAAGCTGTGCCATATCATTAACGCATAGAGCAGGGGTGGCCAAACTAGCTTAATGTAAGAGCCACATAGAATAAATGTCAGATGTGTGAGAGCTGCAAGGAAGGAAGGAAGGCAAATAGATGAGGGAGGAGAAGAAAGCAACTTTAACTTTAAACCCATTCTCCAGGTTGCCAGCTGGCTTGGGTTGGAGAAATGATTTAAAGAGACAAATGCCTTCCTCAAGCTGGCTGACAGGGGGGTGGGGGCTTTGAGAGCCACACAATATGTCTGAAAGAGCCACGTGTGGCTCCTGAGCAGCAGTTTGGCCACCCCTGACATAAAGGCTGACAGATCCATTCAGGGCTTTTTTTTTCCTGGAAAAGAGGTGCTGGAACTCTGAAGAAGGAAATGAAGGAGAAATACACAGGTGTCCCTCATGAACTTTAAAACATTTTTTGAGAATTAGTTTCTACTACTAAGAGATTCTCCCAGGAAAAAGCCCTGGATCCACTTAAATACAATACCCTGTGATTTTTTAAAAACTGGAATGAGTAAGATCATATAGTACAGTAGAACCAAATGACTAAATGTTATACTTTTCACAAGTCTGCCCCCTGAGTCTGATCAACAAGATGAAGTCTGGAGTTTGACACTCCAAAGTCACTTCCTAGGCCTTGCGGGAGCCCAAATTCTGCACCAGGCTCCTCACTTGAAATGGCTCAGAAAGTGTTATAAGGCCACTTGAGGAGAATTCCCACTGGGACCTGAGGACTAGCAACTCTATTGGCAGCCTCCATATTGGTATGAAAATTACCTGTGGTATATGTTCAACCTATCAGCACACATTAAATTTATCCAACATGGCAAATGATGGGTCTCTGATGTCTTTTCAGGTCAGGAGAGAGAAAATTTAAGCTCCCTCTGGATGGGACCCAAACTTTTGATCCAAATGGAGCCCCCACATAGGGTTGCCAGATGCCACCAATCATATTCATTGCCCACCACTAACCTGAGCAGTGGCGAAAGAAAAATAAAGGGGAAAAATTGTTGCCAGCTAGGGTTGCCAGGTCCCCTCATCGCTCCAGCAGGGGGATTTGGGGGGCATTCTGGGAAATCCCTGATGCAGTGTTATCACCTGGAAGTGATGTCATCATGTTGGGGATGTTGCGCAGTGATGTCATTTTTTTGGGCAAAACTCTATGGTTAAAAGCAGCTTCAAACCACAGAGTTTTGCTCTCAGACTAAAGTATCACTGTGAGACATCCCTGAAGTGATGCTGTTGCTTCTGGTTGATTTAACTGCATCTGGGTGAACTGAGGGAATTCCTACTGGGACCTGGGGACTAGCAACCTTATTGGCAGCCTCCACATTGGTATGTCCTGTCTGAGATGTACCTAAAAGTGATGTAGTGATGTTGGTGATGTGGTTGATGTCACACATCCTATGTCCGTGCCCTGAAACCCTTCTGCTGGTTGTCAGGCTTGGCCTGGTAATCCTATCACAACATGATGTCTGAGCATGAAACACCCAGGCCAGGGAATGGACTGATAGAGGTTTACAAGATTATGCATGGGATGAAGAAAGTAGAGAAAGAAGTACTTTTCTCCCTTTCTCACAATACAAGAACTCGTGGGCATTCAATGAAATTGCTGAGCAGTCGGGTTAAAACGGATAAAAGGAAGTACTTCTTCACCCAAAGGGTGATTAACATGTGGAATTCACTGCCACAGGAGGTGGTGGCAGCTACAAGCATAGCCAGCTTCAAGAAGGGGTTAGATAAAGATATGGAGCAGAGGTCCATCAGCGGCTATTAGCTACAGTGTGTGTGTGTATATATATACATAAGAGAACATAAGAGAAGCCATGTTGGATCAGGCCAACGGCCCATCCAGTCCAACACGCTGTGTCACATAGTGGCCAAAAAATTTATATATTTATATATATAATTATATAATTAATTATATAATTATATATATGTAGCTATTAGCTACAGTGTGTGTGTATATACACACACACACACACACACACTGTAGCTAATAGCCGCTGATGGACCTCTGCTCCATATTTTTATCTAACCCCTTCTTGAAGCTGGCTATGCTTGTAGCTGCCACCACCTCCTGTGGCAGTGAATTCCATATGTTATATATATATATATATAAATAATTTTTTGGGCCACTGTGTGACACAGAGTGTTGGACTGGATGGGCCATTGGCCTGATCCAACATGGCTTCTCTTATGTTCTCTTATGTTCTTAAGACCCTCAGGACCCAGAAAAAAGTATAATGTAGTCAGGCCTATCACACAGCATTTCTTATCCAGCTCAAACTCAAAATGTATAAACAAAATGTGCACACTGAGCCTACACTACAAAAGCATTCCAGAAATGTCTCTTTCCTATAAATTTAAGACGTTAAAAATATCTTTGTCACAAGAAACAAAAAAACATGATGGTGACAATAATGAAAATCACACTTACCAAAAGCTCTGGACACAGGCCGCAGCATTCTACTGTGGATGCTCTTCCTTTTTGACTTAGGAGTCATCTGTGATTTTTTGGGGGGAGGAAAAAAAGTTGAAGAACTGAATGGCATTTTCCCATTTGTCCTGCAAAGACTGGAATGCTGTTCTTTATACTACAGAGTCAAAACAGCTGCAAATGTTGGAGCAAGCTGAATTCTATTTTGGCTCATGAATCAATTATTTTGGCTCATGAACTGTTAATTAAGCTCTTTCAGAAATGATGGAAGTGCTGGAAAGGATCCAGGTTTGATGTTCATACTTCAGAGACAGTTTGCAGCATCAGCATAATTTTTTAAAAGCACAGATCAAAACTAATCATTAAATAGGTCACACATCTTTACAGTTCAAAAAAATTAATTGAGGTATGATCTTCACATCAGCTTTTTTTAAAAAAAAATATGCAATCATTATTTATAATTGTAATCTTTGAACAATGCTTCCCATTTTCAGTAGTCTGACACATTTTAGTCCAATAAATGAAGTGATATAAAGAGGGGACACTCAAGACTGATACATATTCCTTTTATAAACTAAGCAATCACCATATGGTGTCATCCAGTGCAGAACGATCAATCACAGAGATTTAAAGAATAATTCTAAATGAGCAGTCACAGTACAAAATGATCAATCACAGAGGTTTGAAGAGCAATTCTGAGTGGGTTCACTTAGTATCCTACTCAGTTCTTAGAACTGCACTGTTAATCATGTGTAACTGTTAACCTTGTACCATGGAATCCTGTACAGCTTTTGGTGCAACCTTATAATGCCTATGTGGAATTAAACCAAACTTATTGTTTTTCATATGTATGTCATAGTTTCAAATACAATTGCAATAAAATGTTCAAAGATAAATATAAATTTTTATTTTATTTACTGTGCGTGTTACATACAGGACGTAGATAATAATATAAAATATATAATTGGGACGTAATTCTAGCTTGCTTCCTCATGGTGCTCCCTAATGCTAAAGAGCTAGAACTTCTGGCAGCCTGATGACTGTAGGATCTCCTGGCTACACTACACACGTGAAATATAAAGACTAAAAACCCAGAAGACAAACTGAACAAACATAGATCTAGATTTTTTTTTTAACATTTTCTTTATCCTTGGCAATGCTTCTCATGCAGCACCACACTTGTGGGCCTCAAATTCTAGCCAATACTTTACAGCTGACAGTCCCATCAGAAATATAACAAGTGAACAGAACAGTAACCTCAAATAACTCAAATAACACATTAACCTATTGCCCAATCACTTTAATAAATATAGTTGGAAAGACTTGCACAAGGTTTATTTTAACTGAAGACAGCAGACATTGACAAAACCAATTTGCTTTGTGTGATGTCTCAACTGAGTCAGAGATTATGACCGACTGATATTGGGCATATGTGTGTTTGTTAAAACTATTCTACTCTCATATTAGTCTGTCAGATGGTGAGGGGATCGTGGCAAACAGATCAGCAGCACCTCATTCTTCTATTTGCTTAGGTAGTGGATCCAGGTAGGATCCAGACAGATCTTCAGACTGATTGCTTTGGAAGGAGGAAGCTACCTGAGCCAACACAGTTCAGCAGCTCAATAAAAAGGTAAAGGTAGTCCCCTGTGCAAGCACCAGTCGTATCTGACTCTGGGGTGATGTCAATACTCAGCATTTAAGAGGTGCAGACAAGATTCCTGGGCATTGTTAGCATTCCACTGGAAAGATGAACCTCCAACCACACACCTTTGGAGCACAGGGGAAGGCTCCCTTCCACGACTTTGCGTTTGGGGGGACAACAGTGGGAGGGCTTCTAGTATCCTGGCCCCTCCGGTGGACCTCCTGATAGCACCTGGTTTTTTTCCCCATTGTGTGGCAGTGTTGGACTGGATGCGCCACTGGCCTGATCCAACATGGCTTTTCTTATGTTCTTAAAGTGGGCATATAAATAATTTAAAATAAATCCATTAATTAAATTACATGAGCTTCTTACATTACAAGGTGTTTGAGTCAGTTAAGAAATTTGGAAGGTGCATGATCCCCTTTTGTTGGCCCTGTCTCAAGCAAATCCATCCACACTCTTTTCTTCCCTCTCAAGATGCTGACAGGATCAGTGGTCACACAGAGTTTTGTTTAAAATGGTAACAGCCACCTTGCCTTGTTTTAGCTTTGATATTTGAAGCTGTTTTAATAGATGTGTCATTTCCTCCTTTTTTTTTGCCAGGAGCAAAGGAGAAATAAGAGGTGGATGGCTGCACCAGCATCAACAGGGCACACTGCTTGATTCAGGCCCAACAATTCTCACCCCTGCTAGGGAGTGAAAAGTGGAATGCTAGCCCAAATAGTTCACTGCAACAACAATAGGCTACATTATACACACTGGGTCCTGATCAGTCTAGCTACTGCCAAATCTGGGACAGCTTTTCTTGCTCCCATTGCAAGAAAAAAGGCAGGTAGGTGAGATAGAGAGATGAAAGGGGAAGGGTGGCAGGAGAAACCAAAGATGAGGGGGACAGGAAGAGGGAAGGCTGCAAGTGCTGCTGGGGGAGGGAAAGCTGGAGGGTGAGAGGGAGTGGGGAAATGAAACCCCATCCCAGCAAATCTTATACTAGGATAACAACCGTATAAATAAAAAAATGTGTGCCACACAGTATGACACAAAGGCACATGATTAGTGTGTGGCACCTACTAAGGATCACAATGCTGCAATGAGTTAATGACTGGCAAAATAGATGTTACTTGAACAGACAGTGGTGTTGACAAGCAGTATTTACACGTTCACTTTCATAGAAAAAACATGCTTTCATGTCTGAAGTGACTCCTTTGCAGCCAACTACATTAAGAAAATGCACGCTAGGAGCATAGGAAGTATGAGATTACAAAAGGCAAATGTACTGCAAGTAATGCAAGTAATGCAAAACAAACCTTTGCAATGCGTAACTGAGAAATCCTACTGTGCAAATTAAACTGGGGGTGGGGCAGGACAAATGTCTCCAAACGACCAGGTTACTATCTACCTACCTCTAGTACCGCACAACTGTGCATGCCTCCAATTTCCTAAAGTGAGCACTGTAGCATTCTTTTAAAGTATCACCTGTTCAGCACCCCATTACAAATAAAACATGCCTCCCATACCACTTGAATATGCTGTTTATCCTTAAATTGAAGTCTGGATGGCAAACTATCAAGAACAGAGAGGAAAACCATGGAGTTGCCAAAAAAAGCAATGCATATAAAACAAAAAGAGGCAAGGAAGGAGTCTAATGTCTTGATTCTCCTATATGTGGGGTTAGGGGCAGGGAAAGACAGAAAGTTCTCCTGTTATAACTGGAAATAGAAACTATATTTTAAATTTTGAAGCTCTAAACTTCAGTATGGATTTTAAGAAGCATTTTACATGACAAAGCATAATATTTGCTGAGATTTCTCCAGAAGAGTTTAAATACAGTGATTTCTGTTTCTCCTGTTTTTTAAGACAACCCAAGAGTTGTATTCCTGCTGTACAAACTTGCTGCATGTATTTTCATTCAGATCAGACTCTTCCTCTCCCACTCCTTCCAAAAATAGAAATATCACATTTTTGACTGGCGTTTGCCAAGTACAGATAATTCATTGTAACAAAAAAGGATGTCATTATTTTTCCTATAAAAGGAAAAATCATACCTTCTACGCTTTTAAAGCTTTTATTCCACTGATTTTAGAATTAGCACAAAATTGAATCGAGGGATTTTCTTGGGCGTTAACTGATCTTGAGCTTTTTGCTTCATTTTTCCACTCATGTTTTCTGAAGGACAACTGAAATTCATTGCATGTTATTACTAATTAAACTTCTTGTAAAAGTTATTTCCAAATTGTTGCCTGTTCCTGCAAATAACTGCATTCTTTTCACAGATTAGTAAGGTATTACAAAAGCAAATGGAGCAAGGAAAAATAAAGTAGGCTAAAAACAGCAGAGCTTTGTTAACAAAAGTACTTACACTTGTACAGCAGAGAGTCTCCATGCAGCCAAAAGAGAAGATAAAAATAATATGAATGGACAGAAGATAAAGCAAGAAAATTTTCAAAAAAGAAGGGGAAAGGAAATAAGCAACACTGAAAATTGGCAAAATAAAAAAAAGAAATACTGAAGCAGAAGTTTAGAAGCTCCGCAGCAAAGAAGAGATATGCAAAAATGAGGTAAAATCCTTTACAGTGAAGAAAACTGGAAACAGTTTTATATACCATATATACAGATGAGAGAGTAATAGTCTCTGGGGCTTCATTTATGATGACTACACTTGTGTAGTTTTATACAAAATTGTACTGATGGCCAAACAGGAGCAAGAGAGTATGCAGATTCTAGTGTAGAACTCATTTAAAGTTCTTAATTTTTTCATTCAAAAAGATGACTGGGGCAGTAACTTCCTCGAGTTTAGAGATGATCATAACAGATACTATTTACCATGGAGCACCATAGCTTAATGGTGATAGTCTTGATGGAGATTAACAAATGTCACAGAACATATTATAAATTCCCAGATTTAAATATCTAAATTTAAATATCTAAATTCACAGAACATATTATAAATTCCCAGATTTAAATATCTAAATTCAGGGCTAGATGAACCAAATGTTCTGATATGGCAGAAGGCAACTTCTTATGTTCAACTTTTAAAAGGTCACAGGTAGTATACCACAAAAGGGGAACCTGGACAGTACAAGCTGTGCGCATGAGCTTATTTTGAGGAGTTATGTGGAGCTTGATTCAATGTTCTGCATAAACTGTACACAATATAAAACCCAACTCAGAGCTCTAAGTACCTGGTGTCTTGTAATGGAGATGGGAACTGGTTCTGTAACATTTTGTGGAATTTCAGCATACTTTTCTGCATCATAGAAATTTTGCATATTCTTAGAAAAGATAAGAAGAGCCTCTTCTGCAACTCCTCAAGCTCATGAGCTAAACCCATAGGTTCTACACTAATCCAGTTTTGCACCAGCTAAAAGCTGTAGCTCTTTATTTGAATGGAAAAGGGCTGACTGCCCTTCCCAGTCTTAAAACCAATGAAGTTGCTGTTGTAGCATAAGACTCTGCTGGCACATGTATAGGAAAATATATCATTGGACTACCTAGAAATACAAAACACAACCTCTCAATACAGCATTTGCTTGCAGTTAATTCTGACTTACACACACACTCAGGGCTTTCTTTGTAGAAAAAGCCCAGCAGGAACACATTTGCATATTAGGCAACACCCCTGGGAAGCACCACTGAAAGAACTTTTGCATATTAGGCCACTGGCCACATCCCCTGACATCAAGCCAGCTGGAACTGAGTTCCTGCTCAAAAACAAAAAACTGCCCTGCACACACTGGTACTAGAACATGATCCACGAAAAATCACTGAGACAACAATAATCTTCAAACATTATCTTACTAGTATGGTTGCTCCTCAGTTTCTCATGCCAGGCAGAAAATGTCTGAAGGTTTTTTTACCAACGGAGTGACTTGCTGCTATATCAGGGTTAGCAACTATGCATACAAGACAAGGACTTAGTTGTTGTCTGTGAACTTTAACCATCACACTAATGGAAGCACAGAAAGCACTAAACTCTTAAATCAAACTAGAGTTCCCACATGTGCTCAGATCCCTCTGTACATAAACTCACTATAAGCACTTTGTTTTTTTAAGTCAACGAAAAATGAAACTTGTCTCCCATTTGGTCTTAGCAAAAGATAAGGCACAATATATTTGTCCGCCACACTTGCCTATGAAAATAAAATCCAGCAGCTTGGATCTCCCCTAGAATTTCCATATGTGCAAAGAGGAGGGGTGATTTTCACTTGATTTCCTTCTTCGACAACAACCCAAAATGCCCCTGAAATGCTGCTCTGTGGGGACAGGGAATCCTTCAAAACAGCTTGGAGGGAATCAGAGGTCTCCTGTAGGGGGAGGAAGAATCAGCCTCCCCCCATGTTCATGGAAATTGTTGGCTGGATCCAAGTCAGTATTTATTGTTACAGACAAGGGTTTCTTTTTCTTTCCTCATGCTTGGAGGTAGATTCATTTTCAGTACTCTCTGAAGCTACACAATCACTACTGAATATACACAATAGCATTTATTTGTGTTTAGCCATAGATCACTGCAAGCCAAAGATAAAATCGATATAACAGTTGTATAAAATGTGATAAGATATAAAGTAAAATAAAACCATGTATCCAGTATTGAGTCCGAGTAAAACATCAGAAAACAAGAAAATAACATCAAGAATCATTGTTAGTTAAAGAGTATGATTTAATGTTAAAAACCAAAGTGAATGAACCATTAAATACTATGTGGCAGAATGGAATGATCTACACAATAAGGTACCTGGACAATATTGATTGGTCTGAACAGCCTAAGAAATATAGACACTAATGAAAGATATTAAGAACAGTAGGAAGAAGATGATGATGCTGGATTTATATCCCGTCCTATAATCTGAATCTCAGAGTCTCAGAGCAGTCACAATCTCCTTTACCTTCCTCCCCTCACAACAGACACCCTGTGAGGTAGGTGGGACTGAGAGAGCTCTTACAGCAGCTGCCCTTTCAAGGACCAACTCCTACGAAAGCTATTGCTGACCCAAGGCCATTCCAGCAGCTGCAAGTGGAGGAGTGGGGAATCAAACCCGGTTCTCCCAGATATGAGTCCACACACTTAACCACTACACCAAACTGGCTCTCACAAGTGGGCCAAACTGACACACACACACACACACACAAAACCTGAATAATCAATCTTAGGCTGAACACTGAAGCCTATCAGTCTCTCTCAAGTGACCAATGCTGTCTTCAAATTGGATAACTTCTAGAGAATACAAGCAAGCAAGTAAAAAGCTTTCCTTTCTGATAGGATGATTGATCCCCTGAGCCCTTCTTCTGCTGCACCAGAGCCTGGTAACCTCTTCGGAACTTGCTTCAAGTATTTTACTTAGCTCTAGGACCCTAGACCAACTTCAACCAATCCCAGCTTTCCCCTCTTGAATTCCAGATGGAACTCTTTTTATGCCTGTTTTTCATCTTCCTTTCTCCTCTCTCTCTTTATAACTCCCTGGTTTGCTCAGAGGCAAGAAATCCCCTATTGTTCAGGCTCCAGTTTCAACTTATAGTTTCTTCTCAGATTAATATCTGCCTATTTGAACACATGCCCAGAATATGAACACAGAGTGTACAGGGCAGAAGTCTAGCTAATGTTTAAAAAATGACAGGCTCATAAAGTCATAGACCCTCAGGGGCAACTATGATGCATGAATCATGGTTCAGTCTAAGCAGGAAGTTAGTACTGATAACAGCAGGGAATTAGTACTGATAACAGTCTCTAACAGCAATATGAAGAAAATGCTTATGATGAAGTTATAATATTTGGAAAAAGTCATAGTTTTGTGGAATGGTGCAAAAAGCATCTGGGATGGTGCAACAAGTTGGAATCCATTCCTTTCTGGTGCCTCCCAAATGCTACAGAAAAGCATACCCACAAATTGGCTATCACAACTTCATGTCATTTCAAAGGATATTTTGAAAGTAAGGAATAATTGTACAAAGCAAATCCTGAAAATAATTTATATTTTAAATGTGTGTGTTTTGGCAACTATTTCTATTTGTTCTAACAAAGTATCTTCAAAGGAAAGGTATGGTTCACATGTCACTCTAATTTTATTTAATTGCTCCATAATATATTCCTTAAATAGACTAATTTACAATTCTTTTGCCTTTTTAGAAATATTCTTTCAAGGTCTCTCTAGTTTGACAGATGAAGAAGAAAGCATGAAAATGCAGTAATTCCAGAACAAATGTTGATTAAAATCACTCTTAAAAGAAGAAAACCGTTTGTACAGGGCTTTTTTAGTAGAAAAGGACCAGAAAGAACTCATTTGCATATTAGGCCACATCCCCTGGTGTCACCATTGTTCCACGCAGGGCTTTTTTGTAGAAAAAGCCCAGGAGAAACTCATTTGCAAATTAGGCCACGCCCTTGACACCAAGCCAGCTGGAACTGCGTTCCTGTGTGTTCCTGCTCAAAGAAAGCCTGGTGTTGTATATTGCTACCATCCCACTGGCAGAAGCATCTTTCCCTGCATCCTCTTTCCCTCATCAGCCCTTTGATTTCTAAAAATCTATTCCAAAGGAAGGAGGATTCTCACAAGCATAAAGGTCATGTGAACTGGGGGAGGGGCTGGAAAGAGGAGGGGAATTGGGTGTGGTCATTTTTGTTCCCTTTTCTGCCAAGGGAACTGTGGTAGGATAACATCCCACAGAAAATGCACATACAGGTTATCACACAACTAAAATGCACACACACATAGTCCTTATGAAAATTCAGCATTATTGAAAGTGCATTAAATGGACAAATTAAAGCATACAAGTGAATCAACAATTCATATAAAATATATTTTAAATGTGTGTGTTTTGGCAACTAGCTATCATTTTATGACCAATGTTGGGAGAATCCAGTCGCTAAGACCTTTATTTCCTAGACAGTTTATAAAAATAAGAACCCCAGTTTTTTCTATAGAACTGCTTCTTACAGCTTCTTGTATCACAAGTACCCTCAACTTGAAAATGTGCAGAATTCATGCTGGGTTGCAGAATGAGTTATTTATTTTGACACTGCTCTGTTTGGGACATAAGTTCAGCTTCCAGTATATGGTACATTTTATACTTCTTTTGAGCACTTTGTTACTGAAATCCTAAACTACAAGACACTCATTCCAGGTAAGTACCACTTAATTCCTTCAGAAAGAAAATCAGCATGAATAAAAATGCTGAGATAGAAAGTTCTTGAATATAATTTGTAAAATTACCAGTAGCCTTATGGGCCTTAAACATCAAGAAACAAAACTTATATACAAAACAAATAATAGCTTTCATTTAAGTCCCTCTATTAGAATCAATATGTCACAATAACACAATATTGAGTAAAATGGATCAACGACAAACAGAATCGTGACACAGGCAGAAACATCCATGTTGTTATATGCAACAGTTGTTATGGTAGCAAAATCTGATTTATTGAAGCAATCAAGTCTATATGTCAGCAGTCCCATCTATAAGATGGAATAGCACAGCATGTCATAAAAGCTATCATCAAGAGAAAATTTCAAGACGAAGTGACAGAGAGAGAAGTACATCCTTGCATTTGACTTCAATGTCCATTTTAGAAAAAATGTGTGGCAGACAATAACATGAAAAAATTATTCAATAAAATGTCACCAAATAATTAGGAACAGTTACTGAAATGGCCTAACGTTCTTTCTTTCAGACCCAGGTCTTGAACAAAGGGGTAAAGGTATCTTACCATACACGTATCTAAGTCTTCCAAACGTTCAATTTCAGTCAGCTCCTCAACTGTGATGATGGATCGTTTAGAAGGTTTTTCCTCTGCTAGTTCAATTTCTAATGATTCCTGGTGAGGCAAGGGCTTGCCTCGCCTGGTCAAATGGTCAGCCTAGATAAAAATTTAAATGGGAGAAAGCATTCTTTGGGAAAAGGAAAACCACCGGTATAAAGTGATGCTTACAAAAGTGCTTCCAAATTGCAGGAGATGGAACTCAGAAGATTGCGATAAATGATGCTATGTGGCCCTTTCTAATGTACCCTTCTAGATGCTATGTGGACCTTTCAAAATATCACCAAGCAGTAAACACACACACACACGTGTCCAGGAAATGTACTTTTGCACAATTCAGCTTTTTGGACAGTACAGGTTTGTTTGGACTGTACAGCTGTAAATGTACACCATCTACTGTATGCCATCTCAGGAATTTTATAAAAGACTATCTAGCTGAACTTTTATCCTCCCCCCCCCCCCCGCCGCCGCCACAAAAAAAGGCATTATTGCCATAAAATTCCCTTTACTCCGGTCATTGGTACAAGCAGGGTGATAGATACATTTTGGCTATTGTAAGTTTATCAGAACATCAGGGCAATTATGTCCAAAAAAATTCATAAGCCATTTGTGAACTGAGTGCACATATGAGTGTAAATAAGTGCAGTAGCACACTGCAAATGCTTACTAGCTGATGATGGCAAAGTGACAGGGCATCAAGGGTCTCATCTACTATTCGATCCGAAAGGAAAGAGGCCACAGTCAGCTTCACTTCACTGTATAAAGTAGAAGATCAGAACACCAGAGTTTTAATTCATGCAAGAAAAATTAGCTGTCCCTTACATGACTAATTGTAGAAGACTGATCTAAACCTTCCTTGAAAAAAGACACTTTAAAATATGGAAACAGGAGCAGAAGACATTTCATAGGGAATTATTAATCTTTTATCTTGCACAACCTCTCACCACTTACGATAATTTTAATACCAAAAATTATGGTGAATTATGTTTTATCAAAAAAAAAGAAAAGAAAACATCAATATTTTTGAACTCATGCTAAAATTTATTACAGAACAATTCACTCTGATGTATATCAGAACTGAATTAAAGTAACTTCCTATTTAAATCCTTTTGCTTGTCAAGAATTAGTTCCCAGATGCGGGTTTTTGTCCTGTCATACCACCTTTCTATCTGCAAAGAAACTAGCTGGTTGCTTCTGTAATACAGCACTTGCATATAGTGCTTTCGACAATTATAATATGCAAACCATGTAACAGACAGCTCTTGGACTCTGGATGTTTTGTGTATGCCTACTTAGAAGTTTCAGTCTGAAGACCTGACACTTTGAACCACATCTTACAACCAGTCAAATTGTGCTAATTGTAGCACCAGTTCTATTGCTGCCTCTGTTGATGGTCACTGAGTAGGTGGGGCCTGGATATCTCCCACTATTACACTTGATCTCCAGATGACAGTAATCAGTTCTCCTACAGAAAATGGCTGCCTTAGAAGGTAGGCTCAAAAGCATTGTATTCTGCTGAGGTCCCTGCTCTCTCCCCAGACTCCACCCCCTACATCTTCAGGTATTTCTCAAGCCAGAAATGGTAACCCTACCACTGAGGGGGTAGGAGGCAAAAGGAACAAATTCCCGAGGCTCTGATCATAATGGAGGAAGGCTATAAGGCTGGAATATTCATGGACTGTTATCATATACGTAAGTGATACCGGAGACCTAGAGGGAATAATTGACTGGGGGCCTGTGGTGGCTCTCAGCAGCCCTGCCCATGTCATACACATGAAGGTGTAAAATGCAAGAAGAGGGTAAGGACAGCTGATTCCCAGACTACCTAACTGACCTGTAGACCCATAGCTCCCCGCAGGGACTTAGCTTCAGTGATCCATGCAACGGTCACTTCCAGGTTGGATTACTGTAACTCACTCTATGCAGGGCTACCCTTGAGACTGATCCAGAAATTGTGGCTAGTGCAGAATGTGGTAGAATGCATGCTGACAGCAACGCCTCCGTGGGTGCACATTCAACCATTGTTGCAGCAAATGCACTGCCTCAAATCTGGTTCAAGGTTACAGTTTTGACCTTTAAAGCCCTACACAGCCTCATACCATCATCTGTGAGGGACCGCTTCTCCCCATACGAGCTCTAGAGACCTTTGTATTCTTCTGACCAGCACCTCCTGGTAGTTCCCACCCTGAGGGATGTCTGTGTTTAGCCTGGACCAGGGCAAGGGCTTTTTTGGCCCTTTCTCTACCCTGGTAGAATACACTCCCACTTGAGGTCAGGGCCCTGTGGGACTTACTTCAGTTCTGCAAGGCCTGTAAAATGAAGCTATTCTGCCAGGTTTTTGGCTGAAGTGGCAGATGTTCAATTATTCCGGCCTCCCCTGCTCATGGCCCCTCTCCCAGTACCCTGTTGTCCCTGATATTATTTTGACACTGGAGTTTCTGGAGGCACCTATTTTCAGCCTGTCAGGAGGCATGGGTCTTTCTCTAGTTGTGGTGCCATCTATATTTATTGATAGTGGGTTTTTATATTGTAAGCTGCCCTGAGCCCAATTGTGGGATAGGGTGAGGTATAAATGAGATAAAGAAAATAAATATCCAGGAAGAACTTTCCTGGTATAGCTAAACTGCTACTTCCCTTGCAAGAAACGGTGTGCTGTGGCATATTTTATGGCTCTTGAGGCTGCTTGCATTACTTTAATTCAGTAGCTCCACTGGGAAAATTAAAATCTATAATTTTGATATAATTAAGCATGGAGAACAAGCTAACTAACATAGCAAACAAAGCAAAGATATAGTAAATTAGTAATTTTATGGTCTTTTCCTCTACAGAGAAATATCAGTGAGGCATTGCTCCAGAGCACATCTATTTTATGTGCAGATGTGATGAACGCAACTTTAAAAAAAATGGAAACAATCTTTTAAACTTGTGTTCATCATGTCTACACATAAAATGGGTGTGCTCTGGAGATGTGAGGGTATTTTTTTCACCTAATGTAGGCACACAAGTAGACTCAAGAAGTCAAGCTAACAGCAACTAAATGTCACACATAATGTATGAACAATAACATGAACTTCAGTTTCTACCCATAATTCCAGAAGATTAACTAAGACCATGGTAGAAGTTTTCAGCAGCATTGGGAGCTTGTACACCCTGTATCTACAAAAGCCACTGAGCGAGTAAATGAAGTTGGCTATGCAAGAAATTTCTGTAAACTGCTTTGAGTCTTCCTTTGCAGAACAATGCAATAAAAATATATTTTTTAAAAAAAACAGAGAACTTATGCCTGCCTCCAGACTCATCAGTCCAGGAGGTAAACAAGAAATCAAGCACATGGTCACCCAGGAGCATGAATATTTGGTTTAGAGAAACATGGAGATAGACTTCATTCCAGGAGAATGCTGGTAATGCTCTCAGGGCAAATGTCTGCTTCAACAATGCACAGCAGACACAAGAAAGCATATTAACTCACCTAATTTTATTGAGGATGTCAATTCCAGACTGCTCCAAGAGAACATTTTTAACGAAAGTCCGTGGGATAGAAATCTTCTCAGTACATGCTTCAATCAAATCTTGTCGTATGTGTGCTTTCTTCATTGCACTTGGACAGAGGTTTTCAGCCGCATCCACCATAGACTCAAGTAATGTCTATATCACAAAGCAAGATTGTTGGGACAAAAACCTACACAAACCACTAGATTACTCCATTATATTACACACTAATGAAATACCTTCTAGGATTCATAAATTACAGACCTTTATGAAATTAAGACCCAAGATAATATTCTTCTACCATGTGACTATTTTGCCAATCTATTCCTTTTGCAGATTCACATTAATTTGGTATTCTAAAATGATCTAACGTATCACTTGCATGTATTACCAGTTCTGGATAGCTTCAGTTTTGCATGGTGGAAACTATATTTAATCAGAACCCAATGCCCATAAGATTACTAATTCACTGATGCTACAGTACAAAAGGTTGAGTGGCAGTACCAGCAGCTTATACAAGACAAATGCTGGTGACCTGAACAATAGTTACCAGCTTCTTTTCTAGTATAAGCATAAGGTGTTCAAATTTATAAACATAAGGTGTTCAAACAGTCTGAATTATATTTGTATTCTTAAAAAGCCAAACATAGCTTTCTTATCAAAGAAGCAAATGTGCCAAAAACAAAAATCAGCATTTGTGGCTTTGTTTCTATTAATTCAACCCCTTAAAAAAAAAACACCAAAGCCTGTTCCAATAATGTTTGATTACTGCTCAGGACAGTAAATTTGATCATGTCTATTATTTGCTAATTAAAATACTGAAATGTGACTATGGTGAAAAGGATAAAGGAACAGAGTTGAAAGATATGCTTTTTAGAACAGAACAGAGGCATCAAATAAATATACCTTTATGACGATTTTGCCCTCCCTCACAGGATTTCCCTTTATATTGTTCCTAGATGAGAAGCCCCTTTTCCTTTCTTCTTTTTTTTTTCCCTCCGGCTGTTCCACCCAGTTGTTTGAATGTATATTACCCAGCCTAGGGAACTGAGGGGAAGAGACTAAAATCCTTCTTTTGTCCTTGTTTTATAATGGCACTGTTTTATTTCACTTTGAGTGGAAATGGTCAGGTAGGAATCAGGTTCGGGACTTATGAGGTGAATAGGCAAGAGGAATGAGGTGACTTTGTATAAAAAAATAAACACCAGATAATTTGACACAAACAAGTATCTGTTTCTGTTATTCATACAGGTCTTTCAACTTGAGGAGTTTCTTTCTTACATAAATGAGGACGACCATCTTGGTCTCACAGATGTTAAAGTTGGTAAAGGCAGGAGCCTTCCTTCCAGTTTCCTTCCAGGCTAGGGATCCCCCATCTTCTAGGAGCTATTTCCCTCAGACTTTCTAGGATCACCACCCTTCACTAGGAGCAATTTTCCTCAATCTTGATAGGGATGGGCTTCGTGTACCACTTCCTTAATTCAGGATCCTGCTTCACTCTTCTGCTATTAACTGTCAACCCCCAATTCCTGACACTCTCAACTCAAGAATTCCATTTCAATCCCCTGTCACTCATGGTTCTCAGACTGGGTTACAGCATTAACGATTTACTATTTGTTACAACTTTTAAATAGATTTTTTCAAAAATCCTATAGCTGTCTTATCTTTCTTTAAATAGGCAGAAATGCTTGGCTTCTATCCATTTTCCCATGACAATTTCTATGAATTCTTATTGTTAATTTCTCAGTTATTAATAACTGAATATAGAAGCCTAGAACACAAGACATTTTGAGCTCTATGATTCCATGTAGCAGAAAACTCAAGTGTTCCTTAACACAGTAAAGTATGCACCCAAGCTCCCGAAGCAAGCAAATGCTTATTTCTTAAAAGCAGTATTCTTGGAATCAACACAAAGATACACCTGATCTAAATTCAGAATGGACTTGGGTATGGCAGTATGCCATAAACCAGGGGTGGCCAACAGTAGCTCTCCAGATATTTTTTGCCTACAACTCCCATCAGCCCCAGCCAGCATGGCCAATGGCTGGGACTAATGGGAGTTATAGGCAAAAAACATCAGGAGAGCTACTGTTGGCCACCCCTGATATATACTTTATCCATCCTAAGAATCATGTCTCCCCATAGAAGAGTGTTAAGGTAATCAAGCCTGCTGCTTTTCGTCATTTCCACTGGCCAGAACCATCTGTTTCTCTGCTGCCTGGGTTCCCCACAGTCTCACCTCCCACTCTCTGGGACTGATTACCAGAAGAACTTTCCATAGAGTCACAATCAACTCATGGAAAAAACAGCTTTCTCCTTGCAGGTGGATGTTTTGATTTTGCTGAGTGTTTTGATTTTGCTGGGTGTGTTAATTTGATAACAGTTTTCCTTGGGTTTAGATTTTTTTTATTATTGCATTTCATAGAATCTTTGATGGGAAAAAGGCAGGATATAAGCATTTCAAATTAATAATAAAATAAATTAAACGTTAGTGGAAAACAATTTTCATTTCAAAATAACAAAAACTGGTACTTGGGAGACAAATCCACAGTAAGTCAGTGGTACTTTACAAAGATATGTGCACTACAACTTGCTCATGAAATATAACATCTGCAAGATATATACATATCCAACCCACTCCAATTTTAAGAAAGAAACCATTAAAGCGCAGAACATATAGCTCTTTCATCTCTACATAAAGAATGTGCATGGTAGCCTCATATTCCCATGCTCATAGAATATGCATTTCTGCTTTCTCAGAAACAAGGTGTTTTTTAAAAATACGAAACCAAGATTTCTCTCCAAAAATGAAGCATTTTTGAAAAGATTTTTTATTACCTATACCGAACAAAAATCCAGCAGAAAATAACTTTAATAATTTCAAATTCTTTCTCATTTCTAAACAGGGATTAATTTTCAGTAAAGTCCCCTGAATAATTGGTCACATTTTAAAAATCCAGAGCTACTAATTTTCCCTGTGGGGAGTCTTAACACTGGTCTTCACAAGAGATATGGTAGATCAATGGTGCCTTGTAAATTAGAAGAGTATACACAACATTTCTTATGCAAGGTTTTTGATTGAAAGAGAAAGTGTAAAAATTATCTGCACTAGATATTATATCCCCTAGCAATCCTCCTGTGAATGAAATTTGGTTAAAATGCATTAGCCTCTAGAGGAAAGATAACTGATTATGCAGGTATGAGTGACTAATCCTAGAAGCTCTACAGTCTGGCATCTTGCAGAGCAATTGTTATTTTGCTTCTCGTAACCCTTAAGCGCTTAAGGGATTTAAAGTAAAAACTGATATGCAAAATCCTCACATTACATACTGAAGGGAGAATGGAACAAAACACTCTCTGAATTGCAACATTTTCCTTCTCATTAACTCCTCTAATTTAGAAAAATAATTAGTAATGCAGTATTACTATAGTTCTTCATTACCTTCCCACTGACTAAACCATTTATTTTTGTCTCAGGTGAGCAGAACTCCGTCTTGCAATTTTACAGCTGCTGATAAACTCAGAAATATAGTTGGGAACACACAGCTGGGAGTAGAAAAGACAATGTAGATTATTCTATCATTTTGAAGCTTCTGCTTCCATACGGTGCTGTATATTGGTTAGTGTGATGAAGTAAAACCTGGAAGACTAGAATTTGGGTGACCATATTCAAATTCTCACTCTGCCAAGGAAACTTGCTGGGTGACCTTGGGCCAATCCCATGCTCTCCGCCTAATCTACGTCACAGCATAAGCTGGGGGGGAGGACTCATGGTAAAAATGAAGTAAAAAAAAAATACAGATACCACTTATGGCACCCTGACCTGGATGGCCCAGGCTAGCCGGACTTTGTCAGATCTCAGACGCTCAGCAGGCTGAGCCCTGTTTAGTAGTTGGATGGGAAACCAAGAGAGTCTATGGTTGCAGTGCAGGGGCAGGTAATGGTAAACCAATTCTGAACGTCCCTTGCTTTGAAAACTCTACAGAGACACCATAATTTGGCTACAACTTGACAGCACATTTTGCCACTATACCACTGACAGCAAAAAAAAAAAATCTCAAAATGTTTATCCTGGCCTCTGCTATACTCAAAATTGGATGTGTGATAGTTCCCTTGACAGCCTTATGAGGCTTATTCCATTTCATGTACCCTAATGGCATTGGGCAGCTACAAAAACATGAAGATATTTCTGCTGAATCCTTACAGAAAATGTGTGATTTACACTAATCTGACTTGACTGGAAAAATCCCTCATTACTCTCAACCATATTATATGTTTTTATTTTTCTAATCACACCTCCAAGGGCTCCATTACAGTAATGGCTCCAGTAAGCACCTTCCTTGAAACATGGCATTATCCATTCTCTCTTCACTTGCTAATAACTTACTTTTACGCTAAAAGCAATGAAAACTTCCTTACACAGGAAATGAAGGTTTCCAGTTAATCAAATGTGTTGGATACTCAAACTCATAGCTCTGCCCTGCTCCCTCCCTTCAGGAACAAAATCCTACCCCATTATAAATGCCATGGTAACAATTCCACACCTGCTGGGACCCTTTCCCTTCCTCACCAAGCCACAGGGCCATCCTTTGCAGCAGACAGGCAAGTGGGCCAGTTTTGCAGGAGCCCTCTGGCAGAAACTGGCTCCCATCAGATTAAGACAGGCTTAGAGAGAAGGAGGAACACAAGGATGACATCAGCCGGCAGTGCCAGCTGTCAAAACAACTCGGTGCATGAAGATGGCTGGCCAAAGAGATAGGAATAGGACATTTGCGAGCTTGAAGATGCAGGAGAATGATGGCTGAGGGGGAGGAGCTTGCCCTCTAGACCAGGGGTGTCGAACTCATTGGTTACTAGAACTGGATTTGACACAAATGGGACTTTGTGGGGCCATGCATGTCATAGAATGTAAAGCCGGGGAGTGGAGATATAAACTTTACAAAGGATGCAGATAAACACAATTAAATATATTATTTTTAACTTAAAATACAAACATGCTTAAAACTCTTGTCATATTTTATTAAAAATGGGAAGGTGAGGGAATAGTGGGATTTGGTAATGCAATTTTCAAAATAAAACATGAAGAAAAAGCACAAGGATCACAGGAGAGACTAAAAATATAAACTAAAAATATAAAATATATATGAACATGAAATGGCTGGCCATTGTAAGTTTCTCTCCCACCCCACCCGCATCTACTCAGACTGGCAATGGCTCTCCAGTGGAATATCCTCCTTTGGCTGTGGGTTCCCAGGTTAGAGTACTTGATAGGCACCAGTTCATTCAGCAGAGACAAGCTGGCTCAAAGCATCAGCCCTTTATTTGCAAGGAGCCTCAACTGGTAAATGCTGCAGAAAGTGAAACTACCTTAACTTCACTCCACTGAAATACATGGTAGCACAAAGTTGCAAGAAAAACATGGAATGGATTTTCCATTACAGTTCTGGCTACAGAGACCTTAATGGAAAATCCATTATGCGTTTTCCTGGCTGCTTAACAAGCCCAGAAGCCAGCAAAGACAAGGCAGAAGGAGCTGGGAATGTCAATGGCAGCCTTGGAGCTTCAAAAGGTGAGGCCAGGAGTACAGAGAAAATTGCCACAGGCCTGACTGAAGCCCTGAGCAGACTGAGTTTGACAGCCCTGCTCTAGACAATGCCAGTCAACTGAATAGTAACTGACTTTTAGTTTATTACTGCTCTTCCTGGTGGAATTTGGAAGTGAAATGAACTTCAGAAAATTATCTTGGTAAGATCTTGGTAAGTAAGTGGGTTTTAAAAGTCTCTAAAATAATGTTATGCACTGAAGTTTACCAAAACAATAATAGCAAAACTGTGATGCTACTCTGAACCACTTGTTCTGAGCCTGTTCTTTAATGGTTAATACCTTGAGTTGATCATCCACAACCCTGGTGACCTCTCCAGCCATTGATTCAAGCGTTTCCTGAATTGGATTGGATAAGGAGCTATTTGCTCCTGCCCATGAAGTTCCACCAAGATGATACAGGTTTGGTAACAACTGTAAAACAGATTAAAACAAATAAATTTGGCAACTAGCTTTAATATCTGCAAAGACAAATTAACTCCTCTTCCAATAAAATTGATATGAAGCAGCTGGTGTCACTTACTGTTTTGGAGTTCTTAGCATCTTTCATTAGTCTTTCAGCTGCTTTCAGATCTTCTTGGATACTATCAATGCCACAGTTTTTTAGTGAGTTGAGATGGTCTTGTACTTTAACACAGATTCTGTCTATCATCTACAGAAAAGGGGGAAGACGTATAGCAACATGAGATGACAACGGAAAATATAAAACATTAAACTGCAAGGTGACAAGAAGCAATAAAATGCTAATCTTTTGTCAGATGTAATTCATTCCAAAACCTTCATACCTACTGCAGTAGTATTACTATGGAACCAGTGAAATGAGATATGCGAGAGCAAAAGCCAGTTGCATGCAAGGAATACAAGAGGCCATAAAGAGCACTGAACTCTGCCTGAAGAATCTTACTGGGAAATGAGTGATTCAGGTTACTCACCTGATATACAAAAAATCTGATTAGAACTAATAAAGCAGGATGCAACTGAGATGCAAATAGATAGTTTTATGTTGTCTACCCACTATATTTATATCTGAAGCTGGTCCCTTTCTAGCCGCCCTCTTCTTTGAAAGAACAAATCACCCAGAGAGGGTGATACCACCTTCAAATAAATGAGGTATAGCCCAACTTGTTAATACTTCTGTGTGTCAGGACTGGGATGTATATGGACTATAACGCATTGGCGGGGTGAGCTCTCTCCGGAAATTATTTAAGTGAACAGGTCACTTGTTTCCAGATCTTTCCAGAACAGTGGCTCAAAAGAGATGCATCATCTTTCCGCTCCATTTTCCTTCCCTATGCAGGACAGCTTAAGTCATTCCAGAGGGTTGAAGGGCCCCAGAAATAGTATGGAATGTGACATGGAATGGCTCCATGTGATCCTATCTTGTCTTGCATAAGCAGAACAAATCTCTAAAACAGGGCATGCGTTTGCATGAGGGAAGAGATTATCAAATTCCCCTTCTTGCTGCAGCTCCTGGACAACATCCAGCACTGTTAAAGTGACCCCCAGTCCTCAGGAGCTGCTCTTCAGGGCCAGCAGGGGGCTGCATCAGGAAGGGTAAGGTGGCAAATTTGGTCCATTTGTGAAAAGAGCATATTTCCAATTAAAGCAAAAGAGCGTATTTTTTGAGAGTTAATAAGATTTCTCTAGAAGGCCAAGTTCAGCTCTTACACATATAGCAATCTTGTATACTGGAGGCATTCAGGAAGACACAACTCACTGAAAGTTTTCATCAATAAAAAGAATAAAGGACACTCACCTGCTGCGTTGTACTAGTAACTATGCCTTGCTGCAGTCGATATGCTTGCTCCTGTAGATATTTCCGGGTCTCATGGTTTCGGAGCAAATAGTTTTCTATCTAAGACCAGAAGTCAAATTAAATGTTCAGACTCTGTGCATGACTATGCATGTATGTGCAAGAGCAGGTAACATACATCTGTGCACACAGGTACTAACATAGCATTAAAAAAATAGCGATAAGCACTAAGCAGAAATTACTTCATACAGTTCATACAAAATTTAGTGCCTTGATTCTTAGATGGGAGATTTCTACCAGCACTTCCTATGTATGGAGAAGGAGGAAGGATTTCCCCCCCCCTGATCCCCTCCCCCATGCTGCTTTTTTGGGGGAGGGCTCCCCAAACTACAGTGGCAGCATTTGGAAGTTTGCAGGGGACTACAAGAGGGAGGCAGGAAACTTTTAATTTTAATGAGAAGAGTTTTACTTGCAGATTATTGGATCCAACCCATTGTCAAAGATTCATTTAAAGGAATGCAGCCTGCTGGAACTCAGTGCATATAAGGATCAGGATTTGAGGTCACCATCACCACTAGGATCATCCATCCTGATTTCCTACATATTATACAGCCATCAAATCCTGCTAGAAAAGAAAATTATAATATTCCACGGAAAGATGGACAAAGGTTCACTAAAAATCACAGGTACCTGTAATTAATTTGGCACCGTACAACAAAAACAAATCAAAAGGGGGGGGGGGGAAATGCTGAGCCATACGATACTGGGTACAAAAATGGCTGATCACCAGTTGGTCACACACACACACAAACACACAAAGCATCTTCAAGCCAATGTGACAGTCACAGCTCTCAGATAATATTTTGTATAGATCTGAAGCATATCATATTCACTAGAGATGAGTGAAACACTGAACACCCACAAAAATATGCAGAACATGCATTTAGTAATGGTGGGCAATGGAAATCATTCGCAGGATTTCAGCAAGCTGCATTGCATTAAAGCATAGTTGGAAATTCCATAATGCAAATTATCTGGAAAGCAACAAGAGCAAACTGAACAGGTATAACTGTCTCCAGACAGGTATTCTGTCTTATTAGTAAGACTCCAGGATCCATGTAAAAATTATTTTTAAGAATATGTCCAGATTTTATTTATTGTTTGTGTGATTTTTACCATTAGTTTCTTGTATTTATTTTTATTGGCTTAAATTGCTCAACGTATTGCTATTTTAAGTTTTGTGTTGAAGGGTAGTTGCTCTGAGAGCTCCAAACAACTCTCATCCTCACATTTACATACATTTAAAAAATCCTGTACATAATCCTGTACATAAAAAATCCTATGCATAAAAACAAACTTGAAGTATTGCATTCAATTTTTTTTTTTTGCCTTTCACGTTTGTTAACATTTCAACCCTCTCATTGATCCAATATGGAATTTTTATGAAAATGTCTTGCTTCTTTTTTGGGGGGGCACCTGCAGAGCACAGCATCTTCCACATTGAAAAATAATGACATGCACGCTAATATATCCCCAAATACCTAGGGATATGCACACAAGCACAAAAATATTACCCATTTTTATCTAGTTAAATATATGAAATAAATCTCAGTTTAATTAGATTTAATATGGCTGTGGTTAAGACACTCTGTTATCCTCATTCCATATTTTCATGCTGTAGCGATTATTAGTTATCACAACCACTTTAGCTCTGATCATATGGAAATCAAATGTTCAATGAGACCACAGGAGAATTATATTTAGCCAACCATGAAACCACAATCATTTACACATATTAGGTAGCTGGTTTTTCCTTTCCAATCTGTGTGTGTGCAGGTAATAGGTAACTGTAGGCAATACCTTTTGTAGCGCCTCTTCAGTTTTCTCAGGGTTCGTTTTAAGTGCTTGAGAAGCATCATTCACAGGTATAGGCATGAATCTTAGGGTATAATTCCTTTAAAAAATTATATAACAACATTAGATATAAAAAGGCTGCCCTGCATCTAGTTAGACTGCTCTTTTTTTCATTTGAAGGACACTTTCATACTACTATACACATAATGGAGCACAACATTTCAAAACATAAAGAGCAATTGAGATACTGCATTTCTTTCATATATATTGATACACAGCTGGAGTGCCTAAAAAAAGAAGAAATGGTGCTTCTTAACCATAGTTACAAAATTACATCGTATCTTAGTATTTAGACTTCAAATCTACATACAAGTACATCTACATAATTTTGCACATCCTGCAATGTATTCTTATGTGTATTGTCGAACTGGAATATTTATAATGCTATGCTACATGCTAAAAAGTATATTGGGTGGACAGAAACACCTCTGAGAAAAGGAAGTTCTCAGTTTAGCCCATGCTTGAGGAAAAATAAAGCAATTAACAGACTCCAAATTTACTGCCATTCTCACCACCATTCTCCAATTCCAACATGTTTATTGCCTTTTGCTGCTTTCCCACCGAACTTATACTATCCAGACCAAACTGTTATTCTTTCAATTTGTTAATTTCACTCTTTTGCTATTGGAGTCTAACTTTGTACTTATTTTGCATGCTTAACCACTACCCACAAGCTATATGTAGTACTGCTAACTGTACCCCCATTTTATGTCTGAGGAAGTGTGCTTTTAGCACATGATCGCTTAAATTCTCAGTAAAACTTTGTTGGCCTTAAAGGTGCTACTGGACTCCAACTTTGTTCTATTGTGTCACAACAACATGGCTGCCCATCTGGATCTACTTAACTATATGTCTGGTCTTTGCTGATTTCAACAGGGCATAAACCTGTAATGTGATTTGCAGAATCTATTACCTTTAGTAGAGAGGACTTTCAAAGACACACAATTAATATTGTCAACCTAAATGGCATCAACTTGGGAAGCCCCATCCCCATTCTGTGCTGCACACTGACACATTTTAACTGGCAGTCTTTATCAGCACGCTTGCATCCTTTGTCTCTTGGATGATAGTAAGTTTTTTACAGACCGCTTACTGTGTTTGTTTCTCTCCCCCCCACCATGCACAGTCTTTAGCACTCTTTGAAAGAGTGTTCCAAAAACTGCTACAGTCATAATGCACAATTAGATTTCTCAGCATCATCTTATCCAGATGTTAGACTTTGCATTTTCAGTCCTGCAGTGCAACTGTCAATAAATCACTCCCTATTGAACCAAAGTAATTAAGATGAGGGAATGCACCATTCTGTGCCATTCTTCATAATGGGCTCAGATTTCTGTAGCAAATATACAAATATCATGCACCAAGCTGGAAAAAAAATCAAAATGCTATTTTCAGTCATTCTGTCGTAGCTAAAACAAAGTGGCAATTATTTATTTCTTTTCTTATTGCCAGAAAAGCAGATTTTAACAGGTGGCAGAATCTCACTAAAATAATTTTATAAAATCCACAAAATCGAGGATGGAAGAACTGTTAGATTATTTGCCAAGAGGTAATGTTTCAGAAATGGTTTGAAATAATTTCTAAACAAGACCATTTTTCCCCTTATCCAATGGTGCCAGAAAAGGCTATCTTCCACATTTAGAACTTTCCCCCCCAATCATGGCCAAGGCTCCAATACTGCCTCTGGCTTTTTGAATATTGAAGCAGACAGCAGATGACCTGAGCTTCCATGCTAAATAAATACAATGTCACCTTTGGAAAATCACAGTCACTGTATTCGCAGCAACATTTCCGTTTTCTGTCACATGCTTTCATTCTCAATCTTAGGAGAAGCCCCTTTTTCATTATCTTGGCAGACAGAAGGGAAAACACAGATTATAGGCAGGATGTTGAATTGCTCTTTTTCCTAGCTAGACTATTTTTGTCAGTAAACTGAGCACTATTAGAATTTAAAAGGTTATTTTCCTCCCAAGCTGCCTATAAGATCTCAAAGCTATCCATTTTGCACTAATCATCTTTAAGCATTAAACAGTTGTGCTAAATGGCTGAACACTGAATTCTGAATAAAACAGAGCAGCAAGAAGTAACCAATTTAAGATTGATAAACCAAATTAAAGTTTTATGAGTTCACAATCTGCCCCCCTTTCCATAAATCATTGTATGTGAGAACATTAAAAACTATGGAATCCTTGCAAGACATGCTGCAATCCACTATAAAGATGCATCGGATTTTGCCTTGTGTGTCAAATTTGATGGAAATTATTAAAGAGAGTTCCCCCTTCCAACTGGTATTTAGAGCTAGCAAGCATTTGTTCTTCCAACTGAATTCCTCCTAGAAATAGGAGTAACAGACAACTGTAACTCAGTGTTCAGTTGAAATCTAGGTCAAACCACATGTTAAAAACATGAAAGTTGCACATAACTGATGGAGAAGAAAAGAGCAAGAGTCCAATACCACCTTACAGACTAATAAAATTTAGTTGATTTTAGGTCCTACTGGATTCTCGCTCTTTTCTACTGCTACAGAGAGACTAATATAGCTACCCATCTTGATCTATCACAATTGAAGGGATCAAATTAATGTTTTGATTTTTTTTTGCTCTGGCTTTTTGCTATGAGGACATATTTTATATTCCATATTCAAAATGTTTCCCTTACAGCTTTGTTAAGCTAACTCCCTGACATTTCAAGATCTAAAAAACCCACCACTGAACTTTTATAATACATACAATTTTACAACACATAAAATTGAATTTAAAAAATGTAACTGGTTGGATAAAAGCCCTGACCTGGATAGCTTCATAAGATCTCAAAAGCTAAATGGGGCTGGCCTGGCTAGTATCTGGATGGGAGACCTCCAAAGAATACCAGGGTCATGAGACAGAAGCAAGCAGTGGCAAACCACCTCTGAACATCTGTAGCCTTGAAAATCATGCAAGGTTGCCATAAGCCAGCTGTGACATGATGGCACTTTCCACCACTCAGTTGGATAAAAAGTCAACTTAATTGAAGACTTTTTAAAAAAATAACTGTAAGAGCCTTAACTACACAATTGAACAGGAGAGTTATTTTTGGAGACAAACAGGAGAACTAGTGAAAGCAGCATGGTTCTTACTATAAATAATGTGCTTACATTACACACACACACACACACACACACAAAATCTTCATTATTTGCTAATCTAAAAGTCACAGTTACTTAGCAACACATCTGAAACACCATTGTGAAACTGCTGAATTAGTATTCATCAAGAAGATGTGACACTTTTTCCTGAAGACGTAGCAAGGACCTCTGATTCCTTCACCACTATAAATCTTAACCATCTTGGCAAAACTGGGGAAATGGTGTTACCATCACCCATGGTATACTTGAATCCTAGATTACTAAATCTCTCTCTGCACTTCCTGATGTTTATAACTTCTTTTCCTCATAACTTTTGCATGTGTGCATATATGCATGCTTACCTGGTGAGAACCTACTACTTGTATCTCATGTAGCAGCCTCTAGTCCACAATAACAAATGTTTTATTTTAATTATATATTGTGAATTGTTAATTTAAAGTGTAATTTTATACTTTTATGTTAGTTTTATATATGTTGTAAGCCGCCCTGAGCCACTCGATGGGAAGGGCGGGATATAAATCCCAGATAAATAAATAAATAAATAAAAAATAACAAGTTTTTACTCTAGCATAAGTTGATCATTAAGATATCACAAGACTTCTGTTTATTTTAAATAACCAGTTCTTTACTAAGGAATTAAATACCCATGGCAGCGGCGGTGGTGGTGGTGGTGGTGGTGGGGAACAGATGAGCATGTATTTATTAAGCTATGCCCTACTAACACAAACAACTTTTCTACAAATCTAGACAATTTGGCAAAGATTATGACAGATAACTGCATAGAACTTACTTTTCTAGTGCTACTGCTATATCCTGGAAGCCCTGTGCAGTGATATTATTCTTGTCCCATATAACAGTTCTGTTGGAAAATCAGAAATTACATAAAGTCACTAAGTACAAGCTGAACACTATCCAGTTAGAATACAGTTTTACAATTTGCAATTGACAAGATCTATATTTTTGAAATATCACAATTAACAAATACCAGTACAATTAATTCTGTGATTAAAATGAAGGACCAGGGATAAAAGATTAAAATGAAGGACCAGGGATAAAAGAACACACATATACATTAGAACACACACACACAAACACAAGTTGGATCCAGTGCTAAATTCCTGCTTGCACTAGAGCACCTATACTACTGGAAACCCAAGAAGACAACTGTGGTCACACTAAGTCAAGCTAACTGCAATTCTGCTTGCTCAGGATCTAATGCAATCATTTTTTGGGTACTGTAACTATAGGGAGCAATGTGTTGCATAAGTAGAACTGCACTGTCAGTTTACATTTCTGCTTCTGCACACTTTCAAGGCCAGAATATTATACATTGCAAATACAAACCTTCCTAAAATCAACAATCAAACTGGGGCATTGTCCCAAACTGAGAAGCTGAAACATATATCCAAAATACTTTCAAAACATTCAGTAAGCAAACTGTAATTCACACTCTAAATTTCAAAACTTTTTCTAGGGAGATAATTTTGGTCCCCTTGCCTAAATGTAAAAATGTAACCATGTCCAAAAGACTCCTGTACAGTGACCCTGAAGTCCAAATTTGAAACAAACTCATAGATGGATCCCATGTGGGAGAAGTCATTTAACCTTTTTTTCCTACTGCCATTTTTCTGCTTAACATTGTCCATCCCAAAGGACCTCAAAATCTTTCCCCCTACAGTTAGGAGAGTGGGGGCAGGTTTGACCAGGAAAGCATCAGAAAGGAGAACATTGCTGAAATTGCTCATCCATTCAAAATTATAACCTCTGATGCTGTTGTCAGTCTTTTTTTTTTTTAAATCATGTCTCCCACATATCTTTTGTTGTCAGGAAGAATCAAGAGATGTGGCATACAGCACAACACACAATGTTGAAGTTAACCAAGATGCTATATTTAGAATGCAAATTGCCATACCTGAGCTTGGTGTTTATCTGAAGAGCCTTTGCTAGCATCTTTGCTCCCATATCGCCCATTCCATTTCCACTAATATCCACCTTTGTCAGAGATGTATTGCTCCCCAATGCATTGATAATGATCGTAAGCTCTGTCTTCAGCTTAGAATCTGCTAGAGACAGTGACTGCAAGGGCTGAGGAGTACAGAAGCAAGGGACAGATTAGTCTTAAATGCTCTTTTAAAGACCACAGATCAATCAACAGCGCTGCTTTAAAATAGCACATCATCAAACAGAAGGTTCAATCCAAGGCTCTAGAATGTGCTCTGAGGCTGAGGGCTGCCTCAGCAATGGAAAAGGAGCAAGGGGGAACAAGGCTCAGGACCTCTGTTCAAACTTGTTCTATGTAGGTACTGCAAGATATACTGCTTTGTACACTCCCAAGTATTTACACAGGTAGAGGTGTGTATGCATAGCATAAGCAAGCAGTTTTTGGGTTGTGAGAAAGGACCAGAATTAAAGGTCGTGAGAAAGGAGCAGAATTAAAAATGGGAAATACAAAGGACCATTTCTCAGTATGCATTAAGAATCATATCACCCTGGACATTATCTGCCAACTGGGTAGTGCTATATTTTTAAAAAAAGCTATATATAACCACTACAATTTCTGTATTGTCATTCCTTTAGTTTCATATATTTACTGAACTGGTACCTATGTACAGTTGAGTTAAATCTTAAGTAAGTCAGTGGATTGAAGCCTAAGGCACAGGCCTTCCCACCTTCCCACTCCTGCTTCAGCTAAGACTCCAGAAATTCTTCTCCTGGGGTTCAAGAGGCCTTAAGGCAGAGCATGATGCACAAAGCTGCGACCTACAGTTTAAGAAACTAGTCCAAATCACTGTGCCCATCGCCACCATGTGCTGTTACATCGGCACAACTGCTATTATGCTGTTGGGAATGGCACTTCAGGATCCAGCAGAATAACTACCATAGATGCATTGTAAGGTATTTCTAGCCACCAAAACATAACAATTTCCCATTTAGCAAGAAGAAAAACCCAACAAGCACTCTTTCCTTTATAGTAAACCCACAACTATTACAGAAGGAGAATTTTATTGCCAAGTATTTTCCATAGGTAAGGGAAGGAGGATAGCAAATATTAACATTAAACAAGTCAATGTTCCCAGACTGACTTAATCCCCTGAAAATCTTCCATCTCAGCTGGATTACAGGACTCAAGATCAGCCCTGAAAGCATCTAAACCACAGATGTCAATTTCATTTGTTATGAGGGACGGATCTGATGCAAATGAGACCTTGTTGGGCCAGACCATGTGTGTCATAAAATGTAATGCCAGGCAGCAGAGATATTAACTTTATAAAGGACACAAACACAATTAAAGATTTTAAAAAACATTTAAAACATGCTTAAAACATTAGCACTCATTGGTCTTAAAGGTGCTTTCTTTGTATCTCTCCCATGGGATCCTGAGAACTGGGCAAAGAAAGCTCTAGCTCTTTCCTTCCTCCCCCAGAGGACCAGGAAGGGGAGGAGCCTCAGCCAATAGAAGGAAGAGAGGCTTGGCTCAGTAGCTCTGGTGTGCGACTGAGAGAGCATGGCAAAGCAAGCTGTCCATCCCCCCCTTCTTCCCCCAAGGGGGGCCTCAGCCAATGGAGAAAATAAAGGCTTTGTTCTGTAGCTTCTGTGCGATTGAGCAAGCTTGGCAAAGCAAGCTGTGATGCAGAAGGAAGCAAGAGAGAAGGAGAAAGAAACAGATGACAGCCAGTTGCTCGAGGGCCTGATAGGAGCCCTCCAGGAGCCTGATCTGGCCCCTGGGCTGCATGTTTTACACCCCTGACCTAAACTATAACAGAAAGTGTAGTGCTTGTGAGGAAGTCCCTTATAGCTTTTTGAACCAAGGAGAAGACAAAAATTCTAGATGTGGTAGGAAGTCATCTCGGCAACTATCCCTTACCCAGCACAAAAGCCAGGAACAGAATGTTTCAAACTATTTTCCACCATGATTTAGAATGTTTCTATCCTCATCCTAAGATATGAGAGAAACTGAAACCTTATGGTGACAGAATTTGGAAATAAAAATATCCCTTGTAGATAAATCTTGTGGTCAAATTTATAATATGTAAATGTAGCAGGAATTCTGTAGGAAACTTTAAAGGATTAGCGGGTCTTGTTTCAGCCATATGAATTTCATGTGCAAGACTAAAAACCCAGGGGGGATGACATTATGCTAGAAGCGGACATTATACAAACTAGGAAAGCAGAACCATGAGACTGTATAATTGGAAACTCTGTCCTTGACAAAAGAAATGTAACCACTTTAGATTAAAATGACAGCTATCAAATTGCTATATTAATTTGCCTAATCTTCTAATGCATCCCTACTCGATTCGCCACATAATTTGGAAGGAATTAACTTCACATTAGTGCGGTAACCTGGGAATGGTGGCAAAAGTTTAATTGAGGCGCTTCATGCTTTGTAATAGGATTCCAGCACAAAGCTCTACCTTCTAAAATACTCAGATCAACAGAACACCAGTTTATAGAAGCAGAATAAAAATGAATCCATTCAAAATGAGGCAACCGTTATTATACCCAATTGCAGATAAGCTCCAGTCTTTCCTCAAGATATAGGCATCCTTGCTCATCTTCTACAAATGGTCCTAACTGGACTGGTCCACCTCCAGAACATTAATAGCGGAACACTTGCTTCCCAATCACCATTTCTCAAAAATCTTGACTCCACTATTCATCCAGGTATCTCCTTGAACAAGGTGTTTATCCTGATCAAGGGGACAGTAATGACCAAGGCAGCAGTGGGAAGAGACACCCACTTACTCTTAGGACTCAGCAACTACCCTTGAGCAAGAAGTCACTGTGATATGTTAACCTTGGGTTTCTAGGAGTGGAGATGGGCAAAAGTGTGGTAAATGTCCTCTGTCTCGGCAATAAATTGGGACTGTACATCTCATCTTCCAGCTGAGCACTTCCTTTCAGTTATAAGTTGCCATAGTATTTTTTTTTCTGTTTTTAACAATGAAATGAATGGCTTTCAACCTCATAGAAGTGAAAAGCACCAGCCAGGACTCAATAACAGGAAAGAAAAGATTTTAGAATGAATGGATTCCATTTCCAATACCAGTTTATACTGCTCAAAGATTTAAAGGCCACTTAACATGACACTATAGCCTTGTGTAAAAACTGCATGAATTTTTGCTTTGCTTTCACTTTGAATTGCTTTCTGGACATGCAACCTGCTGCTGAGAATCACTAAAACAGATCAGAGGAGAGGAAGCATATTTAATCCAGGCTCCACTGTACCTCTACTAGGTGAACAGCACTATCACCATTTGTCCCATAAAACTTAAGTGATAATAATATGAACCATCTGTCTGGGCAGATGTGAAAGACAATCTGTTCATCACAGCCTATGAAACCAGATATCTATCCTTTTAAAAGCAGACATGCTTTATGCTTTCTTCCAATGTTAGGTAGGGAGTTTATACCTGGTTTTTGCTTACAAACCCAAAGAATATGGAGATTAACAGGTATATAGTTGGAATAACACTTGGCAGAATGATTATTATCTTATGAATTATTCAAAAATCACCGTTGCTATGGTTAAGACTTCATGGCCTATTACATTGGTATAGGCTCAAAACTATTTTTAACCACATTGTCTCTGAGCTGCAACTGTGCATGTACAGTACTAGCTTTTCAGTATGCAAGGGTGCTCTCACAAACTTTTTCCACTCACAAAACGATGTAGTTTAAAAAGACACAAGCACCTCAGAGCAATTTAACATATCAACAGTAATGTGTAAATGCAACTGAAGAAGATAAGGTTTTAATACTCTGCCTTTCTTTAACATAAGGAGTCTCAAAGCCAATTGCCTTGCCTTCCTCTCATCATAACAGGTACCTTGTGAGATAGGTGGGATGAAGAGGGTTCTGAGAGAACTGTGATTGGCCCAAAGCCACCCAGGAGACTTCATGTGGAGGACTGGAGAATCAAACCTGGATCCCTAGATTAGAATCCATTGTCCTTAACCACTATAAC
Source organism: Heteronotia binoei (assembly GCF_032191835.1). NCBI lineage: Eukaryota > Metazoa > Chordata > Lepidosauria > Squamata > Gekkonidae > Heteronotia > Heteronotia binoei. The sequence continues at coordinate 103,150,472 of NC_083229.1, forward strand.
ACACTGGGTCCTCACGGGTAACAGAAGTTGAAAAAAATAGAAAAACTTCGTATACCAGCTCAACAGTTTCAGATCAGCAATTTCTTTTATATTGTGCTGCATATTATTTGTCTTATAAAATTTAAGTGATAAACTTGAGTAATATGAAAGTGTGACTGAGCAGTTTAGAGTAATTTGAGATGAGGAATGGCAACGCTTAGAAGACATTAAAGTAATGGAGAAAATTATACTCACTGACTCTTCGTCCTGAATCATTTGTACCAAATTATCAAGAACGGGGGCCAGATTTCTGAAGGGAACAACAAGAAAGAAGAAAGGGGAAATTAGGAGTTTTAATCAACTGTTTTTTATTCCTTAAAAAATGCCAAATAAACAAAAACCTTACTTGGATTTCATGTTGTTGAAATTTTTGCCCAGTGCCAAGTGTCTTATTGATCGGTTTTTACTAAGCCAGACTATAAGAGTTGAAAGATCAGATTCTAGGCCTGTGAGTAATCAGATTAAATTCAGAAATTAAACTAATTCCAATAAATATATATTGCTAGAGGAATTTAAATCAACCAAGTTATGCAATCCCATTATACTCTACATCATATAATGCTAAGGGAAATGCTACATTTTCTCAAGGAAGGATTACATGAAACATGCATACACATATACCAAAACCCTTTGGGAGCAGACATTTTAAGAGGGAAATGGGCAATAGGTTAAGCTTCTACTTCTCCCATCCACCTGTTGAAGCAGCTTTTCCTAGTGGTTTTGTTGCATGCATATACCTGTAAGGTTTACGTCAGGAGTCCCCAATGTGGGTCCCATGGGTGCCATGACACTGGTAATACCTTTCCTGATGCCCATCAAATTGATTTAGAAAGTGGACGGGCCACATGGGGCTTTTGACCAGAATGGTTTCTGATTGGCTACTGGAGATTTGACTGGCTGTGTAGATTTTTTAAAATACTGCTTTGGTAGCAGCTGCCTCTGCAGCACAAGGCTCTTTTACTATGAGGCTGAAGGTAAGCTGCAGCAGTCATTTTATGGCTGACTTCACCTCCTGTGGCAGCCATTTTGTGTTAGTGCCTGCCATGCTGTGTCAGAATTCCAAAGGTGCCTACAGGCTCACAAATGTTGGAGACTCCGGTCTAAGTAGACTCTCAAGGTAGAACTACTTGGTTCTTTTCATCCTTTCCAAATTTGCCATTTCCTCATTGAAAACACCAACCAGAGTGTCTAGAGAAAAAATACCAATACTTGTAAGCAGTTTGAGAATGGTATGTAATTCTGCCATCACTAGAGTCTTCTACTCTAGTATAAATCTTAATATAAATAAAATAAATAAATAAATAAAAATAGAGTCTAAGGTTGCCAGATCTCTGGTACAGCCAGAAGAACCCCCGGTCTGGGGGCTCCAATCTATTGCCTCCTAGCTGGTCAGCAGGGGAAACCCCATTTCCAAACATGGACGTTGTGGCCAAAGCCCAGAGCATCACCAACATTGCAAGGTGATGCTCTGGGCTTTGGGCAAACTCTATGGTTTTTTAGGAAGAAAACAGAGTTTTGCCCAAAACCTAGCGTATCATACAATGTCAGCAATGTGATGGCATCACTTCTGAATAACATCATCATGCCATATGTGCAAAACGCACATGTCAGAAGGCTCCCAGAGCAGTACAAGGATCTTCCTGCCAGCAGGTAGGTAGGACCTGGCAATCCTCAGAGTAGCTGAGATTAGGATAGTTTTAGTGTCAATGAACTATAACATAATGTAACATCTCAGGGAATCACTTATGTAAAGGAATAGGATTGTAGTCCATTGCAATGTTCGTTTTACTGCTTGTCTTCTGTCTTTGTAACCCACTTTGTACTGCATAATAGTATGCCATGCCTTAGGCAGGCTTTTCTTTTTTGCTTATCTGCAATGTCTTCCAAGTGTGTAATTCTAGACTTACTAAACTGTTTATTGACTGTCTTATGCTGTCTGCTTGTATTATTGTTTATATTTTGTAATCCACTGTGAGTCTCAGTGAGAAAGGTGGGATATAAATGACGTGAATCAACTGATCAATAATAGAGACCTCTATCATCCCTCTGACATTTAGGACCACAATATATCAGCTATCTAGCATGTTATTATCCTACTGTTCCTCCAAGAAGCTCAGCGTACTCATCTCAGTTTAATCCTCACAAAAAACCCTGAAAGGGAGGTGAAGCTGAGAGAAAGACCCCAGCACAAAGCCACCAATGCATGCTTTACGGCACAGTGGAGGTCTGGACCTGAATGTCTCAAAATACTGGTCCAACATTCTAATTTCCATACCATCTTTGTAAAGAGATCTGCATACAAAAACATTTGCATATAATTCAAAGCATTTTATTTAATCTCTAATCAATTAATCCAAACTAGTCCTGTTTTGAAGCTAGTGGGGGATTTCAAGATTGTTGGAAAGTATGAGTAACATACAATAAGTATCTGATCTATGTCTGAACAACAACAACAAAAAGAATAACTGAAAGAATTAGAATTCAGAATTAAGTTTTCAGATTTTTTTTTGTGTGTGTAGGACTAATAATTTGCTCTATCTTCTTACTCATCTTTATGCCACATTTTACAGTCTCCCATATATAGCACAAAATTGCAGCCCAGGTCTAACTAATATTTATTAAGTGAATCCCGTAAATGTCAATAGGTTTTATACTCAAATTATTTTAGGATTATTGTCTCAGAGCCCATTCCTCCCCATGTTTGCTTGAAAGTCTCATGAGGATTGAATTTAGTCTCAAGTAAAGTTAGTAGGATTGTATTATAAATCATTCAGTCACATCCCTTACTCAGTGGTGTGTACACATGTATTATCTGGATCATCTTACCATTGTCTGAAATATCGAGACTGGAGATATTGTGTATTTCTGCTATACATCCTTCTAAGACTTGTGCCCCTCCTGATCTTAGCTAAAAGGAGGGAGAAAAGTCAGTTATTTTCTCATAGCAAAAGGAATTGAGAGAATATACAAATAAAGAGCAGAGGTTTTGCAAATAAGGAAATTACAATTACTTTATCTTTCTGAACACAATGTTTAAAATCCTGCTTAAATAATATCCCACCCAATGGAGAATAATTTCTCTTGTTACAAAGCATGCACCACAATGGGGAGCTGCAATTAAAATGGATTAAAAAAAAAAAAAGTACCCTTCTACAACTGCAGCTACTGTTTTGTTAAACTTCTGTTCAAATTACTTAGTCTGTGCCAAAAATAGACATGAAGAAACATGCTTAGGGTCATTTTTTTCTAGCACAAGTTGATGTTGGTTGCACTTGCAACAGCTTTTAGATGTACAACTCTCTGTATCTGAGACTTGCCAGTACTTCAGACTGAGAGGAAGAGACTGTGGGGCAGTATCAAATGGGAAAGAAAAGAACTATTCAATAGATATGTTTTATAACATTTATTTATTTGCTTTAGATTTATATTTTGCACTCTCTGCACACAGACTCAGGGTAGCTAACAACAACCAAAAATTACATAATAAAATCACTAAAACCAATACAGAACTAAAAACAGTAAATACATCATTATGGTACTATTCACAACTTCTTATGGCAGTTCACAGCTTCTTCAGTGAGCCAGTTCAATTTCTCTTAATTTCTTAAGTCAACCCTTGCTGGGGAATAACACATGAATAATTTTTAAGCTGAGCAATATCTTTTAGCTTTTTTATGGCCTTAAGCTTCCAGTCAGCATTCAGATTTGTATATGTGTCACAATATAAGCTTTTTTGGGGGGGGGGGTTGTGCAGGCAGGCTCTGCTTCATTTACTAGCTGATATCAATCACTTTGGACAGTGATTTTGTTGTACTTTTGTTATTATTGTTAAATGTAAAATTGACAAAATTGATTAAATAAAGTATTATTTTTTTTAAAAAAAGAAACAAAAGTACTATTTTGTTTATTAGAATGCCATGTTCAAAGATTAGAAATTAACTAGGAGTCTGACCAATTGTTACTTTGTGACTTGGTATGAGAAAGATGAAGTGGAGTTCATATGCACGTTTATCCTGCTACACCTCCCCCAGTTTCACTGGAGAAGAAACCTCTAAACTAGCCTGAAACTGAGATTACATATACCCCCATTCTCCCCCCCAACATGTTATCTATCTTTGTCTCAAAGTGTATTGTGTACACAAAATAAAGTGCAAATACATAAACTGGCAGCCCTGGGGAGTCCAAGCATATGTTCGTGGCATTAAAAGGCACAGACACACCATCCAACTTTACATATTTGCTTCAGGAAATACTGGTATAATACCAGCATATGTACTGCTATCTAGTTTGCCATGGAAAGTTCTTATTCACAAAGTTGTAATTTATCAAATCCTCAGTTCTTCTTTGGCAATCTGATCTATTCTGTTAAAAACGATCAACCTTGTTTTTCAACTAAGTATCAGTAATCCACAAGATGCACAGAAGAAGGAATACAAAGGATAGGCAAGGAGTGAGTGGCTTCTTTAGTAAATGGTCAATAGTAAATAGTTAAGAGGGAAGAAAGCAAGGCAAGAGAGGTACTTACACAGTGACCAAGCTTGTGCGAGGAGAAGAGAAAAGGAAAATCCATCAGTGCTGATTAAAATCATTTTCTTTAACAAATGAGCAACATAAAATATTGAAGCTTTGGGTTAGAGTTAGTATACCATTAATTTGCTGCTGGATATAATGAGGTGATGAAGAAATGAAATGTTCAAGTGCTATTTGAGCTTAAGCTCTATATTCAGAAAGAATGTCCAAGCTACCAACAGGAACAGCATTTGGCTTTCTTCTTGATATTAATGTATTCCTCACAGGAAACTTCAGAGGTGGTAGATCAGAGGCATATGTTTGCAATGCAAATACTGCGGTTATTTGGACCAGCACTGGAATTTTCAAATTGGGCAGCCCAAGCTAAGTGGGCTGCAGACAAAAAATAAAGCACACAAGCGAATAACATCATGAGTGGAGTCTAGTCTGAAGGCAAAATGGAACACAACTGACCCAGAAAACCTTTTTAGTTTAGTCCATTGGCTTCTACACACTAACTCATAACAGGCTGGATCCTACAATTTTTATTTTTTTATTACAATCACTGCATCCACAGATCTTCCCCACTAACCCCAGACACACTGGGCCCATTTCTGACCCCTGGGATTGGGGGACTTCTGTTGTGAAGAGAGGCAGGTGCCTTCAACGAAAACACACACAAGTGCGTGAAAAAGGTTCTGAACCCTGTTTGGCGCTCTCATACTTCAATTGTGGGAGAGCAGAAACAGAGTTCACTGTCAAGAGGGAGAGGTTAAAACTCATCAATACCTCCAGAATGGTGGTACCAAAAAATGGTCACATAACAGAGCATTGGTGAGCTTTTTAGAGATTCAGTATCCAAGACGGGATTGTCCTTACAGCCATCTATATACACCTGGAAGGTGAAGAGTTAAAACTGCATGCAGAGAGAGCCAAGGAGGTGCAGAATATCAGAAGAGAATGAGAGCATCTTCTCTCAGGCCTCCTGTCATTCCAAAGCCTGTCCTTCCCAAGAAGGAGAAGGATGCAGAGAGTCACAAGGCAGCAAGGCTTCAAGACTAGATAGCTAGTTTTTCTTTTTTTGTTTTATTTACTAGAAAATGTATCCTTTGCAAGCTGATGTTTCCTAGCCTCATCTTTGCTGGTATGTTGTGAAAAGAATGCATGTCAGTTAAATAAATTTCTTTTCTTAAAATGTGTGCATATGAGACTTCATCACATCTCCACATGTTCGCCTTACGCTGCTTGGTTACACTACACCCTTCTTGGTGACCAACCATCAAGAGAATTTGAGGGAAAGTAATTTAATTTTTGATGATTGGCAGGTCTCTGCCATACCACAAAATCTTGGAAAGAGCTTTGGGGAGAATAAGGTGAAATTTTGGAAGGGGGTTTGAGTTTCCTCCAAACCTATGCATCATTTAGGCAACTTAGTTGTCTTCAAGCAAGAGGGGAGGGAGAGGGTGAGAGAGAAACCCAACACAATATAATTATACTACATACTAACAGACACATGAATTGGGTGGCTACAGAGGGAAGTCGGAGAAATTGCCCCCCTTCTTTCTCTTCCATGAGCAGGGTTCCACTAATGAGAGGCAAAATGGACAATCTTGTTCTCCTCCACCTTCATACTACAGCCTCCCATTACTACTATGCACAAGTCCCTTAACCCAAGAAATAATATTTTGAGTAGTCAGAAAGGACTCCAGGAGGAGGAACGGGAAGATCCTGCATCATCAACACTTTCTGCTGCCAGTTAGCAGGATCCGAGCCTATGTATTTTCTTTCACCGGAATTCCCCAATGTACAATAACACCCTGCATTTGAAATTACTATGTTTCAAAAATGGGTTATTGCTATTTAGGGGGTGGGAAACTTTGAATAGAAGCCGTTTTACATTCTTTTTTTAACATTATGCAAAATACTCATTTATTTTATGTCTTGTTCTCTATTAGGAATAATATAATTCTAACAATATATTCATAATTACATGCTGCAGTTATTTATGAAGTGGCTGAAAACCCTACCTCACAGCTACTCAGATCCAGAGACACCTCCTTCAAATTTTGGTTACAAGCAAGGCCCAGTAAGAGTGCTCTGAAAAACAAGCAGAATGGAGGATACTTCACCAACAGATCATATAAGCCATATAGAAAAGACATACAGATTATTCTTAAAAGACACTTGGAAATGCAATTTTTAAAGATGAGTTATAGATTATATAGATGTTGAAGAGATTCTGCCGCAGTTCAGATACAACACCACAAATGCTTGAGCGTTTGAGAACACCTCCAGAGGCTCACATAGCCCCTTCCGTGATCTCTCTGATAGGGAGTTCACTTTTGTTCAGGTGAGCCAATTGGCCACGTTCAGTCTTACAATGCATGTGGATACTGGCCTGAGTTCAGTGCAGGGTTTATGTGGGTGGAAAGGTTTCTGGCTGTAAAGTATCACTTTCTCACATCCCCTGCTGATGCAGCCCAATATAGCCTTCAAAATGCTCTCTTGGGGGAGAGGGGACTCTTTACCCCAGAACAGCATTTTTGGAAATATTTGGGGCTGCAATAGGAGCAGGAGGTGAAAAAGTTGTGCTTCAGAGGTAGAAAACAGGAAATATTTCACTGAATCCAACCTGAAAGTAACTTCCAAAACACTGAGCTTTCCTATTCAGCTATAGGTAGGCCTTGGATTCAGCAGTGCTCACAGAAGCGCAGCTCCTGAACCTCTCTGAGAGTTCTACCTCCTCCTTCCCACGTTGTTCATTGAACAGTAGGTGCAGCTGCATAACAATCCCTGGATGAGCTCCACTACCTATTTTTCTACAAAATGACCCCTGGCTATAGGGTTACATAAAAGTCATCATGCAATTAGAAATAAAATCATATGACAACATTCCTAGGACACTTACTTTAGCGGCTCAGGAGGGAGTTTAGTCCCTGAAAGGTTGATTTGCATCAAAGCAAATGAACTGCTGAAAAACTGTTTGAATGATGGGGGAACTTCCTTCCCCTTTCTGGAAAAGAAAACAGAATAAATGACCATCCCAAAGCCCTGACAAAACTAGAGCCTATATGTTCGTAATTATTTTCCTACACATGGCCATATAGTAACTGTACCTATGTGAATTTGCAGTGCAAAAATATTGTTCTACCAAAGTGTCACAGTATACTGTAATTGCATTCATTTGTCAACATAAAATATCTGGATCAATGAGTAGTGCCATCATTCAAAAACAAACTGGAATCTCAGCCAAGTCAGTCGCACAATTTAAGGTGTCAAGATGAGAAGTAGCCCTTGTCATTTCAGATCTCTCAAAAATACAAAGTTGAGGAGAGGAATGATGGTATAAGGGGTAAAATCTTTTACCACAGACATAAATAATTGTTTTTTTCAATCTCACTAGACTGTTACATACAACTAAAACTAATGCTCTGGAGTAGCTACATTATCTCCAGCGACACATTGAAGAGTATGTTTTATCAAAGATTTCAGGTTTTCACGGCTGGTAACATCATTAGGGTTTGTAGAGTCTTTCGGGATCAAGTGCCGTGTTCTACTGGAGAAAGTTTTCCTTCCAGACGTTTTGTTCTCAGCTGCAACGCCACTGAGGATGTTCTCCGCAGCTGAGAACGAAACGTCTGGAAGGAAAACTTTCTCCAGTAGAACACGGCACTTGATCCTGAAAGACTCTACAAGCCCTAATAAGTATGTTTTATATTTGCAACTTTAGAAACTTTTCAACATAATGGGAATAAAAAGCAGAAAATTTAGAGGTAATGTGACATGGTTGACAGGCTTCCATGCACATTGTTGATTTTCTTCTATGGCACCCATCTTTGTGCAAATATATTAAAGAGCTCTCTGCTTCTGCAAACCTTTCCATAAGCACATGTAGATTTCCAGTAACAAAATTAGTGATCTTAATTTTTCTGTGAAGAATCTATTACTTTATAGCTGTACTACAATACTTCAGAAGCTCTTTGATGTAAAACTGAGGTCCTCCAGAACAAACTGGTAATTTTTTATTTTTGTGCAGTATGTTCTTGATAAGGAGACTAGCTTGTTGCTATGATACATATAACACTCTGTAAAAACTAGCTCCCTGTCAACCCAGCTGATCCTGGGCTGACTTCTCCTGCAGCCCTGTTTAAGCCCTGTCCAAACTGGGCTGCAAGAGAAGCCAGCCCCAAGCTGAGGTGGTAGCAGCAGGCTACCTGAGAGTGGAAGAAAAGCCCCTCCAAGTGTAGAGGGCAAGGAAGAATAGGGTCTGCAGGCCACAGCAGGCACATTTGGCCACAGATGCTGTCACACTTTGGTTACATTATGAGAAGACAAGAGTCACTGGAAAAGACAATAACGCTAGGAAAAGCTGAAGGCAGCAGGAAAAGAGGAAGACCAAACATGAAATGGATTGACTCAATAAACGAAGTCACAGCCCTGAAAGACCTGCGAATGGCTCCTAATGATAGGATGTTCATTAGCATTTGAATCTTAATTCATAGGGTTACCGTAAGTTGAAAGCAACCTGACAGCACTTAACACACACAGATATATTCAGTATTACAGTAAGTGATATATTTATTCATCATAAAGCTATCCTATCCGCAGACAAGGCCAGGAGTTCTACATATTCTTTGGGAGGAGACTCCGCAGGAAGCTAAAAATATGACTAATTTAACAAAAAAGGAGTGGGGGAAGAACCTCAAATGATAACTGAATATGCTTCAAGAGGCAAGAAACCCTGATAGTAGCTGAGAGGCAGTGAAAAGAAGATCAGAAAACAAAAAAAACAGAAGGAGATGGGGAAAATGGGCCTGGCCCAATCCATGAGAGTTTATAGAATTCTGGAGGGAATTTATCCCACACCTGATATAATATCCTCTCACAATATCAACGTATTTTCTCAAATATAACTTGATAGTTGAGAACCTATCACAAAAGCAGCAAAAGAAGCCCACCCACTGATCAGATGGGAATTTTTACATGTTAATGTGCTTTCTATAGTTTCCTATGAAATCCCTACAGAAACTAGTGAAAATAGTTCAGTGATTCTTGCACTGCAGTTGATGCGTTTCCAAACATGGAGAAGTATATATGATTGACCTCAATATGAAAGGACATGATTTCACCTGGAAGTGATGTCATTGGGTTGGGGATGTTCTAGTATTTGGGTGGGACTCTATGGATTTTTTGCCATCAAAACCCTAGAGTTTGCCCAAATACAAAAGCATTCCTGTGCAATGTCCTCAGTGTGATGATATCACCCAGAAGTGACATCATCACTGTTTGGGGATGGGGTTTCCCTCACTGGCCAGCTGGCTGGTAGCAGATCAAAGCTTCCCAAAGTGGGGGAACTCCCTGCTGGGACCTGGCAACCCTATATAGTACCTAATTGATAACAAGAATAATAATTTGCACACTGACCTGTGAGAAAAAACTGTCCTGGATAGGCTTAGGATGGCAAGATGCTGAAGGCATCCATGAAGAAGTGCTCCACACATCTAAATTACATGTAAAAAGAAAATAATATGTGCATAAATTAATTTGCAATAATAAATATAGACTTCTATTTTGTAAATTTTACTTTATAGATACAATTCTATTTTGTAAAAAAATTACCATGTCTAATGCACACTCCGTATTGGATAAATCCAGATGTGTAATGGCATTTGACTGGGCCAAAAAATTGTGCAAGTTCTACAAGAAAGGGGAAAAAAGTTTTATTTTTTTACAATATCCATCTCAACTCTTCAAATCTGACTGTTAATTGCTAATCCAATTTTTCACCATTAAATATGTTCAAGCTCAAAATACCCTTTTTTAAAAAGAAAAACTACTGCCTGAATAAGTTTTGAAATGTAAGTCTCAGTCTTCATTATTTGCTCCCTGACAAGGCTCCTGCCCTTAACTGTTGGTATTCAAGTAAGTGGAGATGAGAGGGAATAGCCTTGCTCCTTTTCTATTGCATGAACTAGCAAACAGAGGGAAAAGAACTGTCACAGGGTTTCAATAGCCATGAACATGTCATCTTCCTACATCTCAGGAAGGAAACATAGCAGACTCATTTCTTCCACTGAGCTGTGTCATGAGCCCTGACGAGGATGAGCTGGAAGGGTTAATACACCTGGAAGAGTTGCCAGCTAGTTCCTCAGCTGAACAAACAGCAGCTGACCCATCAATCACTCTCCAGGCACCAGTGTCAGCTGTTGACAATCAATCTCCTCCAAGCTCTCCTCCTCCCATCTCAAGAGTTCGAAGCAGGCTCCGGAAAGAACTTTCAGAGCAAAGACATGAGGCACACCGATGCTTCAGATCTCTCAGCCCTGAGTTCTAACAGAGTCACTGCCACCCAGGGAGTAGGCTGATTGAGACTCCCATATAGCTCCCACCCAGAACCTGGTAACCCCATGGAAACAACAAGTCTATTCTCTGGCTTGCAGCCACGCTCCTTTGTGATTCCTGAACTTCTTGATTTCCTTGGCACCCTGACCTTTTGGCTTTTGGGCATTGACTTCTGATTCTGGTTTGTGATTCTGCATTGGTGACTTGGCTCCTGCTTGACATCCTGGACTGACTGGCTTTGGACTCCTGCCTGCCTGCACCCTGAGAACGTGACAAACTGGGAGCTCTGAAGAGATTCAGGGTGATTCTTCTACCATTGTTTCTTTAGTACTTTCTGTGAGAATGTTGGCTACCTTGCTTAGTTCACACATGACTAGAAAAGCAAAAGGGACAGAAGAAAGTTGTTCTATTGAGGATGGTACACTTTTTGCTATGGGGATACAGTACTTCTGTAACAGCTTATGCAAATCAAGGTGGCTCCCAGTCAAAGGTTGTATTCATTGAGATGTCTTTTAAAAGAAGGGTTGATTACTATAGGTTTGTATGAACTAGAAGAGCCTTCTTTGTCTCTACTGCATTCATTACTTTAAACATGACAGAGTGGTTTAGAAATCATGAGAAAAAGGAGTACCTACTGAAAGATCATCACCCCGAAGAATATTCCCTGAGAGGTCAAGATGGGTGAGGGTGGTAGCTAACAGCTGGTTGGCACTCAGTGACTGGGAAAGGCTGTTCACCCCTAAAATGAAATTGTTAATAGTTACTTTTGTGGTTTATAATGAATGGACATTTACCCTACAAGTATACATTTTGTGTGAAAAATGTAATGCTCTTGCATACTGCCTTACAGCAAAAAAGGTGAATTAATATTGAGGTAAATTGTAGACAATAAAACTAGAATTCCTATAAGCTGATCACCTTCTGGTGATCAGCTTATAGGAATTGCTTTATACAGTGAGGTAAAATATAGTACAAATACAAATGCCTATACAAGGCTCAGATGAAATATAATTAAAATCTTATAAAATGTTTACCAGCCAAATTATTAGGATGCTGTTTGGACAAATGAAATACCCCATTGTTTGTTACTACAAACCGGTCATTCAGCTCCAAATAGACCAGAGCAATAGTTGCTGTGAGAGACACAGAATTATGTCAGTCTATCCCCAGAACATTTACAACTTATATCACAGAAAGCAGAAAACCAAGAGGGGGAAGAAAGAGTTGATTAAAGGGCTACATGGAAAAGATGTGGAGGGTGATCTGGTGAGTGTGCAACTTTAGGCAAACAAGTAAGATTTAGTGATACAATTTATTAACAGAATTAAAAACAAATCCCCAGAACACTTATATCCACAACATTTTGTTTTTATAACTGGACCAATTTTGGTCTCTACAAAAGCAGAACATGAGAATGTTCAAAAAAGAGCAAGGAATGATCAGAAAGCAAGTTTCAATCTACTATGATAGGTAATTTTTACCAACTGAGGGGACCTACACAGCCACTTGTGATTTTGGGCAACCATGTTTGTTTTAAACTGTAAACCTTCCCTTCAGGGACAAGATGTTCTTAGAACAAAGTCCAGTGGCACCTTTAAGACTAGCAAAGTTTAATTCAAGCACAAACACACTTCATCACACAAGCTCACACCTTGAATTAAACCACACAAAAACATTCCTGCATGGTCTACCATCCGGGCTCTGACCAAATCCATACCTGATTATCTTCAGCAACAATTATCTCTCCCCAAACCATACTTTGGACCCACATCCCACCTCTAAACTTGTAATAGGGATTAATCTGTTACATCTGTACATTAATAACTATGCACAACATGAAGGAAGCATAACACTATGGTTGTATGTTGACCTGAAAAGTATGCAAAGACTCCTGCACTGAATTTGAAAAAAGACTGACAGGCAGGATTCTGAGTAAAGTTCAACTCAAAATCCTGAGATAAAACCTGAAATGATATGTACCCATTGAGTACCGGATCCGCTTCAAGATTTTGGTTCCAACATTTAAAAGCTTACACAGCCTGGGACCAACATACCTGCGAAACCGTCTCCTTCCATATATGCCCAGGAGACTGTTACGTTCGGCCTCCCAACATCTGTTGGCCATCCCTGCCCCAAGAGATGCCCACCTTGCCTCAACTAGGGCCAGGGCTTTTCTGATCCTGGCCCCGATCTAGTGGAATCAGTTCCCTACAGAGATCCGGGCCCTACCTGGCTTATTAGCCTTCTGTAGGGTCTGTAAAACGGAGCTGTTCCACCAGGTTTTTAGTTGAGGCTGCGGACATCTATTCTTGATCTGGTTGGCCTCCCCTATCAGCACTGTCACCTGTGTTATAAAATGGATTATCATCTGCCATCCCTATGAGATATCATGATGTGAGATGGCAAGGCTGGGCAATATGTGATATAGTAAACTTCTCTGAGTGCTGTTGAGCTGTCTGTTTTTAAAATGTTTTTATTATATTTTATTGTTTTATCATATCCTGTACTCCGCCCTGAGCCCTATGGG